>NC_046163.1:24949177-25655724 GCF_011064425.1 Rattus rattus
GTAATCCCACTCAGTTGGCTTGAAATAGAAAGGACCATACGGATTTGAGGCCAGTCAGAAAGCCTACAGATGGATTACGCCCAACAGCTAAAACGACAACAAACCCAACACCCTATCTCTGAAAAACAAAAGCCCACAGAGACAATAAAAGCACACCAAAAACAAATGTGAATAATATATGAAGAGTAAATGCGTTTATAGCAAGTTGGCATTTGCGCATGACAAGAAGGTGGCTAACCTGATTAATGCACAAAAGCAAGCTTGGATTGATCCAGGTTACACTACTGCAACACATGCATAAGATGGCGGCACAGTCTCAAAAGCATGCCTCTGACTCCTCATGTTTGCAAAATTATGCAGAGCCATCTGCACAAGCAAAATCCATCTCTTTTGTTCCGATTCCTTCATTTAGTCGTAGGCTACGAAATTGTCTAAACTCAATGGAGATCTTGTACAAGACATCTCCATGCTACACAATGGAGGACACAAACACCAAAGCCATCTTCAAGCACGATCGTTCTCTGTTTTCGTACTACCAGTGAAGTGGGACGTGACACAGAATTAGAACTCAAGAATTTGTACGAATGCACATGCTCTGTCCTCCTACCACTTTATTCGTTACCATTCCAATCATCCATCAGTGTGTGTGTGTGTGTGTGTGTGTGTGTGTGTGCGTATGTATCTTTCCCTTATAAAAATAGTAGTTAAAATGTCTTTGCGTGAATGCTTGGCCCTGCAATTAAAACAATATATTTCTGGACATTTTAAAGAAATTGTGACAGCTTTCACTTTTATTCTTCACTATATCCTCCTGTAGTATTCAACCAGAGCCATAATTCCACAATGATTTCAGCAGCCAAATTCCATGAGCTGAGTTACCATCAACTTGTATAATTATTGGTGTGATCGCGAAGAGATTTCTAACGCCCCACCAAAAGATGCATGAATAATAGGAGATATGTGACAGGAGCAAGAGCTGAGTCTAGTGCGACACTGGAAATAGTCGTTAGTAACTTTGGTGGATGACAAGCCTGAGCGGAAACTAGAGTCCAAGTAGTGGAGAAGAGAAGCAGAAAGGGAATGCAGGAAGTGAAAGTGGGAAACCACAGAAAGAGAGAGACAGAAAAGAGGACTCCAGAACTCCTTTGACATGAGAGGTAGTAGAGAGGCGAGAAAAGGACTCCAGAACTCCTTTGAACAGAGAGTGCAGTGGAGATCCCGGAAGAGCAACCTTGCCGGAGCTGTGCAGCAAAGTCAGGCTTCCACACAGAGGGATCCTTCACACACTTTTCAGTCTTCTCTGACCTCAGTGCCATGCCACATCTAGTCTTTTGTTACTCCCTTGTAGAGCACACAGCTTCACGGGCCTAGGATGATGGTCTGAGTGCCATCAGACACCTGCTTCTTTCTGCAACATCTTTTGCCAGCCCTCAGAAACTCTCACATATTAAAGATGCACTCTGGACAAACCCTAGCCTGAGGACTGCTTGGAGGTCAGGGTTGTGGAAGAGATCATCTCTCATACTGCCACTGAGAAAGTTTCCAGCATGCGGTGACTGTCGCACAAAGAGTGAGACTCTGAGGAGACACATAATCCTGGCTTTCGATGGTTGAGGCACTTAAGGAAGCCTAGTCTCATGGCATTGCTCATGCAATTATAAAACATCAGACCTCAAAGAAAACACAACTGAAAGCTCATATTGCTATGTAGAGGAAGATAGAGTTGGAAATCTAGGCAGAATACACAAAATTCTGTTATCAATGGAGAGAATAAATCTCATATCCCACACATGTTGAGCCTATTCTAGATGAACATATGGTGTCTATATTACACATGTCAAATTTATTTTAGCAAATGCATTGTAACTATAAATATGTTAAGTAGATATACTAAAAATAACAGGTTGAAGGCTGGGAGATGCAGCTAATGAGCACAACACTGTTTAACATGTGCATGACCACTTAGGTTCAATCTCCAGAGATCACGGAATAACGCACAGCCACAACAGTTGGGCACTCCAGCAACAGAATCCACTCAGTTTTAGTAAATGGAGCTACTCAGAGTCTTAATATCATCTGAACTACCGTACAATCTGATGTGGAAAATGTGCTTGTAAATAATGGTTTGATTTGCTTGTTGTTTTCAGATTGCTAAAGCCCACAGTGATGATGGTACCCAAAGGCAGTCCTAACGCTTTGAGAAGTGTGGCAGCAGCGCCTTCACTCCATCTCGAAAGCTCCTCATGAATTTGGTTACTTCGAAGAGAAGATGAAAGGATTCAGAAAAGTCACCACCAGCACTGCTACAGGAGGCCACCCTGTTATACTCTGCTGCCTGTGTCTGCTTGGGTTTCACATAGAGCAGACATAGCAGCTGCCACTAGCCAATCCGACTTGCATAGGTGAAGTGGGAAGGCACAGGTGGAGAAGGCTCCCCTCTCGAGCCAGAGGCTGAGCGATCTTGAGGATGCGTGGAGATGATGCATGTGTGAGAGATAATTCAAGAGATCATGGAACCAATGATAATGCAAAGCAGCCATTAAGACAGAATAAACTCTTGTGAAAAGGTGTCTTTTCACAGGATAGGCTTGAACAACTTCTGTCCTCGATCACAGGTAGAAATGATTCCAATCGGTTTGACTTGCAGAAAGTAAGCTGAAATGTATGCATAGGCTAGCCATATTTCTGAAGAGGAAACCAAATACCCATGACGCGATTTACCACATCCAGGTACAAAGTATGGCTGCTCATGATGTACACTGTATCTCAGCAGTTTGCAAGACAGCCGCCACGCCGGTCCACTCGCCATCAACACACACATTAATAATAACTCTGAGCTCCCCAAAGAAAGGTACAACATACAGTTGTAGATGCAACATGCGGACAAAGATATTATCTGGGCGGCACTTAGCAAAGTTGTGCCCCTGGAGCATAGGCAGGACAGCAACGGGAGTGTGGATGGGGATCTCCAGGACAGAGAGGGTGGCGAAGAAAGAAGTACACTTGCTGCGACGTTTGTCAGCATGGACCTACTATGATGATCAACATATTTCCCAATATTGTCCATTGGAGTAAAAGAGAGAAGGAAGGTCACAAAAAGGATGTAATGACAGCTCTTTGGTGCCAGAGCACCTAACAGAAAAATTCTGTGGCACTCCAGAGTAGTTCCCCAACATCTGGTTCTGCGCACCTGTCACTATGAGCTCTAAAGAAAGAGAGAGAACACTGCTCGTTGCTTCAATACTACACAACAATGCGTCAGGTCAGGTCTTCGTGGCATGCTTATTATTCGGCAGAATCAAAGGAGACAGACATGACCAAAAGACAAGTGCCTTTCTTTTGTAGAGTTAAGCTGTCAATCTGAAACACAGGATTCGCAATTAGAGATCCAGAAAAGAGTAAAGATGCTTGGAGGTGGATTCTTAGAGCAAGGGGGCTGGACACGTGATGCATACCATGTATGAAAATTCTGACTAATCCCCATTAATTTGCTGCAACATAGCAGAGATTCGTGTATACTAAGAGCCACAAGGAGTGAGACCATTGTTTAACTTAAAATATACTCTCCTTCTGTTCCTCAGCTCTCCAAGACTATGATAGAGATTTATACTGATCCTTATGCACAGACTGATGATAACAGTTTTGCTCTACAACCCTAGAGAATGAACTGCAGATGGTCTCAGTAATCAACATCACATTATGCCCATTGAAATCTGCAAACATCCACACCCGTTGCTGTGCACACCTTTCTAAGTACCCATCTTTTCACCCTAAAGCATCCATCATGACCCTAAGCATCCAATGATTGACAGCGATTGAGTCCATAAGGCTCTTCCCAGTCATTAGCACATCATCTTCAATATCCTATTATCATATCGGTGAATGTATTCTGTTTTTATGGGCTGCTGCTCTAGTTCACATGTGCCAGAGAAAACTATTTCAGGGGAACATCCTCAGAGATGCTTAGTTTTGTGTTTCTCCAGAATGTAGGATTCCATTTACCCCTCTTCTAAAACCTCTCTTTTGCCAATTTTCATTGTTGTAGTTGGTGAAGATGCAGTATGGAACTGTGCTGATTAAGAATAAGGCTGAGGGTCATGACTCAGGTTTCCCCAGGTTCGTTGACTGACTGGTTTCTGAGGTGCAGTGTCATCACTCCATCCTACTTTTTGCAAGAAAGTCTTCTTTGTTTACCCTCAATAAATATTTTCATTTTCAGAGTCTAAACAGTAAGTGGACTTCTCAGAAAGAGCCAGCCCTCTCTAAGACTTTACAATGCTTGGTATACATCAGGAGGATGAAAGAGGATCCATGGGAGAATCTAGAGAGGCTCTTTTAGATCTTCATCTTATTCGTCTTATGCTTCCTTGTGCTGACCAGGTGAACAGGGAAGCTTTGTATCAAGCATATCCCTTTTTAGGAGAGCTGAACATTCCAGAAAAGAATGCAACCAGATCGACCTGAGACCTGGAGTCACTCTGTGTCTTACATAGGGATCATGAGTTCTTGATCTCTAGTATAATGATTTGCAGAAGCTATCTTCGAGCAAATATTCCTTTTCCAATCATGCTTTTGCTGTTTTTAGTCATATGAAAGTCTAACTTTCCACCTGTCTACAAATGTACAAAGAGACAAGGACTTCAGCTTAGGCTTTTGAGGTCTATCTTTTTGCAGTCTTTTGAGTTCTCTAAGGTCCAGGTGAAGAGGTATTTTGCCACCACTTCTAGAAGACAGTTTAGTCTCTTTTACATGGGTCAATAAGATTCTTTATATTGTCACCTCTTATACTTGATGTTGAATGTCAGGTCCTGTTTATTTTTCTGTCACAAGTCTCAGATGTGCTACCTATAGAGGCAGACATTCTCCCTATCTATTCGTTTCTTCTCCTGCTGTGTACTAGATTCTCAATAATATTTTTAGTTATTCTGTGACACTCCCGTTAATGAGAGGAAAAAGTCTATAAACAAATATTATCCTATCGTTGCTCCGATCAGTTCTATTGCATCTATTTTTACTTCATTTGTCTTTTATGACATGTCCTTTCAACTTCAGTCTTTTTAGGCTACTATCTTTGTGAAATAGCTATGTGGGAGTAGGGGTCACATTGGCTGAGGAGAAACTCAGTAACCAGCTTTTTATAATCAATGTGAGCCAGGACCATATGGAGAAAGTTAAAAGAGATGGGGTTTGACAATGCAAGAGCTCTGCCTGTCTCTAACCTGAGCCCTGAGCCAGAGCAGAAGAGTGGTCAATCCCTTGGAAAGGCCCTTCTTCTTGACTAGTCCTGTAGTGCTGCTCCTTTTTCGCCTCAGGGTCTAGTGATTCACTAAAGCAGCCAGCCATGGAGATGTTCATTTCAGTGCATGCTCCTCCCTCCTTCACATAAAGAGGTCGACTGAGACTCACCTCCATAGAGAAAGAACTGACCTGAGGGAGATGTGCAGTTCAGTCAGGCTGCTTTCTGCGCTGATCTGTGCAGAGTGCTCTACACGCTAGGGAAAGCTAGCTATGTCATTACTCTCAGAAACAGGAACTTTCTTCACCCTAGCATTGGGGAAACCCAGAATGCCTGGTGCCATTCAGAGTGTCTAATTGCATTTTTCTTTTCCTCTACCTCCTCCACACGCTCCCACTGTGGTTCCCCTAAGGAAGTGAAAGGGATTCATTCACTGGGGGACCTAGGGATATAGTCTAGAGAAAGCTAGTGAAAAAATTACCCCATTTCTACTGAGGCTGATCAGAGTTGAGAACTTCTAAAAGTGTTGCTCTGTAATGGGCTAAGTGGCATGCTCTCTCACCAAGAGTTCATTATCATGGAGGTTGCTTGCTCTCTGGGTTCAAGTCTTAGTTGTCCACCAAATGTTCAAATTAGCCCATCCTCTTCTATGTACATCCCTTTATTTTAGTCCTATACAGAGTAAAATTATATCTAAGAGGAGTGTACTAAAGGTTCCTATCTATCTATCTATCTATCTATCTATCTATCTATCTATCTATCTATCTATCTATCTATCCTCTAATATACCCAGAAGTTGAAATGGGATTATTTGGAGATTGACTCTGCTTGGAACAGTCAGGTTGCTTTGGAGCATGACTGAAGAATTTTGACTTTCTTTGTCTTTCCTTAGGTAGACTTTTGTCTCTGTCTGCCTACCAGATGAACTCTTTGCTTTACAAAGCACAGCACGACAATTATATTCTGCCCAGAAACAATGGATCCAAGAAAGCACTGATTGTAGCTATAGTACTGTGAGCACACATGAGTTGTTCATACTCTCCTTTTAAAAGGCCTTTCTCAGGCATAACCTTGCCTGCGTGGGGCAAAAAGCATTGTCCCTTCGTAAATTAACAACATAAGCTTTTGTCATGTCTCAAACTCGCCCTAACTTCTACAGATCCCTAACTCCTAAGCCACTTACATATTTTGAGCTATATGTGTGTAAATAAAAAGCTACCTCTGACAGCAAGTTTTTATATCGATTTCCTAGTTTCTGGTCTTCTAAAACATGCTGCCGACCATCTGCAGAGTTCAGTTCTTAAAGAAAGAGACTGATTCTTCTTTCAACGGTCACAAGTTGAAGCCTCCTTAGTGAGGAGTAAGGAACTTTTCATCCTTCCACCATGTTAAAATGTTGCTAACTGGTTTTGGCCTTGGATATTTCTTTTCTTCTGGAGTACCATAAAGTATTATGGTGTGCCCTGGGCTAAATTAGCCATCATCATTACCTAACAAACATAAGCCCTTTAGTTACAAACAATGGCAAAGGCTTATTAAGATATGTTTATGGATTCAATAGTGGTATGGACATTATGCAAGTAACCTAGCTTTTTCTCTTTGGATTTAATGCCACTCTATAGAAAAAGGCTTGGTATTTTAAATATGTCCAAGAACCATATTGATTCGAGATAGCATATAGGCCTCAGGAATGAATTTACTATCATTTTGCTAGTGGGACATATAGGAAATAGCATTCCTAAATTATATCTCTATCTGATATATTCACAAATCTCTTAGACCTCATTAGAGAAGTTTCTTTGTGTAGTGAACAGTGGTTGACAAAGAAACTCTACCTTCGTCAAAATTAAAAGTAAATAAGTTTCTCTTAAGTGCTTAGTCAGGGACACATACCACCATTTTTTCCTTTGTAAGGCCCAGGTATTATTGCAGAAGCAAGGAAAGATTTGGAGTCAAGTCAGGGAGGACCATTGAGAAAAAAATGTCCACTGGTATGAAGGGGGCATTCATAGAGTCAACAGGTATGCTGCCCTGAATAAGACCTTCACAGAATTTAATACATTTTCTTTTTAATTTGATAATTTATTTTTTACATCCTGTTCTAGCTCCTCCTTCCTGTCCTTCCCAGTCCACATATACCTTGATCTCCCATTCTTTCTTCTTCTTCTCCTCAGAGGTAGAGCCCTCTTTGGGTACCCAACTACCTGGTCATCAAGCTACAGCAGGATAAATGTCTCTCCACTGAGAATAGAAAGGCAGCCCAACTGGAAAAGGTAACTAAAAGTCAGGCAACAGGAGTCAGAGACAGCCCAAACTTCAATTGTTGGGGACCTACATGCAGAATCGTTGTACATCTGTTACATGTGTATAAGGGGCCTAGGTCCAGCCTATGCATGCTCTTTGTTTTGTGGTTCAAGATTATCTAGATGGGCCTCAGTGATTTTCTTTGTAGGTCTTTCTGTCATGTCTTAATCCTCTGGCTCCCTCATTCCCTTCCACAGACTCATCATACTCTGGCTTACCCTTGGGCAGGACAAATTTACACAGGTTAACGAAGGTTTTTGTGGGTGGGTTGGTGTCTCCTCTACCTGTGACAATCTGTCCCTGTGCATATATATAGAATATATATATATATATTTTTTTTTCTGCTCCATATTTTATTCCTTCCCAGTCCACACCTTCCACTGTTTCATCCACCTCCTCCCCACCCCCCTGTTTCCACAATATGTCTCATTTCATCAACCCCAAACCTCCTAAACTCCTAGGGCCTCTAGTCTCTTGGGGTTAGATGCATCTTCTCTGATTGAAGCCAGACTCAGTGATCCTCTACTGAATATGTTTTAAGAGACCTCGTATCAATGGTGTATGCTGCACGGATTTGAGGTGATCAGTGTCTGAGAAGTCTGACATCCGTTAGTGGACTGCTGGTCCTCCTACAGGTTGTCCTCTTCAGCTTCTTCCAGCTTTTCCTTGTGGTTGATGTCATTATCCAAGTGAAGGCCAAACAAAGATAATCTGAGGCCTGTCATTGGATAAAGAAGTGTGAGTCAGGAACAGAGGTTTTAGAAGGAGGGGGAGAAGCAGGAGAGAAGCGCTGCTGGAGGAGGAGAATGACCTGAGAGAACATGGCAGGAGATGTTAAGATTCCTTGGGAAGCCAGAGACTACACTCTGTCCACATTTTCTGACTCTGAGGAAAACCTAACACCATCTGGGACCCCTGTGCACAGGGACCTGAGAAAAATGGGCAGAGCCCTTCTGGTTGCTGCCCTCATGAAGGCTGAAACACAGTCCCCAAGACAGGCCTGGAACCAGAGGTAAGACCAACTTTTCTGTTCAAGTGGCTGGTGGACTCAGGACCCCAGAGGCAAAAAATTCCTCTGGGACTGGACACTTCCAGGCTTGAACCTGATCCCAGCCTGGCTCCTGCTCCCAGAGAGCTTACCCATGAACAGGTGGGCACTCCTGAGGGCTGAAGGTGGGAGACCACTACCCCTTGCCCACATCCCTGGCCAGGAGGGAAACTATATGGGCCTCTGGGAACAGGATAGTGGCACTCAAGTTGCAGGATCCCCTGTGGTCAACACTGCCAGATCAGAGGGACCGGTCAAACTGCCCCTGTACCCCAAATCCTGTGGGAGAGGTAAACCCTTCCCTCCTGGGAAGCCAGAGGAACTCTCTGCCCACATTTCTGACTCTAGAGGAAAATGCCCTGCAGCCATCTGGGCCCCTGTACAAAAGGGATCCAGAAAAAGACAGCACAGGCCCTTCAGATTGGTTGCTGCCTCATGGAGAGCTGAACAGCAGCCCCAAGAGGAATTTCAGGCCTGGGACCACAGGTAAGACCAACTTTTCTATTCAAGTGCCACCTGGTAGAACTCAGAACACAGGCCCACAGGAACAACTGAAGACCAGTAGACAGGAAAGACTACTACAGCCCGAAAGCAGAACACTCTGTTCCCATAACTGGCTGAAAGAAAACAGGAAAACAGGTCTACAGCACTCCTGACACACAGGCCTATACAACGGTCTAACCACTGTCAGAAATAGCAGAACAAGGTAACACAGACACAACCTGATGGAAGAGGCAAGCGCAGGAAACCAAGCAACAGAAACCAAGACTACATGGCATCATCAGAGCCCAATTCTCCCACCAAAGCAAACACTGAATATCCAAACACACTAGAAAAGAAGGATCTAGATTTAAAATCACATTTGATCATGATGATGGAGGACTTCAAGAGGGGATTTAGCTCAGTGGTAGAGCGCTTGCCTAACAAGCACAATGCCCTGGTTCAGTCCCCAGCTCCCAAAAAAAAAAAAAAAAAAAAGAAAAAGAAAAAAAATCAGAAAGACATACAGAACTTCCTTAGAGAAATGGAGGAAAACAGAAATAAACAAGCAGAAGCATATAGAGAGGAATCACAAAAATCCCTGAAAGAATTACAGGAAAACACAATCAAACAGGTGAAAGAATTAAAAATGGAAATAGAAGCAATAAAGAAAGCACAAAAGGAAACAACCCTGGATATAGAAAACCAAACGAAGAGACAAGGAGCTGTTGATACAAGCACCACCAATAGAATACAAGAGACAGAAGAGAGAATCTCAGGAGCAGAAGATTCCATAGAAATCATCGACACAAAGGTCAAAGATAATGTAAAATGGAAAAAGATACTGGTCCAAAACATACAGGAAATCCAGGACTCAATGAGAAGATCAAGCCTAAGGATAATAGGTATAGAAGAGATTGAAGACTCCCAACTCAAAGGACCAGTAAATATCTTCAACAAAATCATAGAAGAAAACTTCCCTAAACTAAAGAAATAGATGCCCATAAACATACAAGAAGCCTACAGGACTCCACATAGATTGAACCAGAAAAGAAACTCCTCCCATCACATAATAGTCAAAACACCAAATGCACAAAACAAAGAAAGAATATTTAAAGCAGTAAGGGAAAAAGGTCAAGTAACATATAAAGGCAGACCTATCAGAATCACACCAGACTTCTCACCGGAGAGTATGAAAGCCTGAAGATCCTGGACAGAAGTCATACAGACCCTAAGAGAACACAAATGCCAGCACAGGTTACTGTATCCAGCAAAAGTCTCAATTAACATAGATGGAGAAACCAAGATATTCCATGACAAAACCAAATTTACACAATACCTTTCTACAAATCCAGTCCTACAAAGGATAATATATGGCAAAGCCCAACATAAGGAGGCAAGCTGCACCCTAGAAAAAGCAAGAAACTAATCATCTTGGCAGCAAAGCAAAGAGAATGAAAGCACACAAACATAACCTCACATCCAAATATGAATATAACAGGAAGCAATAATCACTATTCCTTAATATCTCTCAACATCAATGGTCTCAACTCCCCAATAAAAAGACATAGATTAACAAACTGGATACGCAATGAGGACCCTGCATTCTGCTGCCTACAGGAAACACACCTCAGAGACAAAGACAGACACTACCTCAGAGTGAAAGACTGGAAAACAACTTTCCAAGCAAATGGTCTGAAGAAACAAGCTGGAGTAGCCATTCTAATATCGAATAAAATCGACTTTCAACTAAGAGTCATCAAAAAGATAAGGAAGGACACTTCATATTCATCAAAGGAAAAATCCACCAAGATGAATTCTCAATCCTAAATATCTATGCCCCAAATATAAGGGCACCTACATACGTAAAAGAAACCTTACTAAAGCTCAAAGCACACATTGCACCTCACACAATAATAGTAGGAGATTTCAACACCCCACTCTCATCAATGGACAGATCATGGAAACAGAAATTAAACAGAGACATAGACAGACTAAGAGAAGTCATGAACCAAATGGACTTAACAGATATTTATAGAACATTGTATTCTAAAACAAAAGAATATACGGTCTTCTCACCACATCATGGTACTTTCTCCAAAATTGACCATATAATTGATCATAAAACAGGCCTCAATAGATACAGAAAGATAGAAATAATCCCATGTGTCCTAATAAACTACCACGGGCTGAAGCTGTTCTTCAACAACAATAAGGGAAGAATGCCCACAAATATATGGAAGTTGAACAATGCTCTACTCAATTATAACCTGGTCAAGGAAGAAAGAAAGAAAGAAATTAAAGACTTTTTAGAATTTAATGAAAATGAAGGTACAACATACCCAAACTTATGGGACACGATGAAAGCTGTGCTAAGAGGAAAACTCATAGCTCTGAGTTCCTGCAAAGAGAAACAGGAAAGAGCATATGTCAGCAGCTTGACAGCACACCTAAAAACTCTAGAACAAAAAGAAGCAAATACACCCAGGAGGAGTAGAAGGCAGGAAATAATCAAACTCAGAGCTGAAATCAACCAAGTACAAACAAAAAGGAGTATACAAAGAATCAACAGAACAAAAAGCTGGTTCTTTGAGAAAATCAACAAGATAGATAAACACTTAGCTAGACTAATGAGAGGACACAGACTGTGTCCAAAGTAACAAAATCAGAAATGAAAAGGGAGACATAACTACAGAGTCAGAGGAAATTCAAAAAATCATCAGATCTTACTATAAAAGCCTATATTCAACAAAACTTGAAAATCTGCAGGAAATGGAGAATTTCCTAGACAAATACCAGGTACTAAAGTTAAAGCAGGAACAGATAAACCAGTTAAACAACCCCATGACTCCTAAGGAAATAGAAGCAGTCATTAAAGGTCTCCCAACCAAACAGAGCCCAGGTCCAGACGGGTTTAGTGCATAATTCTATCAGACCTTCATAGAAGACCTCATACCAATATTATCCAAACTATTCCACAAAATTGAAACAGATGGAGCGTTACTGAATTCTCTCTATGAAGCCACAATTACTCTTATACATAAACCACACAAAGACCCAACAAAGAAAGAGAACTTCAGACCAATTTCCCTTATGAATATCGACGCAAAAATACTCAATAAAATTCTGGTAAACCGAATCCAAGAGCACATCAAAACAATCATCCACCATGATCAAGTAGGCTTCATCCCAGGCATGCAGGGATGGTTTAATATATGGAAAACCATCAATGTAATCCATTATATAAACAAACTGAAAGAACAAAACCACATGATTATTTCATTAGATGCTGAGAAAGCATTTGACAAAGTTCAACACCCCTTCATGATAAAAGTCCTGGAAAGAATAGGAATTCAAGGCCCATACCTAAGCATAGTAAAAGCCATATCCAGCAAACCAGTAGTTAACATTAAATTAAATGGAGAGAAACTTGAAGCAATCCCACTAAAATCAGGGACTAGACAAGGCTGCCCACTCTCTCCCTACTTATTCAATATAGTTCTTGAAATCTAGCCAGAGCAATCTGACACCAAAAGGATATCAAAGGGATACAGATTAGAAAGGAAGAAACCAAATTTCACTATTTTCAGATGATATGAAAGTATATTTAAGTGATATCAGAAGTTCCGTCAGAGAACTACTAAACCTGATAAACACATTCAGCAAAGTGGCTGGGTATAAAATTAACTCAAATAAATCTGTAGCCTTCCCCTACACAAAAGAGAAACAAGCTGAGAAAGAAATTAGGGAAATGACACCCTTCATAATATTCCCAAATAGTATAAAATACCTCAGTGTGACTTTAACTAAGCAAGTTAAAGATCTGTATGATAAGAACTTCAAGCCTCTGTAGAAAGAAATTGAAGAAGATATCAGAAGATGGAAAGATCTCCCATGCTCATGGATTGGCAGAATTAGTATAGTAAAAACGGCCATTTTACCAAAAGCAATCTACAGATTCAATGCAATCCCCATCAAAATACCAATCCAATTCTTCAAAGAGTTAGACCGAACAATTTCCAAACTCATCTGGAATAACAAAAAACCCAGGATAGCTAAAACTATCCCCAACAATAAAAGGACTTCCAGGAGAATCACTATCCCTGGACCCAAGCAGTATTACAGAGCAATAGTGATAAAAACTGCATGGTATTGGTACAGAGACAGACAAATAGACCAGTGGAATAGAAATGAAGACCGAGAAATGAACCCACACACCTATGGTTACTTATTTTTTGACAAAGGAGCCAAAACCATCCAATGGAAAAAAAAAGATAGCATTTTCAGCAAATGGTGCTGGTTCAACAGGAGGTCAGCATGTAGAAGAATGCAGATCTATCCATGCTTATCACCCTGTACAAAGCTTAAGTCCAAGTGGATCAAGGACTTCCACACCAAACCAGATACACTCAAACTAACAGAAGAAAAAGTGGGGAAGCATCTCGAACACATGGGCACTGGAGAAAAGTTCCTGAACAAAACACTAATGGCTTATGCTCTAAGATCAAGAATCAACAAATGGGATCTCATAAAACTGTAAAGCTTCTGTAAGGCAAAGGACACTGTTTTTAGTACAAAACTACAACCACCAGATTGGGCAAAGATCTTTACCAGTCCTACAACAGAGAGAGGGCTTATATCCAAAATATACGAAGAACTCAAGAAGTTAGACTGCAGGGAGACAAATAACCCTATAGGTGAATGCCATCATTAAACCACTGAACTGAGAATGGGACCCCGTTGAGGGAATCAGAGAAAGGACTGAAAGAGCTTGAAGGGGCTTGAGACCCCATATGAACAACAATGGCAACCAACCAGAGCTTCCAGGGACTAAGCCACTACCCAAAGACTGTACATGGACTGACCCTGGGCTCCAACCTCATAGGTAGCAATGAATAGCCTAGTAAGAGCACCAGTGTAAGGGGAAGCCCTTGGTCCTGCCAAGACTGAAACCCCAGTGAATGTGATTGTTGGGTGGAGGGTGGTAATGGGGGGAGGATGGGGAGGGGAACACCCACAGAGAAAGGAAGGGGGAGGGATTAGGGGGATGTTGGCCTGGAAACTGGGACTGGGAATAACAATTGAAATGTAAATAAGAAATACTCAAGTTAATAACTGCCCTTACCTCCCCACAGGACATTCCCCTGCACTGCGGGTCCAACCTTGGCAGGACCAAGAGCTTCACCTTCCACTGGTGCCCCAACAAGTCTATTCTCTGCTACATATGCAGTTGGAGCCCTGGGTCAATCCATGTATAGTCTTTCGGTAGTGGTTTAGTCCCTGGGAGCTCTGGTTGTTTGGCATTGTTGTTCTTATGGGGTTTAAGCTCCTTCAGCTCTTTCAATTCTTCCTCTAATTACCTCAGAAAGGGTCCTCTTCTCAGTTCAGTGGTTTGCTGCTAGCCTTGACCTCTATATTGGACATGCACTGGATACTGGATGTGTGTCTCAGAAGAGGTCTATATCCAGTCCCTTTCAGCATGCACTTTTTAGCTTCATCAATCTTATCAGGTTTTGGCGGCTGTATATATATGGGCCCCATGTGGCGCAGGCTCTGAATGACTGTTTCTTCAGTCTTTGCTCTAAACTTTGCTTCCATCTCCCCTCCTATGGATCCCCCCCCCCCTTTTAAGAAGGAGTGGGAACATCCACATTTTGGTCATCCTTCTTCTTGAGCTTCCTGTGTTCTGTGGATTGCATCTTGGGTAATTTGAGCTTTTGGGCTAATATCCACTTATCAATGAGTGCATACCAAGTGTGTTTTTCTGTGATTTGGTTACCTTACTCAAGATGATATTTTCTAGTTCATTCATTTGCCTTTGAATTTCATGAAGTTTTTCTAAAACATAAAAATAATTTATTATCCACTATTCCAATGCAATTTATTAACAGTTTCACTGTTACCAAGTGTTACCAGAAAACTGAGGGTATCTCACCTAGTTTGCCATAGATTCTGCAAGGGAAGATGAGGTCTTTCTCTAGTGATTTGTCTCACTGAATTTAAGAATAGAAAGAGAGGAAGGCTAGAACATAACTTCATTCCAGTTTCAGAGAAAAGAAACAGGGCATGAAATCTGGAAATTTCTGCAACTGACCAGAGGAGAAAGATGAAGAGGTGTAGAAGAGGCAGAGTCAAGCGCATATCATTTGAGTCAATCAGTCATGTTCAGCAAGACAGGCCACCATGTGGCAGACATTAGCAGCATGACAAAAGGGAAGATTGACTTTAGAGCAAGAATGAGGAAGTCCAAAGTGCTAGGAAAAACATGGTTAGAAAAGAGATCAGAAGGAACAAGAAAAGTTTTATCTTCCTGAGTAATAAAAGGAAGTTGGCTGACCATAGAAGCACAAGGTAGGGGCTCCAAAAACAGCTGTGAGGGCGGCTTTTAGGAAGGAAAGAATACACTCTTATTAAAATACTAATTATAACTCCTATCTCTTTAGGATGCAATAAAGTAAATCTGCTTTCCAGGAGGCAAATCCTTAGCCAGATGACTGAACTGCCCATTAAGAATATTAAGCTTCCACCTAGAGGTAGGTTCTGACTGTTAAGTCCTTTAAAGGACTTTCAATACTCCTGTGGCAATAGAATGTGGCACATAGAAAGTATTTGGGGGACTGAAAGGAATAATAAAAATGGCTGTCTTTATGAATTGTAAGTTAGTCAAGGTCACAGTGTAGCAACTTATAGAGAAATTGGAAGCCGTCTTTTGATGTTCTGATAGCCTTTGTAATACAAGATCTAAGTGCCTGTGAAGGAATGCATTTTTCTGAAACAGGTTGACTTGAAAGGGAAAGGTTAGAGGTCACAGACTCTCTTCTTAGTGACTGTCATCAAAAAGAGAAGTCATATATTTGAGCCTATCATTCTAATTCCTAAGCCATCCCATAGACATCAAAAAGCTGATTAAAAAATGGATTAAAGACTCCACCATATATTTTAGTGATTTCCAGCCATTTGAATTTTCTCTATTACAAATTTTTGATTCAGTTTTGTAGTCCAATTTTAAATTGTGTTGTTTTCTTGATAATTAGTTTGTTGAACACACACACACACACACACACACACACACATTTTGGATACTAGCCTCCTATCAGTTGTGTAGTTTGTAAAAATCTTTTCCTGTTGTGTAGGCTGGTGCTTTGTCTGAATGATGGTATTCTTTGCCTTACAGAAGTTTTTTAGGTTTACAAATTCTCAGTTATTTAGATGAGCACAGTGCACTCTCTGCCTCCTGTTCTCACAGACAGCCATGCCCTTCAGCAGCCTTCTGCAGTATTGTGATGCCCTGGATGCTATGGTGATGTTGGCAGCCAGTTTCTTTTTCCTCACAGAGAATGTGATGTAATTAAACTAATTGGACTGTGTGATCTGAATGGGCTCACCCTTCTCCACTCTCCACTTTGGTCAGTTGTGCTCTTCTTCATAGTCTTAGGTTAAACATTTTATGTTATTTAACAGCCCAGATGAACCACATCTATCAGTACATGCCTTGTACATATATCTCAATTAGATAATACAGATATAGATATAGATATAGATATAGATGGGATAGAATAAAAATATCCTTGTCCTGTTCCTGATTTTTAATGGGATTGAGGGCAAGTATCTCCATTTAATTTGATATTGGCCTTGGTTTAAATCTATATTGCTATTAGTTTAGATATGGGCCTTTGAATTCCTGGATTTTCCAATACTTTTAACAAGAAGGTGTTGTATTTTCAATTTTTTCAGCATCTATGAGCTGATCATTTGATTTTTTTGAGTTTGTTTATATACTGGATTATATTAATGAATATTCCTATACTGAACCAACCTGGCATTTCTGTGATGAAGCTCTCTTGATTGCTGTGTGTGATGATGGTTTTGATATGATCTTTGATCCAGTTTGCAAGAATTTTATTGAGCATTTTTGCATTGATATTCATAGGAGAAATAGGTCTAAAGTTCTCTTTTATTGTTTGGTCCCTGTGTAGTTTAGGTATTAGCGTAATTGTGGCTTCATATAATGAATTAAGTGGTGTTTCATCTGTTTCTATTTTATGGAATAGTTCAAGGAATGTTGGTCTTACCTCTTCTTTGATAGTCTGGTAGACTTCTGCACTAAAGTCATAAAGCCATCTGGCCCTGTTGCCCTGTTTTCCATTTTTATTTTTGTTTTTGTTTTCATTAAAGAATGTAGACTGGTTTAGATTGTTTACCTGCTCTTGATTTAACTTTTGCATATGGTATCTGTCTAGAAAATTATCCATTTCATCTAGATTTCCCAGCTTTGTTGAGTACAGACTTTTGTAGTAGGATCTGAAGATTCTTTGAATTTCCTCATTGTCTATTGTTATGTCTCCCTTTTCATTTCTGATTTTTTTTTTTTTTTTGGATACTGTCTCTGGGTCCTTCAGTCAGTTTATCTAGGGGCTTATCTATCTTTTTTATTTTCTCAAAGAACCAGCTTTTGGTTTTGATGATTTTTTGTATTGTTCTCTTTGTTTCTGTTTGGTTGATTTTGGCCCTGAGTTTATTTGTTGCAGTTTACTCTTCTTAAATGTGCTTGATTCTTTTTGTTGTGGGGCTTTCAGTTGTGCTGTTAAGTTGCTATCATAGTGTCTCCAATTTCTTTACCAGAACACTTAGTGATATGAATTTCCCTTCTTTTGGCACTGCTTTCATTATGCCCCCATAAGTTTAGATATGCCCTGTCATCATTTTCATTGAATTCCTGGAGGTCTTTAATTTTTTCTTTATTTCTTCCTTAACCAAGTTAAAATTGAGTAGAGGGTTGATCAGTTTCTATGTGTATGTGGGCTTTCAGATGTTTTTGTTGTTACTGAAGACCAGCCTTAGTCATTAGTGATCTGACAGGATGGATGGGATTATTTTGATCTTCTTATATTGGTTGAGGCTTGTTTTGTTCCCAAATTTATGGTCAATTTTGGAGAAGAAACCATGATGGTGCTGAGAATAATGTATATTCTCTTGTTTTAGGGTGAAATGTTCTATAGATATCTGTTAAATCCAGTGGTTCAAACCTCTCTTAGTCACTGTTTCTCTGCTTAGTTTCTGTTTCAGTGACCTATCCATTAGTGAGAGTGGCATGGTAAAGTCTCCAAATATTATGGTATGGCTTTCGATGTGTGTTTTGATCTCTAGTAAAGTTTCTTTTATGAATGTTGGTGATGTTGCATTTTAAGCATAGATGTTCAGAATTGAGACTTTCTCTTGGTGGTTTTTGACAAATATGAAGTATTTCCCCCCATTTCTCTTGATAATTTTGGTTGAAAGTGAATTTTATTAATTATTATGATGGCAACTTCAGTTATTTCTTGGGTGCATTTGTTTGCAAGAATTTTTCCAGCCTTTTACATTGACATAGTCTCTGTCTTTGTTATTGAGCTGTGTTTCTTGTATGCAGCAAAATGCTGGATCTTGTTTGCATATCCAGTTTGTTATCCCATGTCTGTTTGGAGGGAATTGAGTCTGTTTATATTGAGAGATATTAAAGACATATTATTGTTGGTTCCTGATATGTTTGTTATTGTATATGGCATTATGTGCATGTGATTCTCTCATTTGGCTTTGTCGTGAAATGGTTAATATCTTGTTTTTCCTTTGGTATAGGTACTCTCTTTGTGTTGGTGTTTTCCTTTTAGAATTCTCTGTAGGTGTTGGGGATTTAGCTCAGTGGTAGAGTGCTTGCCTAGCAAGCACAAGGCCCTGGGTTCAGTCCTCAGCTCCTTTGGGGGGGGGATCCTCTGTAGGGCTGGATTGGTAGATAGATATAGCTAAAAATTTTTTCAACCTGGAATATTTTTGTTTCTCCACCTATTTTGATTGAGACTATGTTTGATATACTAGCTTGGGTTTGCATTTGTGTTCTGCATGACTTCTGTCCAGGCTCTTTTGGCTTTTAGGGTCTGCTGAGAAGTCTGGTTTAATTCTTACAGATTGGCCATTATATGTTACTTGGTCCTTTTCCATTGCAGCTTTTAATATTCTTTCTTTGTTCTGTGTATTTAGTGTTTTAATTATTATGAAAAGAGGGGATTAATTTTTTATGGTCCAATTTATTTGATGTTCTATAGGCTTTTTGTACATTTATGGCCATCTCTTTCTTTAGCTTGGTGAAATTTTGTTTTATGATTTTGATGAAGATATTTTTGGATCCCTTAAACTGTAAATTTTTGCTCAACTCTATTCCTGTTATTCTTAGGTTTTGATTTTTGACTATGTCCTGGATTTCCTGAATGTTTTGGCTAAGAAGTTCTTTATGTTTTGAACTTTCTTTGACAGCTGTGTCCCTATTTACAAAGGTTTCTTCTACATCTGAGATTCTTTCTCCTACCTCTTGTATTCTATTAGTGATGCTTACATTGAAATACCTGACCTCTTTCCCTGGTTTTCCATTTCCAAGTTTGCCTCTGGGTGTTTTTTATTATTTCTACTTCCAGTTTTAGGTCTTGGACTGCTTTATGAAATTCCTTCACTTGTTTGATTGGATTTCCCTGTATTTCTTTAAGGGAATTATTTGTTTCCTTGTAAAGGGCTTCTACCTGTTTACATGTGTTTTCCTGTATTTCTTTTAGTGAGTTACTTATATCCTCCTTAAAGGACATAGGATTTTAGGACAGTTTTGTGATTTTCAGGTGTGGTGTTGTATCCAGGGTTTGCTGTGGTGGGAAAACTAGGTTCTGATAATGCCAAAGTATATTGGTTTCTGTTGCTTATGGTCTTGTGTGAGCATCTCACCATCTGGTTATCTGTGGTGTTAGCTGGTCCTAGTGTCTCTGTCTGGAGCCTGCTTCCTACGTCCCCGGGTTGCTACATGTGTCCTAGGAGGCCTGTGGCCTGTCTATAGCACACCTTCTGTGAGGCCTTCAGACTGTGGGGTATCTTATTTGAATCTGGGGTATTATTCTTCAGCAAATCATGGATCCTTACAAAAACACTCAACATGTCTTTTTTATTGAACGGCAAAAATATTGCTTTTTCATAATTTTAACATGATTTAAATATCAGTTCTATATTATATACCAAACAAATCAAGAGGATACAAGTATATATATAATCATATGTATCATAGATATCATATAATGATAGATACATAGAGAAAGTGATGAGATTAGATAGAATAGATGATATATATAAACAGCATGCATAACATATACTGTAATAGATATTAGAATAGTATAAGCAGACTATAAACACATGATTTAAATTGTTTCTATATGAATGCTTACTCTGTTCTTATGTAAATTATAGAAAATTACCCGTCTCCCACAAAAAAGAAAACATTTTGCACCAGTAGTTACAATGTGATTAAAGAATTTCAAATCATATGTCTTTCCACACAAGTTTTTAAAATTTATATCTTCTTAAAATGTTCATTAATATTTAACACTAATTCAACTTAGTGAGATTATTTTTTGACATGACAAATACAATTTTGTACAAGTTGTAGATGTGAGTACTCCTTGGTTGCTTGTAATTTTTAGAGAACTGTGGCCTTTTCATTTTCTTCCATTGATGTTGGCATGCCAATTCCTCTTGTGTTCAGTTCATCTTTAGGCCGTTATGGTGGTGAGATTTTATAAATGTAACTCTAATATTATCACGAGATACAATCTCAGCACAACTCCCTGATCATTTGTTTATCACAAACTTTCCACCCACAAGAATAGGTAAGGCAGTTGTTTATACAATATCAATCATAAGCCCTAAAAGCATACCTTCATATAAAATTATATAAAATGAGCGGAAATACACAGTTAGAAAAATACTTTAATATATACATACACAAACACACACATATACATACATATACATGTATGTATGTATATGTGTGTATACAATTTTTAATAACAATTAATGAAAAGGGGCCATGAATTTGAAATAAAGCAAGAAGGCAAAATACAAGGGAGGACATGGAGTGGAGGAAAGGAAGATATGTTCCAAGCTCAAAAATTGAGTAAATATAATAATTTATAGTAATACCAAGAAGAAGATCAACAGGTTGTGGGAGATTATATTTGTAATTTAGTGAATGAGACACTGAGATGGAAATGTTGGCATAAGTTCAAAGCCAAAATGGGCTATGCTGTGAATTCCAGCATAGAATGGGCTAAAGTATGAGACCTTGTCCTGATCTTCACTTCCACAAAACATATCTCAGTGTCCACTTATGAAATTTGAAATATTTTTCTGCAATTATTTTAAGTGCACCTTATTTTCCACGCTCAATTTTTAAATAGCAACTCCAAGTATTTTTCATATCTCTTGAATTTCAAATACTCATTACAAAACCTATCATGAATACTTGGGCAATATATGGTTATTTACTTACTGAGCTTACCTTGACTTCTTAGGTAAATAGATGGCTAGATAGAGAAAATAATGGTTCATACAGCAATGTTACTTAGTCATAAAGAAAAATAATATCCTATTATTTAAAAGTACTTGAAACTAGAGGACATTATGTTAATGGAAACCAACTAGGTTATAAACATACGTTTCCATGTATCAACATGCAGAAACAAACAGCAAAACTATGTAAAACATTAACAATTAGCACAAAAAAACCCAAGACAAACAAAACAAAGCAAAACAAAACAAAAAAACAAACCAAAATCAATCTGAAAGTTGAATAGTGATTCCTAAGGTAGAAACATGAGTAGGGAAGGATGTCAGAGGTAATGAATGGAGAAGTGAGTATCTGAAACAGCACCCTCTGTATGTGTTTGAAAATACCATCTTGAATTCCACTCATATATAAAATTAGATGTTGATAAAAATTTCCTTTAATGACTTTTCACATTATTACAATGTTTCATTTGTATTACTATTCCATAACCTAATGAATAGCCTAGTAAGAGCACCAGTGGAAGGGGAAGCCCTTGGTCCCCCCAAGACTGAACCCCCAGTGAACGTGATTGTTGGGGGGAGGGAGGTGATGCAGGGAGGATGGGGAGGGGAACACCCATATAGAAGGGGAGGGAGAAGGGTTAGGGGATGTTGGCCTGGAAACCAGGAAAGGGAATAACAATTGAAATGTAAATAAGAAATACTCAGGTTAATAAAGATGGAGGAAAAAAAGAAAAAGAAAAGATTACAAAAATAAAACGAATTTACTCTTTTTATTACTGTTTCTCTTGTGAGTGTATTTTATTTTTCTATTTGTCTGGATCTCCATACAGTTGGAATGTCATAATTTACCATCAGAGTCACATTCTAATTCTCTATTTTTTCCCTATTTCTGTGTCTGTCTCTGTCTCTCTCTTTCTCTGACTCTCTGTTTCTCTCTGTGTCTCTCTGTCTCTGTCTGTGTCTCTGTGTCTCTGTCTCTGTCTCTCTGTCTCTCTCTCTCTCTCTCACACACACACACACACACACACACAGATACACACACACAGACACACACAAAAGGTGTTGAGGTTAATGTTTTGCGACGGTCAAGATGAAATCCAAGGATGTTTGCATGCTAGGGAAACTCCTGGACACTGAAGAATATAACATCAAGGTCTAAATTTTATTTTCATTAAAATTTACCTGGACACAAATTTGATATGTAATTATTCATTTTTCTTCTACATTTTCTTATCTTTATTAACTTGAATATTTCTTATTTACATTTTCTTATTTACATTTCGATTGTCATTCCCTTTCCGGTTTCCTGACCAACATCCCCCAACCCCTCCCTCCCAATCTATATGGGCTTCCTCCCATCCTCCCATTACCACCATCCCCCAACAATCACAGTCACTGGGGTTCAGTCTTGGCAGGACCAAGGCTTCCCTTCCACTGGTGCTCTTACTAGGATATTCATTTGCTACCTATGTGGTTGGAGCCCAAGGTCAGTCCATGTATAGTCTTTAAGTAGTGGCTTAGTCCCTGGAAGCTCTGGTTGGTTGGCATTGTTGTTCATATGAGGTCTCGAGCCCCTTCAAGCTCTTCCACACCTTTCTCTGATTCCTTCAACAGGGGTCCCGATCTCAGTTCAGTGGATTGCTGCTGGCATTCGCCTATGTATTTGCTGTATTCTGGCTGTGTCTCTCAGGAGTGATCTACATCCGGTTCCTGTCAGCCTGCACTACTTTGCTTCATCCATCTTATCTAGTTTGGTGGCTGTATATGTATGGACCACACATGGTGCAGGCTCTGAATGACGGTTCCTTCTGCCTCTGTTCTAAACTTTGCCTCCCTATTCCCTGCCAAGTGTTTTCTTGTTCCCATTTTAAAGAAGGAATGAAGCATTCGCATTTTGGTCATCCTTCTTGAGTTTCATGTGTTCTGTGCATCTGGGGTAAGTCATGCATTTGGGCTAATAGCCACTTATCAATGAGTGCATACCATGTGTGCTTTTCTGTAATTGGGTTACCTCACTCAGGATGATATTTTCCAGTTCCATCCATTTGCCTGTGAATTTCATAAAGTAATTGTTTTTGATAGCTGAGTAATATTCCATTGTGTACATGTACCATATTTTCTGTATCCATTCGTCTGTTGAAGGGCATCTGGGTTCTATCCATCTTCTGGCTATTATAAATAAGGCTGCTATGAACATAGTGGAGCATGTATCTTTGTTAATGTTGGGGCATCTTTTGGATATATGCCCAAGAGAGGTATAGCTGGGTCCTCAGGTAGTTCAATGTCCAATTTTCTGAGGAACCTCCAGACTGATTTCCAGAATGGTTGTACCATTTTGCAGTTCCACCACCAATGGAGCAGTGTTCCTCTTTCTCCCCATCCTTGCCAGCATTTGATATCACCTGAGTTTTTGATCTTAGCCATTCTCCCTGGTGTAAGGTGAAATCTCAGGTTTGTTTTGATTTGCATTTCCCTTATGACTAAAGATGTTGAACATTTCTTTAGGTGTTTCTCAGCCATACAGCATTTCTCAGCTGTGAATTCTTTAACTCGGAAACGCATTTTTAATAGGGCTATTTGTCTCCCTGTGCTCTAACTTATTGAGTTCTTTGTATTTTTGAATATAAGCCCTCTATCTGTTGTAGGATTGGTAAAGATCTTTTCCCATTCTGTTTGTTGCCATTTTGTCCTAACAACAGTGTCCTTTGCCTTACAGAAGCTTTGCAGTTTTATTAGATCCCATTTGTCGATTCTTGATCTTAGAGCATAGGCCATTTGTGTTTTGTTCAGGAAATTTTCTCCAGTGCCCATGTGTTCGAGATGCTTCCCCACCTCTTATTCTATTAGTTTGAGTGTATCTGGTTTGATGTGGAGGTCCTTGATTCACTTAGACTTAAGCTTTGTACAGGGCGATAAACATGGAACGATCTGCATTCTTCTACATGCTGACTTCCAGTTGAACCATCACCCTTTGTTGAAAATGGTATCTTTTTTTCCATTGGATGGTTTTGGCACCTTTGTCAAAATTCAAGTGCCCATAGGTGTGTGGGTTCATTTCTGGGTCTTCAATTCTGTTCCATTGGTCTATCTGTCTGTCTCTGTACCAATACCATGCAGTTTTTATCACTATTGCTCTATAATACTGCTTGAGATCTGGGATAGTGATTCCCCCTGAAGTCCTTTTATTGTTGAGGATAGTTTTAGCTATCCTGGGTTTTTTGTTATTCCAGATGAATTTGCAAATTATTCTGTCTAACTCTCTGAAGAATTGGATTGATATTTTGATGGGGTTTGCACTGAATCTGTAGATCGCTTTTGGTAAAATGGCCATTTTACTATGTTAATCCTGCCAATCCATGTGCATGGGACATCTTTCCACCTTCTGAGGTCTTCTTCAATTTCTTTCTTGAGAGGCTTGAAGTTCTTATTGTACAGATCTTTCACTTGCTTGGTTAAAGTCACACTGTGGTATTTTATATTATTTGGGTCTATTATGAAGGGTGTTGTTTCACTAATTTCTTTCTCAGCTTGTTTCTCTTTTGTGTAGAGGAAGGCTACTGATTTATTTGAGTTAATTTTATACCCAACCACTTTGCTGAAGGTGTTTATCAGGATTAGTAGTTCTCTGGTGGAACTTTTGGGATTGCTTAAATATACTATCATATCATCTGCAAATAGTGATATTTTGACTTTTTCTTTTCCAATCTGTATTCCCTTGATCTCCTTTTGTTGTCTGATTGCTCTGGCTAGAACTTCAAGAACTATATTGAATAAGTAGGGAGAGAATGGGCAGCCTTGCCTAGTTCCTTATTTTATTGGGATTGCTTCAAGTTTCTCTCCATTTAGTTTAATGTAAGCTACTGGTTTGCTGTATATGACTCTTAGTTTGTTTAGGTATGGGCCTTGAATTCCTATTCTTTCCAGGACTTTTATCATGAAGGGGTGTTGAATTTTGTCAAATGGTTTCTCAGCATCTAAGGAAATGATCATGTGGTTTTGTTCTTTCAGTTTGTTTATATAATAAATTCCGTTGATGGTTTTCCATATATTAAACCATCCTTGCATGCTTGGGATGAAACTACTTGATCATGGTGAATGATTGTTTTGATGTGCTCTTGGATTCGGTTTGCCAGAATTTTATTGAGTATTTTTGTGTCGATATTCATAAGGGAAATTGGTCTGAAGTTCTCTTTCTTTGTTCGGTCTTTGTGTGGTTTAGGTAAAGGAGCAATTGTGGCTTTATAGAAGGAATTCGGTAGCACTCTGTCTGTTTCAGTTTTGTGGAATAGTTTGGATAATATTGGTATGAGGTCTTCTATGAAGTTCTGATAAAATTCTGCACAGAACCTGTCTGGAACTTGGCTCTTTTTGGTTGGGAGACCTTTAATAACTGTCTCTATTTCATTAGGAGTTATTGCGTTGTTTAAATGGTTTATCTGTTCCTGATTTAACTTTGGTACCTGGTATATGTCTAGGAAATCGTCCATTTCCTGCAGATTTTCAAGTTTTGTTGAATGTAGTCTTTTGTAGTAGGATCTGATGATTTTTTGTACTTCCTCTGATTGTGTAGTTATATATCCCTTTTCATTTCTGATATCGTGACTTTGGACGCACTCTCTGTGTCCTCTCATTAGTCTGGCTGAGGGTTTATCTATCTTGTTGATTTTCTCAAAGAAACAACTTTTGGTTCTGTTGATACTTTCTATGGTCCTTTTTGTTTCTACTTGGTTGATTTCAGCTTTGAGTTTGGTTATTTTCTGCCTTCTACTCCTCCTGGGTGTATTTGCTTCTTTTTGTTCTAGAGCTTTTAGGTGTGCTGTCAAGCTGCTGACATGTGCTCTCTCCTGTTTCTTTCTGAAGGCACTCAGAGCTATGAGTCTTTGCACAGCTTTCATTGTGTCCCATGAGTTTGGCTATGTTATACCTTCATTTTCATTAAATTCTAAAAACTCTTTAATTTCTTTCTTCATTTCTTCCTTGACCAGGTTATCATTGAGTAGAGCATTGTTCAACTTCCATGTATATGTGGGCATTCTTCCCTTATTGTTATTGAAGACCAGCTTCAGTCCGTGATGGTCTGATGGGAGGCATGGGATTATTTCTATCTTTCTGTATCTGTTGAGACCTGTTTTATGATCAATTAAATGGTCAATTTTGGAGAAAGTACCATGAGGTGGTGAGAAGAAGGTATATCCTTTTCTGTTAAGATAGAATGTTCTATAAATATCTGTTAAGTCCATTTGGTTCATGATTTCTCTTAGTCTATGTCTCTGTTTAATTTCTGTTTCCATGATCTGTCCATTGATGAGAGTGTGGTGTTGAAATCTCCTACTATTATTGTGTGAGGTGCAATGTGTGCTTTGAGCTTTGGTAAGGTTTGTTTTATGTATGTAGGTGTCCTTGTATTTGGAGCATAGCTATTTAGGATTGAGAGTTCATCTTGGTGGATTTTTCCTTTGACGAATATGAAGTGACCTTCCTTTTCTTTTTTGATGACTTTTAGTTGAAAATTGATTTTATTTGATATTAGAATGGCTACTCCAGCTTGCTTCTTCCGACCATTTGCTTGGAAAGTTGTTTCCCAGCCTTTCACTCTTAGGTAGTGTCTGTTTTGTCTCTGAGGTGTGTTTCCTGTAGGCAGCAGAATGCAGGGTCCTCATTGCATATCCAGTTTGTTTATCTATGTCTTTTTATTGGGGAGTTGAGACCATTGATGTTGAGAGATATTAAGGAATAGTGATTATTGCTTCCTGTTATATTCATACGTGGATGTGTTATGTTTGTGTGCTTTTCTTCTCTTTGTTTTGTTGCCAAAACGATTAGTTTCTTGCCTCTTCTTGGGTATAGCTTGCCTCCTTATGTTGGGCTTTACCATTTATTATCCTTTGTAGCACTGGATTTGTAGAAAGGTTAGTATTTTAAAGGTATCTTTTGACTCAAAAAAAAAAAAAAAACTTCCCAAAATGTAGGCATTTGTACGATTTTTTTCTTTGTATTAAGTCTTCTTTACCTAATCAAGAATGAAGCTTGTTCTTTGTCACTGGAGTATCAAACACCAACCTTGTACGAGCTGCTGGTTTTATTTCTAAGAGTTCAGGTCATCATAGATATGTTCATCTCTTTCCAATGTCTGAATGTGTTTGCACCTTTTTATTCAAATTTTTATTTTATTCTATAATTTCCCCCCAAACTGTCAATGCATATTTAACAATTTATACTTAGTAATAAATATATTTTATTTATAATGAAATATCTTTTTTATCATTGTTTCATAGATGACTTATTGTATAAGCATGTTTGCTGTAAATTCTGAGTACCTGAGTTTAATTCTTGGAACCCATGTAAAAAAATAATTGACTTTTTCATGTTGTCCTCTGGCTGTCTATATGTTTACTATAGCACCTGCAGCCATACACAGACACACAAACACACACACACACACACACACACACACACACATATGTATAAAAGAAAAATTACAAAAGTCATTTTGTTGATAACCGTTGTTTTCACGGGCATTCATCCTCAGAGTACCACAAATGTTTGAGAATGATAGTTGATCACCAATTTCTTCAAATATTTTACCCATCAAATAATTATGGTTTAATTCATCCTATGCATTGAAATTCTATATATAATTATCAGACATATATGTGCGTATATATTTTGAACACAGAAAGGCCCACAGTATCCTTTTGATTTGTTTGATGCATAATATAGAACTGATGTTTAAAACAGGTTAAAATTAATTATTCAAAAGCAATAATATTTTCGATATCTCAAATAGGATACAAAACAACGAGCATTTATTCCTCAGAAATTGAGCATGCAGGGGTCTGCCTTTCTTTAAGAAGGAGATATAAAGGTGAGCTAGCAGGCTTAATTCAAAGCAGATTTGGGTAAATTCAGGCATTGGTAGATGACCTTTAACGTGATTTGTGAGCTGGGTTTTGGTTGCATTTGGGATCGGTTAAGGCGCTATGAACTTTAAACAACAGGGGTCAGGTGCTAGAATCTTTCATTGACTCTCCTAAGTACTTTTGCCTAATTGGCTGACTGTGGGCTATTGTTTTCTTCAAGAACTGACTTGTCCAGGCTGGTCCAGTTTGAGGAAACAGAAATTTAGATTGCCTTTTAAATTGCCAGTTTGGATCCTGTGATGGAGGTAACCTGGGTCACTCTTCTCATTTTGAAATTAATATAATTCATTATTATGTCATTTCTTAAAATTTTGATCTTGAAAATAAATTTAATTCTTTCCATAATCTTTATATTTTTACTCTATATTTCTGTACAGTTAGTTCAATCAGGTAACTGATGGGAAAACCTTTTATCTTTCAGGGAATGTGCTGGCTCTAAGCATACATTTATGAAATATGAACAATTCTATGATTCTGGTTTTGGCCCCCCTTTTTTTTAACTGTATAACATTTTACTCTCCAATGTGGTTTTCTTTTCTTTCAATATTTTTGCATTAACACTATCTATCTATCTATCTATCTATCTATCTATCTATCTATCTATCTATCCATGTCTACATATTGGCTTTCTTCTGCTTTCTACTTTCTATCTTCTTTTCCTGGAAATTAAATGTTTTCTGAAAATATACTTATGAATGTAACAGAAAGATATAATTTATACAAAAGAAAAAACCATATATGCCATATATCTGTGTTCTTATAAACACAGAAAATGTAAATATTCTCTATTGCATTTGATGCATGACAATGATTGTACTGACAAATTAATAGACACATACCTATTTTTTTAAGAAAAAACATTAATAATATTAGGAATTAAATTTACCCCAAATAGAAACTGCAAACTACCTTTTAAAAAGTGTATGTTGTAAATCCGATTTCCATGTACTTCCATTTTTTTTCCTAACCTACTTTTAAAGTTTTCAAATTTTTCAATTGTATTTTCTTCAACACATTCAAAAAGCTTTCTTCTTCTGAAATGTTCTCTCTAAAATTGGGAGAGTAATTTTCTTTAGTAAGCAGAAAATTGGTACCAGTCTGTGCACTGAAACCAGGTATGCCCTGAAGGCAGCAGTAACTGGATGTTCAGCTAATATGCCATTAAGTAAAAGTGTTCAAGTTTACTTTTGCCTCCACTCGTCTCCCTCTCATAGCTTCAATCACTTGTTTTATCTCTTTTAATATTCACTGTAATGGGCTATTAAATTGGATCCTTTTACTTAACTTTCATAAAGTTTTTTATAGGCCTATTTGTACAGGTGAGAGTAATTAGGAATCGCCAGTCTCCAATCAGCAATTAGCTCCAATTAAGGCTTACCAGCTGCTCTGTCTTGCCTATGTTGGCTTCCTTCAGCTGTTTCCATTGCCAGAGCTGGATCACGAGTCAAGATAAAAACTGAACGATCATTCATATCTCATCACTCTGATGTACAAACTTTGTGATTACACCATACCTCCGATTTTCAGAGCTAATTGTGCATTTTGTGTGCTCGCAAATGCATGCAGCTGTAGAACCCTCACTATCCAGGTGTTAGCACGAGGGAAGGGAGTATCTATTTTAGTGTGCTGGAAAAAAACCTAATACAAAAAAATTCAAAGACAAAGGTCAAAACTTTCATAATTTAGCAAGGAAGCTAAAAACAATAAACATTATATCTGAGTTACTAGTGAAAATAACCCAAAGCAAACAATTTGTTAATTTTTTGTTATTGTGACAAAATATCTAGGAAAATCAACATAATCTAGGGAAGTATTGACTTTGGTCAGTGTTTTAGAGTTTCAGCCCATTGTGAAGTAGTTTTGTTGGTTGATTTTGGTTAGCTGTTATGTCATGGTGGCTACTTAGAGTAGAGCAAAATATAGACTTCATGGCAACGTGGAAGCAGAGAGAAGGAGAGGGAGGAGGCTGATTCCTAACATGTAAAGGGCACATGTTCGTGAATGCTACGCTCTCTCCAGCTAGGCCTCACCTCACAGAAGTCTATTCCTTCTCATCAGCAACTAGTCTTCAGTGAATATGTGGGTCGTTGGGAGATATTTACAAATCATAGCACAGAATTTCATACATATAAACCCCAAGTTCCTGTATAAAAGCAAATCATCACAATAAAAAATAATGGAAACATAATAATTAGTCACTATTTTATTGTTATCGAGTAAGCACACTAGCAGAAAGATAAAAGGCAAAGAAGGATAGATAAAAGAAAGCAGGAAATCAGTACACATCTGTGGACCAGTCCTGCCTCATTTAAATGGCTTTGCTTCCTTGTGTCCTTTGTCTCCATTGACTCTTACACTCTTTCTGCCTCTGTTTCTGCACTTTCCTGAGGCCTGAGAGGAAAGATTTGATGGAGGCATGTAATTTTAGGCCTACATTTTATTTTACACATTGTAAAAATATGATATAAATATATATTCCTATTAATATATGAGCATAAAATATAAAAGTACAAATATAAATAGATCAGTAAATAATAAAACCCAAACTACTAAACAACTAATATTTAAAATGAAATAAATAATAAGGACTTGTTAAATCACCACGAGTGTAATCATCTGACAATAATGTAAAGAATCTTTATCGACTTTGTTGTGATCTTTACTAATAAAGTATAATATAGGCAGAAGTATATAGAGAAAGTATACTGAAAATAGGGTTCAATACACTTTAAAAATTTCATATTTATTAATATTATTTTCAATATTTATTTGGTTAAATTCACACAAAGTACCTACAGCTGAAAAGGTTTAAATAAAATAACCAAAATTAAAGAATGTAAGCATCTGAAATGAAGGTATTTGTAAATATTAAACTTTTGCTAACACATAGTTGTGGTGAAAAATTGTAGTCCATTTCTTTTTCTCTGTGCTCTAAAGAGGAATAATTCATGTGCTGAATATAAGGCTGTGATTACCAATATTACTTACTTATCTGTTGCTATGCTAAAAAATATTCTGATAGAAACCACTTAAGGAAAACAGGATTCATTTTAACCTCTTTATGATTTTTATTATAAGTAATTAAATATTTAAAAAAATAGATTGCCAAAATATTGACCCCACAATATAGTCACCAATGTGTGGCAAAGTCAACAAAATAGAAGAGGAATGGTCTTTTTCACACGTGGTGAATATTACCTGTACAAAGACATCCTGCGATGTATATAAGTGCATGGTAGGAATTGAAGTTAGGGACTCGCATGTAGAAAAGTACTCCTTTACCATTGAGCTGTATTCTCAGGCTCGGTCTCACATTTTTAATACACACACAAACACACACACAGGCACACACCCATACACACACACCAAACACACATAAACAAGAACAACTAAAATATCTATGGTAGCTTAAATAATAAATGTCCCCACAGTCTTTTATATTTGACCAGTATGTCCTCAGTTTCTGGTGCTCTTCATGAAAGCCTATATTAGAAACTTTGGGAGGTAGAACCCTGCATCACTGGGGACAGCTGTGAAGATTTACAGCTCAACCTCAACCTCTTTTTATTCTAAGCCAACTTCTATGAAAGAAAAAACAGTTTCCTCTTCCTTTACCAGTTCTTCTCTGACTCCTTTCATGCCTTTCTTCCATGATTAATTCTAGCTCTTGTGAAACCATTTGAGTCTTATTGGGTGAAAACAAACAAACAAACAAACAAACAAAAAAGTACACAGAAAAACCCATGCCCAGAAGTACTTTCTCTAGTCCATGGCTTTTTTTTGAGATTCTAGGTCTCATATTTTTGTTAGAACTTGAATTAATTTCTTTGTTTCTTTGTTTCTTTGTTTTGTTTGTTTGTTTGTTTGTTTGTTTCTTTCTTTCTTTCTTTTTCCTCCTTACTGTACTTTCTTGTATATATTATGGCTTCCACTTTGTATTTCCCTGTGTTTCTGTGTGTATATCTGCATCTATATGTGTTTCATGTTCTTTATTCCCCACCCGCCCCAGTTTCCTTTGTCCTCTTCATCTGTTTACTTGTTTTTATTATAATATAATAGATTATTTTTAGATGCCAGTTCTGTTTTGTCTCTCTGTTTTTGTTGTATAATATTGTATTATATTTTTAGGTGCCTTTTGTTTTCTAACAAGAAATAGAAACAATGTGTCGATTTGATGGGTGGGAAGTTGCAGGGGTTCTAGAAGGATTTGGTTAAGGAGAAAATATGATAAGAGTATATTTTACAAAAAAAAAAAAAACAACTTTCAATATAAGAAGATTAAAAGGAAAATTAATAAAAATGCACTTTGCATTTCAGGCCAGTGCCATGATACAGAGGGCCAGCACTGTAAAGATTGAGCTACACAGCTTTACTCATTAGGTGGATAGAAGTAGTCACAGCTGGGTTTGGTTTGGATACCAAAATGAGATCCAACTCCTACTTTTATCACTAAAATTTTATATTTTCTATTTATCATCACTGTCAGTAACTTTATTGGATAAATTATAATGTTTGTAACAAATAGGCAATTTTACAAAAATGTTTGTAATAAAGATCTTTTCACAGATTCAGCAAATTCTCATGTTTCCCATTTGTAAGTACTAACTAAATCTAATTCTGACAATTGTTTCCTAACCAAGTATATTATATTTAAATAATTTAACACTACTTAAACAAACTGATTTTTCTTTCTACATTTTAGAGGAAATGCTGTCATATCAATAGATTTGGGGACTGAATTTCCGAATGACTACAGGTTATTAAGGCTTCAACTGAAACTCCAAATCAACCCTAAACTCTCTTCTGGTGTCCCCTCTTTACATAACTAATAGATAATTAGTCATTTAAAGTTGTTATGTGAATATAAAATTATTCATGGAGAAAATACTATCATGATGGTGAGAAAGTGATTCTCAAGCAACTGCACATCACTGGGAAATGTACAAGAATTGCAGCATTTTATTCTGGTCCAAATCTGCCTGTGATGAGAATTGGTCTCCTCTGCTGCTACCAGTGGCGCCTTGACAATAACGGAAGCACATTTACACTGAGGTTATTTATTCACGACTATGTAAACTTATGCACAGATCAAGAATAATGCATAATAATCTAAAACAATGTAAGCCAAATTATTATGAAATTATTCAATTGTGTAGTGTAATGTCATGTACAATGAAATAATGACGCATCTGAAATTATTAAGACATTTCCTATGATTACTGGTTCACACAGTGGTTGGATATGTTCCATTTCTAAAGGAAATATTATAGGAAGATATAAACTTTTCTTTAGAAAAACCAAAGACACAGGAAATTTGGCAAAAAAAAAATGAGAGTAGTAGCTTTACGAGAAAAGAAAGGCTCTCTGGGAGATGCTTGGCAGTAGTAGACTTGCTATGCAAAACAATGCAGCAAACTACTGGAACTCTGCTCCCTCTTGACTTCCAAAGAGCATGGGAAGCAAAACAGAACATAACGAACATCATCTTCAACATTGGAAAGCAGGGTGCTTGTCCGTGCTTGTCCGGGTAATTAGAGCTCCGAATCGTAACAAGGAGTAAGTAGAGTGATAAAATATTGAAAGAAAAATAAAACAGAAGATGCCAGCCCATACTCTAGATCCAGTTGAAACACCCTTCAAAGTAGAGGAAGCAAAATACTGTCTCAGTCAGGCTAAATAGAATAAAATGAAATAAAAATCAAGTAAAGTATGAAAACAAACAAAACGGGATATTTATCATTAACAGAAATACTCTGCAGTAGATTTAAAATAAACATTCATAAAATGACATGGAACAGAATTCAAGACTGCAAATACAAGTTAAAATTATGATAGAGAAAAAACAGAAAATAAGTCTGATTTGCTAATTGGTCTGAAAATAGTACGGTAAATCAGAAGTCATGATTTGTTAAGTACTTGTGACATGATTATTCTAATCAGTAATAGAAATTTCTTAAAGAAGTAACAGTAGTGTAAGTACTCTTCACCATACACATGTGTAGTGACATCATGTTATGTAAAGTACATTTAAGTTAATTAAAATGTATACTTATACCCGAGGGAAGACACTGAAAAAAGCAATAAAATAAACACACAAAGTATATATGCATAGAACAGATGAAGTGAGAGAAAATTAAAATAAGGTAAGGCACATATCAGGAAAGAGAAAAATATGAAAAGTAATGGAAAGAATAAAGTTAAAATATCACTTAGAGCAATAAATATCAAATTAATCTAAGGAATGCATCACATGTGTAAGTATTCTACCTTTAAAAAGAGTATTAAAATATATTTAAAAGCTCTTAGCCGTATGTTTCTATATAAGTGCTTTAAAATTTAAAGATTCAGATATTTAAAATGTAAGGAGATGCAGAGACGTAAAATGCACAATACTTGTCAATCAAAAAAGTCGTTTTTGTTAAAGCAGACACAAAAGACTTCAAAATGTAGAATGTTTTGAGTAGTAAAAGAAGGGAATTAACAAATTTAAAAGAGGTAAATTCTAGAATGAATATACATTGCAAAATATGTCAGTCAAGACTGGTAAGACTTGGTGGTCCATGCCTGTAATCACAAAACATGGGAGAAAAAGACAAGAGCATTGAATTCCTTCCTTGCTGTAGCTATAATAGGAGTCCAAGGCCAACAAAGATTACAAAGTAAGACACAGTTTTCAAAAATCAAAAACCATCCAAGCAAACTGGATTGGAATTGAGTAGAGCACTTCAAACCAGATGAAAGGGAGTAATGAAAAATTACCAGCTGAGGACCCAGAAGACAAATGAAGGAATCAGAAATAAGTAGCCAATTTGAGTAAGCACTGGTTAACGTAACATTAACTTGTAACCCACATGATAAATAAAATCCAAAAATCCATGCTGATTTAAATAAATTATTGCTAAATAAATAAATATATGAGAAGTTGCAAATTTATTTACAAGAATTATGTTATGTTTTATTGCTTAAGCACCACCCAGAAGGAGCTGATATATAATCTTTGATTCCTTATGTGTAACTTGGCATAAGAGCCTTTTCAAATTGTGCAGTATATAAGCCAGAAGAAAAAAAAAATAGGAAGACAGAAAAACCCTGAGGAAAACCTGACAAGCATTTCTTTTGCAAGGTGATCAAACTTAACATCAACAATGGCAAGTCACTAAAATGTCTACAAAATACCTATCATGTTCTCTTCAAAACTGTCAACATTATAAACAACAAGGAAAATCAGAGAAGCTGTCAGAGATGAAAGGAGCCTGGGGAGTATTCACAAACTTAATATGACATCTGCTGTGGAATTCAGCAATGAAGATAAACATTAGGTGAAATTTAATGGGGGGATAAAAAATCAGAATAATTTATGTACTTTGATTAAGAAAAATATACAAGTAAATTTTCATTAAGTATATTAAATGAATCAAATGACCATATATGGTGAGAAAAACCATCTTGGTACAGGGCTTCTGATAACTTTCTGGGCTGTTTAAATTGTTTGAAATTTTTAGAAATTTTTAGAAATTGCTTACACCATTTAAAACCTATGATTATTCTCATGAAAGAAAACTATGTGTTAAAGACCTACGTGACATTTAAAGTTTCTCTTTAAGTGGTATTCCAAATGAATTTTAAAGCACCATCAAAACAATATTTCACCAAAGCAGGGGCATTTTTTTCTCATTATCTTTTAATTAACTTTTGCAGAAATATAACTAAGAACAAGTCCAAATGGCTGCTTTAACAATGCAACAATATGTAATAAATGATTAATACTTTTTTCCTCTCCTATACTCTACTGTTCCACATGTGCAGAATTGGTGTAGAAAAATGTTATGCTGACAAAATGCTTACAGTTTAAAATTAATTGTTGCCAAAAGGATTACTTTGTATTAAAATTATAAAATGTATTAGTATAATTACTACTGATATATGTATAAATAGAAAATAGGATTGCCATATAATCTTGCGATCTTCCTTCTGGATATAAAATAAAGGATTCGAAGTCAATTTCTCAGAGAAATAACTCCAGAGACCTATTTACTGTAGTGCTATTGACAATAGTCCAAGTATGAAATTAATTCCAATGCCTAAAAATACATGCTCAGATAAAAAATGTGGTACAAGTACACAGTGAAATATTAGTAGGCCAAAACAAAGGCCCTTTTCTATGTTTGTCAAGAAAATACATCAAATTGGAGAACCCTACATACATGAAATTACTAGGCACAGACAGAACCTCGAATTTTTGTTCATAAGACAACACAGATGTCATAGAAGCAGACCAGCAAGAAGAGACAGAGACAAATGGAGAAGTATGTGTGACAGATTAAACAAAAAAGGAGAGATTCTTTTGAGATGAATGTGTACTTCATAACACTGTGAATATTGAATTTGTAAAGTTTTTTCCTAAACATTTGCAGTTAATGAAATATTGACTATTTAAGATAATTAAACACATTGTGTTCATAAATCAGAATATCAATTTTGTCTCAACGATGAATATATATATCTATAAATTGTTAATGTAGACTAAATATTTTAAAACATCGAATAATGATGCCACGCTTCGAAAATACTCTCAGGAGTGTATGAAAAGGTTAATGTCCATGATGTCAGACACCATCACAAGGCAGTAGGTAGATGTTTTACTTATTGTTGACTGTGAATCCAGTGATACTGTAGGAAGTTTTCACTGATTTTCTTCAATATCTATCTGTTTTTTATTAGTACTTTTATTCTCATAAGATACATATTCATTGAAGTTTATAATTGTTAATTTTTCATAGTGAAAAATTATATGAACATATGCCTGAGGTTATAATCTCTTATTGAATGGGAAAGTAAACTTGTATTCATAAAAAGGAGCAATCATGCTTTAAGACAAAGAAAAGTAATTGCTTTTTATGAGTTATGTATTCATTTGCAGTTGTTTCATGTGTGAACATGTTGTGTGTCCCCATATGCATTATAAGGAAAGTTTATTTTCCATCACTGAAAAGACTCTAAGATAAGAACCTAAATTTTAAACCCCTTTAACATGTTATACTTCCTGGTTATTGGGATCTGCTTAAATTTTCTTAAGGAATTACATATTTTCCTGATAATACCTCTATTATGCTTTTATACTCTAAAAGTTATATGCTAATTCATGATTGCAGAACCACATTAGTTTACTGTAAAATAGATTGTATATATTAAATTATCTTGCAATGCACAAATATTTATGTTTTTGCTCATATCTATTGGATATTTTGAACTCCAATAATGGTGTTTGTAGAAAAATAATTAAGTAAACTGCATTTTTAAAAATCACAACATTTATTTTAAAATATTGTATGCTAACATATGAAAAATTTAATGTTTATTTTTCAAAACTTCAGTATCTTCTTCATAAAGTACATATAGTTCAAAGCTACTTAGAAATGCATTGTCATTTATAAATAAGGCTACTATGAACATAGTGGAGCATGTGTCTTTGTTATATGTTGGGGCATCTTTTGGATATATACCCAAAAGAGGTATAGCTGGGTCCTGAGGTAGTTCAATGTCCAATTTTCTGAGGAACCTCCAGATTGATTTCCAGAATGGTTGTACCAGGCTACAATCCTACCAAAAATGGAAGAGTGTTCCTCTTTCTCCACCAGCAATTGCTCGCCAGCAATTGCTGTCACCTGAGTTTTTGATCTTAGTCATTTTCACTGGTGTGAGGTGAAATCTCAGGTTTGTTTTGATTTGCATTTCCATTATGACTAAAGATGTTGAACATTTCTTTGGATGTTTCTCAGCCATTCGGCATTCCACAGCTGTGAATTCTTTGTTTAGCTCTGAACCCAATTTTTTAATAGCATTATTTGTCTCCCTGCAGTCTAATTTCTAGAGTTCTTTGTATATTTTCGATATAAGCCCTCTATAATTTGTAGGATTGGTAAAGATCTTTTCCCAATCTGTTGGTTGCCATTTTGCCCTAACAACAGTGTCCTTTGTCTTACGGAAGCTTTGTAGTTTTATGGGATCCCATTTGTTGATTGTTGATCTTAGAGCATAAGCCATTGGTGTTTTGTTCAGGAAATTTTCTCCAGTGCATATGTGTTCAAGATTGTTCCCCAATTTTTCTTCTGTTAGTTTGAGTGTATCTGGTTTGATGTGGAGGTCCTTGATCCACTTGGACTTAAGCTTTGTACAGGGTGATAAGAATGGATCAATCTGCATTTTCTCCATGCTGACCTCCAATTGAACCAGGTCCATTTGCTGAAAATGCTATCTTTTTTCCATTGGATGGTTTTGGCACCTTTGTCAAAATTCAAGTGACCATAGGTGTGTGGGTTCATTTCTGGATCTTCAATTCTATTCCACTGGTCTATCTGTCTGTCTCTGTACCAATACCATGCAGTTTTTATCACTATTGCTCTGTAATACTGCTTGAATTCAGGGATAGTGATTCCCCCTGAAGTCCTTTTGCTGTTGAGGATAGTTTTAGCTATCCTGGGTTTTTTGTTATTCCAGATGAATTTGCAAATTGTTCTGTCTAATTCTCTGAAGAATCGGATTGGTATTTTGATGGGGATTGCACTGAATCTGTAGATCGCATTTGGTAAAATAACCATTTTTACTATATTAATCCTGCCAATCTGTAAGCGTAAGAGATCTTTCCATCTTCTGAGATCTTCCTCAATTTCTTTCTTCAGAGGCTTGAAGTTCTTATCATACAGATCTTTCACTTGCTTGGTTAAAGTCACATTGAGGTATTTTATATTATTTGAGACTATTATGAAGTGTGTTGTTCCACTAATTTCTTTCTCAGCTTATTTCTCTTTTGTGTAGAGGAATGCTACCGATTTATTTGAGTTAATTTTATACCTACCCACTTTGCTGAAGGTGTTTATCTGGTTTAGTAGTTCTCTGGTGGAACTTTTGGGATCACTTAAATATGCTATTATATCATGTCCATAGCAGCCTTATTTATAATAGCCAGAAGCTGGAAAGAACCCAGATGCCCTTCAACAGAGGAATGGATACAGAAAATGTGGTACATCTACACAATGGAATATTACTCAGCTATCAAAAACAATGACTTTATGAAATTCATAGGCAAATGGATGGAACTGGAAAATATCAACCTGAGTGAGGTAACCCAATCACAGAAAAACACACATGGTATGCATTCATTGATAAGTGTATATTAGCCCAAATGCTCGAATTACCCTAGATTCACAGAACACATGAAACTCAAGAAGGATGACCAAACTGCGAATGCTTCTCTCCTTCTTTAAAAGGGGAACAAGAATACCCTTGGGAGGGATTAGGGAGGCAAAGTTTAGAACAGAGGCAGAAGGAATCCTCATTCAGAGCCTGCCCCACATGTGGCCCATATATATACAGCCACCAAACTAGATACGATGGATGAAGGAAAAAAGCATAGGCGTACAGGAACCAGATGTGATCTCTCCTGAGAGACACAGCCAGAATACAACAAATATATAGGCGAGTGCCATCATTAAACCACTGAAGTGAGAATGGGACCCCTGTTGAAGGAATCAGAGAAAGAACTAAAAGAGCTTGAAGGGGCTTGAGACCACATATGAAAAACAATGGCAACCAACCAGAGTTTCCAGGGACTAAGCCACTAACTAAAGACTATAAGTGGAGTGATCCTGGGCTCCATAGGTAGCAATGAATAGCCTAGTAAGAACACCAGTGGAAGGAAAGCCCTTGGTCCTGGCAAGACTGAACCCCCTGTGAATGTGTTTGTTTGGGGGAGGGCAGAAATGGGGGGAGGAGAAGGAGGGGAGCACCCATAGAGAAGAGGAGCAGGAGGGGCTAGGGGGATGTTGTCCTAGAAACAGGGAAAGGGAATAAAAATCAAAATGTAAATGAGAAATACCCAAGTTAATAAAGATAAAAAAACCAAAAAGAAATACATTGTCCATTCCTTGTCTACATATATTCTTGAGATCACCTGTGACCGCATGAAGTTCGAAATTCAAATTACAGTTTCCCATATTTATTGAAGTGCATCTTGCCTTCAAAAATCTCTATTAATAATTTGTTCTTCAACATTTGATCATCCAGTTACAGAGGATGACTTTCTTCCAAAGGAAGGAACACAAATCTGTTTAAAGTTTGGATTCTATTATGCTTTAAATTTTCGTAGAAAAGAGAAATCAATTGAGTACTTAAAATTTTGTATTAAAACAGATTAAAAAACTAAAATATTCTTTGTAATAAAATGACCATTACAGTTAAAAATTATTAAATTGAAGGCAATTTACTTTATTTTTTATTGGATATTTTATTTATTTACCTTTTAAATGTTATTCCCTTTCTTAGTTTCCCTTCTGGAAAACCCCTATCCCATCCTCCCTTCCTCTGCTTCTATGAGTGTGCTTCCCCATCCACTCATCCACTCCTGCCACCCCACCATCACTACCACAATCCCCTACACTGGGGCATTGAGACTTCACAAGTATTTATTTATAAAAGCTGTCTTACAAGAAGACATAATGTGACTAACATGGGCTTCATTTCCTGAGTGGAGTTTACTTAGCCCATTTGTTTAACATGTTCTCTTCCTGTAAAGCCCTAGAGGTTCTTTACCTGCCAGGAGACCCCCAGTGAGACAATGAGACTCAGATCAATGCAAAAGCAAGAGGTTTGTTTTTTCATCATGCTGGGATCCACCTTAAACAGTCTTTTAAGCAAGTGCCCAGAGGCAATCCCAATTCTAACTTACAAGCATCTTTTATACATTTTTAGAGGTAGATTGAAGTAACAACAACTAGGCTATTGATGGGTAGTTAAGCTGACCTTTTGGCTGATTTTCTTCCTTGTGGCCTAAAGCCCTTTCCTGGAGCTATCTAAGGGGTGGGTCAAAATTGCTTAATTTTAGCATTCCAACTCACATTTTAGAGAACTAGTCTTCTGGCAGTTTAATATATTGATATAGCCAACCTGCTTAAAAATAGAATATCAACCCAAATCCTGTGGAGGAGAGCTCTGGATCCTCAAAAGTGCAGACAACCCTGAGAAGTCAGAGGAGAAAACTAATTTTTGCCCACATTCCTGATCCTAGAGTGAACCCCCTAGTGCCATCGGTACCCTTAGGCACAGGGACCTAGGAACAGTCAGGGTCAGGACACTGAGTTTCTGCCTGCACTTAGAGCTGAAAGTCAGTCACCAGGAGTGCCTACCCTCCTGAGAGCAGAGGTAAGAGCAACTCTTCTGAACCAAGCAATCTTCCTGGAGACTTCAGGTCACACAAACTCAGGAGCAGCTCTCTGTTCCTAGATCCTTCTGAAAGAAAACAGGTCTACAGGAGTGCTGACACACAGGCCTAAAGAGGGTCAAGCCACTGTCAGAGACAGCAAAACAAGCTAACACGATGGACAACCTGACAGCCAGAGACAGCCACAAGGAACTGAGCAATAGAAACCAAGACTATTTGGCATCATCACAGCCCAGTTCACAAAACAAAGAAAATACTGGATATCCAAACGCACTGGAATAGCAAGATTTGGATTTAAAATCACAGGATGATGATAGAGGAGTTTAAAGGACAAAAATAACTTCCTTGAAGAAATACAGGACAACACAGGTAAACAAGGTAAACAGGACCCAACATTTTGCTGCACAGAGGAAAGACATCTCAGAATCAAAGACAGACACTAGCTCAGAGTAAAAGGCTGGAAAACAACTTTCAAGCAAATGGTCCAAAGAAACAAAGCAGAGTAGTCATTCTAATATTGAATAAAATCGACTTTCAACCAAAAGTTATCAAAAAAAAAATAGGGAAGGACACTCATATTCATTAAAGGAAAAATCCACCAAGATGAACTCTCTATCCAAAATATCTATGCTCCAAAAGCAAGGGCACTTACATACATAAAAGAAACCATACTAAAGCTCAAAGCACAAACTGCACCTCACACAATAATAGTAGGAGATTTCAACATCCCACTCTGATCAATGGACAGATCATGGAAACAGAAATAAGAAAGACATAGAGAAACTAACCGAAGTTATGAACCAAATGAATTTAACAGATATTTCTAGAATATTTCATCCTAAAACAAAGAATATACTTTGTTCTCAGCACCTCACTGAACCTTCTCCAAAATTGATCATAAAATTGGTCACAAAACAGGCCTCAACAAATACAAGAAGATTTAGATAATCCGATGCATCCTATCATATAACCACCAACAAAGGCTGGTCTTTGATAACAAAAAAAAAAAAAGACAGAAAGCCCACATATACATGAAAGTTGAACAATGATCTACACAATGATAACTAGTTCAAGGAAGAAATAAAGAAAGAAAATAATGACTTCTTAGAATTTAATGAAAATAAAGGCACACCATACCCAAAATTTTGAGGCACAATGAAAGCAGTGCTGAGAGGAAAACTCATAGCTGTGAGTGCCTTCAAAAAGAAACAGGAGAGTGCATACATTAGCAGTTTGACAGCACACCTAAAATCTCCAGAAAAAAAAAGAAGGAAACAAATACACCAAAGAAGAGTAGAAGGCAGGAAATGATCAAACTCAAGGCTGAAATCAACCCAATAGAAACATAAAGAACTATACAAAGAATCAAGAAACCAGGAGCTGGTTCTTTGAGAAAATCAACCAGATAAATAAACCCTTTGCCAGACTGACCAGAAAGCACAGAGAGTATATCCAAATTAACAAAATGAGAAATGAAAAGGGAGATATAGTAACAGAGTCTGAGGAAATTCAAAAAGTCATCCGATGCTACTAAAAGAAGCCTATATTAAACAAAACTGGAAATTCTGGTGGAAATGTACAAGTTCTAGACAAATACCAGGTATCGAACTTAAATCAGGATCAGATAAAACATATAAATAATCCCATAACTCCTAAAGAATTAGAAGCAGTTATTAAAAGTCTCCCAAACAAAAAAAAATAAAAAATAAAAAAGGCTCAGAATCAGATGGGTTTAGTGCAGAAATCTATCAGACCTTCATAGAATGTCTCATACCAATACTATCCAAGCTATTCCACAAAATAGAAAATGACAGAGCACTTTCAAATTACTTCTATAAGGCCACAATTACTCTTATACCTAAACCACACAAAAAAACAACAAAGAAAGAGAACTTAAGAACAATTCTTCTTATGAATATCAACGCAAAAATAATCAGTAAAATTCTCATTCTCACAAACTGAATCTAAGAACACATCCAAATGATCATCCATCATGATCAAATAGGTTTCATCCTACAAATTAAGGAATGGTTAAATATATGAAAATCCATGAACATAATCAACGATATAAACAAACTCTAAGGAAAAAAGAATCTCATGATCATTTCATTAGATGCTGAACAAGCATTTGAAAAAATTCAACAATCCTTTCATGATAAAAGTCCTGAAGAGATCAGGAATTCAAGGCCCACACCTAAACATAATAAAAGCAATATGCAGTAAACCAGTAGTGAACATTAAACTAAATGGAGAGAAACTTTAATCCCACTAAAATCAGGGACTAGACAAGGCTGCCCACTCTCTCCCTACTTATTCAATATAGTACTAGAAGTCCTAGCCAGAGCAATCAGAAAACAAAAGAAGGTCAAATGAATAAAAATTGGAAAGGAAGAAGCTAAACTATCGCTATTTGCAGATATGATAGTATACTTGAGTGACCCCAAAAATTCCACAATAGAACAACGACGCCTGATAAACATCTTCAGCAAAATGGCTGGATATAAAATTAACTCAAACAAATCAGTAACCTTCCTCTACTCAAAGGATGAACAGGCTGAGAAAGAAATTATGGACATGATAACCTTCACTATAGTTGGTGTGACTCTAACTAAGCAAGCGAAAGATCTATATGACAAGAACTTCAAGTCTCTGAAGAAAGAAATTAAAAAAGATGCCAAAAGATAGAAAGAACGCCCTTGTTCATGGATTGGCAGGATTAATTAATAAAAAATGCCTATTATACCAAAAGCAATCTACAGATTCAATGTAATCCCCATCAAAATTCCAACACAAGTCTTCATAGAGTTACAAAGAGCAATTTGCAAATTCATTTGGAATAACAAAAGACTCAGGATAGCAAAAAACTATCCTCAGCAATAAACGAACTTTGGGGGAAATCATAATCCCTAATTTCAAGATCTATTAGAGAACAATAATGATAAAAACTGTATGGGATTGGCACAGAGACGACAGTCAGGTACATCAGTGGAACAGAATTGAAGACCCAGATATGAATCCACACACCTATGGTCACTTGATTTTTGACAAAGGAGCTAAAACAGTCCAATGGATAAAAGAACATTTTCAAGAAATGGTGCTGGATCAACTGGAGGTCAGCATGTAGAAGAAAGCAAATTGATCCATTTTTATTGCCCTGTACAAAGCTTAAGTCCAAGTGGATGTAGGACCTCCACATCTAACAAGATATGTTCAAAGGAATAGAAGGAAATGTAGGGAAAAGTTTCAATCACATAGGTAATGAGGGAAATTTCTTGAAGAACACATCAATGGATTATGTTATATGATATCAATGAGACCCCACAAAACTGCAAAGCTTTTGTAAGCTAAAGTACAATGTCATTAGGAAAAAGGGGCAACCAACATATTAGGAATCTGATAAAGGGCTAATATTAAAAATATACATAGAACTCAAGAAGTTAGACTGCAGAGAGCCAAATAGCCCTATAAAAAATAGAGTAGAGTGCTATATAAAAATTATCAGCTGAGGAATATCAAATGGCTAAGAAGCACTTAAAGAAATGCTCAACATCTTAGTCTTCAGAGAAATGCTAATCAAAACAACTCTGAGATTCTACCTCACACCAGTCAGAATGGCTAAGATCAAAAACTCAGGCAATAACAGATGCTGGGGAGGATGTGGAGAAAGAGAAACACTTCTCCATTGTTGGTGGGATTGCAGACTGGTACAACCATTCTGGAAATCAGTCTGGAGGTTCCTTAGAAAATTGGACATTGAACTACCTGAGGACCCAGCTATACCTCTCGGGTATATACCCAAAAGATGCTCCAACATATAACAAAGACACATGCTGCACTCTGTTCATAGCAGCCTTATTTATAATAGTGAGAAGCTCCAAAAATCACAGATACCCTTCAGCAGAGGACACAAAATATGTTTTACATCTCCACAATAGAGTACTACTCATCTATCAAGAACAGCGACTTCGTGAAATTCATAGGAAAATGGATTGAACTAGGAAATATCATCCTGAGTGAGGTAACCCAATTCCAGAAAATCACACAAGTTATTCACTTACAGATAAGTTGATATTAGCCCAAAAACTCAAATTACCCAAGATACAATCACAGACCATGTGAAGCTCAAGAAGAATGAACAAAGTGCCGATGCTTTACTCCTTCTTAAAAGGGAGAAAAAATATTCATAGGTTGGTATATGGAAGAAAGGAGATTTGGAATATATATATATATATATATATATATATATATATATATATATATATCCACCAAAACTAGATAAGATTGTTGAACCTAAGAAGTACATGCTGACAGGAGTCAGATATAATTGCCTCCAGAGAGGTATAGTCAGTGCTTGTCAAATATAGTGGCAAATACTAGCAGCACACCATTGACCTGTGAATAGGATCCCAGTTGGAGGAACTAGAGAAAGAATTGAAAGAGCTGAAGGCGATTGCAACCTCATAAGACCAACAATGCCAACCAACCAGAGCTCCCAGGGACTAAACCACTACCCAAAAACTATACAAGGACTGACGCAGGGCTCAGATGCATTTGTAGCAGAGGATGGCCTTGTTGGGCACCAATGGAAGGAGAAACCCTTGGTCCTGCCAAGGGTGGACCTCCAGTGTAGGAGAATGTCCAGGGGAAGGAAGGGGGCATTGTTGGGGAGCAGAGCACCATTATAGAAGAAGGGGTGGCAGATGGAATAAGGGGATTATGTCTGGGAAACCAGGAACGGGAATAACATTTGAAATGTAAATATTAAAATATCCAATTAAAAAATAAAATACCATACTATAAAAAGATTTTCTTTTATGAATGATCTTATTTGTACACTATAAACTTTCAGTGGCAGGAACTATATTCAAATTATCCTGTCTATGTTGTGGTTTAAGCTAAAGCTGGTACTATGTTAATTGCTTCCCCTAAATTGCATGAGAGTCTGCAGGCAAGACACTGAAGTTCTCGCTAGTTGGTTTTAATTGATAAATTAAGTTTCTGGTTGCCAATGGCTGTGTAGGGAGACAAAGGCGGGACTTCTGGAATCCACCTGCTCCATCCCCCTGCCAGGGAGCTATGGAGGAGGAAGGAATAACTGACATGCTGGGTAAAGGGTAGCTGCCATGCCTGAGAAGGCAGGACAGAGAGACACCTAACATGTAAGATCAGGGAAAGAACAGTCCTAACCCCCTCCCCACCCTTGGGTCTAGGGCAAGGATTTTGAAATATTGATTTTAGTAAGTAATAACTCAAGAATATCAAAGGGGAGGTGTTAGACTTGTGGAGGTATGAGAATGGCCCAGCCATTGAACTGTATAAGGCCTATTAAAATGTAAGGCTTCATGCGTGTGTCTTTCATTTAGAAACCCAGAAAATTGGGGCAGGTAGTGAGGACTGTAAGCACTGTCTCTGGGTCGATTATAGTAGAGATTAATTGGTAAGTGTAACTTGTCTACACCTTAGGTCATTTTCTGAAATTTGATAATTGGAGCAATCAACTGCTTTTTTCTGAGATGATGTTATATGACACTTCATCCAGTCAATAGGCAACTGTCTTCAGATCTGTCAAGATGTTCTTAAGATACCAAAAGAGAAAGTGGAGTCAAATGTATTCTACCAAAGGTATTAGTTACTTTTCTCTTCCTTGTGACAAAAATCCTTAACAAAAGCAATGTAATGAAGGAAGGGTCTATTTGACTCACAGTTTGAAGACCCAGTGCACCTGAAAAGGGGAATAAGCTGCAGATGTGAAGGATGCTCTAACTGGGTTAGCAAGAATTTAAAGCATATTCATTCCTCAGCTGCAAAGCAGAAGCAGAAATGGATAAAATCTTTCTAATTTCCCCTTTGCATGATTTATTCAACTTGGTGTTCTAAATGTCCATCTTATTTTCCCAAATGAAGGGATGATATGAGAGCTGTGCACCAGCATTATAAAGAGAAGGCTTGGGCTTACCCCAGAGTATTTCTTTCTCTGTTCTAATTATTCCTAGGTTTAGGCCTAGAACCTTCTAGCCTTCCTAAAATCTAATCTTCTAAGTTGCCTGATTCAGTCCAGCTTCTCACTAAATTGATTCTCACTAAATTGATTGGCTCATGCTAACTTCATAAATATGTTCTAATTATTTAGCTCCTCATTCTCTGGATCATTCTGTCTTCACCTGTGTCTAGATTGTTCTCTCTATTACCTCTCGTTGTAAAACTATCACACCCATATCTTTTTCTCTCTCTTTGATGACCTTAAGTAGCCTCTTTTTCCTATGATGTTTTGGTGTGAGTTAAGCCTATTCCATCTCTGACTCATTCTGGCAAATCTTTTTCTCATTTATCACATTGTCTGCCTCTCAAGTAGATGTTATTTTCACACAAGGCTGCTTTTGTTCTACAAATTAACTTTACCTTACCCCCAACCATTAGATTGAATTCAGGGACCCCTATGCTTGAATTAAGGGAAGGATTGAAGAAGCTGAAGGGGAGGGTAACCTCAGAGGAAGACCAACATTCTCAATTAACCTGAACCATGCAGAGCTCCAAGAGATGGAGACACCATGGCTATGAAGTGCCTAAAGAAATATTCAAGGGTTGGGGATTTAGCTCTGTGGTAGAGCGCTTGTTTAGTAAGCACAAGGCCCTGGGTTCCGTCCCCAGCTCCGAAAAAAAAAAAAAAAAAGAAAGAAAGAAAGAAAGGAAGAAAGAAAGAAAGAAAGAAATGTTCAAGATCTTTAGTCATAAGGGAAATGCAAATCAAAACAACACTGAGATTCTACTTCATACCAGACAGAATGGCTAAGATCAAAAACTCTGGCGACAGCAGATGCTGGCAAGGATGTGGAGAAAGAGGAACACTCCTCCATTGTTGGTGGGATTGCACACTGGTACAACCATTCTGGAAATCAGTCTGGAGGTTCCTCAGAAAATTGGACATTGCACTACCTGAGGACCCAGCTGTACCTCTCTTGGACCAAAAGATGCTCCAACATATAACAAAGACACATGTTCCATTATGTTCATAGCAGCCTTATTTATAATAGTGAGAAGCTCCAAAAGACACAGATGCCCTTCAACAGAGGAATGGACACAGAAAATATGGTACATCTACACAGTGGAATACTACTCAGCGATCAAAAACAATGAGTTTATGAAATTCAAATGGATGGAACTGGAGAATATCATCCTAAGTGAGGTAACACAATCACATAAAAACACACATTGTATGCACTCATTGATAAGTGGATATTAGCCCAAATGTTTGAATTGCCCTGGATGCACAGAACACCTGAAACTCAAGAAGGATGACCAAAATGTGGATGCTTCACTCCTTTAAAAGGGGAACAAGAATACCCTTCAGAAGGGATAGGGAGGCAAAGCTTAGAAGAGAGGCTGAAGAAACACTCATTCAGAGTCTGCCCAACATGTGGCCCATACATATGCAGCCACCAAACTAGATAAGATGGATGAAGCAAAGAAGTGCAGGCTGACAAGAACAGGATGTAGAGCTCTCCTGAGAGACACAGCCAGAATATGGCAAATACAGAGGCGAATGCCAGCAGCAAACCACTGAACTGAGAACGGGACCCCCGTTAAAGGTTTCAGAGAAAGGACTGAAAGAGCTTGAAGGGGCTTGAGACCCCATATGAACAACAATGCCAACCAACCAGAGCTTCTAGTGACTAAGCCACTACCTAAAGACTATACATGGACTGACCCTGGGCTCCAGCTGTGTAGGTAGCAATGAATAGCCTGGTAAGGGCACCAGTGGAAGGGGAAGCCCTTGGTCCTGCCAAGGTTGAACCCCCAGCGAACGGGATTGTTGGGGAGAGGGCGGCAATCAGGGGAGGATGGGGAGGGGAACACCCATAAAGAAGGGGAGGGGGAAGGATTAGGGGGATGTTAGCCTGGAAACCTGGAAGGGGAATAACGTTTGAAATGTAAATAAGAAATACCCAATTTCATAAAGATGGAGAAAGGAAAAGAGTGATAATGGGCTGGTACGAGAAGAGAACCCTGGCGCATAAATATTAGAGCTCTTCCTGGTGTGGCCTCAGTGGGAGAAAACGCACTTAATCCTTGAGAGACTTGAGGCCCAAGGAATGGAGAAGACTGTTCAGGGGTCTCCCTCTTGTAGACAAGTGGAAGGAGGAATGGGATGAGGAACTGTGGGACGGGAAATGGGAGCCATGGCTGAATTGTAAATAAATAAAAAAAAATTCCCCCCAAAATGTACAAAAATGGATAAAAAATTATATTTGGATGGTAACATGAATTATAGCACATTTAAGAGAAAGACAAAATTAAAAGTTGATGAAATTCAAAGATGATCTAAACAGCTTCTCATATGCAACTGAACTCTTTTGTAGTAGAAGGCTGTTTCTACTAAAGGCTAACCCACCATAGCAGAAAACCATGGGTTCCCCTGAGGGTTCAGTACTTAAGACATACTGAAAGTTTGTACCAACGCTATTCTTTCATGTCTTACTTTTCCTTATTCCACTTGTGTAGCAACTCAGAATATTTTTATGGTTGAAGTTCAGCGAGTATATCAGCTTGAACAAAGTGGTGTAATTCCAAATTCAGGAACTCATTTGGTCATTGAAAATATTCAAGCTGTTGTCTGGGAGCTTAGCAGAACATTTCTGCATTCTTCTCGCTGTCTGTTAAGCTTCGTGTGCCTCTGGGAGGTGATGATTTAGACTGGCTCAGAGCATGATGGAATCGGCATATTTATATTTCTCATGCTGTTGCTTGTGTCTAGAACTGCAGAAGCATATATGGGCATACGCCCGGAAGTCTCAGTTAATGCAGATCAAAGACCATATGTATTGGGAGGGGCACAATCGAAGTGTTACAAACATGTAAATGCCAGGAACTCTTTCTGCAGAGTAATTTCTTATGATAGGCTGCTCATGTGTCCCTCTCATTGTGTAGAATGAATCCAACACACAGCAAAGTCATTTACAATCTGTCTTCACAGCATTAAGCTCTGATTTAGAAGACTGACCATACAATAAAACTGAGGTCTATTTTCATATCCCTTCCTCTTTCGCTCTCGTTTTTCATTTTGTCTATCATGCTTCTCCTTCCCCTCTCTCCTTCTCCCTCTCCATCTTCTTCTACTGTAGTTTTTTCATTCCTCCCTTCTCCCTCTCTCTGCATCTGACCCCCATGAGGTGTGCAGCTTTGTTCTGCAACATTTTTTCCAATAATATGCTACCTAAGCACAGATTCAAGGAAAAGCCACTGAATCACTGAATATAATTGTATCCTATTTTCTTTGATAAAGTATAGGAACATAATGAACACAGAACAGCCAGCCCTCTTCAGACTGCAGCTTATGTGGCCCCTATATTAAACTTCTCTTTGAAGCCATTGTAAAGTACCATTAATGATATGATCAAATGACAACAATAAATGACCTACCGGGTTAAGATTTTCACACATGTTGCCCAGGATTCCACAAATAAAGACCTACCTTGAGTGCTTAAAGTCTGTAGAAATGTTTGGAAGTATCTAGTTATGGTAACATTTAGTCAGAAAAGAAATGCAACAGTTAGCCAAAACTTTCTCCACTGCCTGAACATACTAATAAAAAAATTAGTATGTTCAATCTCCTGAGACTGAATGGCTCAATGACTGAATCCCTGTTGCCTCAGGGATTGTACTATGTCAACTGTCAGTGGGTTCTAATTCCAAATTTATCACCCGCCCATGTCAGAATACCCAGAGACATTGATCTGGAGCAATAATGTGGCTCTTTACCTTTATCTAGATTTTCCAGGGAAGGGGGTCAAATTTTTCACAAGATATTTCATGCTGAGAAAGTATGCAGTCTGTCCCCTGATGAGACAGTGAGGGTGAAGTTGTTCATTCTCCTCCTCTGATCTTTCTTGGAGGATATGGCTTGTGATATCTCCTAATGTCATTAAAAAAAAAAAAAAACTACTAGACTCAAAATACATAGTTGTAAAGCCCAGTCCCATCCAGTACATCTACAAAATAATTCCTATGTCTAACTCTTAGGGATTTTTATGTAAGGGGACCAGAAAGATTATAAGAGCCAGTGGACAGGGGAGTTTGCTATGAGACAGTTTCTCATAGAAATGTCTGAAGTGGCTTTCAGGTCCAGTGTCTGTGGACTGAGTAAGAACAGGACTTTTGACTGGGTGCAGTTGCCAACTATATTTCTTACATAGACAGAGATAAAGGTAGGAAGGTTTGAAGACTGTCTAGGTTCTGAGGTTTCATAAAGTGGTGTTTGCGATGAAAGAGTGAAGTGTCCACACATTTTAGAAATAAAAACACTGAATAATAAGTCTGTTTAGGTCTTAGTGTTAGAATGATAATCAAGGCAGAAGACTATCTGGAAACAATCTCATGACAGTAGAACTTGCCACAGAAGTTTTGAAAGCTATCAGTTGATTAATATGGATAGAACACAGATTGGTTGTCAACTCTTATTGGATACTATCATGAGTAAAATTGCAGAGATAACACAATATTTGTAACTGGTCAATTTCAGGCTTGTCTTTTAATTTGTTTCTATCAGAGCTCAAATTTTTCCATAACAGAAGATTTCTTTGTCACTTAAAAAATCACTTCAGCATTTGATAAGATGGATATTGATCATACAGTCTTCTTTTATTACCATAAAAATGTCTGTTCAGAAAAATCCTCCATACTAATCTATCAGTGTGGGAGAGAGGTGATGCTATCACATGGAGATCACTTCTACGTTTCTAATATATGGCAGATTAGTGTGTATTTAGGTGTGTGTGTGTGTGTGTGTGTGTGTGTGTGTGTGTTTTCTCACAGTAACCTTCTTCAAGTAAATAAGAAACTAGGTTTTTCCCAAAATGCAGATCTTAAAATAAGATTTTCTTTTCTTCCTCTTAAAAATAAATGTCTCTAGATTGCAAATGCTCTTTAGATTATAAAATAGTAACATCATGCAGTCATAAATCATGAGAATTTCTTAGGTTTAAAACCAGAACTTGTATACATCCAAATCTGCCCATTGATCAATGACCAAGAAAAAGACAAAGACAAAAGATAAAAATAGTTAAAGGGGGATATAATAGGCAATATCCTGGGAATGTGATGAATAGATAGGATTTATATCAGTTCAGAGCAAGAAAAACAATTGGGACCCTATTCTAACTGACACACAGGACTTCGCATATTATGAATTGAGCATTATTAAATCAAAAGGCAATTTTCTTCACCAAAGGCAAATTAAAGGCAGGGTATATGACTAAAATTCATGAATCATGCTGTAATATTTGCAGTGACTGCAGTAAAATGAAATAAGCTATGGAACTATTTTATGAAATAATTAATAGAAAAGATATACATCTGACAATCCTTGTAATGTCACAGAAGAAATAATATAATTAATGACTCCCTATTGTGGGCAAGATGCAAAAATAAAGCACTTCCTTAGGTAGTATATTCTGGGTTCTAGTTCAGTTTTATCACTATTGTAAGTAAAAATAATGCACTAATGTTTATTGACAGATGTTTTTAGATGAAGTGTTTTAAATTATTTTGTAAAAATAAATATGTAAAAAGCTTTGTTATTTTACATTAAAGAAAATAGCTATCATTGAAGTGTTCTATAATCATGCACATCCCTACTCTTTATGAATTAGAGAGCAAAGAATATTTGCATAATACCATACTTAGGATTCCTCCTTATGTCTGTGTTTGTTTTTCATTAAATATGTAAGATTCTCTAAAACCACCTAAAACCCAATGTGCTGCAGGCTGCATTCCAAATTTTATTTTTATTCCTAAATTGCATATGTGTAAGTGTAATACTGACAGAAGTATTAAACTCATTCACCAATGAATAAGAGAGTTTTCTTATCCCAGCGTCTTACATTGTTACAAGTATTGTCTTCAAATTCAGTGTTCATCACTCATTATTAGTGGCATATGCTCCATTATATTACAGAGCAATATGTTTATGAAGTCTTTCACATCAATGACACCACTGCCTATTAAATTGTATGCCATGAACTGTAAATATTATTCTTAGAATCAGGAATTTTGCCATCAGCCATATATCCTAATTTTGCTTTCCTATTGGTGATAGAAATTTTCTTTTCCATCGATAGTTTCAAATTCACAGATTGTGAAGTTATTTTGTGTCAATCGCAAATTGTTTATCTTGTACATGATATATGTTAGGTTACAATTTGCCAGATCTCAAAGGCAATTTTCAGAAGAGAATAAACTATGTTTGTAAGACTTTTTTTGATTATTATTTTTATTAATATTTTACAAGATAAATCTCTTTTCATGTCTTAGAATATTCCTGTCTCTGTCTCTATCTCTTTCACTGTTTCTCTGTCTTTCTCTGTGTGTGTCTTTCTCTCCCTGTCTCCCTCCCTCTCCTGTGTATGTGTGTTTGTGTAGTATGTGTGTTGTGTATGTGTGGCCATACATGTATTTGTATGCTATTATTATTAATGATATAAAATCCTTTATCCTCTATCATAATTTCATAAAACAAGATGTGTTTTGGTTTAGCTTTTGAATGTAGGATTTACTTCATATGTGATTTAAGATTCTAGGTGGATAATGTCATGACTGGCTTCTGTCCCTCACAGAATGTTGATCATTTTCACAAGGAGCAGCTACTGGTACTACTTTGGGTGATCCAAACTGCTTGGGGACTCATCAAGTGCACCCAGGAAGCCACAGTGTTTGGTGGAGCCCATGCCCCTATTACCTCCAGTGCTGCTGTAGCTTCCCTGGCGGGCAGGAATAGTGCTGTCTCGCTTAAAATGCTTGGCTTGCTCAGTGCTCAGTCATTGTAGCCAATGCAGTTCTGCTAACTCTGCCATTCAACTGATGCTGCTGTCACCATGCCATGCTCTATCTGTTGTATTTTTTATGTCTTTTGATTAGCTGGTGCTGCTACACTTATAAAAGGAAAGATCACTCCAGAGAAGATGATTCCTGAAACCTCACATTGAACCACCAGGAACAGCAGCACTGGGAGTGTCTCCCAGTGGACTCTGTCAATGAGCTTGAACATCTGCTTATATAGCATGAAGTTGAATAGTCACAGTCATCCATCTGGACCTGTTACAGCCTTGCCTCTTCACAAAAGTCACAGGAGTCCCTTTTCTAGTCCAGTAGAGGAAACACTTCCCCTCTCTCCAGGATGGAAATGGTTTAAGAACCATCTGGAGTTCACATAAGCTTGAAAGCAGAACATTTGCTACAAACATTTTCAGTTAGCCTATATTGAAGCACTACCTTCACAAGCCAGGAAACAGTACCTTCGCAAGCCAGGAAACCAGATTAGATTTTTGTGTGGTTGACTTAAGGTATCTATTGAGTGTTCAAGATGTTCAGAGTTGTCATAATGACAGTGTACTGGGTTCTTTTGCTTAAGGCAGTCCAGGAAGCAGTGAGAGCCCAAGAGCCATTCATTAGGGACTATAATTGTCCATCCCCAACATATTAGGTTATTTACAGGAAAATGACTATCAAAGGGATGCTTGATATACAAAATCAAAGGAATTATCATTATTACAAGTTGTTATTTTAATAAGCCTTAAAAATGCTTAATACCTGCCACCTGTATTAGGTTGCACTAGTAATAGAATGAACTAAAATATCAGGGAATAGCCACAGACATACGCCTGTGTCCATGACCCACAGGTCTTAGATTACATGTGTGCCTGAAGCGTTCTTAATATTTATATGTGGGTGTGAAGAACTGAACTCAAATTCTAATATTTTCATAGCAAGAGCCTTACCAAGTCGGGGCATTTCTCAAACCCTATTCACTATTAAAGCCTGTTTCTCTCACTATCATTAGGATGTAGGAAAAGAATGTACAGATTTGGAGGAAATGAAACCCTGGTGTACTGTAATTGCAAATGTTAAATAGTGACACTATAGAGAATAGTACAGTAGCCTTATGATATAGTAAACATGGAAGTTCTCTTTGACCAGGTTGTCAAGATGGCTCAGCAGTCAAACACAGTAGTCTCATGAACCTGGTAAACTTTTATCAATTCCCAATTCAATGATGAAAGCATAAAACCAACATCTGAGTGTTTCTCTGTGAATTCCACATGGGTGCAGTGGCACACACACACACACACACACACACACACACACACACACACACAATAAAATACTAAACATCCATAATTCAGAAGCTTTCTGTGTTTATATATCAAATTATTGAAAATTGGGGCTGATAAATGTTGTTGTATATCTATGTTCATAGCAGCATTTCTACTAAGTGCTAAGGAATGGAACAAACACATTTATCTGCTAACATATATGTGGCCAATCAAAAGATATTAATTTTATAATGGAACATTATTTAGCCTTAAAGAGGAGATACTATGTTACACATTACAACACTGATGAATCTTTTCAACCTTGTGGGAAATGATGGAAGGCTTTCACAAAATGGACAGTTTATTCAGTTTAAGTGTTCTATATAAGTCCAAAAAAGAAACAGAACACAACAAAACAAAAACAAAACAAACAAACAAAAACTCAGGTGATAGCTTAGATACATGCTGGAAAGGATGAAGGATGTATGAACTGCAAAGTAAGGTGAACACTTGCATGTTGGAGTACAAACTTGTATAACCACTTTGGGAAAAAAATCTGGTAGTATCCCAGAAAACTGGGTATAGTTCTACCTCAAGACTCAGCTATACCAGTTCTGGGCATATACCCCAAAGATGCCCCACTATGCCACAGTGATACTTGTTCAATAATTTTCATAGCAGTTGGATCCATAATAGCCCCAAACTGGAAGCAACTGAAAGGTCCCTCAACTGAATTATGGATAAAGAAAATGTCGTTCATTTACTCAGTGGAATATTCTTCAGCCCTCCACACATATGTAGCAGATGTACATCTTGAACTCCATGAGGGTACCCCAACAACTGAAGCCAGAACTCTCCCTAAAGCTGTTGCCTCTCTGCCTCCCATAACTGGGCTACATTATCTGGCCTCAGTGTGAGAGATTCAATGTGCCAGTGTTGGGGGATACAAGAAGGGAATGAACACCACCCACTCAGAGAAGAAGGTGTTGGAGGATGGAAGAATGGTTGTGTGAGGGAAGCCTGGGAGGGAGGCAGCAATCAGAATATAAACTCAATACATGAATAAATAAAGCAAACAAACAGAAAAAAGAGGAAAGATTGGTGGGTGCACAATCTAGGAAGAGGAAGGAGTCGTCACTATTGTTTTAGTATCACAAGAACATGGGACTAATAGGTGGTTCAAGTGTTTGAGAATGTCTTATGCTTTTACACATGACCCAAGTGCAGTTCCCAGACCCACATGGGATCCAACTGCTTGTAACTCCATGGATTCTGAAACCCTCATGTGGACTCTACAGCCACCTGCACTCATGTTTTGACACACATACACAAACACACAGAAATGCACAAATACTTATAAATACACATAATAAAAATTATGAAAGCAAATCTTTAAAAAAAGGCCAAAGTAGTTCTAGAGATCATAAATGGTATTTGTGAGACATTTTAAATGAACTCAGTATTACTTAACTTATTCCTAGGAAACACTAAAGTGGTAAATTTTATGGTACATGTATTTTCTACTATTTCCTTTCAAAACATTAGGTTGAGAAGCTCTTTTTGAATAGAGTGGTGGTTAAAGCATTTTAGGGGCTAAGAATAAGTAGTAGTGAATGCTCAACCTTAGATGGTACATGTATATCCACTTACTCCAGCTGAGGCTCAAGTGACATTCAGGAAGAGGAGTTGAGAGGAATGGAAGATATGCAAGGTGGGGAGGAATTCTGGGATATATTGGTGCCTCTGTAGTTACATGCACAATATTAGTTCAGGTAAATATATCATTATGCAATGTGGAGGGTCTCCTGAGGTCACACCAGTAGATGAGGAGCCTTTGGTCATTGATGGTTCCTAAAGGACAGGGAGTCACTTTAACAATATGAGCAATAGTAAGGTCTTCCTGGCAAAGCAGATGAAGCCACACCCAGGAATATATGAGTCACACTTATTGGACAGAGTAAGTTCATATAATTTATTAATTAAATTATAAATTAATAATTTTGAGAGAACATGGAATTGGAGGGAGGACATGATGAGAGGTCCTTTTGGGAGTAGTAAGTTTAAGGGTGAATCTGATTGAGATATATTTAATACATTAATGAAATTGTCATTGAATACTTTTAAGTGTGTTTCAGAATGTAGATAAAAGCCATAGAGCTATAAAAACCCTAGAGCATATGTTTAATAATTTCTCTAGTTATAATTAGTTTGTTCCTATAAATTCTATTTGGCAATTTTTACTGTATTTTGCAAAAAGTAACATGTTCTATAATTGCCAAAATATGTTTCAGTGGTAGAATCATGTATTACCCATTTGTGTAGCGTATTTTTTTACCAAATACTGATCCTAAGAAGAATTGAGGCTCGTTTTGGAAAATATTTAGCCACAGGCTACCTAACCTACTTGTAACATTTTTGGGGAAGTTAATAATGTATAGATGTTAAAGATCAGGTTCTAAGGATCATCACCTGGGCAGAGTCTGCAAATCCAGATGAAAGCACACATGTGTCATTTTGATCTTTACTGAAGGAGAAATGTCACACTGTTCAGAATCCAATCCCTCATTTGCTAAAATGTCAACTCCCTCCATGGAAGCAATCTATTTACTACATTTGTAATCCATAAGCACTTTGTAAAAAGTTATGATGTTAATATATTTCTTATTTCCAATGGGCATCAGAATACCTGAAGCTATTTATCTAATAGTTCATAAAGGGAAGTCCAGTTTTTTATATTGACTTAAAAAAAAAAGGCTTGCAATATTCAGGTAAACTTTTTCCAAGGAAGAACTACAGTGAACTTTCTGGACCCTCTTCAGTGTAAATACAACTATCATTAAAAGCACTTACCAGTATTAGTCTTATACATGTTTAGAATTTAATGGCTTGAATTAGAGGAAATATTCATCTAATGTTGAGGGGAATATACACAACACTCCTCTCAAATGTGGGTGCTCAGCAAAATAGTCTGAGATATTGTGGGTCTATTTTCACAAAAGTGAACTAAGTTGTTGGATTTAATGTAAATTATACATAGCAACATAATGTTAACAACAATTTAAATATAGTTTAGGACAATATTGATGCCCATTACTTTGTTATTTATATGTGTTCCTATAGGTTATTTATGTTCCTGGGTACACATATGTACGTGTGTGCTAAATAATCCAGTTACTAATGGGATAAAGCATTACCTCCTCACTCTACTCCACTTTAGCTCTTGAGAATAGAGCTCTCATCGAATCTGGAATTCAGCAATTTGGTAGAATTGCAGACCATCACATACTCAGAATCGTCATCTTTCATGTGTGCAATTCTTAGATTATTGACCCGTGCCCATGTCTGGCTTTATATTTGGGTGCTGAAGAGATGAACCTACAAATTGCCTTGTGCTAAACAAGCACTTTAGCCATACAGCCATCTTCCCAACCCAACCGCAACATTCTGAAAGCATGTGTACAATTAACTTTACAGAGAAAACTCACAGCTACAGCATGACATTGAACTTTAGTTATTAGATTAGTAAACTTTAAAAAACTTAAGAGTATTTTGCTTGGGTTTGGTGATGAATACTCATATAGAAGAAATTCTTTGTCGTTTCTACATATTTTTTCTTTGCCCACTTACAGTCCTGAATCTGATCAGTTCCTAGCCCCAGGGCTGAGTCGGTTTTAAAGCTAATCATGACACTCACATTCCTTTTGTCAGTTTGATAACTTTCCCAGCTTTTCTTGCAACCCCTGAAGTCCAGCTGTGTGAGTTCTAACCACTGGTTTGTAAAATTGGATTGCCTTTGTGTTTCGAGTGGGGAAAAGAAACTCTCACAAACTAGGAAGAAGAGTAATTTAAAAGAAGTTAGAACTGAAGAACAACTGATTTTTATACCAGTAGCTGCCTTCACCCTCAGGACCAAGGACACAAGTTAGTGAGAGCTGATGGTTTGAAGTAGTCAATAAGAAATGATTTTGTTTGTTTGTTTGTTTGTTTGTTTTTTTGATCCAGCATAAGCAATCATGAAGTGATTAGTCAAAACAAAATTGGAAATTATGGAAAACCATAAGACTGTCATTACAAAAGATTTGGGTTTAAATTATTCATTTTATCTAGTTTTATCTTTTGTGTTTAATAAACCTTAAATAACAAATATGTCAACAAAAAGTCTACTGTATCTACCAGTATATGATAAAAATAAATGAACTAACATTTTATTAAATTTAATTCTACTTCCTATGAAATTTAATACAAGTTTTTGTGGCTGCTTTGAAATTGAAACATGCAGAATTTACACTGGATCTTTTTGTAGAATACAATCAAAATAAGTTTCAGGAGCACAACCAAATGCTTCAAGAAGTATGAACGAGGAAGTATGATGTTTAATGAATAATAAAAGTTTTTAAAGCAGCATTAAAACTAACAAAATATGTGAATCTCCGTGTTTTTACTTATATGATTGTTCAATTAGTAGTGCTTACTTTACATGGTGAGGTTTTGTGTTCCATAACTAGCAACTGCATAAAAACATATGTGAAAGTATGTGCTATGATCCTAGCTGTGGGGTTGTAGATTACTAACTAATGAGACAGAGCAGAGGTGGTTCTGACCTCCACATATCGCCTTCATATATAGATTGACACACATAGAGACACATAAGGCCCTGACTCTACATACTCCTACCCTCTATGGTGGTTTGAATAAAAACTGAGCCCCACTGACACATGGGGAATCAGACTATTTGCAGATGTGGTCCTGTTAGAATAGCTGTGAACCTGTTGGAGGAACGTCTGGAGGCAGGCTTTGACGTTTCAGACTCAGAAGGCAGACCCAGTGTCTTGGTCTTTTTCTGTTGCTTTCACATAGGGGTGTAGTACTCTCAGCTACAGTTTCAGCACCATGTCTGTCTTCCTGCCTTTATGGCAATGAATCAAACCTCAGAACTATAAGCTAGACTTTAATGAAATATTTTCCTTTATAAGAGTTGCTGTTGTTTTAAAAACTTAGTAACCTTATCTCTCTCTCTCTCTCTCTCTCTCTCTCTCTCTCTCTCTCTCTCTCTCTCTCACACACACACACACACACACACACACACACACACATGCACACACTTTGCTGCCCACACCACAACCCTATTCATTCAACTCCTTTAATTGGAACAACCACAAACTTATGTTTCAGCATTACCCTGGCTTGCTCAGTGGGTTTTTTTTTTTATCTAAAATATCAGTTATGTTCTCCCCCCATATTTTTATAATAAGTATGATAAACAGCAACATTTTTGCTTTTCTTTCCATAGATGTCTTGCATCTTTCACACTAAAAAATTGATTCATCCATAAAAGTGTGTTTTAAAATATTTAAAAAAGATATTTACACTTTAAGTCAACTCTCCACCTTCCTTCTGTGTTTACTCAGAAGCTGAATGGATCAGAGATAAACACATTTTGTTTAATTTTTACTTTATAAAGATATCTTTATATTGAAAATGGATTCTTTTCTCACACATTTATATCCTAATTATGATTTCCCTTCTTTCTAATCCTCCCAGTTCTTTCTCACATTCCGTCCTCTCTAGATTCAATCTCTTTGTCTCTTATTAGAAGCAAATAGACTGCTAAAGATAAATAAACATGAAAAATGCAATGTAATATGAAACAAAAACTATCATATCAAAACTTGACACAAGAGCCCCACAGAAGAAAAAAAATTCTAAAAGCAGGCATAAAAGTCAGGACTCACTTATTCTCAAAGTCAGGAATCCCACAAAAGTACCAACATAATTGCTATAGTATATACTTAGAGTACGTGGAGCAGATCCACATGGGTGATGCATTGTGTACTTCAGTAATACTACATTCTGTAATTGTACAACCGTTTCTTTATCCATTCTTCTGTTAAGGGGCATCAAGATCGATTCCAGTTTCTTATGATTATTTATAAAGTCTCAGTGAATGTGGTTGAGAAATTGTCTTTGTGGTAGGATAGAATGTCGTTTGAATACATGCCCAAAATTCTGTAACTAGGTTTTGAAGCAGATTGAATCACAGCTCTCTGCAGAACCACCATACTGATTCTTTATAGTGGCTGTACAAGTTTGCACTCCCACCACTGATGGACAAGAATTCCCCTTGCTCCACATCATCAGAAGGATGAGTTGGCACTCATACAATTTCAGGTTATGGATATCTATAGCTGACAAATGATTTCCAATACACTTCTTGGCTACATATAATATATACATTCACTTTCATAGTTATTGAGTATCAGGACAGGATAAGCTCGGAATGAATATTGTAATAATCTTTGCTCTTTGTTTTAGTTTTCTCACAATAGGAAGCATGGGATTGCTTTTCTCTTGCCTTCCACTTCTCAGAAACATGTTCTCCTACAATGACACTCTTCCAAATGCCAGAACTTTATACCATTGCCTTACTGTTACTATTGCTTTAGGTTACTATTGCCTTAGGTTTTCTTTTACTGTTTATTAATATATATATATATATATATATATATATATCAATTCAAACTTTTGTGAGCCTTATGGTGAAATTTATATACAATGTCCTGTAAGGAGTCCTAGAAAATTCATTGATTCACCAAGCTAGCATTCAGTAAAACCAGTCTTTAGTCTTATATCAGACTTTTTGTGGGGTGAATATTCATTCACACTTCCCTGGCAAAAATCAGGCACCAAAGTTGATGGCATTTAGATTGTAAACTAGACAGTCCTCTTCATCAAACCTATATGTGGCCTTCTCTGTGCATGGAAAGTATCTTCGTTCTTCATAACAAATGTAACATCAACAACTAGACATGTCATTTACAAAGTCGATAAACCATAAATTGATTTTGTTAGAGGATGTATGTTGGCATTTTTGTCACAAACTCATTTAGTATCACAGGGCACATCTGCCAGGGGACAAATATATATATTTCCTTCCAAATGGCATTTATTCCCTGTGTAGCAATGAATATCATTAATATTAGTAAGAAAATCATAGTCTAAGGATTTTATCAGGAGATTTTCCTTATCACATGTTTTATCTTTCATCTTATTAATAAGTTAAACTACAAATTTTAATAAGAGAAATAGTGAGTGTGTGTGTATACATGCCCATGTGTATACATATATATGTGAGCTTAAGTGTATGTTCTGAAAATTTAAGGAAAGTATTCCTTTTTAGAAATTAAAGGCAATCCACGTGAAAGTATTGTGAGAAAAATGAATGAAAGTTAAATTTTGCAGCCAGCCCATAGAATCCTTACTGCAATTTGTTTTGCAATGTCAAGGATGCAAACACACACAAAACACTCAGCACATTTTATTTTTCTATGGGTTTGTTTAGAAACACTATTTTTTCTCTTTTCATATGTGGATACAACATATAAAAGTAAGGAACAATAATTCATAAATGATATTTCCAGTTTCTCTTAGTTCTCATAATAGCTTTTATCTTTCTATTCAAGGACAACTTGCCTTCAGAGATAATTACAGGAACACACTTAGTCCTACAATTTCAATTTTTTTTCTAAGTGAGTGATTTGCTTATTTGCTCAGTTGTCTTTTTGGACGAGGCTTTGTTTTTTTAATTTTAAGCTTTTTGAAGGTTTCATAAATGTTTTATTTTACATTGAGGTAGGAAATGTGATAAAAATATTTAAAATTCTATACTTTATTGGTGAATTTATGCCCTGAAAAAACATCTGCTGTCATTATGATTCAATTAATTTTCACATGTATCTGAAAATAAACATAATTTTCCACTATAACTGAGACTCAATGACTTCTTAATTTACTCTGCCCTCTAATTCTTTGCTATGGTATCTTCAAATAATTCTAAATTCTATGTGATGTTACATTTTCTTCAACAGGATTTTTTTAAATTTTTTTTTATTAACTTGAGTATTTCTTATTTACATTTCGAGTGTTATTCCCTTTCCGGGTTTACGGGCCAACATCCCCCTAACCCTTCCCCCTTCCCTTCTTTATGGGTGTTCCCCTCCCCATCCTACCCCATTGCCGCCCTCCCCCCAAAAATCACGTTCACTGGGGGTTCAGTCTTAGCAGGACCCAGAGCTTTCCCTTCCACTGGTGATCTTACTAGGATATTCATTGCTACCTATGAGGTTGGAGCCCAGGGTCAGTCCATGTATAGTCTTTAGGTAGTGGCTTAGTCCCTGGAAGCTCTGGTTGCTTGGCATTGTTGTACATATGGGGTCTGAGCCCCTTCAAGCTTTCCAGTTCTTTCTCTGATTCCTTCAACGGGGGTCCTGTTCTCAGTTCAGTGGTTTGCTGCTGGCATTCGCCTCTGGATTTGCTGTATTCTGGCTGTGTCTCTCAGGAGAGATCTACATCCGGCTCCTGTCTGCCTGCACCTCTTTGCTTTATCCATCTTGTCTAACTGGGTGGCTGTATATGTATGGATCACATGTGGGGCAGGCTCTAAATCGGTGTTCCTTCTGTCTCTGTTTTAATCTTTGCCTCTCTATTCCCTGCCAAGGCTATTCTTGTTCCCCATTTAAAGAAGGAGAGAAGCATTCACATTTTGATCATCCGTCTTGAGTTTCATGTGTTCTAGGCATCTAGGGTAATTCAAGCATTTGGGCTAATAGCCACTTACCAATGAGTGCATACCATGTGTGTTTTTCTATCATTGGGTTACCTCACTCAGGATGATATTTTCCAGTTCCAACCATTTGCCTACGAATTTCATAAAGTCATTGTTTTTGACAGCTGAGTAATATTCCATTGTGTAAATGTACCACATTTTCTGTATCCATTCCTCTGTTGAAGGGCATCTGGGTTCTTTCCAGCTTCTGGCTATTATAAATAAGGCTGCAATGAACATAGTGGAGCACGTGTCTTTTTTATGTGTTGGGGCATCTTTTGGGTATATGCCCAAGAGAGGTATAGTTGGATCCTCAGGCAGTTCAATGTCCAATTTTCTGAGGAACCTCCAGACTGATTTCCAGAATGGTTGTACCATTCTGCAATTCCACCAACAATGGAGGAGTGTTCCTCTTTCTCCACATCCTCGCCAGCATCAGCTGTCACTGGGGTTTTACTCTTAGCCATTCTCACTGGTGTGTGGTGAAATCTCAGGGTTGTTTTGATTTGCATTTCCCTGATGACTAAAGATGTTGAACATTTCTTTAGGTGTTTCTCAGCCATTCAGCATTCCTCAGCTGTGAATTCTTTGTTTAGCTCTGAATCCCATTTTTTAATAGGGTTATTTGTCTCCCTGCGGTCTAACTTCTTGAGTTCTTTGTATATTTTGGATATAAGGCCTCTATCTGTTGTAGGATTGGTAAAGATCTTTTTCCAATCTGTTGGTTGCCGTTTTGACCTAACCACAGTGTCCTTTGCCTTACCGAAGCTTTGTAGTTTTATGAGATCCCATTTGTTGATTCTTGATCTTAGAGCATAAGCCATTGGTGTTTTGTTCAGGAAATTTTTTCCAGTGCCCATGTGTTCGAGATGCTTCCCCACCTCTTATTCTATTAGTTTGAGTGTATCTGGTTTGAGTGGAGGTTCTTGATGCACTTGGACTTAAGCATTGTACAGAGTGATAAGCATGGATCAATCTGCATTCTTCTACATGTTGACCTCCAGTTGAACCAGCACCATTTGCTGAAAATGCTATCTTTTTTCCATTGGATGGATTTGGCTCCTTTGTCAAAAATCAAGTGCCCATAGGTGTGTGGGTTCATTTCTGGGTCTTCAATTCTGTTCCATTGGTCTATCTGTCTGTCTCTGTACCAATACCATGCAGTTTTTATCACTATGGCTCTGTTCTACTGCTTGAGTTCAGGGATAGTGATATCAGCTCTGAGTTTGACTATTTCCTGCCTTCTACTCCTCCTGGGTGTATTTCCTTCTTTTTTGTTCTAGAGCTTTTAGGTGTGCTGTCAAGCTGCTAACATATGCTCTTTCCTGTTTCTTTCTGCAGGCACTCAGCGCTATGAGTTTTCCTCTTAGCACAGCTTTCATTGTGTCCCATAAGTTTGGGTATGTTGTACCTTCATTTTCATTAAATTCTAAAAAGTCTTTAATTTCTTTCTTTATTTCTTCCTTGAACAGGTTATCATTGAGTAGAGCATTGTTCAATTTCCACGTATATGTGGGCATTCTTCCCTTATTGTTATTGAAGACCAGTTTTAGGCCGTGGTGGTCCGATAGCACGCATGGGATTATTTCTATCTTTCTGTACCTGTTGAGGCCCGTTTTTTGACCAATTATATGGTCAATTTTGGAGAAAGTACCATGAGGAGCTGAGAAGAAGGTATATCCTTTTGCTTTAGGATAGAATGTTCTATAACTATCTGTTAAGTCCATTTGGCTCATGACTTCACTTAGTCTGTCTACGTCTCTGTTTAATTTCTGTTTCCATGATCTGTCCATTGATGAGAGTGGGGTGTTGAAATCTCCTACTATTATTGTGTGAGGTGCAATGTTTGTTTTGAGGTTTAGTAAGGTTTCTTTTACGTATGTAGGTGCCCTTGTATTTGGGGCATAGATATTTAGGATTGAGAGTTCATCTTGGTGGATTTTTCCTTTGATGAATATGAAGTGACATTCCTTATCTTTTTTGATGACTTTTAGTGAAAATTGATTTTATTTGATATTAGAATGGCTACTCCAGCTTGCTTCTTCCGACTATTTGCTTGGAAAGTTGTTTTCCAGCCTTTCACTCTGAGGTAGTAACTGTCTTTGTCTCTTAGGTGTGTTTCCTGTAGGCAGCAGAATGCAGGGTCCTCGTTGCGTATCCAGTTTGTTAATCTATGTCTTTTTATTAGCCATTCGTGTTTTGTTCAGGAAATGTTTTCCAGTGTCCATGTGTTCGAGATGCTTCCCTAGTTTTTCTTCTATTAGTTTGAGTGTATCTGGTTTGATGTGGAGGTCCTTGATCCACTTGGACTTAAGCTTTGTACAGGGTGATAAGCATGGACCGATTTGCATTCTTCTACATGTTGACATCCAGTTGAACCAGCACCATTTGCTGAAAATGCTATCTATTTTCCATTTGATGGTTTTGGCTCCTTTGACAAAAATCAAGTGCCCATAGGTGTGTGGGTTCATTTCTCGGTCTTCAATTCTGTTCCATTGGTCTATCTGTCTGTCTCTGTACCACTACCAAGCAGTTTTTATCAGTATTGCTCTGAAATAAGGCTTGAGTTAAGGGATAGTGATTTCCCCTGAAGTTCTTTTATTGTTGAGGATAGTTTTAGCTATCCTGAGTTTTTTGTTATTCCAGATGAATTTGCAAATTGTTCTGTCTAACTCTTTGAAGAAATGGGTTGGAATTTTGATGGGGATTGCATTGAATCTGTAGATCACTTTTGGTAAAATGGCCATTTTTACTATATTAATCTGGCCCATCCATGAACATCAGGGTTTTTTCCATCTTCTGAGATCTTCAATTTCTTTCTTCATATGCTTGAAGTTCTTATCATACAGATCTTTCACTTGCTTGGTTAAAGTCACACCGAGGTATTTTATATTATTTGGGTCTATTATGGAGGGTGTCGTTTCCCTAATTTCTTTCTCAGCTTGTTTCTCTTTTGTGTAGAGGAAGGCTACTGATTTATTTGAGTTAATTTTATACCTAGCCACTTTGCTGAAGTTGTTTATCAGCTTTAGTAGTTCTCTGGTGGAACTTTTGGGATCACTTAAATATACTATCATATCATCTGCAAATAGTGATATTTTGACTTCTTCTTTTCCGATCTGTATCCCTTGACCTCCTTTTTGTTGTCTGATTGCTCTGGCTAGAACTTCAAGAACTATATTGAATAAGTAGTGAGAGAGTGGGCAGCCTTGTCTAGTTCCTGATTTTAATGGGATTGCTTCAAGTTTCTCTCCATTTAGTTTAATGTTAGCAACTGGTTTGCTGTATATGGCTTTTACTATGTTTAGGTATGGGCCTTGAATTCGTATTCTTTCCAGGATTTTTATCATGAAGGGGTGTTGAATTTTGTCAAATGTTTTCTCAGCATCTAATGAAATGATCATGTGGTTTTGTTCTTTCAGTTTGTTTATATAATGGATCACGTTGATGGTTTTCTGTATATTAAACCATCCCTACATGCCTGGGATGAAGCCTACTTGATCATGGTGGATGATTGTTTTGATGTGCTCTTGGATTCGGTTTGCCAGAATTTTATTGAGTTTTTAGCGTCGATATTCATAAGGGAAATTGGTCTGAGGTTCTCTCTCTTTGTTGGGTCTTTGTGTCGTTTAGGTATAAGAGTAATTGTGGCTTCATAGAAGGAATTTGGTAGTGCTCCATCTGTTTCAATTTTGTGGAATAGTTTGAATAATATTGGTATGAGGTCTTCTATGAAGGTCTGATAGAATTCTGCACTAAACCCGTCTGGACCTGGGCTCTTTCTGGTTGGGAGACCTTTAATGACTGCTTCTTAGGAGTTATGGGGTTTTTTAACTGGTTTATCTGTTCCTGAATTAACTTCGGTACCTGGTATCGTCTAGGAAATTGTCCATTTCCTACAGATTTTCAAGTTTTGTTGAATATAGGCTTTTATAGTAAGATCTGATGATTTTTTTGAATTTCCTCTGAATCTGTAGTTATGTCTCCCTTTTCATTTCTGATTTTGTTCATTTGGACACACTCTCTGTGTCCTCTCGTTAGCCTGGCTAAGGGTTTTTCTATCTTGTTGATTTTCTCAAAGAACCAACTTTTGGTTCTGTTGATTCTTTCTATGGCCCTTTTTGTTTCTACTTGGTTGATTTCAGCTCTGAATTTGATTATTTCCTACCTTCTACTCCTCCTGGGTGTATTTCCTTCTTTTTGTTCTAGAGCTTTTAGGTGTGCTGTCAAGCTGCTGACATATGCTCTCTCCTGTTTCTTTCTGCAGGCACTCAGCGCTATGAGTTTTCCTCTTAGCACAGCTTTCATTGTGTCCCATAAGTTTGGGTATGTTGTACCTTCATTTTCATTATATTCTAAGAAGTCTTTAATTTCTTTATTTCTTCCTTGACCAGGTTATCCTTGAGTAGAGCATTGTTCAACTTCCATGTATATGTGGGTGTTTTTCCCTTATTGTTATTGAAGACCAGCTTTAGGCCCTGGTGGTCTGATAGCAAGCATGGGATTATTTCTATCTTTCTGTACCTGTTGAGGCCCGTTTTTGACCAATTATATGGTCAATTTTGGAGAAAGTACCATGAGGAGCTGAGAAGAAGGTATATCCTTTTGCTTTAGGATAGAATGTTCTATAACTATCTGTTAAGTCCATTTGGTTCATGATTTGTCTTTGTTTACTTCTCTGTTTAATTTCTGTTTCCATGATCTGTCCATTGATGAGAGTGGGGTGTTGAAATCTCCTACTATTATTGTGTGAGGTGCAATGTTTGTTTTGAGGTTTAGTAAGGTTTCTTTTACGTATGTAGGTGCCCTTTTATTTGGGGCATAGATATTTAGGATTGAGAGTTCATCTTGGTGGATTTTTCCTTTGATGAATATGAAGTGTCCTTCCTTATCTTTTTTGATGACTTTTAGTTGAAAATTGATTTTATTTGATATTAGAATGGCTACTCCAGCTTGCTTCTTCTGATCATTTGCTTGGAAAGTTGTTTTCCAGCCTTTCACTCTGAGGTAGTAACTGTCTTTGTCTCTGAGGTGTGTTTCAACAGGATTTTGAAATCTCAGATATTTACTAAAACATGAAATTTATGTACCTTGAGTCAGCAATGTAGAAAATAAATTTAAAGTGATTGCACCACATTAAAATTTCAGGTTACCTAAATAGCTTAAGTTAGTGAAGAAGCCTCCAGTTAGTTGGTGGCAGTACATGGTGCAGCCTGGCACTTTTTTTTCTTTTCTTTTTGTTTTGGCAATTGACCTTCTTTTACTAGATAATTTTGTTTACATTTCAACTGTTTATCACATTTCCCCTTTTCCCTCACGAAAGAGACAATCCCATCTCCCCTTCCTCTGGTTCAATAAGGGTATTCTCCCATCCACCCATCCACTCCTTCCCAACTCCCTGCCCTGACATTCCCCTACACTGGGGCATCAAACCTTGACAGGGCCAAGAGTTTCTCCTTCCAGTAATGCTCAACAATGCCATGCTCAACTATATATGTGGCTAGAGACATAGGTTCATCCTTGTGTACTCTCGGGATGGTGGTTTAGTTCCTGGAACCTCTGGGGCACAGGGGAAAATTTCCCAAACAGAACAACAATAGCTCATGCTTTAAGATCAAGAATCAACAAATGGGACCTCATAAACCTGCAAAGCTTCTTCAAGACAAAGTACACTGTCTTTAGGACAAAATGGCAACTAACAGATTGGGAAATGTTCTTTAACAATCCTATATCAGATAGAGGGCTAATATCCAATATATACAAAGACATCAAGAAGTTGGACTCCAAAGAAACAAATAATCCTCTTAAAATTTGGGGTGCAAAGCTAACCAAAGAATTCTCAACTGAGGATTATCAAATGGTCAAGAAGCACTTAAAAAATGTTCAACATCCTTAGTCTTCAGGGAAAATCCCTGTCACTCTTTAGACTAAGACAGGCAGATCTTGGAATTCGAGCGGGCTTGGTTTTCAGAGTTAGTCCAGGACACCCAGAGCTAGGCAGAGAAACCCTGTTGAGTAAAACTAAATTTAAAACACAGGCAAAAGCCAAACCAAAAAGAGCAAAAAGGAAAGAGGAGGATGAGGACAGATGGAGAAGAAAAGAAGAGAAAAAGGAGCAAAACGGGAGGAGGAGGAGGGGTGAGGACGGGGAGAAGGGGAGTGAGGAGAAGGAGGATGATGAAAAGAAAAACAGCTCTAAGCCTGACATCCTGGATGCTATTGTTGTTTGGGCTTTCATGAAATGGGAGGATTAAACAGACTCTCAGGAATTTCACCATGACATCCATATGTGTATCATAGGAGATATATATATGTATCATAGGATATATATATATATATATATATGTAGAAACATTCAGATAAATTTAATACAGTATTTTATTAATTAAAAATATAGTCACTTGAAGCTTATTGCATAATAAATTATGCTGGAACCTACGAAAGAGAGTTAGGTTTCTTTAAGGATGCATTTAGCCCTTGAGATGTTACCCATGCACCAGAAGATGTCCTACACAGAGGGACATACTTATAACACTACATGGACTAAGTGAGATAAAAAAAACTAAACAGTAAACACACACACACATATACATGCAATGTGCATGCACACATATATGCTCACATGCCCAGGCACACACAGACACACAGACACAGACACACACACACACACACACACACACACACACACACACACACACAAACTGGAAAGAAATGACTCTAGAGGGCATAGGGAAAATATCAGGAAGAGGGTTGATTTGACCAAACCATAAAATATGCATGTATAAAATTCTCAAGTCAGAAGAAATTGAAAGGTCAAATAATTAAGTGAGGCTGTTCTTTTTTCTTTCTCTTGAACTCACTCTCTATCCAGTAGTCAATGAGTGGCTAGTATTCAAAAATGACTAAGGACATAACACTTTTTATTTTTGCCATATTAGTTGTAAGCTTCATTGCATATTTTATTTTGGCAAAAGATGAAGCTAAACGTATTTTGACTATTGGAAGTAGCTTAAATAACTTGCCTTTAAGAGGTAAAATGGGCCTGTGCCCAGAGCTGACCAACTCTGACAGCTCTTTGTACCCAAATCCCATGGGGGAGAGAGCTGGACTCTCAGAAGTGTGAACAGTCCTGAGAGCTCAAGGGAGACCGCCACTTCTGCTCACATTCCTGGCCCAAGAGGAACCCTCCTGGAACCCTCTGGACACAGGAACTGAGGAGTAGTCTGGGACAAGATATTTCTGGTTTCCACTTGTGCCCAGAGCTGACCCTGTGTCACAGCTCTCTGTATAGAGATCCTGCTGGAAGAAAGCTGATCTCCAGGAGTCCTGACACACAGGATTACATGAGGGTCAAGCCACTGTCAGAGACAGCAAGACCAGCTACCATCAGAGACCACCAGAAAGCAAGAAGTAAGCACAGGAACCTAAGCAACAGAAACCAAGACTACTTGGCATTACCAGTACTGCCACCACAGCAAATACTAGATATCACAACACACTGAAACATCAAGATTTGGATTTAAAATCATATTTCATGATGATAATAGAGGACTTTAAGGGAACATAAATAATTCCTTTAAGGATTACTGGACAATACAGGTAAACGAGAAGAAGCTATTACAAAGGAAACACAAAAATCCCTTAAATAATTACAGGAAAACACAACCAAACCAGTGAAGAAATTGAACAAAACCATCCAGGATATAAAAATAAAAATAGAAACAATAAAGAAATCACAAGGGGAGACAACAATAGAGATAGAAACCTAGAAAAGAGATCAGGAGTCCTAGACACAAGCATCACAAATAAAATACAAAATATAGAAGAGAGAATATCAGGGGCAGAAGATACCTTAGGAAACATTGACACAATAGTCAAAGAAAACTTAAAAGCAAAAAGGTCCTAACCTAAAACATCCAGGAAATCCATGAAACAATGAGAAGATCGAACCTTAGGATACACAGAAATCCCAGACTAGGCTACTATATTCAGCAAAAATCTCAATAAACATAGATGGAGAAACCAAGATATTCCATGACAAAAACCAAATTTATACATTTTCTTTCCACAAATCCACCCCTATAAAAGATAATATATGGAAAATTCCAACACAAGGAGGGAAACTACACACTAGAAAAAGCAAGAAAGCAATCTCCTTGCAAAGACACCAAAAGAAGAGAGCCACACAAACATAATTCCATCTCTAACATCAAAAATAACAGGAAACAACAATTACTATTCCTTAATATATCTTAACATCAATGGACCCAATTCCCCAATAAAAAGACATAGAATAAGAGACTGGATACATAAAGAGGACCTACCATTTTTCTGCAGGAAAAGATTATAGTCCAGGAAACACCCATTTTCCACTAACAGTGAAAGATAGATGGACAAGCAAGAACTATCATCCAGAACCGAAGTCAGAAGAAAAGATCCTACAGAAGGGAATGATAAGCTGGAGGTTCCTTTTCCAAGACTTGTTCTCAAGGACCTGTTTCTGACTCTCCCTGGGGCATCCCAAGAAACAAGCAGTAGCCATTCTAATATTCAAAAAAAAATTAACATTGAACCAAAAGTTAGCAAAACCTATTAGGAATGACAGTTCATATTCATCAAAGGAAAAATTCACAAAGATGAACTCTAAACAGTGAATATCTATGCTCCAATTGCAAGGGAACCTACATTCATAAAAGAAACCTTACTGAAGCTCAAACCACACATTTCAAGTCACAATTATAGTAGGAGACTTCAACACCCCACTCTCAGCAATGGACTGATCATGGAAGGAGAAACTAAACAGTGACACAGAGAAACTAACAGAAGTTATGAACCAAATGGATTTAACAGATATCTATAAAACTCTTCATCCCAAAACAAAAAAAACATGCCTACATCTCAGCACCTCATGGCAACTTATCCAAAGTTGATCATGTAGTTGGTCACAAAACAGGCCTCAACAGATATAAGAAAATTAAAGTAATCCTATGCAAACCATCAGATCACCAGGGACTAAGGACAGTCTTCAATAACAACAAAAACTACAGAAAGCCCACAAACACATGGATGCTCAACAATGATCTACTCAATGATAACTTTTTCAAGGAAGAAATAAAGAGAGAAATTAAAGATTTTATAGAACTTAATGAAAATGAAGGTACAACATAAGCAAACTTATGTGACAGAAAGAAAGCAGTTTTAAGTGGAAAAACTCATAGTTCTGAGTGCCTCCAAAAAGACACAGGAGAGAGCATACATCAGCAGCTTGACAGCACACCTAAAAGCTCTAGAACAAAAAGAAGCAAATACACCCAGGAGGAGTAGAAGGCAGGAAATAATCAAACTCAGAGCTGAAATCAACCAAGTAAAAACAAAAAAGAACTATATAAAAAAATCAACAAAACCAGGAGCTGGTGCTTTGAGAAAATCAACAAGATAGATATAGCTTAAATAGACTAACCAGAGGGTACAGAGATTGTATCCAAATTAACAACCTCAGGAATAAAAAGAGAGACATAACAAGAGAATCTGAGGAAAGTCAAAAAATCATCAGATTCTACTATAAAAGCCTATATTGCATCAACCTGGAAAATCTGGATGAAATGAACAATTTTTAGACAGAAGCCAGGTACCAAAGTTAAATAAGAATCAGATAAACCATCTAAATAGTCCCATAACTACTAAAAAAAAATAGAAGGAGAAATTAAACGTCTCTGAAGCAAAAAAGCCCAGGACCAAATGTGTTTATTGGAGAATTCTATCAGACCCTCATAGAAAACTAATACCAATACTATCCAATCTATTCCACAAAATAGAAACAGAAGGAACACTGCCAAATTTCTTCTATGATGCCACAATTATTTTTATAAATAAACCATACCGTCCTAAGGCAGAAAGAGAACGTCAGACCAATTTCCTTTCTGAACATTGACACAAAAATGCTCAATAAAATTCTGGCAAACATAAGACAAGAAAACATCAAAACAATCATCTATCATGTTCATATACAGAAATCCATCACCATTATCCACTATATAAACAAACTGAAAGAAAAAAAACATATGATCATCTCATTATATGCTGATTAAGCATTTGACAAAATTCAACACATATTTATGTTAAAAGTCTTGGATAGATCCAGAATTCAAGGCCCATCCCTAACCATAGTAAAAGCAATATACAACAAACCAGTAGCCAACATTAAACTAAATGGAGATAATCTTGAAGCAATCACACTGAAATCAGGAATTAGACAAGGCTTCTCACTATCTCTCTATTAAGTCAATATAGTATTTGAAGTCATAGTCAGAGCAATCAGGCAACAAAAGGATATCAAAGGGGTAAAAATTAGAAAGGAAGAAGTCAAAATATCACTATTTGTAGATGATATGATAGTATATTAAGTGATCTTAAAAGTTCTACTACAGAACTACTTCAGCGAATTGGCTGGATATAAAATTAAATCAAACAAATCAGTAGCCATTTAGAGAATAAACAGGCTGGAAAAGAAATGATACTCTTCACAATAGCCACAAATAATATAAAATATCTTGGTGTGACTCTAACCAAGCTAGTGAAAATCTGTATGACAATTTTTCTAGTCTCTGAAGAAAGAAATTGAAGAAGACCTCAGAAGATGAAAAGATCTCCCATGTTCATGGATTGGCAGAATTAATACAGTACAAATGGGCATCTTGCTAAAAGCAATCTACAGATTCAATGCAACCCTCATTAAAATTCCAATTCAATTCTCCACAGAGTTAGAAAGAGCAATTTGAAAATTCATTTTTAGCAATATTAAATCCAGGATGGTGAAAACTATCCTCAACAATAAAAGAACTTCTAGAGGAATCGCCATCCCTATTCTCAAGCTGTGTTACAGAGAAATAGCGATAAAAAAAAAAAACTGCATGGTATTGGTACAGAGACTGGCAGGTAGATAAATGGAATAGAATTGAAAGAACCCACCCACCTGTGGTTACATGATCTTTGACAAAGGAGCTAAAGTCATCCAGAGGAAAAAAGATAGCATTTTCAAATAATGGTGCTGGTTCAACTGGAGGTCAGCATGTAGAAAAATGCAGATCAATCCATTCTTATCACCGTGTACAAAGCCCAAGTCTAAGCAGATCAAGTACCTCCACATAAAACCAGATAAACTCAATCTAATAGAAGAAAAAATGGGGAAGAGCCTCAAACACATATGCACTGGGGAATTTTTGCTGAATATACACCAATGGTTTATGCTTTAAGAATTGACAAATGGAACCTCATAAAATTACAAAGCTTCTGTAAGGCAAAGAACACTGTCATTAGAACGAAACAGCAACAAAGAGGCTGGGAAAGGATCTTTACCAATGCTCCATCTGATAGAGGGCTAATATCAAATATATATAAAGAACACAAGAAGTTAGACTCCAGAGAACCCTATTTAAAAATGTGGTACAGGTAAACAAATAATTCTCAGCTGATGAATTTCAAATGGCTGAGAAATACCTAAAGAAATGTTCAACCTCCTTAGTCATCAGGGAAATGCAAATCAAAACAATCCTGAGATTCCACCTCACATCAGTCAGAATGGCTAATATCAATCTCAGGGTACAGCAGATGCTGGTGAGGATGTGAAGAAAGAGGAACACTCCTCCATTGTTGAGTGAGTTGCAAGCTGGTAAAACCATTCTGGAAATCAGTCTGGAGTTTGCTCAGAAAATTGGACAGGTACCTAAGAACCCAGCTATATCACTCCTGAGCATATACCTAAAAGATGCTCCAACATATTAAGTAGGACACATTCTCTACTATATATAGCCGCCTTCGTTATGACAGCAAGAAGCTAGAAAGAACCCAGAAGTCCCTCAACAGAGTAATGGATACAGAAAATGTGGTACATTTACACAATGGTATATTACTTAGCTATTAAAAACAATGACTCCATGAAATTCTTAGGCAAAAGAATGTAACTAGAAAATATCATCCTGAGTGAGGTATCCCAATCACAAATAACTCACATGGTATGCACTCATGGATAAGTGGATATCATCACAAAAGCTCAGATTCCCCAAGATACAATCCACAACCCACATGAAGCTCAAGAAGAACAGCATATGTGTGGGTGCTTCAGTCCTTCTTAAAATGGGGAACAGAAATATTCATAGGAGGATATGTGGAGACAAAATTTGGAGCATAGACCGAAGTAATGGTAATTTAGAGCCTGCCCCACCTGGATATCCAGCCCATATTCATACAGCCACCCACCCCAGAGAATATTGCTGATGCCAAGAAGTGCATGGTGACAGGAGCCTGATATAGCTGTCTCCTTAGAGGCTCTGCTAGAGCATGACAAATACAGAGGCCAATGCTCGCAGCCAACCATTGAACTGTGAACAGGGTCCACATCGGAAGAGTTAGAGACAGTTTTGATGGAGCTGAAAGGGCTTATAACCTCATAAAACAACAATAGCAACCATCCAGAACTCTCAGGGACTAAACCTCCATGCAAACTGTACACATGAACAGACCCACGGCTCCAATTGCATATGTAGCAGAGGATGGCCTTGTTGGTCATCAAAGGGAGGAGAAGCCCTTGTTCCTGCCACAGCTGAACACCCCCCTCCCCAGTGTAGGAGAATGTCAGGGTAAGGAGATTGGATGGATGTGTGCTTGGGTGGGGGAAAGGGATAATATTTGAAATGTAAAAAAAATACTATAAAAAAAGAGAGAAAAAAAGAGAAAAAAGGTGAAATGTTTTGTATTGAATTCTAAAACATTGAATGGAATGCTTTAGATTTTCCATTTATGTTCAGCATTAGGATGGTGCATTTCTACTATATTTTTAAAGTGAATATGGAATAATAAAGTTTTCTAAAATGATACAGTAACTTTGAAATCTTGATATTTGTATTCAAAAACGAAAGTATATCGTAGTCAGTATCAATGAGGCTCTGAAAGCATCAAAAGTAATATTCTGCATTCATTCAATGTATATCAGCTTATAATACAGTTTAGTTTTGTCGATTATATTTTAAAATCTTTCAATACTACTAAAAATGCTGGAGAGTCACAGGCAGCATAGTGACCTCATGTGACAATAATACACCATGGCCTGAAGTCTTACCTTGACCTTGGCACTTCAGTTTTTGACAGTAATAGAAGTAGTTCCTAATGTCAGCATCCTTCACCTGTTTATGAAGTGGCTTAATGGAAAATAGCAAATTCATTAAAGTTCTCGATGACTGTTCTAGAAGCTTTTTCAGAACTAGGTTTGAACTAGGTTTGAACTCACAAAGTAAACAGAACATATGAGAGTAAAGCAAACATGTAGGGGGCATTGATGAGACCGTTCTGAACATTATCCTTAGGAAACTAGGTATAGAGTGGACCCTGAGCTTCAGAAACTAAAGTAGCTAAATTCTCTCTCTCTCTCTCTCTCTCTCTCTCTCTCTCTCTCTCTCTCTCTCTCTTCCTCTCTCTGTAAAGATGAGGTTGCATATTCCACAAATCTTCAGATAATGCAACATTCATGCAACATTCAGTTTTCTTTAGGTAACTGGGTGTGTAAAAATTACATTATTCAGGGTTTCATATGAGATTGACAATAATAAAATGAATTTTTTTGCCTTAATGCTTATTTTTGATGTTTTAAAAATGCCCAAAATATAGTATTCTAATGTCATAGAACAAATAACAGATTGTTGTTTTGTTATTGAAAACTATAAGCAAAATGTTTTTCAGTGAGTATATTACAGTTGTAAAAGTAAGCACTATATTCAAAATTCTACATCAGAATAATACTTTTTCCTTTGTAATACATTCATAGTCATTCAATTTCCAATTTCATGTTTTCAAGTATATTTATATATTTGGAGTGAGAACAAGGTTCAGTACAGTTTGATGAGAAACTAAGTTTCAGCTGTGTGTTAAAATGTGTGTGGGTTTCTGAGTACATGTGTGTTTGTGTGAATGTGTGTGTGCGTGTGTATGCAGTGTGTGTCTGTGGTATGTGTGTATGGTATGTGTGTACGGTGTGTGTATTATGTGTGTCTGTCTGTGTGTCTGTATAATGTGAGAAATATTTGATGCTTTGCTTTTGTGATAACAAGATAGTCAAAATGGTGGTCTTTCTTTGTGGTGACAAATAATTTCATTGTGTCAACGATTATTTGGCAATGTGTATGAATCAGCAATTAACAGAAGTTTAAATGAGTGTCATGAATATCAAACACATAATAATGTTGCCAATAAATATTCTTACCTTTTCATTTTGAAAACACTGCAATACATCCAAATATTATATAATAGTAATGTTTTGGAATAAATATCATGTACAATTTTTAAATTGGAATAAGACTATCAAGCAAAGATTTCATATATTTTATTTTGATTATATTCACTATCCAGCTCCAAATCGTCCACTTAATCCCCTGTTCCCTGTCAACTTGGCATCCTCATTGTGTTAAACCCATTGAGTGCAAATAGTGCTGGCCATAAACTCTGGCCTTTGTGGCCAAACACTCAAGCATGTTCAAAAGCACAAACAAACATAGTATTAAATGAAACATTTTCTTCAAATTATATAATATAATTATAACAGAAACATTTTAAAAATCCAGTAATTCTCATCCCAAAGGATATCTCTAACATTTAATATTGTTCTTTAAAGACCTTGAAAGAATTTTAGATAAATGAATAATTTACAATAGATGAGAGAGTAGTCTCATAAAATTCATCAGTTTGATGAAATAGTATATTTAAGAGATGTTAACATGCACAGATCAACCCACTTGTTTATAGGTAACACAATTTTGACTATAATTTCAGTTCTAATTCTGCAATGCATCTGATGTATATTTTGCCATATAACAATGAAACTGGACTTATAACAAAATATTACTTCTGTGAAATAATAGTGATACTTCATAATTCAGTTTATAGTGGTAAGTACTGATTCTGAACTGCATATTTAATACATCTCAGTCCTATAAAATTAATTTGTTATTTCCTTTAAGTTTCGATAGGACAATGATACATGCATTGAATATCATTTTCAGCTTAAATCAGAGACTTGTACCACAACTTTTCCTCATAGGGACATTGTTCCTTATTACCCTATAATTAACTCAATCATCTGTTGTCATTTATAACATTGCTCAAAGGGTAGAATTTATATTTTTAGGTTAAGATGATCAAAATCTCTAGATAAAAATATCCATTCTAATAGCCCACCACACAAGTATTGGGCAATATCTCAAATGTGAAAATTAAGCAAGAACACATAATAAATTATGGGTAATTAAGAAAATGTCCTAGATTGATAATATAAATCTTTCCTTTATTAATGTCAAGATAACTATTTCTTTTGTCTGTGCGACTATAATACAATTATACCTTTCCTTCCCTTCATTTATTCAATCCAAACATATCTGTATACCTGTCTTTGTTCTTTCAAACTTGGTAGCCTCTTTTATTCACTAATTGTTTATGTTCATGTACTGAGCACACAGGTCCTAGAGGTCCCAGAGATGGAAATGATTTGACTATCTCTTCCCTAAGAACAAACTTTTAAGGTATCTGAAGAGGCCACCAAGCTTCCAAAGGAAGAAAAGCAACCAACAGTTGTACCATCTATTATGCCCATGAACCTTGTCAGTGACCATCAAGATATAATAACCCTAGGGAACAGTAGTGTCACACATATTTGGGTGACAACTAACAGGAGTTCACTAGTTGGACTTAGAACTTGTTGAACAAGAAGGAAATTATTCCCGGTACTGATAGCCTAGCCTGTTATAAAGTTCTCATGAAGTCATGGATCTTGGAAGTGAAACTACAATTGACACACAATTAAAATAGCTTAATCTCTAACTGCATTCTCAATATTTGTCATTATACCTACAAATATGTGTAGTTCTCATCCATCATCAGGTGAATTCTTTTAACCAAAACCAGAAAACGTGATAGAACATCACAGATAATCAAAATGCAGAGCTGTGAATCCCAGGCCCAATAGCTATAGTTCTAAAACAAGTCTTGCATGCAAAGAACATTATAAAATATGAACAGAAAGATTTTAAGAGCCAGAGGACCAGGGAGTTTGGTGTCTTCTTGTAATGTCAAAATCCATACCTATAATCTCTGGTCAACATGACTTCTTAAACATGTGCTTAAAAAAGACAACAATAAACATCTGAAAGTGACAATGGAAAGACCACAAAGTCTCAATCCTATACAAGGATTACAAGCAAGGACAAGGAATGGAGAGGGCAGGAGAAAGTCTTCTCCGGGGAGGACACACAAGCTGGCTAAACATACCAGATGGTCAGTCCTGGAAACATATGTACAAGTAAGATTTAGCAGACTGAGCAGGTTAAATTCAGCTTATCTTCATTATACTTCTTTGTTCTATACCACCATCTCTTTTCTGGTATAATTAACAGTGGGAAGTATTAGAGCACAGTATTTTAATAATAATCCCTAATTAGTCTTAGGATTTTAGTTTTAGGATTATTTAGAGATTAATATATTATAATTTTAGAAACTAATTATTTTTCTTCTTACAAATACAGGTCTCTCAAATTTTATTATTACACTTGATCTTAGCCAAAAGGCCGAGAAGCGATCAAATTTTATTATTATATTTGATTTTATTTGGTTCCATTCAGCTTCTTTTGAAACTACATTTCAATCACATAGTTGTCTTCACTAACTCTTCTTCTCTTTCATCACAAAGTGTAGGATTTAATAATATGCTACTGTTTGTAAAGGCCACACATTCTCCATTCATTAATTTGTTGATGGAAATATGGGTTGTTTGGCAATGATAATTGACTAATACTGTAATAAACAGGAGAATCCCTTAATAACTTATGTTTATTGGTTCCATTCTATTTGCATCTCTCAGAAAATCACTTGATTGTGATAGTCCTAACATTTCAAGTAAATACATATTGTTCATACAGACACTCTGCTGTTTCTTTGTTTTATAATCAGAGGATAATGATTGTACACTCTTGTAAACACTTTTCATATTTTCCTATGATAACAAAATCTATATTTACATATACACTCATACATTTATATGAAGAGAGAGCAATAAATTAGAAATTTCACATTTTAAAATTTTACTAGTATCCTCACACATTTATTTGTAATACTTAATTTTCACTTGAGATCCTTTTTCTTTTTTCTTTTTTTTCGGAGGTGGGGACCAAACCCAAGGCCTTGTGCTTGCTAGGCAAGCACTCTACCACTGAGCTAAATCCCAAAACCCTTCACTTAAGATCCTTAACTTAATTACTTTTGCAAATAATTATTTTGCTGAAATGTTTTAATTACATTTATGAGAATTCTTGATTCTTCCATGACCAAGAACATCAATTGGACCTTCTAATTCTGTATTTCATTATTCCTTATATTTGCATGTTCATATTTTTTGAAGGCAAATTGCATAGTAGTGTTAAATCTAGAAATTTCTTTAAAGAACTGGATCAGTGTTGGAATATTTGAAGACAAAAATATTTACTCAATATTCGATTCCACTAGCAAATGTATATAAACCAGTGTTTAACATATATATGTATATATATACACATATGTACTTATAACTATATATTAGTAAATATAATTATATTATTGATAAATTATTATTTGTATTATTTATTTTATAAATTAAAATTTATCAATTTATAAATATATATTTATAAGTATATTTGAATATATAAATGTATATTAGTTTATATATGTTTCCCAATTAAAATGAAGAATACTACTATATTTTACACTTTGATGCCTCCCTATTTTTCTTTGATATTTTATGTATTGCCATTTTAAATGTTATTCCCTTTCTCAGTTTCCCCTCTGGAAAACCCCTATTCCATGACCCCTCCCCTTGATTAAGGATTGAGGGGATACTCTAATTCCCGCCTGCCCACCCACTCCCACCTGACCACCCTGGCTTTCCCATGCATTAGGAAATCAAGCCTTCACAGGATCAAGGGCTTCTCCTCCTATTCATACCAGACAATACCAACCTCTGCTACATATGTAACTGGAGCCATGTGTCCATCCATGTGTACTCTTTGGTTGATGGTTTAGTCCCTGGAAGCTCTGGAGGGGTCTGGTTGGTTGCTATTGTTGTTCTTCCTATGGGTTTGCAAACCCCTTCAGCTTCTACAGCAGTTTATCTAACTCCTACATTGGGGTCCTCTGTGTTCAGTCAAAAAGATAGCTGGAAGCCCCCTCATCTGTATCTGTAAAGCTCTGGCACAACCTCTCAGGAGACATTTATATCAGGCTCCTGTCAGCAAGTACTTTTTGGCATCAGCAATAGTGATTTTTTTGGTGGCTGCATATGGGGTGTATTCCCAGCTGGGGCAGTCTGTGATCACTTTTCCTTCATTTTCTGCTATACTCCTTGTCCCTGTACTTCATTTAGACAGGAGCAATTCAGGGTTAAAATTTAGAGAAACATCTCCCAACCCAGGCCTTGACTGTCCTCTGGGTATGTTCTCTACAGGTTCTCCCTCCACTTTGTTGGGCATCAGTTAATCTCTTTCCTGTTGAGTCCTGGGAGCCTCTAGCTTTCCTGGCATCTGAGAATTGCAGTGCCCATCCCCCATTCCTACACACCTCTGTTCAAATAGTGACCCTCTGAATATTGTCCATGTCTCCTCCAGCTTCTGTCTTCTTCCCAAGTCCCTGCCACCCTCTACCACCCATGAGTATTTTGTTCACCCTTCTAAGAAGGAATGAAGCATCCACAGTTTGGTCTTCCTGCTTTAGCTTCATATCATCAGTTAATTGCATTTTGGGTATTCCAAGCTTTTCAGCTAATATCCACTTATCAGTGAGTACATACCATGTATGTTCTTTTGTGATTCGGTTACCTCACTCGGGATATTTTCTAGTTCCATTCATTTGCCTAAGAATGTCATGAAACAATTGTTTTTAATAGCTGAGTAAAATGTAAATGTACCACATTTCTGTATCCACTTCTCTGTTGAATAGCATTTGGTTTTTTTGGGTTTTTTTTCCAGCTTCTATTATAAATAAGACTGCTATGAACAGAGTGGAGCATGCGTCCTTGATATATATTGAGGCATCTTTTAGGTATATGCCCAGGAGTGGTATACCTGGGTACTCAAGTACTCAGGTTCCAATTTTCTGAGGAATCTCAAGACTGGTTTCCATACTGGTTTTACCAGTTTGCAATCCCACCAACAAAGGAGGGGTAATACTCTTTTTCCACATCCTCCCAGCATCTGCTGTCATCTGACCTTGATTAGCCATGCTGAGTAGTATGGGATACAATCTCAGGGTCTTTTTGATTTGCATTTCCCTGATGATTAAGGATGTTGAACATTTCTTTAAGTGCTTTTCAGCCATTTGATAATCCAGATTTGAGAGTGCTTGTTTAGCTCTGTACCCCATTTTTAACAGGGTTATTAGGTTCTCTACAGTCTAACTTCTTGAGTTCACTGTATATATTAGATGATAGACTTTGATCAGATGTAGGATTGGGAAATATCTTTTCCCTATATGTTGTTGCCATTTCATCCTAATGAGAGTGTCCTTTGTCTTACAAAAGCCTTGCAGTTTTATGAGGTTCCATTTGAAGAATCTTAATCTTAGAGCTTAAGCCATTTGTGTTTTGTTTGGGAAAATTTCCCCAGTGCCCATGTGTTTGAGGATCTTCCCCATTTTTTTCTTCTGTTAGTTTCAGTATATCCGGTTTTATGTGAAGATCCTTGATCCAGTTGGATGTAAGCTTTTATATGGTGATAATAATGGATAGATTTGAATTCTTCTACATGCTGACCTACAGTTGAATGAGCACAATTTGTTGAAAATGCTATCTTTTTACCACTGGATGGTTTCAGCAGCTTTGTCAAAGATTAGGTGACCATAGGTGGGTGGGTTCATTTCTAGGTCTTCAATTCTATTCAAATTATCTACCTGCATGTCTCTGTACAAATGCCATGCAGTTTTTATCACTATTCCTCTGTAATGCTGCTTGAGGGCAGGGAAGATGATTCCCTCAGAAGTTCTTTTATTGTTGAATATAGTTTTCATTATCCTGTTTTTTTTCTTGTTTATATTTTTTTATTTTGTTCAGTTCCATAAATATTTTGGATATTAACTCATCATTTGTAACTGTATGTTTACAAATATTTTCTCTCATTATATTTTTTTATTTTTTATATTTTTCCATCTTTATTAAATTGGGTATTTCTTATCTACTTTTCAAATGTTATTTCCTTTCCTGGTTTCCAGACCAACATCCCCTTAATTCCTCCCACTTCCCTTCTGTATAGGTGTTCCCCTCCCCATCCTCCCCCCATTACCGCCATCCACCCAACAATCACTTTCATTGGGGGTTCAGTCTTGGCAGGACTAAGGGCTTCCCCTTCCACTAATGCCCTTACTAGGCTATTCATTGCTACCTATGCAGTTTGAGCCCAGGGTCAGTCCATGCATAGTCTTTGGGTAGTGGCTTAGTCCCTGGAAGCTATGGTTGGTTGGCACTGTTGTTCAATTGGGGTCTCAAACCCCTTCAGCTCTTTCAGTCCTCTCTCTGATTCCTTCAATGGAGCTCCCGTTCTCAGTTCAGTGGTTTGATGCTGGCATTCGCCAATATATTTGCCATATACTGGCTGTCTCTCTCAGGAGAGATTTATATTAGGTCCCTGCACTTCTTTGCTTCATCCATCTTATCTAGTTTGGTGGCTGTATATGTATGGGCCACTATGGGGCAGGCTCTGAATGGATGTTCCCTCAGCCTCTGTTCTATCTTTGCCTCCCTATCGCCTCCCAAGGGTATTCTTGTTCCCCTTTTAACGGAGTGAAGCATATGCATTTTGGTCATCCTTCTTGAGTTTCAGGTGTTCTGTGCATCTAGGGTAATTCGAGCATTAGGGCTAATATCCACTTATCAATGAGTGCAACCATGTCTGTTTTTCTGTGATTGGGTTATCTCACTCAGGATATTTCCCAGTTCCATCCATTAGCCTATGAATTTCATAAAGTCATTGTTTTTGATAGCTGAGTAGTATTCCATTATGTAGATGTACCACATTTTCTGTATCCATTCCTCTGTTGAAGGGCATCTGGGTTCTTTCCAGTCTCTGACTATTATAAATAAGGCTACTATGAACGTACTGGAGCATGTCTCTTTGTTTTATGTTGGAGCATCTTTTGAGTATATGCCCAAGAATGATATAGCTGGGTCCTCAGGTAGTGCATTGTCCAAATTTCTGAGGAAACTCCAGACTGATTTCCAGAATGGTTGTACCAGTCTGTAATCCCACCAACAATGGAGGATCACTCATTCCTCTTTCTCCACATCCTTGCCAGCATCTGCTGTCACCAGAGTTTCTTTAGGTGCTTCTCAGCCATTCGACATTCCTCAGCTGTGAATTCTTTGTTTAGCTCTGAACTCCATTTTTAATAGGGTTATTTGTCTCCCTGCAGTCTAACTTCTCGAGTTCTTTGTATATTTTCGATATAAGCCCTCTATCAGTTGTAGGATCGGTAAAGCTCTTTTCCCAATCTGTTGGTTGCCACTTTGTCCTAATAACAATGTCCTTTGCCTTACAGAAGCTTTGTAGTTTTATGGGATCCCATTTGTCGATTCTTGAGCTTAGAGCATAAGCCATTGGTGCTTTGTTCAGGAAATTTTCTCCAGTGCCCATGTGTTTGAGATGCTTCCCCATTTTTTCTTTTATTAGTTTGTGTATCTCGTTTGCTGTGGAGGTACTTGATCCACATGGACTTAAGCCTTGTAAAGGGTGATAAGAATGGATCAATCTGCATTCTTCTACATGCTGACCTCCAGTTGAACCAGCTCCAATTGCTGAAAATGCTATCTCTTTTCCATTGGATGGTTTTGGGTCCTTTGTCAAAACTCAAGTGACCATAGGTGTGTGGGTTCATTTCTGGGTCTTCAATTCTATTCCACTGGTCTATCTGCCTGTCTCTGTACCAATACCATACAGTTTTTATCCCTATTGCTCTGTAATACTGCTTGAGTTCAGAGATAGTGATTCCCCTGGGAGTCCTTTTATTGTTGATGATATTTTTAGCTATCCTAGGTTTTATGTTATTCCAGATGAATTTACAAATTGTTCTAACTCTCTGAAAAATTGGATTGGAATTTTGATGGGGATTGCATTGAATCTGTAGATCGCTTTTGGTAAAATGGCCAATTTTACTATGTTAATCCTGCCAATTCATGAGCATGGGAGATCTTTCCATCTTCTGAGATCGTCGTCAATTTCTTTCTTCAGAGGCTTCAAATTCTCATCATACAGATCTTTCACTTGCTTGGTTCAAGTCACACCAAGGTATTTTATGTTATTTGTTACTATCCTGAAGGGTGTCATTTCCCTAATTTATTTCTCATCCTGTTTATCTTTTAAGTAGAGGAAGGCTACTGAATTGTTTGAGTTAATTTTATTCTCAGCCACTTTGGTGAAGTTGTTTATCAGGCTGAGTAGTTCTCTGTTTGCACTTTTGAGGTACTTAATTATACTAACATATCCTCTGCAAATATTGATATTTTGACTTCTTCCTTTCCAATTTGTATCCTTTTGACCTCCTTTTGTTGTCTGATTTCTCTGGCTAGGTCTTCCAGTACTATATTGTATAAGTAGGGAGAGAGTGGGCAGCCTTGTCTAGTCCCTGGTTTTAGTGGGATTGCTTCAAGTTTCTCTACATTTGGTGGAATGTTGCCTATTGCATGTATATTGCTTTTACTAATTTTAAGTATGTTCCTTGAGTTCCTGATCTTTCCATGAATGACGCTCATTTTTTTTCAAATTCTTTTTCAGCATCTAATGAGATGGTTATGTGTTTTTTGTCTTTGAGTTTGTTTACATAGCGGATTACATTGATGCATTTCCATGTATTGAACCATCTCTGCATCCCTGGGATTAGGCCTACTACATCATGTTGAATGATTTTTGTGATGTATTATTATACGTAGATTGTGAGAATTATTTTGAATATTTTTGCATTGATATTCATAAAGGAAAATGATCTGAAGTTTTCTTTCTATATAGGGTCTTTGTGTGGTCAAGGTGTACACATAATTGTGGCTTCAAAGAACAAATAGGGTAGTGTTATGTCTGTTTCTATTTTGTGGATTATTTTGAAGAGTATTGGTATTAGGTCTTCTTTGATACTTGATAGAATTCTGCACTAAACAGATCTGGTATTAGGCCTTTTTTGGTCGGGAGACTTTTGTTGACAGCTTCTATTTGATTAGGGGTTATAGGATAGTTTACATGATTTATCTGACCCTGATTTGATTTTGGTACCAGGTATCAGCGTAGAAATTTTTCCATTTCCTCCATATTTTGTAGTTTTGTTGAGTATTGGCTTTTTAGTAGAATCCGATGATTTTTTTGAATTTCTTCAGTTTCTGTTTCTTCAGTCTCTCTTTTCATTTCTGATGTTGTTAATTTGGATACACTCTGTGACCTCTTCTGGCTAGTCTGTCTAAGGATTTATCTATCTTATTGATTTTCTCCAAGAACCAGCTCCTGGTTTGGCTTGTTCTTTGTATTGTTCTTTTTGTTTCTACTTGGTTGATTTCAGCCCTGAGTTTGATAACTTCCTGCAATCTCCTCCTCTTTGGTACATTTGCTTTTTTCTGTTCTAGAGCTTTTAGGTATGCTATTATGCTGCTAGTGTATGATCTCTCCAGTTTCTTTTTGGAGGCACTCAGAGGTATAAGATTTCCTCGTAGCACTGCTTTCATTGTGTCCCATAAGTTTGGGTATATTGTGCCTTCAATTTCATTAAATTCTAAAAAGTCTGTAATTTCTTGCTTTATCTCTTACTTATTCAAGTTATCATTGAGTAAAATGTTGTTCAGCTTCCATGTTTGTGCTTTCTGTCATTTTGGTTGTTATTGAAGACCAGCTTTAGTCCATTGTGATGGTATAGGATGCATGGGGTTTTCTAGGTCTTCTTATATCTGTTGAGGCCTATTTTGTGAGCAATTATATGGTCAATTTTGGAGAAGTAACCATGAAGTGCTGAAAAAGAAATTCATTTTTGATTTAGGATGAAATGTTCTAGATGGCTTTAAATCCATTTTGGTACAAACTTACGTTGACCTTTCTCTGTTTAGTTTCTGCATGATTGTCCAATGATGAGGTAGGGTATTGAATTCTGCCCACTATTATTTGAGGTTTATGTGTTTTGAGGTTTGTAAAGTTTCTTCTATTTGTAGGATTCCCTTGCATTTGGGCATAGATGTTCATAATTGGGAGTTTATCTTGGTATTTTTCTTTGACATGTATGAAGCATTCTTACTTAAGTTTTTTTTTTTGTAACTTTTTGTTGAAACTTGATTTTATAGAATTGCTACTCTATGTTTTCATGGGAAATTTGCATTTACTCTTATGGTTGTCTTTTATCTTTATTTTAATATGTAACATAATGCTGGGTCCTGTTTATATATTGGGTCCATTTGGCTATGTCTTTTTATTGGGGAATTGAGTCCATTGATGTTGAGATATTTAGGAAAAGTAATTGCTGCTTCCTGTTATTTCTGTTGTTAGAGGTGGAAGTCTGTTTGTGTGCCTCTCTCTTTTGGAGGGGTTGTTGAAAAGAGATTATTTTCTAGCTTTTTCTAGGACATAGCTTACCTCTATTTTGGGAGTTTTCCATCTCTTGTCCTTTGTACGTCTAGATTTGTAGAAAGATACTGTGTAAATTTGTTTATGTTATGGAATATCTTGGTTTCTCCATCTATATTAATTGAGAGTTTTGCTGGGTATAGTAGTCTGGGCTGGCACTTTTGTTCTCTTAGTGTCTGTATGACATCTGCCCAGGATCTTCTGATGTTCATAGTCTCCAGTGAGAAGTCTTGTGTAATTCTTATAGTTCTGCCTTTCTATGTTACTTGCCCTTTTTCCCTTACTGCTTTTAATAATCTTTCTTTGTTTCGTGTGTTTGGTCTTTTGACTATTACATGATGGGGGAAATTTATTTTCTGGTCTAATCTTTTTTATGTTCTGTAGACTTTTTATGATTATGGCCATTTCTTTATTTTAGGGAAGTTTTCTTTTATAATTTTGTTGAAGATATTTACTGGCCCTTTAAGTTGGGAATCTTTGCTATCCTCTATACCTATTATCCTTAGGTTTGACGTTCTCATTGTGTCCTGAATTTCAGATGTTTTTGGTTAGAAGCTTTTTGTATTTTACATTTTCTTTGAGTATTGTGTCAATATTTTCTAGCTTGTATTTTCTGCTGCTGAGATTTTCTCTTATATCTCTTGTATTTTGTTGGTGATGGCTAAATCTATGACTTCTGATCTCTTTACTAGTTTTTCTATCCCCAGGATTGTATCTCTTTGTGATCTCTTTATTGTTTCTATTTCCATATTGAGATCCTGGATGGTATTGTTCAATTCCTTCACCCATTTTTGGTAGTGTTTTCCTTTAATTCTTTACAGGATTTTTGCTTTTCCTCTTTAGGTGTCTCTCCTTGTTTATCTGTGTTCTCATGTATTTCTTTAAGGAAATATTTATGTCCTTCTTAAAGTCCTGTACCATCATCATCATGAGATGTGGTTTTTAATCTGATTCTTCCTTTTCCAATGTGTTGTGGTATCCAGAACTTGCTGTGGTGGGAAAACAAGGTTCTGGTGATGTCAAGTAGAAGCAATAGCCTTCGTTTCTATTGCTTGCCTCTAGCCATCTGGTTTTCTCTGCTAGTTCATCTTTCTGTCTCTGACTGGTGGTTGTCCTTCTTGTGGGCCTGTGATCTTAGGAATGAGAACATTCCTGAGAAACCAGCTATCTGTGGGCTGGATTTGGGTATGGATGGCTATGAGATAGCCCAAGCTCAGTGGCACAGATAGAGACTAGAAGTATCCCATACCTATTAATTTATAAATAAATAAATATTATATAATGTTACACACCATATATATACATATACATATAATATATATATGCATATACATATAATATATATACATACACACACACACACACACACATATATATATATATATATATATGTTTTGTCAGTTCATTCTTTAGAGAAGCCTGACCAATACAGATGGTTCTGTCCTGTGAATATTCTCATGTTTTGACATACTGTGACATAATGGTAGAAGACAGAAGTAAGCAATAAAGGTAAAAATGAAGTAAGATATTTGTATTGCACCTTGAATCTATCTTATAATCACCACCTGTAAAGTATTTATGAAGATTGAAATCCTTCTCAGACTACTTTCATTCAATTAAAAAATGGTCCTCTATGTGCAATGTCTTCAAGTTCTTTCTTTCCAGAAAGTTTATTCTTAATTTTTAAAACTAACTTAACTTGTTTGGGTGTGGTAGGGTAGGTTGATGTTTCTCCTGCACTGCCAGGGTTCTTCCTGGGGACCTTCCATGGAGAGGAGAGTTGGAGGGTCACTGCTGGCAGGACAGTATCAATGGAGTTAAGATGCCTATGAGGGGAGGGAGTGAGCCAGGCTCAATGGTCAGGGGAATGTCGCAGCTGCCTGACTAGCAATCAGGTGCTTCTTTATTTATATAAGTTTCACAGAACAAAAACAGAATAATTATTATCCAGGTGGTACAGAGTATATGTTTGATTTTTCATGACATTTTCAGGATAGCAAGTTCAGTTAAAATTAGAAAATACAAACAGAACAGATTTTATTACTTTTAGCCTTGTAACTCCAACTTAAGAATCTAATGAATGTCACAAACAAATACATATAATTTATGACAACCTGCTTTTAGGCTGCCAGTGTTTGCTGTTTGAAAGTACTCCAGACAAATAAAAACTGTCTGAATTGGTCTTTATATGAATAGCAAAAACTAATATGTATCTTGTTTCACTATACATTTCTGCCATTTACAGTATAAAGTAGAAAAAAGTTTATTTTCATCAATCTATCTCATTTACTTAGTTTTATTCCTTCAGAAGTATGCCCTTGATAACCTACTATCTTTAAACTACAGTTTTAGAGATTAGGCCTATAATGAAAAGAGAGGCTTGGATCTGTAACCTAGTCTCCTGGCCAATCTTGTTTTTTCAATTTTCTGTGTTTACCCTTCATAAATTATACTCTTTGAATTAGCTCATTGGAAGAGACTCTAAAAGTTTTCCCTGGTATTGTCCTCATCTAGTTATGTGTAGTCTGTGCTTTATGATCTCCAGGATATAAGGAAGATCCTCCAAACGTTGGCCAGATAAAGTTAATTTGAGGATTTTCTCACAAAGTCTCAGACACACATTTTCTCAGAAAAAGACATAAATTGAATCATAATGCAGAAGGTCCTTAAAATTGCAGCACAGAGAGACCAAAAGCCAACAGTTAGAGAAAGAAGGCCAGGATTATATCAATCTACTCAGCTTTGCTGGAACTGAGTCAACCAGATGTGATGGCTTCACGAATCTAATTATTTCCAGTGCATAGGGCCTTGCTACCATACCATGTGGTTAATACTTGTTCTTCAGTAGCTTGGTTCTCCTTCCACTATGTGAGTCCAAGGCATAGAACTAGGGTTGCTGTGTTTCGTGGCAACAGCTGACTAAGGCTTATCATTAAATATATAATCATAATTACTAGTTTGATGGGCTATTTCAATTCAGAAGCATGGGGATTAGAAACTCTAGCATATGAATTTAGGTGAAAGGTCCTATTCCCAGCAGGTTATATATCTAGTAATTCAACTAATTTAACAGCTCAGAAATATTGAAATGATTCCTCAAAAGAGATAAAATACCAAAGATCACACACACACACACATGTGCACACACACACATGCATGCTCGCACGCACACACACACACACATCTATCTAGGTATACCTTAATTACAACAAAAATGAAATAACATTAATAATTTATAACTGTAAAATAGTACCTTATATAGATAATTTTAGTCTCAAGTTCTACCAAACATTTAAGAATTTGTGTCATAGTCTTTTTCCTGACTGTAGAAATAGGGAAAATATTTATCTAATAACTATAGCATTCCCAAGATACTAATATTAGATGTATAATTTTTAGAAAAAGCTAACTATGATCAGTGTCCTAGTTTGTTTTGTAATGTTTCAAGAAACACCATGATCAAAAGTGACTTGGGAAGAAAAGGATTTATATCATATTGTGGCTTACACTCCATCATGAAAGAAAGTCAGAGCAGGACCTAGGTAATGGGGGGAGGATGGGGAGGGGAACACCCATATAGAAGAGGAGGGGAGGAGTCGGGGGGATGTTGGCCCAGAAACCGGGAAAGGGAATAACATTCGAAATGTAAATAAGAAATACTCAAGTTAATAAAGAAAAAAAACGGAAAAAAAAAGAGGGAGCCTGGAAGCAGGTTCTGAAACAAAGTTTATAGACTCACTTCCCATGTCTGCATTTCCATAAAACTCAGAACCACATGCCCAGGACCACTAAGCAGCAGTGATACAAGGCTTGCTTATCTGGGAAAACTCCAGATTCAAATGTAAGTGATTCCAAAATAATAAACAATCTAGAGAATAGCCTCTTCAAATTTTTCAAAATATTTTTTCTAGTTTCATAATATATCATTCCTCTTATCTGTAATCAATTTAGGTTATAGACTTTTATTTTCTAGTTTATTGTTAAAATTATTACCTCTGGGTACACATTCATTTTCCAATACTACCTCACTCTGCTTCTGGAGGTTTTAGGATGTGGGTTCACAGCACAGAATATTTTTTCTAGTTGGTTTTTTTTTTTATGTTTCAATAACTTTTAAAGTCTTTTCTCCATCTTATTGTCATATATTGCTCACACAAATGAAAGTTTTCAAATATTTTTAAAATCTGTTTGTTTTCAAATCTTTTACCCTAAAATAACACAAATTTTGCTGAAAAGGTGAACAAATTTAAAACATGTAATACATACAATAGAATTATTTAACAATAGAAAAAAATGCAATCAAGAAAAAAATAAAAACATAAAGTTAATTTGTGAGAGTTGCTAATGAAAAGAGGACAAATAATTGTTTTACTTATTTATTTTTAATAAATAAATAAATTAATTAATTTACTCTTCTCTCATATGTTCACCTGACAAGTTTTCCCTCCTTCCTCTCCTGTTAGTCTCCCTCCTTACCTTCCCTCTGGAGAAGCTCTGAAAAATAACTTCAATTGAGACATTCTTTATTTTTATTGAAAAAAAGTAACATTTATTTACATCCTCAAAGTTGTTCCTTCTCTTGGCTCCTCCCTCACAGAGACCCTTAGTCCCATCAACCCTCCCTTTCTCCTTGCAGAGAATGGGGCACTTCCTGGTTATCTCCCCACTCTGGCACATCAAGTCTCAGCCTGATTAGGCATAGCCTTTCCCACTGAGGCAAAAAAAAAAAAAAAAAAAAAAAAAAAAGAAGAAAAGAAAAAAAAGCATCCATGAAGACTGAGCTGACTGCTACATATGAGCCAGGAGCTTTGTTCCAGTCCTTTTATGGTGGATCACAATCTGAGAGCTCCCAGGGGTCAAATTTATTAACTCCTGTACTTTCTTTGAGGTTTCCATCTACTTCAGGGCTCCAAATCCTTCCTCTATCTCTTCCATCTGTGTCCCTGACATCCATCTAATGTGGCTGTGTGTATCTCTGTTTCATTCTGTTCCTGGGTAGAGTCTCTTACAGGACCGTTATGCTAGGTTCCTGTTTGCAACCATACCCCAGCATCATTAATAATGTCGGGGGTTGGTGTTTGTCCATGGGATGGGTTTCAAGTAGAGATGGCCTTTCCTTCAGTCTCTGCTCCATCCCTGCATTTTTTTTAAACAGGGTAAGTTTTGGTCCAAGGTTTTGTGGGTTGGTGCTATTATCTTTCCCCTGGGGACCTGCCTGTCTACAGGAGGTGGCCTGTTTAGGTTCTATATCCTCACTGTTAGTCACAAGCATTGACTCTTGGGGGCCTCTCCTACCATGGTCTCTTGGACTTCCTAGAGGTAATGGAATTTGGTTCACTTCCCCCAAACCCCTGCACCTACAGGTTTGGATTCATTCTCCTGGTATTGTGGGCCCCTCTCCTGTCTTTCTCCATGCCTGTTTGTCCCTCCCTTTCCCCTCCCCATAACTTCTTCCACTCAGTTCCCTCCTACCTTCTTGCCAATATGATTATTTTGTTGCCACTTCTAAATGTGGTTCAAGTATTCATACTTGAGCCTTCCTTCTTGTTTAACTTAAATGGACCTATGGGATGTATCAAGCATATTCTGTAATTTTTGGCTATTATCCTCTTATCACTGAATATATACCATGTATGTCATACTGGGTCTAGGCTACTTCTCTCAGGAGGATATTTTCAAGTTCATTCACTTGGCTGCAAACTTCACAGTGTCCTCTTTTTAAATAGCTGAATATTACTCCATTGTGTAAATGTACCACATTTTCTGCATTCATTTTTCAGTTGAGGGACATCTTGGTTATTTTCAATTTAAGGCCATTATGAATAAAACTTCTATGAATGGGATAAAGCACATATTCTTGTGGTATGGTGGAGCATATTTGGATATATGCCCGAGTGGTATAGCTGGATCTTTAGGTAGATCTATTTCCAATTTTCTAAGAAACTGCCATATTTATTCCGGAGTAGTTGCACAACCTTGCACGAGGAAAGAAAGAGTATTCCCCCTTTCCCATAGGCTCGTCAGCATGTGCTACCTTCTGGTGTGAGATGGAACCTCAGGGTCATTTTGATTTGTATTTCCCTGATGACTAAGGGTGCTGAGCATTTAAGTTCTCAAGTTCTCAGCCACTCAAGATTCCTCTGTTGAGAACTCTGTATAGTCCATAACCCATTTTAAAAATTAGGTTACTTGGTTTAACTTTTGAGTTTTTATATATTTTAGACTTCTGTCAGATGTAGAGTTACTGAAAAATTTTCCAAGCCTGTAGGTTGTTATTTTGTCCTGTTGACAGTGTCTTTTGCCTTACAGAAGTTTTTCAGTTTTTGGGTCCCATTAATCAATAGTTGAGCTTAGGGCAGGAGTTACGGAAAATCTGAATAAAATGGATGACTTCTAGACAGATAATATATAACAAAGTTAATTAAAGATCAAATAAACTACCCAAATAGTCCTATAACCCCCAAGGAAATAGTAGTATTCATCAAAATCTTCCAACCAAAAGAGTCTGAGACAGATGGATTTAGTACCTAGTTCTATCAGACATTCAAATAAGAGCTAATACCAGTACTAGACAAACTATTTCATAAAACAGAAACAGAAGGAACACTACTTAATTCATTATATCAGACCAGAGTCACCCTTGTACTTAAACCTCATAGACTCCACAAACAAAGAGAACTTCTGCAACCAATTTCATTCATGAGTATTGACAAAAAATTTACAATAAATTTCATGTGAACAGAATCCAAAAAGACACCAAAAATATCATTCATCATGATCAAGTAACTTCATCCCAGGAATATAGGAATGACTCAATATAGGAAAATCCATCAATGTAATCCATCATATAAGCAAACTGAAGGACAAAAATCACATATCATCTCTGAAAAAGCCTCTGATAAAATTCAACAGTTTTTCATGTTGAATGTCTTGGAGAAATTAGTGATCAAGGTATATACCTAAACACAGAAAGCCAGTAGCCAATGTCAAATTAAATAAAAGGAAAATAAAGCAATCCCACTAAAATCAGGAAAAAGGCTCCTCATTCTCTCCATATTTACTCAATATAGTCCTTAAAATTATAGCTAGAGCAATAAGACAAGAAAAAGATATCAAGAAAATACATTTTGAAAAGGAAGAATTCAAGGTATCTCTATTCATGAATGAAATGATAGTATACATAAGCAATCTGCAAAATTCTACCAGAGAACTTCTACAACTAATATACAACTTCAGCAAATTGATGGGATGTAAAATTAACTCAAAGAAGTCAGTGGCACTCCTTTATACAAAAAAAAAACTGGTAGGAAAATTTGGAAGATAACAACCCTTTATAATTGAAATAATATAAAATATCTTGGAGTAATAGTAAACAAGGAAGTAAAAGATTTATATGACAAGAACATCACAATACTAAAGAAAGAAATAAAAGAAAATACCATAAGTTGGAAAATCTCCCATACTCATGAATCAGTAGAATTAACATAGTTAAAATGGTCACCCTTATAAAAGCAATCTATAGATTTAATGCTATCCATGTTATAATTCCAACACAATTTTCATAGACCTTGAAAGAGCAATTCTGAACATCATATGGAAAAACAAATAACCTAGGATAGACAACCATTCCAAACAATAAAAGATCCTCTTGAGGAATCACCATTCATGAATTTGAGCTGTACTATAGAGCTCGGGTAATAGAAACTGCATGGTATTGGAACAGAAGCAGAAAGATTGATAAGTGGAATAGAGTTGAAGACCTATAAGTAAATCCGCACACGTACAGAAACTTGATTTTCAACAAAGAAGGCAAAATCATATAATGGAAAAATAAAGTGACTTCTATAAAAGGTGCTGCTTTAACTACATATCTGCACTTTAGAAATTGTAAATAGAACCATGTTTATCACCCAATATGTAGTGGGCTATTGTTAAGTCATAGATTATTAACATCATATAGATATATCTAAAGAATTATGCATAAGCTATGTATATTATTCCAAATCTATAATTTCATGGCTTGGGAGAAATGAAGAATCAAGATAAAGTGAAGTTAGTCCAAGCTGTCCATTAACTTTAAGAACAGCCTTGACTATATAGCAAAATCTTTTCTCAAAAAAGTAAATAAAACTAATAAATTATTTAAAAAATAACAAAGACAAAAATTTATAGAAAAAACAAAACACAGTTAAGGAACAAAACAAAAATTTTGCAATCTTTTGTGATGAAACCACTTGAGTAAGGTTGTATCAGGTAGTAATCCAAAGTGAAAAGGACATAGTCTTGAGTATACTGTTTGCTAAACTTTGAATAAGTGTCTCCAAAAGGTTCTCATATTGCAGTGTCAATCTGAAGGCAATAGTGTCATTGGGAGGTAATGCAACCATAAAAAGGTAGGGACTAGTTTTCCAGTCATATAAAGGTCAGCTTTGAAAATTATGCTGGGACATAGGTTAACCCTCCATCCCTGTTTCTGAGACATCACGAGATAATCGGCTTCCATTGTCATGTACTCCTTCAATGAGTAACCATCTCATTTTAGATCGAAAGGTCATGGAATTAACAATTGTGAACTAATGTCTCTGAAACATGACTCAAAATAATTCTATTATTCCAAAATTGGTAATTTTGTGTATTTTGCATGAGTGACAGAAAGTGCACTATGTCATTGACCCTAGCAATCACATAAATAAATATATAAATTTATGAACTAATAGATGGTAGATGATAGATAGATAGATAAATAGATAGATAGATATGAAGGAAGAAAAGACATCTGATGAAAAATTCCAAATGGTTCCATAGTTTACCCATCATCAATCAACTGTCTGCACATCCTATGGGAATAAAAAAATAAGGACTTCTATTCAGAATTCAGGATCTGAAGAGAAGAGCCCAAAAGAAACTACCCTGGAAACCTAACACGCCATTCCTCTGTTCTAGCTTTCAGAACAACTTGAGTGCTCACCTCTATGCTGACAACATGTTTCCTTTTCATATTGTGTACCAGTCTTCCTCCCAGAATCCAAATGTCTCAGTTTAAGCATGAAAAATAAATAAGATAGAATTCTTGAAAGATCAGTACCTGAAAACATAGCATAATCAAAAGTCTAAGAAGTTGAAATGGCTTCACCAGAAACTAAAAATATATAAGGATTGATTGTCTATGCTATTCTGAGATGGGTTGTGACACAAAAATAACATTAGGTTGCAGAATGAGATGTAATGGAATACACAATAATACAAAAGTTAATTAAAATAACACACGTGCCTGGTTAATTATTGTCACCGATAGGCTGTATCATATGTACTTTATGAGTAGAGGGTATTGGGCGTGTAGAAGTTTTCTAATATCTTTTACATTGTTCAAATTTTAAATCTTCCTAATCCAACATCTTTGGAATTGTATATAATGTCCTCCATGATGCAAACACAATGCCATCTTTCTATCTCACTGCTCATCTATATTCAGTCTGTCCTAGCCAGCCTGTCTGCACAGTGGTACTTATATACCTACCTGATCAAGGACTTCCATTCAATTTTTCCACATGTATCTGCCTGGTTGTATTATTAGCTCTGGAGATCTCTGCCATAAATATTTTTCCTATAGAAAAAAAATTCTTGATTATTACAAATGAATATACAAAAGGACTATTCTCTGTCATTCCATCTTGAACATACCCATCGTTCTCCCTCAGTTTTACTATGCTGCATAGAACTTGTCAGAATTAGACATGTTATACATTTTTATGTTTGTTTATTTTAAGTATGTCTGTTTCTGCTATGTAATTCTCAGCATGGAGAGAGGGTGACTGCTTACTCACCACTCTATATATGCCAAACTTAAACATAATCTCACCAATGGATAACATTCTTTAGTCATTTAGGGAACATGCAATAGGCTAGTGAGTGCATATGGAATTTCTATAAATACACATTACAATATAATATCTGATACATATGTAGAAAGAGTTTCTTATAGCAAGACTGCTACTGCTAATTTTCGCCTTGCTCATTCTTAATTTCCATGAATTCTACACAGTTTAAGTTTGCATTTTACATCTGTGAAGCATTTCATAATGCTTCCGTTATGAAATCTGAGTGAGGTGTAACGCTACTTGCAGAACAGTGTAGATCACAATCTGGACTATATTATGATCAAGCCTGTGACTGAACTGGAATATGCAGTTTTGCAATGCAGTAAAAATGTTCATAAGCTAAACATTAAAAATCACAATAAAATATTATTGTCAAGCAGGCTTTTAGGACTCATCTCAGAGACATCTTGAATGTATGCTAGAGATAGAAGCAATTTACTAATACCCAGTTCATGAACTTTACCACCCACATACTTACAGAAAAGACAATTGGGTTACATATTGCCATGACAATTTGGATGTAATATAAAACTCCTGGAGGATATGAGAGATGAAAAATAAAATAATGTTTCCTGCTGAGTATCCAAGTCTGTTTTAAACACCAAATGAACCCATAGAATTTCATTTAAAGACTTTCCAGCTATATAAAGTTTTAGAAAATTCTGTGCTGTAGATTCGTTTTCCAATTAGTCAGTACATAGAATGAGATGCAAAAGAAGAGACCCCAAACTGCTTGTTACTGGGATTCAGATTTCAACAATGATAAATAAGACCTAGATAATGTCTTAAATATTCTCACCCACTAATTCCTTGTAACTAAACTTGTCACTGTGAACAAACAGAACTCTCATACATTAGAATTGTCACTCATATGCTTCACATAGAAATCAAAATCACTTACATGTCCTGAATATCTTGCCGTGGTAAGGTTTCCACAGAGATCAACACATTCAGCTGAGAGCATTCCTGGCACTCGGTATTAACAATGAATCTATAGGCCTTTACTAGGCTTTGCTGAAGAAGTAGACCATGGACAAATACTTATTCTGGAAATACTGATAGAATACATGCATATTTTAAAAGAAATATACATCAGGAATCAATATCAGCCAGGAAATATGCATAAAAATATAAGCTGTGAATGAAATTCTCTCAGAATCTGGAAATTTATGAGGTAATTAATTTCATTTAAATTATTAAGTATTTACATACCCTTTTAATGCACTTAAGAAGATAGGTCTATGCATGACTGGTTGATACATGACCAATAATAAGTATGAATACTTGGTATCTTTGACTCAACCTATATTTAGGGTTGTTTTCCAGAGCAGAAGGAATTATCTAAATTTAAATCATTCCTGAATATCAACAGATAAGTTGTCAGACCTCAATCCATCATGGGCAGACAGATTGAAAGAAATACACAAAGGAAAATACAGACAGACCCACCCATGCATATACATATGTATGTATACACACACATGCACAGGTCTCTCAAAAGAGCTCTTATGCATGTTTCTAATTTTTAGTTCACCTATTCTTTTTTAATTTGGATGGCATCATATATTATGTGATAGGTAAAGATGGTTGTTTCAACTTATTTCTACTTCGACTTCGTTAAAGTCATTTCTTGTCATAAATCTTTTAAAATTTGATTCTATTTAATATTCATGTCTTTTATTCCATAGCTTTTACTTCAAATGCAGCAGAAGACAAAGAAATCAATAGGACAGGTGAAGTAACAGACAAAAATAACATGCTATTTGCTATTATTCAAGGTAATCTATGCAAGAAGAACAAAGTGGTGCTTGCCAGTAAGTCTAGCACTCAGAAGGCCTTGGCAGCTGAATGGGAAATGTGCAGCCAGCCTGGATGATACAGTATGCTCTATGGCAGCCAGAGCCACAAGAGAGATTCTTTGAAGTTTTGTTTTTATGTTGCTGTCATTTAAAGAATAGCCCAAGGCCTGCCCCCACCCTCTAACAACGTCCCCCCCACACACACACACAGAGAAAGAGAGAGAGAGAGAGAGAGAGAGAGAGAGAGAGAGAGAGAGAGTTCTTACATACTTCTAGACATAAATAAGGGTTGATTGGATGAGTGGGCTTAGTTGATACAACCAAAAAGAAGGCAGTCATTCCCATCATTGAATTTTTTTATTTTTATTTTGTGGATATAATTATTTGTCTGCATGTATTTCTACCCACTCCATATATGCCTGTTGTCCATGGAGTGCAGAAAATTGGATTCTCTGGAACATGAGTTACAGATGCAGCCACAGGGTGCTGCTGAAACTGAACTCAGGTCCCCTGTAGGGAAGCCAGTTTTCTTATGTAGTCAGCCCTTCCACAAATCCCTCATCACAGGACGTTTATAACTTTATTTTTTGCCATTTCAAATAATCATTTCTTATATCAAAATCCTTTGAAATTTTGAATGTACTCTTCAATGATCTTTGGTAAATGTGTGTAAGTTTGAAAAATTAATTATGTGTTAGAGTTTTTGCCATCAGGACCCAATAGAAGCAAGTAACTCACCAGGATAATCTAGTTCATACATATAAAATTCATATATAAAAGATTCATAATATAAGAAAATGTGTAATAATTAGATTTTTCAGATAACAGAACAACAGCATTCTCTATTCCCAGTGAATAGGATTTTCAAAGGTATTACTGTTTTAAAAGATTAGCTTTCATTTTTAGTTATGTGTAGTTGTGTGTTTGAACGCATTTTTGTACATGTGACTTTAGTTGTCCATGAAGTCCAGAAGAAGACACTGAATTCCCAGAAGTAGAATCACATACAGTTGTGAGATGCCCCATGTAGGCTCTCAGAACTAAATCTGGGATGTCTGAAAGACTAATTCAAACTCTTAATCATTGAGCCATCTCTCCAGCCTGAAGCAATCATTCTCAAATGTATACTTACCTTCAATAAACACCACCAAAAAGAGGACTGAGAAGTTCCTATACATTTTCAATATATTTTTATTATTTTAGGAGGATTAAGTAGTTTTCTTGTGATTTTTAAATTGAATTATAACACCACATGTCTTTTCCTTTTTTTATTGGATATATTTCTTTATTTATATTTCAAATGTTATTCCCTTTCCTGGTTTCCTGTCCATAAGCCCCCTGTTCCCTTCCCCTCCCCCTTAAGGGTGTTCCAGCCCATCAACCCCCCCTTACCAACCCTCCCCCCGTGACATTCCCCTTCTCTGGGGGTCAAACCTTGGCAGGACAAGTGGACAGACCCCTTCCACTGATGCCCCACCAAGGCTATTCTCTGCTACATATGCAGTTGGAGTCCAGGGTCAGTCCATATATATTCTTTGGGTAGTGGTTTAGTCCCTTTGAAGCTCTGGTTGGTTGGCATTGTTGTACTTATTGGGCTGCAAGCCTCATCAGCTCTTTCAATCCTTCCTCTAATTCCTCCAAAGGGGGTCTTGTTCTCAATTCAGTGGTTTGCTGCAAGTATTCACCTCTGTATTTCATATGCTCTGGATGTGTCTCCCAGGAGAGGTCCCTTTCACCATGCACTTCTTAGCTTCATCAATCTTATCTATTTTTGGTGGTTGTGTGTGTGTGTGTGTGTGTGTGTGTGTGTGTGTGTGTGTGTATACACACACACATATATATACATATATATATATATATATTACATGTATATATAATACATATATACATATGGGCCACATGTGGGGCAGGCTCTGAGCTGTTTCTACAGTCTTTGCTCTAAATTTTGCCTCCATATCCCCTCCTATGGACATTTTTGTTCCCCCTTTTAAGAAGAAGTGAGAGCTTTTGCATTTTGTTCATACTTTTTCTTGAGCTTCCTGTGGTCTATGGATTGAATCTTGGGTAATTTGAACTTTTGGGCTAATATCCACTTACCAATGAGTGCATACCAAGTGTGTTTTTCTGTGATTTAGTTACCTACTCAGAATAATATTTTCTAGTTCATTCCATTTGCTATGAATTTCATGAAGTCATTGTTTTTGATAGCTGAGTAGTACTCCATTTTGGAGATATACCATATTTTTTAATCCATTCCTGTTGAAGGGCATCTGGGTTCTTTCCAGCTTCCTAATGCTATGTATTTTTATGAGAATTAACAAACAAATATCTCCTCAAGGGGAGGACAATTTCAGTTTTCTTTACTTTGAGACACTATAAATTCTTAGCTTTTTAATATTTCCTCAATTCTACTCAATTACTATATACTTAGGTCAAGAATGCCAGAGAAACCACATTATGTTAGGCTTCTGATGTTAGAATTTTTCAATTCTATAAGTCAACATTTTCCCCTATATTATAATCAATTTTCATTGGATCTTGAACAGAAAATGAAAACAATAACTTTCCTCATCTTATTTTCCAATATGCAAAGTTCAGCTCATTAAAGGTTATCTTAAAAAAAATCACTCGATAAGATGAGGTCAGAGTAATATACCAATAAAAGACAGCATGGACACAAGCCAAATGTTACAGGATTGAATTCTGGGCCCCCTTCATCTTTTTCTCCAGTTTTTAAAGATTCACAGGGGGGAAAATGAAATATTTTTGTGAGGGAGTATTGTTTGAATGAGGTAAGGTTAAAATGCAAAGTTTGTGTTGAATCTGCCTTAAGCAGACTTAAGCCTTTCACAAGCTCATACTTGAGTTCCACACACCCAGAGTTGTTGTCTTGCTTCATTTTCAGACTGGAGGGGCAGCAGTTACTTGAGCTCACTGTGACAGTCGAAGCCTTAGAAACTCAGAAGATAGAGTTAAATACACAGGAAAGGCTTGCTGATTAGGAGTCAAGAAAGCCTGGGCTTTCGATAGATAAAACTGTATATGAGAAGTTCAGGGTAGGCATCAGTCACACTGTGATGAATAAAAGGCCAGAGTAAAAACTCAAATGTCAGTATGCTTTATAAAAATATTTTTAAAAGCAGAAAAAGAAAGAAGCAAAATGTGAAGATAACTTGACCTGAACTCAACATTATAGACCCATAGACCCAAACTATTGTACTGTCAGTTACATATTCTGTGAGTTTTTATATTTTAGAGATTATCTTTCTCATTTGTTTTACCTTTTATTAATAACATCTCAACGTGCTTGGTAAATTCATTAGGTTCTAAAAATGTGTTTTTTCTTATATAGGAAGCATACTTACTTTCAACCCTGAAGCTGTTTAATAAAAGCTTGTCTTGAAGAGACACACAAACAAGGATTCTGGGTGCTCATAAAGTTATATAATGTGGATTTCTTATCTAGCTAGAAAGAAAACAACAAACATTGTTTTATATCAGTTACCAGTTACTACAAAATCTATTGGTTTGTTTTTATTTTCAGTGTTTTGTTATTGTTGTTTTGTTGTTGGCTTTTTTTTTCTGGTCCTTGAACAGTTATTTAGAAATGTCCTTTTGTTATTGTTGCCTTCTCTCTGTTCCAGGTCCAATGAAAATTAATTATTATACAGAAGGAAATTCCTGACCTTATGGATTTTACAAATTCCTACCATCTTGCTACAATTTAGATGTAAAATGTCCCGCAGGCCCTGCTAAGCTAATGTGTTAGAACAATTCATCCCCAGGCAGTGGCAATGTTTTATGTTGTAAATCTCTAGGGTGTAGGACCTAATTAGATGAAATGTTTTGGTATGGGTGAGGAATTTAGCTTCCTGGCTATGGTGGTGTGTATCCTCTCACACTATATGAACCTAAAAACAACCTTCCCCAAATTGTTTTATGATAGGTATTTTCTAAAACTATAAAAATGTTAAACAATACCTGATGTAAGATATTGGATAAACTTGGGAGATTTCCTTTGTTTTTCCTAAAAATCTCCATTAGGTACATGATTCATCTTTTGGAACCAGCATTTATTTCTCAGCATACGTCATCGGAATTATCAAAATTTAATCAAATCTCTGGAAGGAGATCCATTCTGCCACTACAATAGAATACTGTATTACTGATTTCATATTTATTTTCTTTAATGTTTATGACTGTTGCTTGTATGAATGTATGTGTTTGTACCCTCTGCAGTCCTGCTGCCCATGGAGACAGAAGAATGTGTTGGATAATGTGGACCTGAAATTACAGATGGGTATAAGATACCATACCAATACTCGGAATCATACCTAAATATTCTGCAAAAACCATTGTTGTTAGTCATTGAGCCACCTCTCCAGGCACCAAAATAATAGACGTTTAATTAAGTAAGAAGTACTCTTAAAAGAAGAGTAAGTAAGATTTTCACTAATGATTTCTTTCCAAACTTTACCCAAAAAGGATTTCTAAAGGATGCTTCTAATTCTTTCCATTTGTTTTTAAGATCACATTTTAATTACAAAATTTCCCTTTCCCTTTCCTTTCTCCAAACCATGTCACAACTTCCTTTCAAATTCATGACATTTTTTCACTAATTGGTATTATATGTGTATATGTATATGCATACATATATTTATAATACAGCCTGTTGAGTTATTATACGAAGAGTTTTCGTGGAGGAATCTATTGCTCCAGACACATATGTAACAGAGGATAACCTTGTCTGATATCAATGGGAGGGGAGGCTCTACGTCCTGTGGGGAACCCTCATAGAGGCAAAGGGTAGGGGGAAAGGAGTGGAAGAAAAGGGAGGGTTAGAGGAGGCGTTAATGGAGGACTAACCAGGAAGGGGAATGTCATTTGAAATGTAAACATATTAAATGGATAATTGAGAAAAAAAGAATTCTGCTGATATGCTTGATTTCAGGGCTGACCTTTTGTCAATGGATGATCAATTGTTGTGTTCCTCCCATGGAAATGCAATTTCTCCTCTTCTCACCTTTCTTCAGTTGCACATGGTTCTTTGTGTATGGTTGAGACCTCATGAGATTTTTCTCATCCACTTTAACATATCCATTGTTGTTATCCCTGTTCAGCTCTTATTGAGAAAGAAAAAAACAAATACAGAACTTAAGAATTTGATGTGAAATGGATAAAATATACTACAATATCACAATAAGAAATGCACTAAAAGGAGATGTTAAGAATCTCCCAAGATTCTTCTTTGTGTAAGCAATAGCAAAAGTTTATTTAGTAGCTCTCACTAAGATTACTAAGCATGTTGTTTTTTCCCACATATTTACAGAGTGGAATAAACTGTTAATCAAGAAAAGATAATTCTGTTGTCTACAACAATATAGGAAAATTCTGTCGTGATGGTTATGTATGTATTGCTAGTGTGTAAGGCAAACTATAAAATCACAATAAAAATAGATTAAAATTATATTTACCTATATATGTATATAAACATATGTTTCTAATTTTCTATGATGTATGGACATATATACATGACAATAATATCTAAAATAGTTTTACTTGTATTCCTTCATATTTTTTCTGGAATATCAAATAATGAGAATTAAATTTGTTATACTCTTTAAAATATATTATGTCATTGATTTATGTAAGCTATTGATTACTTTTTTGCCTGCATAATTCTATGCATACATATTTATAAAAGTATTTAGTGATTCCAGCTTTTGAATTGTTAGCAGTCCAACAAGAATCAAATATTAATTAAATGTTGAATTGATTTTCCTTTTTCTCTATATGAGTATTAATGGTTTCAATATTTTAAGATGTATTTATTTATTAATATTTTGAGTTGCTATCTGATTTCTAATTTTATTTTTGATGAGTACTCTATATTAAGTTTAGACAACAGATGTAGATGACTGGGTGAATAAAAAATAAAAAGTAAGTTGTTCTACTTAAAGTTAGTGGTTGTACAATTTAACAATATTCTCACATATTTTTGAAAGTGACAAAATGTCTCATAAGATGGAAGGGCTTCTCTGTTTCTCTCCCAGAACAAATTCTAACCTTTAAATGGCAAAGTTTCAGTTGTCAAAATATACAGTGCGATGGTGCCCTATTAACCTAAAGTGAAAATAATTGCCATTGGCTGAAGAGAAACAGCAGGAGTGTGGCCACCCTTCTAACACCTTTGATTTAGACCAGCACAAAGCCTAAGCGGAAGTGCAATAGGAAATGACTACTTTATAGATGTTTCACTTTTTAAGGGTAAAGAAAGGAGTTAAAATACATTTTAAAATAAGCTTTTAAACATTGTAATGGTAATTAATATTTTCCTTGCATTTAAAATTGCATTACTAACTTCATAAAAATATACTCTAATAACATAGGGAATAAATGTATTAAAATTATATGTACAATACATAGAATTAAAATAAATTTTCTTTAGATGTCTGAGCTGTATATTTAAATATGATCAATATGACATTAGCTCATTGACTGATAGGCTGATTGAATTAGTCAGGGTTCTCTGGAGGAGCAGGAACAATGGAAGGAGTATCTACATATTGAAGAAAGGTGAGTATATCCTTGCAGACTTCAGAGACCAGGAACCTGGCTGCCACTTATTTCACAACAGTGGAACTCTCAGCAGTCCTCATCTGATGAAGGGATGGGTGAATTTTTAGAGCCACTGCTCCTGGTCACCACCTCCTTTCCCAGCAATCAGTGTTGGAATCGTGGAGAAGCTGGATTTAAAAGCAGTAAAATAAGCAACTACTCTAACATGATGAGTGTGATATGGGCAGCAACAAAGAAGGGCAATAGAGCAGGAAGCAAATTGTTCCCATTGTCTGGGTCCTTTTTAATCTGAGTTGCTATAAACTGCTATAAGCGGTACCCATATTAAGGGTGGATCTTTCCAATCAACTATTGCCATGAAGACAGTATTCTACAGATGTACATATAGACTAGCCTGATGTAGACAATGCCTCAATTAAGACTCTCTGCTCTGGTGATTCTAGTCTGTGAAGTATTAATGCAAGTACATGTTATAAAATACTCAAATCATGAATGTATATGACCCTCAATTTTTTCTTTAGAGTAAAAACATACAGCATGTTCTTGGCATTTTGATAAAAACAAACAAACAAACAAAAAAACGAGTTGATTATCATTTTCTGTAGATAATTAGCAGAAGTATTTTGCATTACTTCTGAATTCATAAACAAATAATATACTAAGGACCTAGAAACATTTTAGTCATGTTTTATTTAATTATAAAACAGATCAGTGATTTAAATGACTTGCTGCTTACAATTACCAGGTCACTGATTTTAAAACATGAATGTTAACTTGTGTTCTTCCTTCAGGCATATCCTTCTTGATATTAGGTGGATCTTGTTTTGAAGCATAAAGGAAGAATCATCTTATCTGACAGATTTTCTGTCAATTCTGCATGATGTCTGATCTGTTTTAGTCTGTCCACATTTTTAAAAGTTATGTTAATTTTTTTGTTAAAATTAAAACTTTGGTATGTGAAAATGTCCATGTATGATTTGCATTCAACAGTATACTTACTTATTCTTTATTTAAATGAAAATTATTTTTTCATAAAAGTAAACTTTTGTTAAAGTATTAATATTTGCATATTTCTAGAAACTAATCTCTTTAACTTGTAGTTTTCAATAATTTTGATTTAATGAAGAATATTATAAATACATGGTTCTGTTTCTGTAAATTGAATAACTATCAAAATGGTGATGATAATGATTGAACATATTTAACAATTAATTATCAATATAGAAGAACAAGATTAAATGTATTTACTCTTTCAATGCAAATATATATATATATATATGGCACATGATTAATATATACAGCTATTTTAAAATTAATGCACATAATCAGAAATTGGTATTCTATTTAATTATGGGTAATATTCATTAGTTATTTCTAAGACTATCCTAGCCAAGTAGAGCAGTCAATACTGATTCTGATTCTGTGAAGAGAGAGGATGAGTTGTGTTACATATTAAGTTAAAAACCAACCAAACATAATCTGTTTATGTGGCTAGGGGAGAATGAAGGAAGTGCCTGATGTTTGATGTTTGAAAACAACAGAGAAGCCAGATTACAATATTCTGTGTTTTATGTGGAGGTCCTTGTTCTACTTGAACTTGAACTCTGTACAAGGAGATAAGAATTGATTTGCATTTTTCTACGTGCTGCCCACTAGTTAAACGAGCCCCATTTGTTGAAAATGCTATCTTTTTTCCACCTCATGGTTTTGGTTAATTTGTTTCTGTATTTATTTTTTTTCCTTGACCAAGATATCGAGTACAGCATTGTTCAGCTTCCATGTGCATGTGGGCTTTTTGTCATTTTTGTTGTTATTGAAGACCAGCCTTAGTCCCTGATAATCTGATTGGATTCAAGGGCTTATTTCTATTTTCTTGTATCTGTTGAGGCCTATTTTGAGGCCTCTGTTGAGGTCACCGATTATATGGTTAATTTTGTAGAAGGTACCCTGAGGTGCTGAGAAGAAGGTATCTTCTTTTAATTTAGGATGAAATATTCTATAGATATATGTTAAAAACTTTTGATTCATAGCTTCTCTTAATTTCTCTGTGTCTCTGTTTCGTTTCTGTTTCCACAATCCTGTATTTCTTTAAGGGATTTTTTTTTTTATTTCCTCTTTAAGTGATCCTACCTTTGTACCTGTGTTCTCCTGTATTTTTTTAATGTAGTTATTTATGTCCTTCTTAAAGTTCGCTATCATCATCATGAGATGTGTTTTTGAATCCGAATCTTGCTTTCCCAGTGTGTTGGAGTATTCAGGACTTGCTGTGTTGGGGGAGCTGGGTTCTGGTGATGCCGAATAGACTTGATTTCTGGTGCTTAGGTTCTTGAGCTTGACTCTTGCTATCTGGTTATCTCTAGTGTTAGTTGGTCTTGCTGTCTCTGACTGGAGCCTTTGAGCCTGTGAGTCTGTTGTCTTAGTTGTGTAGGTACTCCTGAGAGAACTGCTCTCTCCTGGCAGGATTTGGGTCTGAAGAGCTGTGTCACAATGTCAAATCTGGGCACAGATGGAGAACAGAAGGATTCTGTTCCCAGTTGCTCTGAAGTTCCTGAGCCCTGGAACTTCTGATAGGTCTCTTTTTGGCCAGCTATTGGGGCAAAAATATTCATCTTATCTGTGAACTTATGTATACAGCACTCCTGGGAGGCCAGCTCTCTTCTGGCAGGATTTGGGTCCAGAAAGTTGTGCCACAGGGTTAACTCTGGGGTACATATGGACTTCAGAAGTGACACTGTACATTATCACAAGAACGCTGAGATGGTCACTCTGAAGTATACGGTTGGCATAATAATGAGGCTGGGTATGAAACTTAAAATGATGGGCCTTTTGACTATAGATTTTATTCTGGTGAAGTCCCATGTCCTAGGGTTTAATATTGGATGACTTCTTGTAGTAGTTTGAATGAAAAAATGTCCTCCCTAGTCTGAGACCATTTGACTATTTGCCTCCTCATTGGTAGTGCTCTTTGGGGAATTAAGGTGATGCAGTATTGGGTGAGAAAATATATCACTGAGGGTGGTGCCCTGACTTAAAAGTCATGTGTAACTTTCAGATTTTTCTCTTTATGTACTTCATGCTTGTGATAAGAGACAAACTCTTTGCTTCCTACCCTTATTGCCATGACTCCTGCATGCTACCACATTTCTCTACCATGATGGAATCTTAATCTTTCTGGAAATGTAACCCACAATATACTCTTTCTTCCTTAAGTTATCTTTATTTTACCACAGCAGCAGAAAACTAATATGTTTATATCCATTAAGGTATCAAAGATAAATGAGACAAAACTTCAATAACAAAAACTCATGATTTGGGATTAAGAAAACATTCAAAGACTTAACTTGAACAAAATATTTGAGAAAATGGTTGTTTCAGTCTAGGAAGGTAGCTCAGTGATAAAATGACCTGCTGTGCAAATATGAGTTACTATTTATAGATGCCCAGAACTTTGTAAAATTAATTATTGTAATATTGGCACTGGGAATATTGACAAAGAGGGGGTGGGGGCATCCTGGATGCTCACTGGCGAACAAGGATAGCTAAAATGATAAGCTCCACGTTCCATAAGAGAACCTGTTCCAATAACTAATGTGGAAAGCAATGGAAAGAGACAATGGTTGTTATTTCTCAGTCTCTACATAAAAAGATACAGGGAAGAACACCCTGACACACATAAGTACACCCACATATGCAGTAACACACACACACACACACACACACACACACACACACACACCATTTTCTTAAAAATGGAATTAAGAAGAATGGTATAAAATAAAAGATGTTTCCAATTTTGTTGTATGAACATTGGATTTAGAAGACAGGAAAATATGATATCCAAATACATATAATTCAAGTTTTGTTCTGATGTTTGAGCTTTCAGTTTGACTTTAAATAATTTTAACTGTATAAACTGCTTGTAATGCTGAGGTATCAGTGTGCAGTAAATATTCCTTGCCTGTGGCAATGTTAGTATAGAACTCAGGCAACAATGAATAGAACATGCAGAAGTATCACAAAGAAAACCATTCAAAACTTAACTGAACTGAACAAAAATTTCCTCGATAATTGTTTTGGTTGCAAAGGACAAAAACTGATTTTCATAGGTAGGGTTTCTATTACTGTGATAAAAAGCAGCTTGGAGAGGAAAGGGCTTTCTTTGAACAGTTCTATTCCCCAGTTCATCACCAAAAGAAGTCAAGGTAGAAATTCAAGATAGGAAAATGGAGGCCTGAACCATGACAGAAGCCATAGATGAATTCTGACTGCTAGCCTGCTTAGCACTCTCTTTCTTTCTTTTCTTCCTTCTTTCTTGTTTGGTGTCACATGGAGGAATTATTCCTTAGAACAAATTCCATGACAAATCATATAAAATAACCATTTTTCTGAAAGACATCCACAAGACTGCCTGAGAACATTGTACAAAGACATCTTCAGAAGACAGGCAGGTACAGTATCAATGCCAGCTTGGAGGCTAAAGTGACTGAGGAACTAAATATGGAGAGGAACAATGTAGGTTGATGTCATTATGCAGGTGAAGGCAGACAAGATAAAACATGCCTGTCATTGGACAAGAATGAAAGGAGGCAGGAACAGAGGTTTTAGAAGGAAAGTTAGAAGCAGGACAGGAGCTGGGAGAATCAAGAGGGAGACAGAGAAGGATGACCTAGATCTAGGCATTCTTAAATCTAGGTGTGAGGTTTATATCCTTATCAATTGGTTGTGAGTTTATTGTGTGGGTGTATTGGGGACTGAGAATTTAGCATATAAATCTGATTATTGGGTTGCAGTTTATTGAGTCATGATTTCACTGTGTTGTTGGGTGTGTGAGCAGAGTCTGTGGCAGGGAGCTGTGATAGGCCAGCCCATGCTGGACCTCTAGAGACCCGATTTTATCAGGTAGCTGGAACCTGAGAGTTCACAGCTAGCAGAGAGCCACCGGGAGACATATTAATTAGAGATAAATTATGATTAGTTCCATTTGGCCCCATAGGTGCAGGAACTAACTCTAGAGGCCAGAGTAGCAAGGTACCATACTGGAATGGCCCATGGACTGCCTAGGTCAGAGACTACTTGGGAGCAGCATGGAGCCTCTGAGATAAATTAGAGCTAGTTCCTATGGCCCAAGGGAGCCGGAATTATCGAGAAAGCTACCACCTGGGTCTGAGAGAGCCCTGAGGAAGCAAGGAGCAGTATGTGTGGAATCACACAGTTTTGAGTTTTGTTTTTTGCTTGTTTTGCTTTTTGTTGTTGTTGTGTTTTTTGTTTTGTTTGTTTGGTTTTTTTTGTTAACCGCAACAGACCACCTATTTATATATTAAAAAATAATTACACAGTGATGACCAGGGAGGGGTGAGAGGCATGGACTCTGTAAGACAGCTGTTTACTTATGGGGAACAGGCTGTGGTCAATGTGTGGGACCTACAGGGGAAGCAGCCAAGAGGATGGGCTCTACCTCCTCCAGACAAATAGCAAGACACACACACACACACACACACACACACACACACACACACACACACACACATGTGCGCAAGCAAGCACGCACGCATGCAGGTATGTAAATATGAGGTGGGCTGGGCATAGGCACACATGACTCATGCATGACTCTATCAGCAAAGTATAAATAGGAAACCTAGCAGGCCCCAACTGAACAAACCCTGAGAATGCATTACCAGTAGTGTGCCTGTCCCTGCCAGGCCTCCACAATGTATAGGGCCATAGGAACCTGCTGCAGTTAGCACTTCCTGCCCACACCATCTGGTACAGCTGTGGCAGGTACATGGTTTAGATCACAAAGCCAGGAACTTCTAAATCTTTTTCTGACACTTTGGTAAAGCATTCACCACAACCAATGAGGTTACTGGCCCACACACACTCAGTCGCACTGTTTTTCCTAGTTGGGATGATTCCATTCTAGAGACCTTGCTAGGATGGTACCCACACTCTGTGGGCTTGGCAGTTGTGTTAGCACCCAGGGCTAAGTTATGGGTTTCTTCCCCCAATTACCTCCAAGAACCACTCATCGGCCCAGGTCGGTAGACTCTGCAGCAGCTCTTGACTGTGGACACAGTAGGAGCCACAAAGCAAGTAGCCTGCTTCCTGGACAATTTAGGGACATAGCAAGTTCATCTGGCTTCTGTGTTTGGCAGAGACTGACCCCAGGGTCCAGCTCCTTTCTCTGATCTGGCTTCAGGTCAGCACACAGAAATGAGACAAGGTCTCCCAGGCTTGAGCTACACCTAAACTTGGCCTAGGAGTTCCTGCAGTGGAACAAAGTACACTTTCCTTCAAAGCTACTGACAAAAACAACAGTGATTGAAAAGAGATGAATATGGGACCTCATGGGCTGGCCCTTGGCAGTGGACACCCCAGGGGCTAGGCTAGGAGGCCTGTGGAGATGGGGTAGCCATGAGCTGGATAAAGTGCTTTGGGTGCTGGCTGAGGAGGGGGCCTAGGAATGGGAAGCACCTGTCCATGGGATTATGGCAAATATGGGGTTTTCACAGAGAACTGCCTGCATCCAGGCTGGTGAGCCATGGGATGAACGCACAGGACACAAGTGCATAAGAATGCTAGCCTTGCCTTCCTCATAGCTTAGACACCTCTCAGCATCAAGAATAAAGGTAGGCTCTGGGTGACCAGGGACATGTTTCCATTGTGGGAAGCTCCTAAGAGTCAGGGCTGGCAGCAAGGTGTCTACCAAGGCAGGTGAAGTTGAGCTCTGAGCTGCTGGCTGGCCTTTCCTTAGTTCTGGCTGAACGGACCCTTGAATGAGCCCTGTTTCCATCAGTAGGTAGAGGTTCATGCTGGGGACCACAATGGCATTGATGACTTCTGCTTCTGTACGCTTCGAATGAAGTTCCTTTAGGATGGAGCTGAATTCCTTGTTGGATGTCTTCCGGATGGGCGCTTCATTTTCAGAGTTGTTTCTGGCCTCTATGCCCTCCCATGCCTGGCCTATATTCTGGAAGAGGATCTTCATCTCAGCAACATTCTCTGTGTTTTCATCAATGGCATATGATAGCTAGGACTTTGGGTTTAGATTATCAGAGATCACCTCCTCACGGTTCCTAGACTTTCTGTTGTTGTTGTTGTTGTTGTTGTTGTTGTTGTTGTTGTTGTTGTTGTGTTGGCCAGAGCATCCTTGAGGCTGTCATACATGTTCTGATCCAAGTTGTGTGAGTTCATGAATTTGACGCTGGCCTCTGGAATGCACTGTACCAGTTCTTCCCAGGCTGAGATGGTTGAGGCAGAGGTGTCAGGCACATTCCCGAGAAATGGGCTGTGAGTAGGTCCTGGGAAGTCCAGTGAGTCCCCATGTCCAGCCACATCATGGATCTCCCTGTCCAGGATGGCCATATCCTTCCCTAGTGTCGGGTTTAGTCCAGCAATCTCTGCCATCTCTGGTGTCTGCACTTTGTAGATGTAACAATAGGGAGTCTGGTTCTTACTCATCATTGTCTGTGTTTTCTGGGGGGTGAGGAAGGGCCTTGGAAAGAGCCTGGACAGAAGTGCTGCCCCCTAGGGGTCTGTGTGACTGTTGAGACATGGAAGCATGTGTTTAGGGCAGCGGTGGTGGGAGCAATACTCCTCTTCAGAGGTTGATGTGTAATCTGAACCCTGCCGCCAAGACAGCAACACAGCACATTGAAAGAGTATCTGGCATTGCTGGGGTGGAGGTGGGACCCGCTGAAGTGCTGGCTGGGGCAGTGCTGGCAGCAGTAACAGCATCAGCATGTTCTCTAAATACACTCCAAGAGTACATGTTAAGGGGCGGCAGCATTCACATTGTTCTGAGACCACCCTCATTAGACACTAAAAGAAAATGCTGCACAGGAGAGAGGGATTTTTATCAACTACGGTCTGATCTTTTTTACATAAAGCTAGCCTGTGTTTAGGTAAAAATAAAACAAGACAGTGGACTCCAGTCAACTTGACATACAATCACATCCCTCTTCAACAGCAGACTTTCCTTTTTTCATCTCTAAAACTCTTGTATCAAGTTAACTATATCAATATAAAATATACTCCAAATTTTAAAAATCCCAGACTTTAAAATTTAGTCTCTCTAGAATATCCAAAATCTCTTTTAAAGGTCAAAGTCTCTATAAAATATACAAATTTCTCTAAAATATACAGTCTTTTTAAAATACCAAGCATCTGCAAAATTTAAAAATTTCTATAGTGTAGACCTCGAGAAATTAAGCAATAAGTTATATAACCTCTATTTTATAAAGGAGGGGCCAAGTCCCAATGACAATCGGATCTATGCAAAAACAAACTTTAATCATGTAAAATAAAGTCAGTGTAGAACACTGGGATTTACTCTGTGGTATCTGAACTCCTCTAATGGGCTCCATTCTTTTCAGCTCTGCCCCTGGCAGCATATAGAGTTTGCCTCTTAGGCTCAAGGAAGCCTCCCTCTACTGCTACTGTTATCTCTACCAGGCATCACATGGTACTGGCGTCTCTAAAATTCTATGTTCTCTGCTACAACTGGGTTGTACCTTGACAGAGGCTCTCTGCACATTCACATAGATTTCTTCAGGGATTAGGAACCCTACCACAACAGTTCAGAGCTTCAGCTCCTCACCACTGCAACATTAATGATGGGGCTTTTTCTGCAACTGACTTCATCTTCATCATTGTTTTCTCTTGCGCTCTCAGGCACATGGTGTCAGGTGCCCTCTATGACCCTTTCAAGTCTCTGAAGCAAGTATAATCTGGGAAACCTATACATTACTCAGAACACCAGCACAAGGGACATCTTTGGAGCTCTCTGTGTCTCAGCTTTTGTATTCTCATCCTCGAAAATCTTTCTCAGGTTTTGCCTCGATTGAACTTGTCTCTTCATAGTCAATTTCTGTCTTAAGATTTCTATTGCTGTAAAAAAACACCATGATGGAAGGCAGCTTGTGGAGTAAATATATGTCAGATTAGAGGGCAATATCATAAATCAGGGAAGACAAGGCAAGGAATCAAGGCAGGAAGTAGGAGGTACATATTGAAGCAGAGGATACAGAAGAATCATGATGCTTACTGACTTGCTCCCCATAGCATTCTTAGCCTGCTTGCTTATGAAGTAAGTACAGTGTCAATTGCTCTTGGATGGCACCACTCATAATGGGCTGGCCCCTCCGAGATCAATCACTAATTTAAAAAAGTCAGGTAGGCTTGGCCACAGACACATCATATGGAGACATTTTTTCAAATGGTATTCATTCTTCTCAGTTAACTTTAGTTTGTGTCAATTAGATAATAATAAAACAACAACAGCAACAAAGTAACAAACACAAGCAGGAAACTAATTTTCCTATAAATGTATTTTAAAACGCAGGTTCAGTATCCTATTGTTGGGAATAATGTAAATTAGTAAAAGATTATGGAATCTGTGAAGGTTATTGAAAAAATTAAAGCATGATTATTTTATGGTATGACAATGCTACAAATGACTATACAACCCAAAGAAATTAAATCAGCATATCAGGTACAAAACTCACACATTTTTTTGTAATATTGATACACATTGCAAAGAAATGTGAACAACTTAACCACCTATCAATTGATGGGTAGATAAAGAAAATTAATGAACATGTTAAGTAGAATAATATGCAAATGTCAAAACCATAAGTTCTCTTATTGGAGAACATATTGAAATAAATCTGAAAATAATCATGTCATAAATAAAAGACCAAGCATAGAAAGAAAATTGCTACATAATCTATATGTAAAAAGAAAGAATGAATCAAAGAAAGAAAGAAGGAAAGAAAGAAAGGAAGGAAGGAAGAACGAAAGAGAGAAAGAAAGAAAAAGGTCACATATAAATAGTGGCTGAAGAGGTTAGGAGGAAAGAAGAGAAGCAAAGAATCTTTGTTGAATACATCAGCACAGGAAAAATTTTCCTAAACAGAACAGCAAGGGCTCAGGCTCTAATATCAACAGTTGATGAATGGGACCTCATGAAACTGACAAGTTTCTGTGAGGAAAAGGAGACAGTCAATAGGACAAAACAGCAACCTAGAGAATGAGAAAAGATCTTTACCAATCCTGTATCAGATAGCTAGCTAATATCCAATATATATAAAAAACTCAAGAAGGTAGAATCCAGAGAATCAAATAACCCAATCAAAAAATTGGTACCGATGCTTTTCGGCCATTCAATATTCCTCAGTTGAGAATTCTTTGTTAGCCATGTACCACATTTTTAATAGAGTTATTTGGTTCTCTTGAGTCTAACTTCTTGAGTTCTTTGTATATATTAGACATTAGCCTTCTATCAGATATAGGATTGGTAAAGACTTTTTCCCAATCTGTTGGTTGCCATTTTGTCCTATTGGCAGTCTTCGTTGCCTTACAGAAGCTTTGCAATTTTATGAGGTCCCATTTTCTGATTGTTGATCTTAGAGCATAAACCACTGTTGCTCTGTTCAGGAAATTTCCCCTATGCCCATGTGCTCAGGTTCTGAACCACTTTCTCCTCCATTAGGTTCAGTGTATCTGGTTTTATGTGGAGATCCTTGATCCACTTTGACTTGAGCTTTGTACAAGGAGATATAAATGGATCAATTTGCATTCTTCTATCTGTTGAACTTTAGTGGAAACAGCACTACTTGTCAAAATGCTGTCTTTTTTCCACTGGACAGTTTTTGCTCATTTGTCAAAGACCAAGTGACCAAAAGTGTGTGGGTTCATTTCTGGATCATGATTGCTCTGTAATACAGCTGGAGGTGAGAGATGGTGATTCCCCCAGAAGTTCTTTATTGTTAAGCATAGTTTTCCCTATCTTGGGTTTTTTGTTATTCCAAATGAATTTGCAAATTGCTTTATCTAACTCTATGAAGAATTGAGTTGGAATTTTGATGGGGATTGCATTGAATCTGTAGATTACTTTTGGCAAAAAGGCCATTTTTACTATATTAATCCTGCCCATCCATGAGCTTTGGAAATGTTCAACATTCTTAGTAATCAGGAAAATGCAAATCAAAACTACCCTGAGTTTCTACCTCATACCAGTCAGAATTGCTAAGATAAAAAACGCAGGTGACAGTAGATGCTGGTGTGGATGTGCAGAAAGAGGAACACTCTGCCATTGTTGGTGGAATTGCAAGCTGGTACAACTACTCTGGAAATCAGTCTTGAGGTTACTCAAAGAAAACTGGACATAGTACTACCTGAATGGCCAGCTATACCACTTCTGAGCATTTTCCCAAAAGATGCTCCAATATATAACAAGGACACATGATCCACTATGTTCATAGCAGCCTTATTTATAATTGCCAGAAGCTAGAAAACATCTAAGTGTCCCTCAACTACTGTTGAGGATAGTGGATACAGAAAATGTGGCACATTTACACAATAGAATACTACTCAACTATTAAAAACAATGACTTCATGAAATTCTTAGGCAAATGGATGGAATTAGAAAATATCCTGAGTGAGGTAACCCAGTCACAAAAGAAGACACATGGTATGCACTCACTGATAAACTCAAAAGATAGGAACACCCAAAATACAATTGATAACCACAGGAAGCTCAAGAAAAAGGAAGACCAAAATGTGAATGCTTTATTCTTTCTTATAAGTGGGAACAAAATACTCACTGGAGGAAATATGGAGACAAAGACTGGAGCAGAGACTGAAGGAAAGGTTATCCAGAGACTGTCCAACCTGGGGATCCATCACATATTCAGACACCAAACCAAGACACTATTGTGAATGCCAAGAAGTACTTGCTGATGGGAGCCTGATAAAACTTTCTCCTGAGAGGACCTGCTAGAACCTAACTAATACAGAGTTGAATGCTTCCAGTCAACCATTGGACTGAGCACAATGGAGGAATTAGAGAAAGGAATGAAGGAGCTAAAGGGGTTTGCAACCCCAGATGAAGAACAACAATATCAACCAACCAGACCCCCTAGACCTCCCAGAAACTAAATCATCAATGAAAGAATACACATGGAGTGACCCATTGGTCCAGCCACCTATGTAGCAGAGGATGACCTTGTCTGTCATCAGTAGAAAGAGAGGCCCTTAGGTCTGTGAAGGCTTTTGGTTTTCCAGAGGGGAAACCAGGAAAGGGGGTAACATTTGAAATATAAATAAATAAAATATCAAATAAAAATGGGGTAAAATGTTAAACAAAGAATTCTCAAATAAGAAATCTCCAATAGCTGGGAAATACCTAAAGAAATATTCAAAGTCCTTAGTCATCAGGGAAATGCAAAGCAAAACCACCCTGAGATCCCATGTTACACTAATCATAATGGCTAAGATCAAAAACTCAGGCAACAAGAAATGTTGAGGAGGATGGAAGGGGGAATTCTCCATCGTTGATGGGATTGAAAGCTGGAACAACCACTTGGAAATCAATCCAGTAGTTTCTCAGAAAACTGGAATTAACTCTACCTGAAGACACACTATACAACCCCTAATCGCATACCCAAAAATGCTCCAACACATAACAAATGTACATGTTCCAATATGTTCATAGCAGTCTTATTTATAACAGCCAGAAGCTAGAAAAACCAAATGTCCCTCAATGGAAGAAGAGATACAGAAAAGGTGTTCTATTTACACAATGGAACACTACTCAGTTATTAAAAATAATGACTTTATGAACTTTGTAGGCAAATAAATGGAAGGAGAAAATATCCAGAGTGAGCTAACCAGACCCAAAAAGATATACATGGTATGTAGTCACTGATAAGTGGATATTAGTCCAAAAGCTCAGAATATCCATGATAATACTCAAAAGACCATATGAAGCTTAACAAGAAGGAATGCCAAAGTATGGATATTTGAAACACACTTACAAGTGGGCCTAGACACCAGAGATGCAAGATGCTTCCAGGATCCAATACTGATGACCTTAGCTGAAATAACAGCAGGGAGATGGATCTTAAGAGACAATATCCAGTAGATAGTTATGGCCTCTAATGGAAGAATGGGTTCACCCACCCATCTAAAAACATTCGATGCAGACTTGTGCCTGTCTTAAGAAATGCAGTGACAAAAATGGAGCAGAAGCTTAAGGAAAGGTCACCCAAAAACCACATCACAATGAGATCCATTTGGTAAGCAGACACCAAACTCAGATGATATTGTTGATGTCACAATGTGCTTACAGAGAGGAACCTGGTATGGCTGTTCTCTGAGAGTCTCTGCCAGCACCTGACCAATACATATGCAGATACTCACACCCAACCATTGGAGTGAGCCCTGGGACCCCAGTGGAAGAGTTAGGGGAAGGGTTGAATGAGCTGATGGGATTATAACCCCCACGGGAAGAACAACAATATCAATGAACCAAATCCTACAGAGTTCCCAAGGACTAAACAATCAACCAAAGAGTATACAGAAGTCAGTCCATGGCTCCTGCAACATATGTAGCAGAGGACCCCCTCATCTCACATCAGTGGGAGGGGAGGCGCTTGGTCCTTTGTGAGACTGGATGCCCGAGAGAAGGAAGATGCTAGAGGGGTGAGGCTGGAATGAGTGGGTGGTTGAGGGAGCACCCTTTTAGAGGCAAAGGGGAGGGAATGGGCTGGGTGATATATGGAGGGGAGATCAGGAAGGTGGGTAACATTTGAGATGTAAAAAAATGAAATGATTATTAAATAAAAAAGGAAAATCAAAGAAAACAGATATAAGTTCTAGAATTCTTCTGTACCATATGGTGATTTTAGTTGAATGAAATTTACTTTTCTAATGTGTAGAAGAAAGAAATGTAAACATTTTGATCACAAAACTCTAAATATCTGAGGAAATAGTTACTTTATGTTCATTTAAATATTGTACAAAATATCACAATATCAAAAATTGCATGTACAGATATACAATCTTGGGTCTACCCAGTCACTTATATTTTTAGCTATGCAAATGAATTCATATATACACACATCTATTTTCTAGGTTCTATTTCAGTAGATAACTTACGAACACATTACCTTTTCTTTTACTGAAAAGATATATCTAAATGAATTTAAGATAGCATGTACATGAAAATGGGAGTTAGCAGAGACTTCTCATTGACTTTACATAAGCATTTTAAAAAGAGGACACCACACAAAACCTTAAAATTAGTGAATCCATTGATTAAATAAAGAGTTTAGTTTACTAGAAAGTTTTCTTACCATAAGAGGAGGAAAGATGTATGATGTTAAGTGATAGATTAATTGTGTAAAACAATAGCGACTATTTTATGAAATATATCCTTAGTAGAACTTAAAGACTAAAAGTGGACATGGAGTGGGAGAGAGAAGGAAGCTCTACTATTAATCAAGAGGCAGGAGCACACTCAGACAAAGCCTGCTGCAAATTAATTCTGTTTGCCCCAATGCTAAAAAACAGCTGCAAAGTGTCCCTCTCTTTAATGATTATTGCTTTTTTTGTCAGTGACACCCTAGAGACACGTTACCCATTCATCTATTACTAGTGATGCCTAATCAGTAAGCTGTCTTTGCCTGGGGACAGAGCCTAGTTTCTGGTTAATCTCTCTTTTAAACCTACTTCTGAGATAACTACTAATCAGAATTGACTCTAAAGTCCCTCATCATCATCTAGGAATTATGTCATCAGATGCTAAACTTTAGTGAAGATGTTTCTCTAATCATTTTACGGAGTTGTATGTTTTATTACCCAGGAATTCCTTTTCTTGCCTTAATAATTTAATAAAATTGCCCTTGCCCATCTATGTTCTTTTATCTAGTAGCCTTTAATTCATTAGGTTCTTGCAAATAATAATCACTAAAGATTGATAATAAAGTATATTTGCAGCAAAAGAATATTCACTAAATAAGTGTAACTATATTGAATAACCAATCACAATGTTCATCCCTGAGAAAGATGGATTCTTCTTCACTTGGCAGTCATTATTGGTCTGTAATTCTTCATAAAGATATAGAACCCTAATAAGATATTTCCATATCTATGTTGGCATATCAATTGTTATTGTCATTGTAAAGGTATTATTTAAAAATTATATTGTTCATATTGTCATATGTATTCTGATATATAAATATGTGAATTCCACTGAGTCCATTTGGTGTTGCTCACTCAAATTAAAATAAATAAATATTAGAGAACAGAAAAAGTAGAAGTATTCACAATAGAATATAGATATGTATACAATCCCTGAATGACTAATATCCAAATAGATCTGTGACAATGTGTAGAACAAGTTTGCTTCTGTATAAGCAGAGGAACTCTGAATGTTTGCAACCATATTTTCATAAAATCATTTAGCAGTACATTCACAACACTTTTGGTTGGTCATGTAAACCTCACTTTACAAGATCTATTATGGGTGCCCCTAAAATTTTACAATGACATTGCCGAACCGCAAATACAGATAGCATGTAGAATAACCTTGGCCAGGACTAGGTGGCTCTATTGGAGCATGATTGGGTTAGAATCATGCTTTTGCTTTTTCTTAATCCTGCATGGATAAGGGTGTACTCAATATATTTCTTCAGGCATTTTGAGACCATCAGTTGACTTTATGTACATTAGCAGAGAGAAAATCCAGACTCCTGCATCCATTTCTTGTACAGAGCATCCAGGGCGAGAATGTATTCAAGAGTAATATGATTGAATTCTATTAGAATATTGACAATGCATATTAGAAAAATAAAATAAAATCTAAATTTTAATGACCTCACATCTAGATTAGTGTACTTTCTCCAAATACTTCTTTATTCTTTCATTTTAGGTTGCATCTGACAACGTAAATGAGATGATAGAAAAGTTACTAAAATACATCATTAGGCGGTTTGAATGTAAATGTTTCCACACACTATTTGATTTTGCTTGTTTTCAGATGTGTTATGAACCATTTTTGAATAAAAAGTCACAAAGAAAATTTGACAAACTTCCATTCTCAAAGGCACACTGTGGTAGAATAAAAGACACTATACTGTAGCATTGTATTAATTGGACTCTCCTTTGCCATAGGCTCTACCTCAACAATAAAATCACCAGTTCCCCATTGGAGAAATATGGATAAACCCTAACGAGAAAGCCAAGGAGCAGAGATAATGCATGTGATTTAGTTGCCGGGAGCTGCTCAGATCATGGTGAATACATGCTAACTGGACTGAGTGACTGTTATTGTAAATATAGTATTATTAAGTGAATATATTGGTGTAAATTAGAGGAAGGATTAGAATCCCAAGGAGTATATCTTTCAAAGGAAAAGAGCTTGTAAAATAGAGGAGGACATTTGATTTCTTACTTTCTCATGCAATTCCATGTGCAAAATTTCTTCTCGAATAAATCAAGTCATTATAACACATTTATTTTAACTTCAAATACTATTAAAAATAATGCATTGGAAAATCATTAAATTATTGTGATTTAACACTGGGTGCTAACTCGATTCACAATTCATCTTGCATCTGTGACCAATAAATATATTTCTTATCTTAGGTATTTTGTTTTGAATTAGTAATCATAATCGGTAGTAATATCCTCCCAAGCATATAAGTTGGGTTGGATAGTATTACACTTTTCCTATTGAGGAATTATTAAGGCATTTATCATTCTTCAAGTTAAAAAAAACTACCATTGGTGCTTCACACACACACACACACACACACACAAACAAACACACACACACAAAAACACACACTCGCACACACTCTGCCCGCACTCATGCACATATACACACACACATGAAACACTTGGAAATATTTCTTATTTAGTTTCCTTGCCATTTTAAAGACATCAGTAGGTTTGGAGGAAAGAATTGGTGTTCAAAGGCACTTGTTCTTGCGTTGTACCAAAGTTCAGTACCAGTTCCCAGTGATTCAACATCTTCCCCTGACATCCTCGGGAACAAGGCAAGCATTATCTCAGTATAATGAATTGTAAACTGTCAAGACACCATTCAGAAATGGAGTTGAATGAGACAAATTCTTGAGAACACTCTACAAAATAAAGAATCTTGTGACTACAGTTTCTTCAAGACGTGTTTTAGGAACATGTCCTTGTGCTCCTACCAGGTTCAGCAGAAAGGAATGTTTACTTCACGTTACTCATTACTGCTTACTTTTGATATTATCTAATATGTTTAAACTGTTCTTTATCTGTCTTTATGGAAAAACAGGGTTTTGTTCACATCGAGATTTTCCTTGTTACTGTAGCTTGAACTCATGAGAAATTTACTCATGTGACCTTTTATAAAACATAGAAAATAAAATGTCTGAGGCAAAAAATAAAGTTGGGTAGTGCATGAGACTTTAGTCTATCTTACATATTAACTCTATTCTCCAAGGTCCCTCTGCATCTTGAGCAGAGACAATAAACTTCAAATTCTACAAATCCTCAAATTTTAATATTATTTAATACAGGAAATTCTTCCATATATGGTTCAAATCATCTAGGTTGTAAAACAAGGCAACTGACATAGAATACGGTCAGAGGCTAGGTCTGAAAATGTATTCAGCCAACCAAAGAGGGGATGTAGGTTAAACAATGATGTAAAGCAAACACATACTCACACACTTGATGAATGAATCAAACTTCAACAACTTATAATAATTTTATACTTTTTCTCTTAACCTTTTTATAACACCTAAGGGAAAAAATCTAGTTGTAAATAACAAGATTATTTCATAGCTCCAAGTTATTCTGGAAAAGCAACCACCACAAAATCATATTCTTCAAAAACAGATTAAAATCATTACACAAAAGAAAATTACAACAAGATTATTGATTAAATATTCTTCTTTTGAAATTCCTACCTAACTGAACATTCCCGATCTATTTTTCTGTCCACTAATTCATTGTAGCCTCAAAGCAATAATTATCTTTTCATCAGTTTACAAAGTTTAAGCAAGCCAAGTCTATAGTAGCAAGTTTTCTTTTATTTTCTGTGCTTAGCTGACAACAATCTATATTTACCAAGAAATAGATCATATAATTTGTGTCATATTTTTGAAGTCCTGTTCAGCTGTACTGGCTAATCATCTATTCTCTATTATTATATCTTCATAGAATAATTTAATTCTTTTTCATAGCCCGTCTTTTCATTTTGCACACTGAAACCTACTACTATACACCTAGGTATAGTTCCCTGTGATCAAGGATCTCAGATTCAACCTAGAATGAATATTTTCTTTGATCATTAAAATCTCCCAAGCAGTATTTTCTCCTCCAACTACAATTAGGTGCACTTATAACTCATGAAAGTTCATTATACTTCTTTTCTAAACTATGCTAGCCTCTCTCTACAAGGGACACTTTTTCTTATTGGGTTCATCATTTTGTATTTGCCAGACAAAACAACATAATCATCTCATTATTTAAATAAAATCATGAATAAGTAAAACAATTGATTAATCTAAACAACATTATTTTATAAATTTTCACCTTGTATTGATCTCCATTTTTTTTTTGCTCAAGAGTGTGCTGTCTCTCAAGAAACCATGGCATGACACTGTAGGCCATGAGGGTCGCCACATGCTCATTCACAGCATGATATATACATGAAGAATATAGCAATAACAAACAGAAGGCACAGCAGCTGCAAAAAACAGTCCAGAGATGAACTCCTTGGGAATGTATCTCTTCAATTTGGAGTGGAAAATGGTGAGCCTTCTCCAGGAAGCTTACTTGGCAACTGAAATTCTTTCTGAATGGTGTCCACTAGAATAGTTTTTGTCTATGTTATTGATATACTAAAAGGGATTAACAAAAATGAAAGTATTTATATTAGTTTAAAAACATATGTAGTTTGGTATTAAAATGAAAGTATGGTAGTTTAAAAACATATGTATTTTGGTATTAAAAGAACATTATTCATTTACATTCTTTATTACATACTTTAAAGAACATATGTGAGGGGAATAAATATTCACCTTTTCTATTTTAATTTCTTTGATATCTTGTGTAGTTATTTATTGGTTTATTTAGTTTACCCTTATTTATTTGTAAAACTTTTTATTGAAAATAAGTTCTTCTACCACACAATATAACCCAATCACCTTCCATTTTTCATTTTTAAATCATCTGTATATCTATATATGCCACCCAGAACATGGATTGCAAGCATGTACCACTCCTGTTAATTTTGTAGGGTTCTTCTTCTTGGAAGGCAAGATTCTTGTTGATTGAGGTATATACAGCTACTCCAGAATGATATAATTTTTATCAATCTATTATTTTTGACCATTTTAAAGACACTTGCTATTGAAATAGTAAAGTAAGACCTCCATTACATTACATATTAGAGAATGTAATATTACATAATAAACTGACATGGAAGACACAATGTTTGCCATCCTCCACTTTTCTTTAAACTTATCTTCTGATTTCTCTGGGAACGACAAAGTGCTACTCCATTTCTACCCTTGTTGTTTCAAGGACATTTGTAGAGGAATTTTAATCTAGCAACATCGCTGCTCTCACAAGAGAGCACGTGAAAAACCTCCTAGATTTGTGTGATCCAAGTAGAATGTAGATATGCCTTTAGTACACACATTTATTTCTAAACAATGCAGGTAAGCTTAGTTGTAGAAGGAGAAGCCATGCTTGAAAGTGATGTCTAATGGGAGGACAGTTCAGTGATTGAAGTTCTGTCAGTTCTGTTTAGTCAGTTGAGTTCTAGGTAGTGGAGCAGTTTGTTCATGGGTTCATTCAGTTCAATGAAGGTCAGCAGAGGCAGTTGAAGCCAGGGTATAAAAAAGGAGTCAAAGTTTAGAACAAAATGCCAGAGTTAGGTTTAGGCCAAGCAGAGCAATTCACTGAGAAGCCAAGCTAAGCCAGAATGAATCAGTCAACTTGAAGAGGAGTTTGAGCCAGAAAAGCTGAGTTGAACCAACCAGCCCAAGTTCAGAAAGGTTAGAAAGGGTGAGCTTATTCAGCAGTAAGCAGCTGAGATGATAGTTATATCTGGTGAATAAAAATTACTGTAAAAAAAAACATTGATAGTGGAATTACTTAATCTTTGAGGATTGACCTTTTTATTTTTATTTAATTTTTATTGGATATTCCTTGTATTTACATTTCAAATGTTATACTATTTCCTGGTTTCCCCTCAGGTTACCCCATATCCCATCTCCCTGCCCCTACTTCTATGAGGGTGTTCCCCACTCCCACACATTCACTCCCACCTCACTGCCCTGATTTTACACTACACTGGAGAATCAAGCTTTCATAGGACCAAGAGCCTCTTCTCCTATTGATGCCAGGCAATGTCATCCTCTAGTAAATATGTAATTGGAGCCATGCGTCCCTCCATGTTTACTCTTTGCTTGGTGGTTTATTTCCTGTGAACCCTTGGGTGTCTGGTTGGTTGATACTGTTGTTCTTACTATGGGATAGTAAACCTCTTCAGGTTCTTCTGTCTTTTCTCTTACTCCTCCATTGGGGTCCTCATGCTCAGTCCCATGGTTTGCTGCAAGCATCTGCTTTTGTATTTGTCAGGCTCTGGCAGAGCTCTCAGGAGATAGCTGTAAACTTATCCATATCCAGAAGTTAAGCAAGGCACCCAGTTGGGGGATGGGGTCACCCATTCATCTCCAAATTTTTAATCCAGAATGGCTCCTGTCCAAAGAAAATATGGAGACAAAACGTGGATCGGAGACTGAAGAAAAGGCCATCCAGAGACTGCCCCATCTGTGGGTCCATCTCATATACAGACACCAAACCCAGACACTATTGCAGATGCCAAGAAGTGCTTGCTGACAGAATTGACCTTTTTTATGTACTATAATTCTGTGACAGTTCATCCCGATATGCCTGTATTAGTAGCTTCAGGGTGTAATCTATGATGACAAAATTACACTCTGCTTAGTCACAAATCCACTGGAAGACATTTTAATATTTTCAGATTTGGATTGTTATACCTAAATTTATTTTAATATTTCTACACACATATTTGTGTTTAATTCTTTATTTCTCCAGAATGTATCTTCAGTGTGTTTTTTTTTTATTTTAAAAGTGAAATAACTTTCCCATTACTATATTGTATTTTAGTTCATTATAAATTGTAACTAACCTCATTTACCAGGACAAAGAGGTCACCAGATATGGCTGAAGGGAATTAAATCAGGTCATTTGGAGCAGGCACAGCAAGCCTGAGATTGTAACAATTTTATTAGGAGCAAACACACTTTTTATACCTTTATCAGAAACAGAATATAATAACAATTGCCAGAATCAATACAGTTGTAGTTGCCAAGATACAAAGAGATTTGCAAGCTTTACAGGGTAAACACTATTAATGCCCAAGACCAATTGTCCTGTCAAGCATCCATGATTGCTTGGTTACTAAGGGAACATACAGAGGAACATAAAGCAGTGTGAACACTTCACTGTCTGAGGGAGTACATCAGTCTCTCAGGAACTGGAAGACACATTGTGCTCCAGGAGCCATAGATTCTAAGCTGAAAAGCCTCTGATTCACGACTCTCAAGCAACTAGGTCAACTCGATGTTTTCCTGAAATTAATATTACTTTGGAAAAGGAATCTAACATCTTTATTTTGTTCATTGGCATCTATCATAATATTAGTTAATACATTTTAATCATTTGTTACCAATCTTCTAAGTTGCAATGAGGTTGGTTATATCCAAAGAAATACAGGAAGGATACAGAGATGATTCTATGGGCAAAAGCACTCACTTGATGGAAAAAAGATAATAAATGTAACAAATCATGTAGCTCTACGAGTTTTAAAATAATATGTAATACAATAATTTTTACATTTTTATTCACACATAACTGTAGAGTAAAATAAAAGGGTCAACGATAAGCTAGTAAGCAGTGACTGAAAGGTTTTATTAGATTCAATTGTTAAATTCTAAGTTATTTGAATTTACAAAATATGTCTACAAAGTGCATTTTTTGTGTAAAAATTAGGCACAGCTTTTTTGCATAAAATGAGATGGTTCCCAATAAAAAACTACCTTGTTAATTAATTTTACATTACAGAAATGTAACTGATCACTAACATTAGAAATGTGTTCTAACCTAAAATTTTTCCTCTGTATGCTACCTTTATTTTGATTATATAATTGGAATAGAATGAACACAGATCTTATGAAAGCAGAATTTTTGTTAGATGCATTAAAAAGATGTGTTAAGTTCAATTACAAACAATAATAATTGCATTGAATACAAGTTTTATTAAAAAGAATGCTTGCCAATGCTTGTACCTTATAAGATAGATTAATAAATATATTAATAAAATCTTCATAGTTCGGAACTGCTTTTCAAACTCCTAACTGACAATTTCACTGTGTGACTTAAATAGAAAAAAAAATGGAGATACTAAAAGGAATCATTTATATTTATAATTCACTCGGTATTATTTTCTTTTATAAAAGTTTGCTTGACTGATCTTGCTTTCTGAAATTTAGGCTTTATCTGGAGTTGCCTCCAGTATTGGATCCTCTGTCATCTGACCTTTATCTCTAATAACAGAGAGAAACTTCCTAGGACAGTGGGAAATAAAACCACCTTTCACTCAGATAAACATTACTTTCAAACATGTTTCATGGTAAAATATGGGACAGCAGTAAACTGCCAGAAGTGAGCAGGAGACTTCTTTGCTCCCAGAATGCTTTATTAAGGAGCAGTTTGAGGCTAAAAGCCTTCCAGGTACATTTGCATTCCACTGTGGTAATCCCAAGCTTCTTTTATAACAAATATTTCTGTAAGTAATATAGCAATTATCTCACAGATACCTTCTCGGCATAGCAAACAAAATTTCAAAGTAATAATTGATGACCTAAATTTAATGACAAAATAATATATTAAATTTATTGTGCAGATACTAACAGACCAATAAAAATTTTAACAAACATATCCACAAGTAATGTAAAGTCTCCAAAGTTTCTAAGCAAAAATGTATTTCTGTCCTAGAAGAAATTGTTTTTTACAACTACAATTATAATAGATCTTTAACTGAGTAAATTTCCCTTTAAATTAAAATTTGAATTTCTCAGTTTTGGCCACTGAAGTTTCTTTCTGCAGTGATAAGTTGCTGATATGAAAATCTATAATTGTTCAAAGTCTGAGAATGAGCCAGTATGAAATTGTGACTCTAAATGGAACATGTTATCGCCTCTACTACACATCCTGAGCTCAGGCAACATCGTAGAAGTAACAGAAACAATGGAAGAATTGAAGGCTGGGAAAGAATGCTCGGAAGTGTCTTTTGTGCATAACATGGTTGTCCCCTTCATGATGTCCTTGCACATGGAGTTATCTATACAAGATCTACACGAGTTTATGCTGGAAATATTCCATCAGACAGCATCGATTTGGACTCAGCAGTTATGAAAATGACAAAAAGAACCCACAGAAGCCTTGTGGATCTGTTATATAGTCTATAAAGACAATGGGAAGGGTAAACTGGAGGGCTGTGCGTGTGGGGGGCGGGTGAAATTGTTAATAAATAAGCAAAAACTTGTTTGATGAAATTAAAAAGTAAAGCTAAAATGGATAGCATAGCCTTTTATGATTTGAAATGAAGCAATAGAGTCAGGCTACAATGCCGAAGGCTTGAAAACTTCAGTTCTAATTTTCTGTGTTCTGTTCACTTAGTGCTCCAGAAAAGAATGTCCGACAGATGAGGTATTTTCATCCTGTGTCTGGTTTCCTGCACAACAGCTACAATGGGGTAGGGTTGTGCTGTGATCCTTAGATGAACCACTAATGGGAAGCACGCCAGGGGCCTTGCTGCACAGAGAAGAGCAATGAAATGTATCAGCACCTGCACCATCCATCTGCAGAGCACATTGCATTTTTCCCAAGTGCCCTCCTGGAGAAGAGCTCTGGAGTTTACATGTGCTGGTCTGCCTGGCCACTACAGCTTCACTGTTGTATTTTTAGGGCTGTCCACACTGGTACACAGACAATGCTAAGCATTTGTATATGTTCTGCATATTGATTCTGAATCTTTTTTTATTTTTTGAAACAGAAATGTGGTCATAATTGCCTGAATTCCAAAACTAATTTTGTGTCAAAAAAAATCTCAGCAAGATAATATTTCAGTAGAGGAAAGGTTTATGTACTTTTAAATAAAAGTTGAACCCTTGTTCATATGTGATGAAAAACATTCGAATTTCTGTGAACAAAATGTAACAGAGATAAATGTTTGGCCCAATATCTATGAAGCTTCACAGCTTTGCTGGTCACAGGAAATAGCCATCTGAGGCTGAGAATGACCTTGCACCAAACCTGCCATCTTTTAGGAAATTTCTGGATTGCAACTACCAGGACGTTTATCATTACAAGAGTTTAATCTTTCAAACACAAGTTTAAAACAGTGTGAAGATCTGCTCAAGCTTCCAAGTACCCTGAGAGATCAGAATCGTCAGATACTTCCTGACTACAAGTTAGATCTTTTTACTCAATTTGGCTTTCTTCAGTTACTTTGATTTTTTTTTCTGCAATGACTCACTAATGAAACCTGAGGAAAATTTCCAAGTCACTGGATACATTTAATTATTTAATTATTTAGGCCAGGATGGTATCTATTTGTTCATTAGTATAAAAATTTAAATTGCTCATTATTAAAAGAGAAATAACCTTGATCAAAAGAGCATGTGTACCTTACTCTGATACACATTCACCTTAAGAGACTTGACAGATGTCAAAGTAAAAACAGGCGAGTACAATGGTAGTGTGTGTTCAGGTTTTACCATGACGCTAGTCTTATTTAATTACCAGCACACTTCCTCTAAAAAAGTTATGCTTCCACACACATTCCGTTGCTAAGTAAATTGACAAAGACTTGGTTCACCTGTACTTGAGTTCAAGTTAAAAGTAAGCTATGGATAGACCAGAAGGTTTACTTTAAAATCTGTTCTTTGATGGAACTGAAAATAGATAATGCACCACTATATTATTATGTTGCCTAGCAGAGTTTAAAACCAGGCTACATCATCACTTATTTGTAACAATCAAATTATTATAACTTAATTGTGTGCCTGCTTCTTTATTTCTCAGAAAGTTTCTCCCATTCTTTTCAATAAACTGTTCATTTTTTAATAACAAGACATTCTCCTGTTACTTAAATTTTGAATTTATCAACAGATTTGCTTTTATCAAATACCATATACATGATAATATTAACTGTTTTACTACTAGTAATAAGGCAGTTTTTCACAGTGTCAATGTAATGTAACGTCCTATGTATAAATTGTTTTTCTGACAAAGGTATAGTATTTTCCTGGAACAGTATCATAATTTTAAGCAGTGCTATAATATTAACAACTTTGAATAATTATCTATAATTAGCTTATAAAAGCTACAACTCTATCTTCTTATATTTTTTGTTATGAGCCTAGCCTTTAACGGCTGAGCCATCTCTCCAGCCCACAACTATATTCTTTTGTATTTAAATTTCTCCAAATATTTAATAGTGTATAGACAAGAAATATAACTAGGAATGCGATGAAGCAGCATTCTTTGTTGACTATCTGTTAGTAATGAAGAGCCTGAGATATATATCCTATTCATTACAGTTTTATTATAAAAATATTCTAGATTATATTTCACAATATTTCCTTTAATCATATTATGGATTTTATGAAAAGACAAATCTTGTTCTTAGACCAAAGGTCAAAAATAAACACAAATGTACTAATAACGACAAAATAGTTACCCATTGCTTTATTTAAGCATTGAATCAATCAGCATCTGTTGTGTATGGAGCAATATGTAGTCATTTGCAGCTTTGCACAGAAAAAAGTTGATAAGATATCTTATAGATGTTTTAAGGAGATCAGCGGCTAATGAAGATGCATAGAAAAAGAAGGTGCATGGAATAAGTGACTGCAGAATTTGCAATTCTGAAGGGAACACCTCATCCACTCTTCCTCCCAAAACTCAAGCATCACTGGGGTAGAGGGAGTAGAAAGATCAGATTCATAGGTAATGAATAAATGGACAAACACAAGGAAACAGTGATTTCTGGACACAATTTGATAATTATACATATTAAAACCTTACATTGGATATAAAACCATGTACACGACCTACCTAAGCTCCAGCAAGACAAAAGTGTCTACATAAACTAGTGAAGTGGACATTGAGTACTATCCCTAAGTACAGAGACTTTAGCAATAAATTCTTAGCTGCAAGGAGAGGGAGAATTTTTTTCTTTAAAGATGTTGTTCTTTGTAGGTTTAACATGTACTAGTGGGTAGCAACACACTCAAGTCTATATAGGCAGCACTAATGGCACTCCTGCTTTGAAAAACAATTGATAGAACAATGTTGAATGGTTATGAATGTAGAGTGGTTCTGTGATGCAATAGAGGAGGAGATGAATATGGTTGGAATATAGTGCACGATATTCTCAAATAATTAATAAAATGATTTAAATTTGAATATGCTGTCTATGTAATCATTTGTTAATTTTACTTGTCTTTTCTAAGTTTCTCAGTACCATCTTCTTTGAAGTATTCCAACATCCAACAGATGTTTTTGAACAGTTAGATTTAGATATTATTTTTTCTCTGAGATCTATAGTCTATTCTACCGAATTTGTGTATATTTTTATGACAATAACACAACAGGCCATATTAACAATGATGAAAATTGAATGTATTAAGATTTTAAATAAGAGTCTTCCCCAGCTATACCACTCTTGGGCATATACTCAAAAGATGCTCCCCCTATGCCATGGGGGCACATACTCCAGTATATTCTTCATCTTATTTGTGATAGTCAGAAGCTGGAAACAACCCCGATGTCCCACAGTAGAAGAATGAATACAGAAAATGTGGTTCATTTACACAATGGTATACTATTCAGCTATTAAGAATGAGTACATAAAGAAGGGGAGGGGGAGGGATTAGGGGGATGTTTGCCCAGAAACCGGGAAAGGGAATAACATTCGAAATGTAAATAAGAAATACTCAAGTTAATAAAAAAAATAAAAAAAAGAATGAGTACATTATGAGCCTTGCAGGCAAATAGATGAAAATAGAAAATATCATCCTAAGTGAGGTTATGGAGAAACTAAAGTACGTGCATGATGTGTACTCACTAATAAGTGTATATTAGCAAAAAAAGGAGTACAGAATACCTAGGTTACAATCCACAGAAATCAAGAAGGTTAACAAGCCAGTAAGCATGTCTCAATCTCACTTGGAAGGGGAAAAAAAGCAATCAAATGGGGGATGGAGAAAGAGGGAGGGAGGGATCTGGGTGGGAAAGGGACAGAGAAGGGAAGATGGAAACATGATCATGTATTGGAGGGAGAGGAACAGATGTGATGCCCTGTGGGCCAGCAGAAAGAATGGAAATAGGCAACATACAGAAGCTGACGGTGAGGGGGACTCTGGAATTCACCAGAGATCTGGGATATAAGAGGGAGGGACCTTATATGAAATGTCCTACAGTTGGAAGAGGGAATTTGTAGAATTCATCTCCAATAGAAAAACAGGGCATCAAGTGAAAAGATGGGGTTGTCATCCCGTAGTCAAAAACTCTGTCTAAAAGAGTTCTGTCTAAAAGAACTGCAGTGAAAATAATGGAGATGAGACTGAAGGAAAGAAGGTTTGGTGACCAGCCCAAATTGGAACCCAGCTCAAAGGGAGGCTATAAGACCTGAAACTATTATTCATGCAATGGTGTGCTTGCAGACAGGAGCCTAGCATGACTGTCCTCTGAGAGTCCCAACAACCAGCTAAGACAGATGTATATAATAACACCCAACCACAGGACTGAAGTTGGCAATGCCTGTGGTTAAATTAGAAAAGGCTGGAGGAAGCTGAGAAAGAGGGCTATACAATAGGAAGACCAGCAGTCTCAAGTAACCAGCACTCCTGAGATCTCTCAAACACTGAGCCACTAACTAGGTAGTTCACAAGAGGTGGTCTGAGGTCCCTAACACAAATATAGAAGAATATTCCTGGGTCTGGTCAAAAGCACCTAATCCTGAGAGACTTCAGGCCCCAAGGAGTGAGGAGGCCTGATGCGGGAAGGCAGTGTAGACATTGGAGATGGGGGCGAGGAGAAATGGAATAAGGAACTGTAGGAGAGGAGCTGTGAGAAGAGCAAAGACTGGACTGTAAAAAACGTAAAAGTAGTAGTAGTAGTAGTAGTAGTAGTAGTAGTAGTAATAACTTTAAATATGACATGTCAATAATACATGTGTCATTTGTTAAATAAGAGTGACAAAATAATATGTTAATATAAATATTGTTGATTAGAGTATGTATACATAAGTAAATAGTTTAGATAATAGTAAAAGAGAATGCTTAAATAACAGAAATAATTTTTGTGAATTCTAGCTTATCAAACTCTTAAGAAGTAGCTTGAGAAAAACTCAGTGGTTAAGATTACGTTCTCATACCTCAACAACCCTATAGCAAATAAGTCATTTCTGTAAATGATTATAAGTTCAGGTCTGGAGCAGGTATACTCAAGCAGTAATCTGGAGCATGATAGCTTCTAGGCAAGCTGTAATTTGAGTGTCAAATTTAAGATAAAATAAAACCTATCTAAGAAGAATTTGGGATCCCCCATAAACATAAACATAAACATATATAAATATGCTAGCAAAACATTGACTTCCAGGCAGCTAGCCTAAGGTTATTAAAACCCACACCCACAGTGACACACCAACTCAAATAAGGCCATACCTACTCCAATGGGGCCACATCTTGTAATGGTGCCACTCCCTGTGCGAAACATATACAAACCCTCACAATTGCTGTAGATAAAGCAAAATGACTTGGTAAATTGAACTTAATCAGACTTCTGTTGCAACCCCTCCAAACAGTGCAACTCAGCTCTTTTTTGAGAAGGGTCCACATATCTGGAAAAATACAAAATTTCTAGTGTAAATAAGAAAAATGATAAATGATATAAAATATTAAAATGATAAACAACTTTCTCACAAAGCCAATGAATCTTTATCACCAAATCATAAAATAGTAAATGATGAATTATATTCTGATACCATAAAACATTCTTTTTAAGAGTTAATAATTTGGGGTTGAGAACATGGCTCAGTTGACAGCTGGCAGCAAGCTTGCTTAGGACGCCCAAAGCCCTGGATATGATTTCCAGCAACACACAAATACAGCATGGTTCCTGTTGTGAAAAGTTAAGTAATCCATATGAAAATTGAAACCAGTTGAATAGGCTGGTTTTACTTGTTTTTAGGAACAGAGTCAAGTAATGAATATGGGTTGAAACAATATAAAAAATAAAAAGAATATGTTGCATACCATTCCTTCAGTAGACACAGGTGGAAATAAGTGGTCATGTTTTAAATATTATTAGCATGAGTCTTAGTCATCTGTTCAGTTTCACAGCACGTCCAATGCGCTATTTATTTATTTTTTTTCTGTATCCTTAACATTCTAAGCTTCATCCCACTCCTTCACTTTGTCAGGGTCTGAATATAATTTTTACCTTTACTCTTTAAAGTTAATCTCTCAAAATCTCAAGTTTTTCTCTGTTTCATTACATTAATTAATTAATTTTGCTTAATTTGTAAGCAGCACTTGATACCTAGCTATAGAGTATGCTCTTTTGAGGGGTGAGGTTCTTTTGTTTATTCAGTTTTTTATTTAGTTTTTTTCATTTACATCAGTTTTAGTTAATGTTTTCTGAGGTTTTTAACTGTGTAGTTTTATATCTGGTGCCAATTTGGAGAAGTTAGTAGTCACCATGGCTTCTAATATTGCTCTTCTCTGTTCTTTTCTTGTGATACTGTTACAGGCAGATCATATTTTATGTAGTTGAAATATAGCCTGCAGTGTTGTTTTTGAATTTTACTATAACTATGTATTTCTTAAGAGTTTGATCTTCCATCTAAAATATTACATGTGATGGAAGTTTTAGGAGTTGGGGCCACAGTAAGGTTATTGAAGAGTGTAAGTAAGTAAGGTTATTGGAAGGTATGACATGAAGATGATATTAGGGTTCCAACAGTATAATACCATACTGTATACAGCATAATATATAATACAATACCCTAATAGAGCATAAAACTTTTATTTTTAAGAATTAATATTTTGGACCTGTGAACATGGCTCAACCGGAAGTCTGCTTGTCTAGAATGCACAGAGACCCGCATTGGATTACCAGTATCACACAAATTTGGCATGATTCCTTTCTTGTTTCCCATGTCCCATTAAGGATGCTATTACCTTCCATCAGGACTACATGTCAGGAATGGCATCAACTCATTACTGAAAAAATGCTAATAGACTTTATTACAAGCAATCTGGTAGAGACATTTTCTCAGAACCCCTCTTCTCAGAAAACTGTTGCTTGTGTCAGGTTGACATTAATCAAGAAAACCTGTTTCAAAAAATGTTGAATTTTCTCAGTCACATTGTCACAACATTATAATGTTTGACTATTACAGCGGAATTATATGCTCCAAGGGCCGGGGTATTATGGAACATAAGTGTATATATGCATGTTTGTCAATGCATTTCTTTGCTTTTAGCTTATGTAATTTTCTATTGAAATGTTCTGATGACTAGTTTTATGCCAATTTGACACATGAAAAAGTCATTTATAAACCACACCTACATCAGGAAGATATGCCTAGCAGAGTGACCTGGGAACAAACTGTGGTGCACTTTCTTTCCCTTCCTTTCCTTTCCTCTCCTTTCCTTTCCTTTCCTTTCCTTTCCTTTCCTTTCCTTTCCTTTCCTTTCCTTTCCTTTCCTTTCCTTTCCTGTCCTGTCCTGTCCTGTCCTGTCCTGTCCTTTCCTTTCCTTTCCCTTCCTTTCCTCCCTTCCCTTCCCTTCCCTTTCCTTCCCTTTCTCTTTCTTTCTTTCTCTCTCTCTCTCTTTCTTTCTTTCTTTCTTTCTTTTTTTCTTTCTTTCTTTCTTTCTTTCTTTCTTTCTTCCTCGTATTATGTTTTAATTATACTTTTACCTTAAAATATTTTATAATATATTGATCATTTCCCTTCCCCCACATCCTTCTCAGAAAACATTCAAAAGGTGGGGAAGAGAGAAGACCACCCAGGAGTGCAGACATCCTGAGACCACAGGACAGCTGCCACCTCTGCACACCACAGCTCACATCCCTGGTCCAAGGGGAAACTGCACAATACCTCTGGACACAGGTATATAGGAACAGACAGTCACCGGAACCCGAGATTCTGGTCTGCACACAAGACAGAACTGAATTGGCCAATCACCTACCTGCACCCAACACTCTGTGGGGTACAGAGCTGGACCCTCAGAAGGGTGGATACTCTTGAGAAGTCAAAGGAGATTATCCTCTGCCCACAGTCCAGACCCAAGAGGGAATCACATACTGACAACTGTGCCACTGGGTGCAAGGACCTATACGAGCAATCAGGGGCAGGACCCTTTCATTCCTGCCCATGCCTAGAGCTGGAAGACAGTCTCCAGGAGCACTGACACACCTGAAATCAGAGCACCTGTTATCAGGAAAGGCTGAGAGAAAACAGGAAAACGGTTCTACAGGAGTGCTGACACAGAGGCCTACAGCAGGGTCAAGTCACTCTCAGAAACAGCAAGACAAGCAAAAACCAGAGACAACCCAAGGGCTAGAGGCAAGCGCAGGAACCTAAGCAACAGAAATTAAGACTACTTGGCATCATCAGAGGCCAGTTCTCCCACCAAAGAATATACTGTATATCCAAACACACCAGAAAAGCAAGATTTAGATTTGAAATCACATTTTTTGATAATGATGGAGGACTTTAAGAAAGACATAAAGAACTCCCTTAGAGAAATGCAGGAAAACATAAATAAACAAGTAGAAGCCTATAGAGAGGAATCACAAAAATCCCTGAAAGAATTCTAGGAAAACACAATCAAACAGGTGAAGGAATTAAAAATGGAAATAGAAGCAATAAAGAAAGCACAAAGGGAGACAACCCTGGATATAGGAAACCAAAGGAAGAGACAAGGAGCCGTGGATACAAGAATCACCAACAAAATACAAGAGATAGAAGCAAGAATCTCAGGGGCAGAAGATACCATAGAAAACATCAACACAACTGTCAAAGATAACATAAATGCAAAAAGCTCCTAACCCAAAACATACAGGAAATCCAGGACACAATGAGAAAACCAAACCTAAGAATAATAAGTATAGAAGAAAGTGAAGACTCCCAACTTAAAGGGCCAGTAAATATCAACAAGATTATAGAAGAAAACTTCCCTAACCTAAAGAAAGAGATGCGCATAAACATACAAAAAGCCTACAGAACTCCAAATAGATTGGACCAGAAGAGAAACTCCTTCCGTCACATAAAACTTAAAACACCAAATGCACAAAACAAAGAAAGAATATTAAAAGCAGTAAGGGAAAAAGGTCAAGTGGCATATAAAGACAGACCTATCAGAATTACAGCAGACTTCTCACCAGAGACTATGAAAGCCAGAAGATCCTGGACAGATGCCATACAGACCCTAAGAAAACACAAATGCCAGCCCAGGTTACTGTATCCAGCAAAACTCTCAATTAACGTAGATGGAGAAACCAAGATATTCCATGACTAAAACAAATTTATACAATATCTTTCTACAAATCCAGGCCTACAAAAGATAATAGATGGAAAACTCCAACAAAGGGAGAGAAACTACACCGTGCAGAAAGCAAGAATATCATTTACTTGCAATGAAACCAAAAGAGAGACATATTAACAATTCCCCCTCTAACAACGGAAATAACAGGAAGTGACAATCACTATTCCTTAATATCTCTCAACATCAGTGGACTCAATTCCACAATAGAAAGAAATAGACTCAAAGAATGGATATGTAAAGAGGACCTAGCATTTTGCTGCATGCAGGAAACATACCTCAGACACAAAGACAGACACTACCTCAGAATAAATGACTGGAAAACAACTTTCCAAGCAAATGGCCCAAAGAAACCAGCTGGAGTTGCCATTCTAATATCAAATAAAATTGACTTTCAAACAAAAATCATTAAAAAAGATAAGGAAGGACACTTTATATTCATTTAAGGAAAAATACACCAAGATGAACTCTTAATCCTAAATGTCTATGCTCCAAATGCAAGGCCACCTACATTCATAAAAGAAACCTTACTAAAGCTCAAAGCACATATTGTATCTCATATGATAAAAGTAGGAGATTTCACCACCCCACTCTCATCAATGGACAGATCCTGGAAAGATAAATTAAACATCAACATAGAGAAACTAACAGAAGTTATTGACCGACTGGATTTAACAGATATTTATAGTACATTTCACACTAGATCAAAAGGATATACCTTTTTCTCAGAACCTCATGGAACCTTCTCCAAAACTGACCATATAATCAGTCACAAAACAGGCCTCAACAGATACAGGAAGATAGAAATAATCCCATGTATCCTATCAGATCACCACGCACTAAGACTGGTTTTCAATAACAACATTAATGACAGAAAGTCCACATATACATGGAAGTTGAACAATGCTCTACTCAATGACAACTTGGTCAAGGAAGAAATAAAGAAAGAAATTAAAGACTTCTTAGAATTTAATGAAAATGAAGATACAACATTCCCAAACTTCTGGGACACAATGAAAGCAGTACTAAGAGGAAAACACATACCTCTGAGTGTCTGAAAAAAGAAACATGAGATAGCATACGTAAACAGTTTGACAGCACACCTAAAAGCTCTAGAACAAAAAAGAAATAAATAAACCCAAGAGGAGTAGAAGGCAGGAAACAATCAAACTCTGATCTGAAAATAACCAAATAGAAATGAAGAGGACGGTACAAAGAATCAACAAAACCAGGAGCTGGTTCTATGAGAAAATCAATAAGATAGATAAACCCTTAGCCACACTAAACAGAGGTCACAGAAAGTATATCCAAATTAACAAAATCAGAAATGAAAAGTGAGACATAACAACAGAATCTGAAGAAATTAAAAGAAAATCATCAGACCCTACTACAAAAGCCTATATTCAACAAAACAGGAAAATCTAGAGGAAATGGACAATTTTCTAGACAGATACCAGGTACCAAATTTATATCAGTAACAAATAAACCATCTAAAGAACCCCATAACTCCTAAATAAATAAAAGAAGTTATTAAAAGTCTCCCAACTTGGGGGTTGGGGATTTAGCTCAGTGGTAGAGCGCTTGCCTAGGAAGCGCAAGGCCCTGGGTTCGGTCCCCAGCTCCGAAAAAAAAGAAAAGAAAAAAAAAAGTCTCCCAACTAAAAAGAGCCCAGATCCAGATGGATTCAGTCCAGAATTCTATCAGACCTTCATAGAAGACCTCATACAATACTGTCCAAATTGTTCCACAAAATTGAAACAGACAGAGCACTACCAAATTCCTTCTATGAAGCCACAATTACTCTTACACTGAAACCACACAAAATCCCAACAAAGAAAGAGAACTACAGACCAATTTCCCTTATGAATATTGATGCAAAAATACTCAATAAAATTCTTGCAAACAGAATTCAAGAACACATCAAAATGATCATCCATCATGATAAAGTAGGCTTTATCCCATGTATGCAGGGATGACTTAATATATGAAAATCCATCAATGTAATCCACTATATAAACAAACTCAAAGATAAGAACCACATGATCTTTCCATTAGATGCTGATAAAGCATTTGATAAAATTCAACACCCCTTCATGATAAAAGTCATGGAAGGATCAGGAATTCAGGGACCATATCTACACATAGTAAAAGAAATATACGGCAAACTATGAGCTAACATCAAACTAAATGGAGAGAAACTTGAAGCAATCCAAGTAAAATCAGGGACTAGACAAGGCTGCCCACTCTCTCCCTCCTTATTCAATATAGTACTCGAAATCCTAGCCAGATCAATCAGATACCAAGGAGGTAAAAAAGATACAAATTGGAAGGAAAGAAACCAAAATATCACTATTTGCAGATGATACGATGGTGTACTTAAGTGACCCCAAAAGTTCCAGCAGAGAAGTACTTAACCTTCAGCAAAGTGTCTGGGTATAAAATTAACTCAAACAATTCAGTAGCTTTCCTCTACTCAAAGGATAAACAGGCTGAGAAAGAAATTAACGAAATGACACACTTCACAATAGTCCCAAATAATATAAAATATCTTGGTGTGACTTTAACCAAGCAAGTGAAATTCTGTATGACAAGAACTTCAAGTCTCTGAAGAAAAAAATTGAGGAATATCTCAGAAGATGAGAAGATATTCCATGCTCATGGATTGGCAGGATTAATATAGTAAAGATGGCAAATTTGCAAAAGCAATCTACTGATTCAATGCAATCCCCATCAAAATTCCTACTCAATTCTTTAAAGAGACAGAAAGAGCAATTTGCAGATTCTTTTGGAATAACAAAAAACCCAGGATAGCAAAAACTATACCCAACAATTAAAGAAATTCTGGGAGAATCACCATTCCTGACTTCAAGCAGTATTACAGAGCAATAGACATAAAAACTGTATGGTATAGGTGCAGAGAAATGCAGATAAATCAGTGGAACAGAAGTGAAGACTCAGAAATGAACACACACACCTATAGTCACTTGATCTTTGACAAATGAACTAGAACCATCGAATGGAAGAAAGATAGCATTTTCAAGAAATGGTACTTATTCAACTGGAGGTCAGCATGTAGAAGAATGCAAATCAATCCATTCTTATCACCATGTACAAAACTTAAGTCCAAGTGGATCAAGGACTTCCACATCAAACCAGATACACTCAAACTAATAGAAGTAAAAGTGTGGGGGAGTCTCGAACACATTGGCACTGGAGAAATTTCCTGATCAAAACACCAATGGCTCTTGCTCTAAGATCAAGATTCGACAAATGGGACCTCATAAAACAGCAAAGCTTCTGTAAGGCAAAGGACACTGAGGTTAGGACAAAACGGCAACCAACAGATTGGGAAAAGATCTTTACCAATCCTACATCTGATAGAGGGCTAATATCCAAAATATACAAGGAACTCAAGAAGTTAGACTCCAGAGAGCCAAATATCCCGATTAAAAATGGGGTATAGAGCTAAACAAGACATTCTCAACTGAGGATTATCGAATGGCCAAAAACCACCTAAAGAAATGTTCAGCATCTTTAGTCGTCAGGGAAATGCAAATCAAAACAAACCTGAGATTCCACCTCACACCAGTGAGAATGGCTAAGATCATGAACTCAGGTGACAGCAGATGCTGGCAAGGATGTGGAGAAAGAGGAACACTCCTCCATTGTTGGTGGGATTGCAAACTGGTAAAACGACTCTGGAAATCAGTCTGGAGGTTCCTCAGAAAATTGGACATCCCACTACCTCAAGAGCCATCTATACCTCTCTTGGGAATATACCCAAAAGATGCCCCAACATAGAAAAAGACACGTGCTCCACTATGTTCACAGCAGCCTTATTTATAATAGCCAGAAGCTGGAAAGAACCCAGATGCCCTTCAACAGAGGAATGGATTAAAAAAATGTGGTACATCTACACAATGGAATACTACTTTTACATTGTTACAGTTTGGTGGCTTGTGTTTGGTTGTATTTCTTTTGGGTGTTTTTTTTTTTTTGATATCGTTCTTTGTGTTTACTGATGTTTATTGTTTTATTGCATGTTCATCTGTTTTTTTTAATTTTTTAGTTAGAAATAGTTCTTTACTTATATTCAAATGTTATTTCTCTTCCTGATCCTAAGCCACCATTGCCTCCCCTCTCCCTCCCCCTTAGGAGTATTTCCCCTATACTATTCCCGTCATATTCCCCTGTATTGGGGGTCCAACCTTGGCAGGACCAAGGGCTTCCCCTTCCACTGTTGCACCAACAAGGCTACATATGCAGTTGGAGCCCTGGGTCAGTCCACGTATAAGTCTTTCAGTAGTGATTTAGTCCCTGGAAGCTCTGGTTATTGGCATTGTTGTTTTTATGGGGTTGCAAACTCCTTTAACTCTTTCAATACTTCCTCTAATTCCCCCCAAGGGGGTCCTATTCTCAGTTCGGTGGTTTGCTGCTAGCATTGACCTCTGTATTGGACACGCTCTGGATGAGTCTCTCAGGAGAGATCTATATACGGTCTCTTTAGCATGGGTTTTTTAGCTTCATCAATCTTATCTAGTTTGGGTGGCTGTGTATATATGGACCACATGTGGGGCAGGCTCTGAATGGCCATTCCTTGAGTCACTGCTCCAAACTTTGATTCCTCATCCCTTCTTATGGCTATAATATGTTGTTCGACTACTCCTAAAACAAGGCCTTCCGTGAACCATGATGTGGAATATTAATCCAAGTAAACCACCCAAGTTTCTTCTGAATATGAATTTTTTCTCAACAACAGTAACCATTAGAAAAAGATGTAAATTCAAAACTATGGATTTTTTTTTATTTTGTCCAATCTACCAAGTCAATTAGAACCATTGTTACCCAGTGTTAGGTTTAATGTACATTTTTTTTCATCAATTTCATACTCATGATGAGACCATTCAACTGACCTTACAAAATTCATACTTTTTCCATTCCTTCCTTTAACATGTTTGTCATATTTTTTTTAAAAGTCCTTTTCCAGTTTTACAATTGGTAACAGTTCTGAGTTTGTTTCTCATTCTAATCTGTGATCTTCCATGTGTCTCTTTTTAGTTTGTGTAGTGTTTCTTCCTTTCTTCCTTTCTCTCTCTCTTTCTTTCTTTCTTTTCTTTCTTTCTTTCTTTCTTTCTCTTTCTTTCTTTCTTTCTTTCTTTCTTTTTGTTAGCAAGCCATGATTCCCTGAGTAAAAGAAACTCCCATGCTGAAGCTTTAAATGAAGTAGGATTGCATGGCACAAGAGGAATATTCTATAGTCCTATTATTCTTAGAAATTTAAAAAGCCTAAATTCTTAGAACTTAAACTTTATATACTCTTTTCAGTTTCAGTATTTATACCCAGCAAAGTGAAACACAATTGGATAAAGTAGGATCTTCTCTCAATCTAGTTAGTGAAGTTTAGTAGAAGCCCAGCAAAGTAGGCTTGGCTTAAAACATGTTTCCTAATTGGAGCATTTTTAAGGAAGCAACACTTAACAATGTATTTTAAAATGATTGCAATTTTCTATCCTCTTGATTGAAGTAAGGGATTGTATTTCCACAGATATTTTTATGATAACAATCACCTTAATGTGAAATTTAGAAAAGTGTGGGACCAGCTTAAACAACTCTCCTACTTAAGATTCTACTTCTCAGACATATTTTTAGTGAAAGTCTGGGGAGTAAGAAGTTATTAAGTTTTCTCTAATGCAACTTCTCAGTACAGAAATGTTAATTGAGTATAGTATTATTCTCTATAGTCACTTGTTTATTTCTATTGCAGTTATATTTTCTTCCACGGCCTCACTTTTCTCATATATGTAAGTGTTATTAGCTTTCATTATTTTCACCTTTGTCTTTATCCTTGGGATACAGTGGGAGTCATAGCTTCTGAGCAAATCCAAATCCAAGTAGAAAATAAGAAATATATTAGAATTTGGAATGAACTACCTAAATGAATGTACCAAAGCACAACAAAAATACGTAAATCAGCATCTCTATTGTTGCCAAAAAAAAAAAAATCTCTACTCTTGTTGGTTTAATTTCCTTGAAGAACAATTCATGAACCTGTGAGTCTAGATTTGGGTAGTAAATTAATTTTTACCTCTGTTTGATCCCTTGTGATTAAAACACAATAAAAATTAAATCTAAAACATGAAATTAATGTTGATTTTTAACCTCTGAAGAGATATTCAATTACATGGAATTAGTCATCATTTTCTAATAATTAATGTAGCTTTTCTAATAGAAAAATTGATAAAGTCAGTTCTTGTGTATATACATTTTCATTTCCTTGATATTTCCTTTATAGTCCTATCAAATATTTTATACATGAAAACATGATAAAATCCAGATATAATTTGACAGACTTAGTAAAAATAGTTTCTCCTTAGTATGTACCATTTATATATTTTAATATTTTATATTCTAAGGAAATAGTAATAAACAAGACACACATAGTTTAGTCTTTCTACTTTTTGTGAAAGTAAAAAGTTTTGGGTGGTATGTAAAAGAAAGCACTGTAATTATTTAATGACAGTGACAGTAATGACTATACACCATATTAGTCAGTTAGCGGAATATGAAAGAACTGGGTAGAATAATAAAGAATATGGAGATATGAAATTCGGAGGAGCAGTTTCAAAAGTATATACCAGAATAGAGAACTGACTTGGGAAATACATGCAAAAAGATAACTACAATTTCATTGATACTCAGTTACTATGCTAATAATTATTAAAGAGCATAAATTCAAAGGAGACTATTTCAGATTGAATGTTTATATTGCATTAAAATACATTCTATTCAAGACCATCATTATCAATGCATTGTCCATTTTAATTTCTGTATAAATAATCACAAGGACATAATTTCAGAAGTTTAAGGAATGTATTTATAACAATGTCTTAGGTATAGATTTATTGCTGTGAAGAAACACCATGATCATGAAAACCTCTTAGAAAGGAAAACATTTTTGCTTATAGTTCAGAAGTTTTAGTTCATTATTGTCCTGACCTAAAGCATAGTGGCAAAAAGGCAGACATGGTTCTAGAGAAGGAACTTTGGGCCTGCATGAAGCAGGAATAACATTTCTTTTTTTTTTTTCTTTTTTTTCAGAGCTGGGGACCAAACCCAGGGCCTTGCGCTTACTAGGCAAGCGCTCTTCCACTGAGCCAAATCCCCAACCCATGAAGCAGGAATAAAATGCCACATTGTTCCTGGTTTGAACATTTTAGACATCAAAACCCACAACTAGTGACACATGTCCTCCAATAAAGCCACAGCTACTCCAAGTTCATACCTCCTAATAGTTCCACTTTCTGTGAGCGTATGAGTTATTTCCATTCTAATTACTACACAGAATGCCTCATTTTAAGAATTAATGTAATTCCTATTACTCCTCAAAAGTAAACAATGGGCGTTACAATGTGTTTTCACTCTAATTTTATATAAGCCATAAAAAATGTTATAAGAATTTACTCTATAAATTTCGTATGTTAGATGTACATCTAAATTTTTTCAATAAAACTAATTATAATATGCTGAAAACTCTAATAAAAATTCATCAGAAAGCGGTGTCTGTGCATGGATTTTAATGAAAATAGGTGCTGCTGAATTTTTACTCTTATTTCCATGCAAATGTATTCTAATTCATACTTGTGCTGAGAATATAAAATATTATTCAAGTACATGCAGCAGCAGCAAGCATAGAGTACAGGCGAGAGAGTTCTTGAAATGCAAATGAATACCATGCTTCTTAGGTCTCACAGAGAAATGGAGAGCTACAAAATTTGATGCAGCTTCTTCCTGTAATCTAAGTACTCCATGATAAAGATGAGATGGAATGAAATAGATGATTGAAACACTAAAGGGAAGCAATACTATGATATGACATGAGAATTTCTTACTGATAAAGCTAGACTAGCATAAACATTTTTAACCAACTATGATACCTCTCTGCCAAAAGAAATTCATGTGTGACAGTCAGAAGTCCGACTGGAAACAAGATGGTTTATGATTAAATAGTCTCTTGTTTGCCAATCTCTGCCAATCTTCCAACCTACCTGCCTGCTTACCTTTCATTTTTTTTTTCATTCTCGAGTTTTTTAATTGGATATTTTCTTTATTTACATTTCAATCTTATCCTTTTTCATAGTTTCCTCTCCGGAAATCCCATATCCTATCCCCCTCCCCCTGCTTTTATGAGGTTGCTCCTCCAACAACTCACCCATCCACTCCGGCCACTGCCTCCCTGACCCGGCATCCCCTACACTGGGGCATCAACCTTTACAAGACTAAGGGTCTCTCCTCTCCTATTGATGCCAGACAAGACCATCTTCTGCTACATATGTAGATGGAGTCATGGGTCCTTACATGTGTACTCTTTGGTTGGTGACTTTGTCTCTGGGAGCTCTGGAGGGTCTGGTGGTTGGTATTGTTCTTCTTATGAGGTGGCAATCCCATTAAGTTCCTTCAGTCCTTTTTCAAACTCCTCCATTGGGGACCCCTTTCTCAGTGCAGTGGCTGTGAGCATCTGCCTTTATATTTGTCAGGCTCTGGCAGAGCCTCTCAGGAGACTGCTATATCAGGGTCCTGGCAGCAAGCACTTCTTGACATCCACAATAGTGTCTGTGTTTAATGACTGTATGTGGGATGGATCCCGAGGTGAGGGCAGTCTGTGGAGGGCCTTTCCTTCAGTCTCTGCACACTTTGTCTCTGCATTTCCTCCCTTGAGTATTTGGTTCTCCTTTTTGAGAAGGAATGAAACATTCACCCTCTGGTCTTCCAACTTCTTGAGTTTCGTGTGGTCTGTGAATTATATCTTGGGTATTCTAAGCTTTGGGGCTAATATTCACTTCTCAGTGAGTGCATACCGTGTGTGTGTGTGTGTGTGTGTGTGTGTGTGTGTGTGTGTGTGTGTTTGTGTATGTGTGTGTCTGTGTGTCTGTGTGTGTGTACATGTATACATGTGCATGTGTGATGGATAAAATGATGGATTTTCAGGTTTCAGGTTTTATTTGTTCCTGTTGACTATATTCTATCTTCTTTGATACATTTTGGAAGAGAGTAGAGTCGTTAACATCAAACTCGTGCTTTATGTTGGATAACATTTAATAAGAAATATTTGGTTTCAAGTACATTTGAGTCCCATGACTGTCATAACAAATACACCACACTTTTTGGAACAAATAGGTGCAAATATAATGTACTACCTCAGTGTTTTAGAGGTAAAAGATCACAACTCATTATCATTGTGATAATACTCTGGAGTGCAAGAATTCTTTTCAAGGCTGTTGAGGTATAGTTGTTCTAGGTTCTGTTAGTTTCTAGTAATCCTTAGCTTTTGGGTGACTCAAATTACTTATTTCTGTTCTCTCTGTTTAATCACTCTCTTCCTCTTTTATATATAACAAGAAATATAATAATGGCCTATACACAGAAATGAAGATAAGTTCTTAATTGAAAAAGCTTAGCTAGTATATATTTTCCTTAATAAGCAACATTTAGTTGGCTCCAGAATTAGAATGCAACATCATTGAAGTCTTCCACAGCTCAAAAGAAAAATATAAAATAGTAAAATAAGACAAAATAACTAAAATTTTAGCCTTCAACCAAATTACACATTCATTTGTCATGCCTGACAAATTGTTTGCCAGCATTGTACTAATGCAGTCAAGGCACCATTATAAACCAAACGTTTTCTAGCTTGGTTGATGTTTGTTCTTCTCTTTTGGTAGCATGCTGAGTGCACACTTGGTTTAAGATGCTAGCATGTAAGGGTGAGATAGCTGTCACTATCTCAACTTCTCCATGTGAGGCTTGGTATTAACTTCAGCCATAAGTGTCTTTTCTGCCACTTTGCGGAGAATAACCTACAGACCTTTTAAGAGATTGTGTTCTTGGAGAATTCCCTTCAGGCTTTTTGGCCAATAACTCAACTTGATGCCATTCATTCTGTGAAATGAAAGCTTCCTTTGGTAAAAAGAGATGTCCACTTGGGCCAGGGACCTGCCCCTCTCTTCAGAATGAATGATAGACAGGATACAGGGAAGGACAGAGGTCAAAGACTAATAACCTCTGACCTTGTAACTCTCTTTTACTATTTTGTGCTAATAAGCACCGGTTTCTTTTCTTTTACTATATTGTGCTAATAAGTGCTAACTTTACACTATTCTGTGACTAAATGCTCTTGTTTTCTGGTAATAAACTCCTAATGACAGTAACAGGAGACTAATAAGAACAAAAGGCTTAATTGCTAGGGCACTCTGTCTCAAGGACCTCTGCTAGTCAGATTAGAGTCTGGCAAGTCTTTGTGAACCAGAAAACAAAGCAAGGAATAATAAAGAAAAAGAATTTACACAGATAACACACACACACACAATCACACACACACAGACACACACACACAGACACACAAGAAAAAAACAATTGGTCTGGTCCAACCACCTCACTCATCAACTCCACAAGAGCTCATGCATACTAACTTACATATAAATATACCTACCCACATATGTGTGTGTGCGCGTGTGTGTGTGTGTATAATCTATATATATTTATATATGTATATGTATACAGACATAAACATATATACATTTGGATAATGGGGCTTAGCCTTAAATGTTATACTTTATTTCTCTGGTCTTCTTATACATTATTTTGCAAAAGTTCTTTAGAAAATTACCTGATAAAATGTTTCACAAAAGGGGAATTACAGAAGGATGTCAATAGTAAGTTCAAAGCAGTGTTTAATACTATATGCTCAGTATAAGTTCAAAGCAACAATTTCATGTAGCCTAGCTTTATCATAGTGCATACCTGTTGCTTTGTCCTTGGTATTGACCTAGAACTAATGTTTTTCTTTGATCATAAATTTGTCCCAAGACTACTACTCCTTTTAGTGTAAGTGTGAAAGTTCATTGTATTCCTTATTAGGCAGACTTTACTTACTACTATATAAGAAGTGGGTACATTCTAGTATTCAATCTAACTTTCTTTTTCTAGGAACAAAACTAAAAACATCTAAAACATTCTTCCGAAAATTATTTGAATCAAATCACAAAGTCAATAAAATCATTAATTTATCTAAACAACATTAATTCAGAAGAGTTTATCTTCATGTTGATTTGTAGGAATTTGCTTACTAGAGTGGACTGATGGCCAGGAATTATTAGGCTATGTAACAGAGAAGTATCTAAGGACCTTGAATTCTAGAGCTCACCCATTATAAGCCAAGCAAATGGTAAGCCATCTCCAGAAAATTTACTTGCATGTTTTACTCTTTCCTAGATGGCTTCTCACATACTTGGGATTCTTCCTCTCATATCCTTGGGTATGTTGTTTATAGTACCTCTGGATATTTATCTATTTTAAGAATCTTCTACTATATTACGTTTTCATACTACCCATCAAATATCCCTTATCTTAAACTCCCTTGATCCTCTTGTTTCCTCACCCTGTCCATTTGATCTTTCTATTCTGGTCCCCAACTCCTTTCACACATAGGTATGTATTCTATTTCCCTTTCCTATAGAGAGCTATCTCTCTCCTACCCTGTTCCTTATACTATTTCTAATCTCTGTGGTTCTATGGATTGTAGATTCACTATCATTGACTTAAAAACTAATATTTATATATAAGAAAGTTTGTACCATATTCGTCTTCCTGCACCTGGTTTACCTCACTCAGGATGATTTTTCTAGTTCTATCCACTTAGCTGTGAATTTCATGAGTTCATTATTTTTTAATGGCTAGGTAATATTACATTTCATAAATATACCACAGCTTTCTTATGAGTTAATCTGTTGAGTTACATCTAGGTTGCTTCTTTTTTATGAATATTATGAATATAGCTTAATTAATATGGTTGACCAAGTATCTGTGTTTGTAGGATATATCCTTATGGCATGTGCCCAAGTATGATATAGCTGAATCTTGAGTTAGATCTCTTACTACCTACCTACATAATTTACACACTGATTTCCAAACCCATTTTAATTAGGAATCAATAACATAAGTAACATATAAGGATACATGTGGGAAGATACAGGTGGGTTAGTGAGAACTAAAGCAAAGGCCCTTAACTATGACTGCTGGGGCATATTTATGTAAAATGAACAATAAAGTTTTATTCTATAAGAAATGCTTATATATTATGTTGCTCTGAATTCCCAGTATATCAGAGGTCATCCATCTTTAGACTACTTATAGTCCTGTATCAAACATCCTTGGTTCATCCCAGATATCTATATGTGTGCCATGCACTTCATGACTCCATTTTCATTAAAGCTTTCTGATTTTATGGTTTTTGTCTCCAAGTATACGAAAGACAGTTTTACTTGAAGATGACCCATGATCCAGTACAGGGCAGAAACCTTGGGAATACTCAGGTTTATTCTTTTTATGCATGAATTAAATTGATCGCCTGTTTTTTTGAGAAGATTTTTATTATTTATAAATTTATGGGACAGTCAGTCTCTTTATTCTTTAATCTTTTACAGTCAAGTCTTTATCCTCCTCTTGGTCTGCCCTCTGACTGTTCCACATCCCATACCTTCTCCTTGCCCCCAGTCTTCATGAGGATGTCCCCACACTCACGCACATCTCACCAGACCACTCAATTCCTGAGGCCTCCAGTTTCTTGAGGGTTAGGTGTATCCTCTCTCACTGAGTCAAGACCCGACAGTCCTCTGTTGTATAATGTTGGAGGCCTCATATAAACTGGTGTATTCTATCTGATTGGAGTCTTAGTGTCTGAGCAATCTTGGGGATCCATGTTAGTCGAGACTGCTAATCTTCCTTTAGGGTTGCCGTCCTCCTCAGCTTCTTCTAGCTTTTCCATAATTTAACTGCAGGGGTCACCAGCTTCTGGACAGTAAGTCTTTAAGAGATATTGCCTTTGTTGTATGATTAAAATTATTTGAAGTCATTACTGTTTTGGTACTAAAACCATATGAAGACAAACACAATTATTATGTGCGTGCATGTGTGCATGTATGTGTGTGCATGCATGGGTATATGTTTATGTGTGTGTATGTGCTCAAGTGTCAAGGTACACGTGGGCAAATAAAATAACCATTTGCTGAAGTGTGTTCTTTCCTTCCAGCACCTGGGTCTATGGGATTGAATGCAGTATGCCAGGCTTGGAGGAATGCACCTGGGGATGAACCATTTTGTCACCCTCTTTGCTTTGAACAATGGAACAGCATAAATCAATTTGAGCAGAGTCTATGAAAAGCACTTGTAAATATGAACTGATCCCCTTGCTTTAAGCTGGCCTACTAGAGATATATGAAAAACTGTTGGAAACAATAATTTTTCCTCTTTGAGACCCTTCTAGATCAGCTAGTCTCTCATTTATGCTTTAAATGATAGAAGGGAAGTAATCATCTCCAGAAGAGACAGGCCCAACTTTGTGGTCAGAAGGTACAAAGGGCTAATGAATATGCTAATCTATTTGCAAACAATGGATGTGGGTATACAAAAACCTGCACAATGAAACATTTAAGGTATTTAAGAAAATAGTTGATGAAGATATTGGAAGGTGTAAATCCCTTCAAAACCTTGACTCAGAAGAACTAAAACTATAAAAAAGGACCATTCTAAAAAGATCAGTCATAGTTTCTAAGTGACCCTAATAAAATTCCAGGGCATCTTTTTGTAGATATTATTTAAAATAGTAAAATTTATATAAAGGTGTTGTATGAAAGATGAGAGCCAGCCAAACATACATGAACAAAAAGAATATGGTGGGAAGTATCATATCATATTTATAGTTGTTCTATATAGACATAGTCATAAAAACGGTGTGGTCCAGCATAAAGACAGACACATCCATTAATAAAATAGAATAGTGGACTCATATATTTCCACACAACTTCAGCTATCTGACTTTTGACAAAGGCACTGAAAATATACATTGGGAATAAAAGGCAGCATCTTCAGCAAATAGTGCTGTGAAATTCATTTGAATTAAGTTTTAATGAAGGGGGAAATGAGGTGTCATTTTTAAATCCAGAAAGCCTGTAGCTATATAGCAATCTTATTATTTTTAGGGCAGTTCAAAATGTCATGTCTCCACCCAGGGTCAGAGACATCATTCAAATCCCATTCTTTTCACCAATAATCAGCTCTTAAATTCTTGGTTTTTATAAGCTTTCTAGCACAAGAAAGGGGTCCACCCTAAATGACCTTTCTCTGTCTACTGCTAATAGCTAACTCTCTCCCTAACAATTTGATACAGACAGTAGACACTGCTGATGTCCAGACAAGGTTGTGAACTCCATTTAATGTAAAATCCCTGTTATATTACTGAGGAAATACTATTCTAAAAACCTAAAAGAGAATAACCCAAGGCTAAATGTGGGAAGAAATGGAACATGTCTAAAGATAAAAGGATGTTGGAGTGATAGCTTCTTCCAATGTAGTTGCAGGTATCTATGCACCTTAAGCCCCATCCTTTGAAAAGCTGAATTCAACAAGTAATTTGGCTGCTTCCTTTATGAAATGTTTCTCTTTTTAGTAGCCATCCTATATTTGTCTTTTTTCACTGAATCTGTGGAGAAATTTTGATGTCCTAACGCCTTCAAGTCTCCTTCTCTCTTTCCATCTATGGCTCTATTTACCCTTCATTCACCCATGAATCTAATGCATAATCCCTCTACTTGCACATGTGTCTGTTTTAAAATTGTTACATCTATGAGGTTGAAACCATTATAGACCTCTACAATTCTCTAAACAAATGGAGTCCTATATAGATATAGATACTTTTTATGAACCTCGTTTATAATTATCCCGTCATGTTTTGCTGTATTACATTTCTGAGGAAATTCCAGCATCTGCTAGTAGCTTAACCCTCAAGGTCAATCCTGTGTTTTAAAATTCTGCCACCATTTTGAAATGAAAGACAGTGAGTGAGAAGTGCACCTGCCATGTGCATCTTTCAGGAACCTCTTCCCATGTTTATATTAAAAATCAGAATGGAGAAACGGGAGAGCCAAAGATGCAATTCCTAATTTGAAGTCTAAGGTAGAAAAAGTGGCCCTCATGTTCAAAGACAAGAGAAAATATATGCCTTAGGGACACTGAAAAAATTAACCTTTTATGTTTTTAAATCCAGGGCTTTAATAGATTGTACAATATATAACCCTATTGGTGAAATCAAAAGTTATCCTTTTTACTATTTCAAATCCTAAGATATTAAGATATACTCTCATAGATGCAGTTAAAAATAATATCTTATCTACTATTTGGATGCCCAAAAATTTGATCAAATATAAATCTAGAATTAAAGAATATATTATTAATATATTGATTATATAATCAATATATATATACAATGTATAAATATTAAAAAATAAAATTATTTACATTTCATAGCACAGAGCTGCATACTACACTTTGGGTAAGTTAGACTCAATTCCTCTTTGACGTTTCAATTTCCTGCTTTGTTTAGCTTTTTGGAAACAAATTTCTTCTCAGAGTATATATTTTCATTATGTTCCTCCCTACCTCCTCATTTTGTATTGATTAGCTCTGTAGCAATGTGTTTACCCTTCCAATGTATTTTGGTCAAATTCAACGCTCTTTTCACTTCTTTCTAGATCCAAAGGCTTTTCTCTACCAACCTAAATTTGTGTGCTTTTATGTTTTTCTCACAATGTACAATTTATGCTGCTTATCAATTCTTGAATGATGTGATCTTCTATGGGACCATGCTCTAAAATCAAGGGGCTACCTAGTCAAAGGAAAGTTGCATTCCCTATCCCAGCAAAGATTAATTAATAATAATCATCAGTTAAAGTTAGAACTCCATACACAGCTATTCACTTGATTTGAGGGCATTTTATTGGTCTTGAGCTTACAGACAACTACTTTTTTCCTCTGGGGGAATCAATAGCACCCACCAGCAGTACATAGACTAATCAGTAGAAATAGAGCTTTCAGGTAAATATGTTATATTTTTCCATGTACTATGGTCTAAATATGTGATGCCTTCTGAAATACGGTTTTACTGTAAATTTTTGGTAGGTAACAAATAGACTTGGCTATATCCTGTAATATTCTGAGTTATGGGAATTTTCTACTCCAAATAGTAGTAATCTTTCCCTAGAACAATACTTTACATTGGCTATCCTGTTAGGTCTAGTAATAGCCTTGGTAACCCACTCCAGAGGAACACTGTTTTAACTTTTTCTGTTTCTCTCTCTCTCTCTCTCTCTCTCTCTCTCTCTCTCTCTCTCTCTCTCTCTCTCTCTCTCTCTCTCCCTCATCCCCTCTCCCCCCTCCCCCCTCCCTCCTTTTCCCCTCTCCCTCCTCTTCCCCCTCCCCTCTCCCTCTCCCTCTCCCTCTCCCTCTCCCTATCTCCCTCTATCCTCTATCTGTCTCTGTTTTGTCTATCTCTATGTTGGTCTCTCTCTATCTTTCTGTGTGTGTGTGTGTGTGTGTGTGTGTGTGTGTGTGTGTGTGTGCAGATGAGAGAGAGAGAGAGAGAGAGAGAGAGAGAGAGAGAGAGAGAGAGAGAGATATTTTAGGAAGATTCACAATAGTTACTTTAAATATTTTTTCAAACTGTCAATAGTGTTTTATCTTTGTCCATAATCTATCACCTATACTACACATTCTCTTCAACTATCATCATTTACTTCCTCCTGTCCCATTATAGTCCCATAAAACACTTATACCTCTGCATTCTCTTTCCTCCCTTAAAATGTACTTCACATACTTTTTTACTAATACCTTAACTTTTATGGGTATTTCAAACAAAATATACTTATATGAAGATTCATATTAGACTCAAGAGACTTCCATACAGATACATTTCTTCAGTTTCCTATGTCTTGTAGTCTGCCTGTCAACTTAAAGGGGAATGTTTCAATTTGGTGGAAATAACTATAAAACATTCCATTATTCTCTTTTTTACATTTTTCTTCTTACAGATTTTACAGTGTTCTCTGAGCCATGAAAATGTTATTTGATGTATAACTGAGCCACTATGCAACAGCTACAATTCACCTACTCTCAGCACCTTAACTAGTTATGAATCTTTTCAATAACTACTGTCTACTGCTGAAAAGATTTTCCTCTACAACTATGAGTATAAACATTGAAATTTTACTCAACAACCTTATGATTTATAAGAATGCTTTATTTCTCAAATATACTGGATACTTCCTTTTAAATTCACTAACTGTTAAATATTCTGTCTTCACAGATGACTTTATAAATTTGTCAGATACTCAGGAATAGAATTATTTAACCTTATGGAGGTATACCAGCTGTCTGCTGCAGAACCAGCTGATTTTAATATTCAGCAACTAAAATGTTAAGAATGACAAATAGGGGTTGGAGATTTAGCTCAGTGGTAGAGCGCTTGCCTAGCAAGTACAAGGCCCTGGGTTCGGTCCCCAGCTCTGAAAAATAAAGGAAAAAAAAAGAATAACAAATAAAATAAAAAAATATCATTTGTACCTATTACTTATAAAAGAGTGATATTGCATACAACAACATGAATAGGAGCTACAAGTCATTTAGTGTTCTGCAGTCCTGTCATTGTCCTCAACTGCTCCATTTCCTCATACTTGGGAAGTACTACAGGCTTTTTGTATACATCCTCTTGATTGCGTTGACCATTATAGAAAATAATAAGAAATGACAGCCAGTCCCACAATTCTCTAGAATAGCCACCATTATTGTAACAGAGTTTCGGCTAGTACCATAGCTTCCTTCCTCAAAGGGCTGCTAAAAGGGCCCTGTGTAAGTCAAACTACCTGTAGTTAGAGCAAACTTTCTTAGAGTATAGAAATATACACAGTTAACTCGTGGAAAAAAATGCCTACCTCTTAGGAAAATTTCACAATTTTTACCTGGAGTTATTTTCTTTTCCATTCTTTTCATCTTTTGGTGAACAGTTATTTAAATTAGGCCCTTAGAAAAAACAAACAAATGAAAAAAGTCAAAATACAAAACCATAAAACCTAGTAATTTTATCTTGACTCAAATCTCTCCATGTCTGACCATGAGTAATTCTAACAAAACAATTGTGAATGCTTTTTTATTATTCTAATCCTACCTCTATTGGTTTTGTAATGTATTAACTTGATTTTCATGCTAATCTAAGTAATTCAGGGGTGTTAGATTCCATCAAGGGGCCTGATAAAACTATGAAAGTCCTATTATCATTCTAAAGTTTATGCTCATTTACATCTCTTTAACTCCCTTGTGAACTGTTTTATCAATCCAAGCAACCAAGCAAACTGATCATCAAACATCTCCACTCACATGACTAATGCCCTCAGCAATGAATGTATTTTCTGTCTTGTTGTCTGCTTCCTAATATCCATGAGATGTCAGCTGGAAATAAACTAGTATAGGAATCTCTCCTATGGGATTGTTCATCAGAGAATAATTTCCTTCATGATACATCAACTTACCACTTTGACTTCAAATAGCGAAGTGTGGCTGCCTATAGTATTTGACTATTCTCTCTTTCCTGGGTTGTTTTCAGAAGAATCTCATCCTCTCTCATGACATTTAATTTCATAACTAAAGTTGTGATTATGTTTTATCATTCCTTTATATTTTTCTTAATCTATTTGTGGTCTTTGTTAATAATCATAGTTTTCTATACTGGGTTATTTTAAGGCTCTAATTTATAGACGTGAAATGGATTTTCTTCTTCATATTAAAAATGGGTTGGTCTGAAGGGTATCTTCTATTTACTTTGCACTCTTTCTTTTCAGCAATAGACTTACCTCATCCTTTAACTTCCAGGTTTTGGATCCCAAGAAAGGGGCTGGAGCAAAAGACAGATGAAATTTCTATTTCCTTTCCCTTGTGTCCTACCACCAAGTTTAAAAGATGACAATCCAATAACACAATAACATTCTCAATTTTCCCACATTTAATGGGAATGAAGAGGATAGAATCCATGTCTTTCCTAGATAGTAATTTCTTCTTATGTGGGTAAATTATTTCTGGGTATTCAGGTGAGTTTCATATACACACAGAAAGAAATACACATCAATAGCACAGCTCTTTACAATATTTCCCAAAATATGTTATGCTTAAGTATTATAATAAATTATCAATCCACTTATCATTTTAGAGGACACCCCTGTATCTATGTAACAGATTCAATTCATCATGGAGCATTGTACCGTATACCTTATAGAGGAAGATAGCCTATAAAGGAATTTCTTCATGAATGCTCCACTTTTAGACAATGGCACACACATATAGCAAAACAAGGAGGAAAACTATCTAGTCATTAGTATATTCACTGTAGTTATCCCATCCTCAGATGGGTTACCCTCTGATACATAGCTTATCACATATACATGAACTATGTAACCATTTCTCAGAATCTCATCTTTGGTTTTCTTGATCCATGATAAAACACTAATTGTATTTAAAGACTTTTTTGCGGTTAAAAAAAAAATGACTACCAATATGTTTCTATCCAAGTCCAATTTCATGAAAAGTGAGTCTGCTTGGGTTACTTACAGAAAAATGAATGAGAGGTTATTTAATGAAGCACAGAAGACATGGGTAGATGCATCACTGAAATGGGCATATCAATATAAATCATGTTTTAGATAGATTGTACTAGTGAAAATTCCTAAACAATTTTTATGAGACATCAAGACAGAGTTTCATTTCAATTTGCTTATTTCTTATAAAATCTATTGCAGAAGTTTCATGATTCTTGTAGAATTGTGAGTTTCTTGAGTTTCATAGGGGTTTTTGAAATTAGAAAAATTAGTTAAATAAAACCTTTACCAAAACTTCCTTTTATGTATTATAATCATCTCATATAGTACACAATATTATTAATATATAATATAACCCTTTATATAGTTTATATAAGTTACACATATTATTTTTTAGTTTATATATAGGATATATTAGAATATTAAATGAACCTTCCATCTCTAATTTGCAGACAAAGTGTGATATCATACTACATTTGGGATTGACTAGACTGAAGTAAAACAAAGATAAAGTAATACTGTCCACATTTTAATTACATATTTAGAAGAGAACCCATTTTTTTTCTTCATGTTGACTAAGAGAATACAAGTAATTCTTAATCTTTATTGCCAGCATTTACTAGGGTCAAAAATATTTGAAGAAGTGACAAAACATTTTCTGGGTGAATCTTTGTGGTTTTATCTAGAAAATATTAGAATGTCGATCATTGCTTTTAGTGGAAAGAATCACCTAGAATTTGGACAGTATTATTTAGCAGACTGATGAATTAGATTGAACAACAACAACAACAACAACAAAACAACAACAACAACAAAACATGAGATATTTGGAAAACTTTAGCTTTTGCTTTTGACCATAGACTTCATAATTCAGATTCATACTCCAGGTTTTGAAAATGTATATAAATCAACAAATTTCAGCAGGACTTTCAGGAATCTACAAGGGTCAGAAACCTTATCTTTGTTCCATCTTATTTTGAGGCTTACTGCTTTTTGAACTGGTTGAAGAACTCAACAACATTTTGTTTCACTGCCTTTTAAACATAAAGACAACCATTGTATGACAATTGAAGTAACAGTTGAATAAATTAATAAATCTAAGAAATCAACATTAATCAGAAAAAATCTGAAATGTATTATATATAAGTAATATTATATCTATATATTTTATTCATATGTTTTACATTATATATTTCATAAAATATATATTTCACAATATATATATGTATATGTGTGTGTGTACAAATATATTAATAATTCCTCAGGGCACCACTAATTAGTTGCCCTGATTTCTTTTTTCTACTGATTTAGGGTCTAATTATGAATTTAGAGAATGTCTTGAACTCATATTTATACTTCTTGAGTAATAGACTCAAAGGAATGCACCCGTGTACTCAGCCTGTTTTAACTTATTCCAAGCAAAGCACTGTCATCAACAGCAGCAGTATCATCAGCAAAAAATGTTATCATTGTATGAAGAATCTTAACTGCATCATGAGGATTGTTGGACAAGTTGCTGATAGTTACAATTTAATCACTCTGTATCCATAGCCCTACCCAGAAGTTTGTGGTTCTTGCCTGGTCAACATATACTGACTTATTAGCTGAGTTAGACTAAGAGCATTCTACAATAAATTGGTGTAATAAAATTTAAGCCCGCACTTTCAAATATTTGGGTTCTTATTTGTTTACCACAACAGTCTTGCTTCTGCCATGAGAACCAACCAAGGATTCTGTATTGAAGAATGAGAGAACACAGAGAATGATCAAAGTCTTTCACCTAAGAGTCAAGCTGTTTAGCTCACCATCAGCTACTGTCCATGGCTATGACGAGCTCTTTCTCAAAACCAGGTTAATAGCTTCCATAAGGCCAAGCAAATTTAAAAATATAAGAATTATGATTATGTAAATAATTATTTTATGGGTAAATTTTGAAGAGGGTATTAGTAGGGAAATTTATTGAAGGGAAGAAAGAATGGGAGCTCAATTATTTTTATTAGCTAATGATGAAACATGCAGTCTACTACCAGATATAATTATAACTTCAAAACTTTTATGAATTATAATATTAACTGTATTGTAATCCATTGTTTTAGTTTACTGTGTCATAAGAAGATATACAAATTGGTGTGGGACACAACAATATGTGTATGTGTTTGTGTGTGTTTGTGGTGGGGAGGGTATTAATAAATATTTAAACATAAATACTTTTTAATCCTTCCAGGGATTTCATATGTTTTTTTATTTAGCTCATTATCCAGTGGTATATTTTAAACAAAGTAGCTACTTTTGAGTATTAACTATAAACTATAAATAATGCTATTTGTATGGGAAAATATTTCCTATAGTTTTATTGAATAAATCAAAATTTTATACAACTATGTAATAAATGAGCATTGATTTATAGTCTGTAAAACACTCAGGTTTATTTTTACTTTGTATTTTTAATTTTAATAATCAATAGTTTTTACTTTGATCATGTGTCACTATACGAATGAATATAGTTCATATAGGTCTAGCTTGCAGTAAACACTTCTATCCTTGATAAAAACTATTTCAAAAATGTTACTTACAGTTATGAAATGTATTAATCAGGGTTGTCTAGAGTCACAGAACATATAAAATGTCTCTCTATATTGAGGAATGCATTGTGATTACTTATAGACTGTTATCCACCTAATCCAACAATAAGCAACTGTGGATGGGAAGTCCAAGAATCTAATAGTGGTTTAGCTAGAAATGGCTACTTGTTTCAGCTTGTCTTCTGTATAAGCTGGAATCCTGAAGAAGTAAATTCTAACAAATGTGCAGTCAAGTAAGTGCAAGCAGTCGAAGAAGAGTGAATCTTCCTTCTTCCAATGTTCTTATGTAGGCCTCCCAGAAAAGGTGTGGCCCATACTATAGATGTGCTTCAGCATGCCTAGATCTGGGACTTGCTCTGTCCCAGGCTCACCCTGAACTCAGAGATCTCTTCTGCTGTGCCAACTCCAGTGGAGTCTGTCTGACATGAAACAATCGTGGTCTGCAGGCCTGAGATGTGTGTTCCTCAGAACATGGTTTCCTGGAGACACTTGGCCACCTCCTCCTCAACTTTTCTGCCAAGCTGATTGGAATCAGTAGGATTGGGAGTTACATACTGGCTCTTTTTTTTCTTTTTCTTCTAATAGGAACATGGAGACCTGATTTGGTGTTTATGGATCTTGCCTCTTTTGAAAGTACTAGCAAAAATTAAGTAGAATCAGAATGAAACTCTAAGAGATGTGATCGATAACTTACAACAGGAAGAATTAACTGTGGAAAATCCAGACCTCCTAGATAGTGAAAGAATTAAGGCGCTAGCTATTAGAGGGGAAAACCCCGTCAATTATAAAAAATCCAAACATTTAGGAATTCCTATTAAGTAGTTACATGGAAGAAAATAATTATTTAATTAGAAGAAGGCGGTGGGCCCCTCCTTTAGGTAAAAACAGCACGAGTAGATACAGGACTACTGCAGAGCCATTGCCATACACCGGGACATATGATGAAGAAGGTAAAAAATGGGTTAATATTGACGGAAAGAGAGTACTATATTATTCTTTAAATTTTATAGAATGTTTGGCCAGATCACATCCCCGTGCTTGCCTATTATCAAAAGGAACTAACATACCCTTAAAAAGACAATTACATGCATTTTGGCTAAGAGAGAGTAAAAGACTGAAGATTTCTTACAGCTGGCTGTCCTGTTGTTATCCGAGAGATGATATTTAGAGAGGAGGTAAATGAGGTTTATGACCACCGCCTGGCACCAGTCTGATTCTCAGGAGAACTTATTTTCTGTCTTGCTTTCTGTTCTGAACTTCATGCAAACTGTGAAACTTTTTCTTTTTTCTTTTTTTTTTTTTTTTTTTTACGGTTCACAGACTGGTTCAACAATGCACAGTAAAGAAAACATTAACTATCACTCCAGCGGTGTCATGTAGACGGGAATGTCACCCTTTGTAAGCAAACTTTTTCGTGGTTATTGTTTGAGTGTACCCTGGTAAGGGGTCAAAAAATTAGCTCCTGTTCAGGCATTGTATATAAAAACAAAGCAGATTTCAGTAAAATCGCAGCAGATTCAAACCACCCTGAGTGTGTCCTGTCTGTTTGTCAATGCGCCGAACCTGTGCCTTCCTGAGTACCAGAGCCCTGCTTCTCCCGCGGTGTCCTCCGTCTGAGGGGTCCATGGCACTCTTTCCCTCATCTCCTGGGATTAAAGGTATATAAAACCTGGCCTGGGCTTAAGAGTTTAATGACCACTATGCTTCAAGATCACTCTGCCAAGATCTAGGTCTGAAACTTGTATCTTTAAGCCTCAAGATCTGGATCACAGGTGTGCCCTCCAATTCTGCATTGTAGTTCATTCCAGATATAGTCAAGATGACAACCAGAAATAGTCACTACATTAAATTTACTTTTAATAATAAAAAAAGAGTGAAGTTACTGTTAAGGTTTAATCAGCTTGTCTTTTATTGAATTAAAATATTGTTCGACAAGACGTTTGGTTGTTCATACCTTAAACTGTAATTCCGGGTAAAATCAGTGGCTTAGGACAACACGAGCCAAAGGAATATATTTGGTACAGTTGCCTAGTTAAATTGACAGAGCTAAGCTGTTTTCTAAATGTTTTTTCTATGCTCATAGATCAATGTAGGTTCAAGCTTTAATAAAAGACATTTGCTTTTTTCAAGGATTGGTAGTAAATACAGAGACTCAGGAATCCTCATAAGAAAAAAGTAGAAAAAAGAATAAGATATGGATGATAAAGTGAACGACTGTGAAATTTTACTTTCTGGACACTTGAGATCCAGTCATAACCTCACAACATTGACTGCGTCCACAAATACTATAACATATATCTTGGAAAGGTGCAAGGGTTCTTATTCTTCCGTTATGAAGTATTTATTATTGAAGGGTTTGTAGCAAGAAGTCACTGTATATCCATAGAGGCTACCATCAGCTCCAAATGGATAGTTTCAAACACAAGATCACAGAAATGATATTGTATAAATTAAGAAAACAAAAACAAACAAAGCAAAACCAAGACAAAATGCAAACAATCCTGAAAGTGGACATAAATGTTTGAAAGGGAACTGGAGGTGATTAATAAATGTATAGAGAAGACTAAATAGGTTAGAGGGTTACAGTAATCAGAATGCATGAGAAATTTATTTCTAATTCACAGAACTCACATTAAAATATCATAACCTGGCACATACTTAAAACTTTAGCTATAGGAAGGTCTTGATGTACTTCTGGAACTCACTAGGTATACATCCTTCCAAGTTATTTTAGCTCCTCATCTAGTAAAGATCCTATCTTAAAATAAGGTGAAAAGATTCTTAAGAATTAACTTAAAACAGATTCTTGGTCCACACTTGTACCTGCATGAGTGTGTGCATGCACATGGATTGGGTATACACACAACACACATATGGCTTCCAATGTGCACATGCCTGTGTGTACCGGCATAACACACACATACACACACACACACACACACACACACACACACACACACACACACACGCACGCACGCACGCACGCGCGCGCGCACGCACGCACACACACACACGTGCACGCGCACATACACATGCACACACACACATGCATACAGTTGAATTGCTATAAATTTTCAAACTCAACAACTAAAATCAGTAACCATAATTAATTATATACAAGCTGCTCTTTTAAAAGTAATTTGGCTTACTTGTACACATGATTAGGTGATTATTGAAGATGCAAGAGGCCCTCGGTTTAATGCCCAATACTGTGAAAGAAAGACAAGAGTAAGAAAGAAAGAACTATAGTAAGAGTAAAAACTTAATGTTTGGGGCGGGGGCAGAAAGAGAGCAACAGAGAGCAACGAATATACCTTTTTTTTCTACATTTCTACAGTTTTAGACAATAACATCATCCACTGAGACATTCACTCTGTAACCACCATACTCATAAGTGAGACCTCATTTATTCCATCTGCAATACACAGACAATACTATTTGAACTATTAGTGATCTGGAGCCATGTTTAATCTGTTTGGAATATAGTTAATTTTCCTTAAAAATGTATGCATAACTGACAGATTACCTCATCAAGTACTCTTCGATTGTTTAAGCCTCTGCCTTTCCTTTCTATGCTGCTAATGTAGTTATGTGTTTCTTATTCAGATTCAATTGGCATCCAATGTTATTTATATCATAGTGGCAAAATCATATCTTCATCCCATATAGCATGTTTTGTGTGTTTCATTTTCCTAATTTTGTGCAGTAGACATTAGAAGTTAATATATCATAATCTTGTAAAATTGTAAATAAAAACAGAAACCTATACATTTTTATTAAAAGCTCTTTTATATCAATATTCATGTTTGCATATATGAATCCAAATACAAATGAGTGCTTCCTAAATATATAATATCATATCAATATGACTAGATATTTTATGCATTGATGTTGGAATATCAATGACAAATTCACATAACCAATTTATATGTTTTGTGTTATGCCTTCACAATTATCTAATCACCATAATGTTTCATGTGAGGCAATGAAACCATTTTGGATTGTGAAAAACAATTTGAAAGTATACTTACTTAAACTGCAGCTAATACACATAATAATTGATAAATGTATTTAGCATGTGATAAACTATTTGAACTATCAAACTCTCAGAATGGTAATATCTCTGATGCTCATACAGATCCCAAAGCCAATCAATGTCATATATGACATATATGTCATTAAAGTGGATAAGAAAAAGTTAGGTAAAAAATTTAAAATTGCTTCACATATTTAATTTATCTGTTATCTATCTATATATTTACCTATTTATTTATATGTCTATTTTTTAAAGCTAGGTATTTAATCAAGTTTTTTACTTATTCCAGACTATGTGATAATTTTCCCAGCCTTATTTTTTTTTTTTTTCTTTTTTTCCGGAGCCAGGGCCTTGTGCTTGCTAGGCAAGCGCTCTACCACTGAGCTAAATCCCCAACCCCTCCCAGCCTTATTTTTACATTTTATCCAAATATTTTTATTGTTTCTCTTGGAATTTCACATCATGCTTCCCAATCACACTCATTTCTATGTCCTTCTATATCATCCACAACCCTTGTGACCTTAGTCCCGAGGAAAAAAAAATAAAGTCTTCTCTCCATGTTCTTTCACTCACAAGACTGTCAGCATCTCATTGAATGGCTCCTCAAATAGAACTTAATTCTTTCCTTCCCACTTTCTCTTCTTTTTTTAATTTGTGTGAAGATCTTTTTCTTAAGTTTCCAGGCTAGCCTTGATCTCATTCTGCAACCTAGGCCGATTTTGACCATGTGGCCCTCCTGCTTCAGCATTCACATCTCCATAAATATATTAGATGAACTTGGTGAGTCAGAGATATGCAAAGAACATATTCTTAACTGTTATCATTGAAAGAAAGCCAATGGACTTTTATATTATAAGATAAAAAGGATTTGTGGAACACTTTAAGAATTGCCCTTTTACAGCCATTTTCACAACTTTTTTGAGACACACTCTTTTTAGGTTGAAAGTGGTACCATGTAACAAGGGTAGGGACATGCCTGAGTTAGCCCTGTGGTGACAGTTCTCTGATCATTTGATAAAACTTGGCCCAGGGAGTTACAATTTAACAAGTGAAGTAGTAAATATAGAATATTCCTTTGAAATATGAAATCCCTGTAGAGCAGAATTTGTAAGAAATCTGATGGAAATTTACATTTCAACACATTGTTCATTTCTATTTCCCACCGTGGACTCACACAGAACAATTGCCCTTTTGAGAGTTCTTTGCTGTAGTAAGAATCAGTGGCAAAATCCCTGCTGCTAAGCCACATTACCAGAGCGGGTTGAAAGGACAGTTGTACAGACCAAAGTCACTTTGTTAAATAACACTCTCTAAAATTTGATGCTGCGGGAAAAAATAGAAGCTTTAAGTTTAGTAAATCATAGGTCAGCACCTTCATGGATTTCACTTTCTATTTATATAATTCAGAGGGTCATTTGAGAACATCCTTTATTCCTTCTTAATATAAAGCACAAGTAAAATATTCCTACATAAAACTATTAGATGTTATAAGGTAAAGAAAAGAATTTCATATAATCAAATAGTATGAATGTCTTAAAATGTGTACATCAAAGTCAAAAGTAGATGACATCATTTAAGGGGTGGAATACCTCTTTTCAAAAGGTAAATATTTGGTATTTTGTTCATTTATGATATGTAGATCAAATCTACCCCTTATCATATTTTGTATTCTTTTTAATTCTGTTTTTGTAGTCCACTCACCAACCACCTTTTCCTTCCATCCTCATGTTCTCTTCCTTTGTCTCTCTTTGTCTGTCTCTGTCTCTTTCTCTCTCTCTGTCTCTCGTATATGTGTATATGTGTGTCTCTCTCTCTGTGTATGTGTGTGTGAATGTGCATGTGTCAGTGTGTGTGTGTGTGTGTGTGTTATTAATATCCACTATTTAATGTGCCTGAATGTTCGTGGGTTTGTGGACATCTACTAGAGTATTATGGTTACCTGTCAGGGACCTGAATCTCTAAAGACCTGTGGTGATACTTCATGTCCTAGTGGCCATCAGTGGACAGTATCCCTTAAGCAGAAGCTGACTTTATGATCACATCCCTTCAGCTATTCCAGGAATTTGGCTGGCTTGAACTTACACAAGTGGCAGGTATTATTTATTGATGTGAAGTATCTTTCAGTATTTTTAAAAAATCACTTCCTCACAAAAATACCTTTGTAATTTGTCAAATGTATTCTTCACACAAAAATTGTGTAAATTCATTTAAACACACAATTGCTATTTTCTCTCAAACTGAATAATAGAAGTTTGATATTTCTCTCAGTATGAATAACTTTCGACTTATATACTTTACTACCTTAAAATCTTAAATTACATGCCTATAAAACATGTTATTTGCATTAGAGAAATAACCTGTTTTAAAAGATCAAGAAAATGTTTCTAAGCGCACTATATAAATCTTCCCATTTATAAATTACAGCTTAAAGAATAACAAAGGTAACTAGCCTATTTTTATACGCACATAAATGCTTTCTAATTCTTCAGTTACTTTTCAGTTTCCATTTGAAACTTTTAATGAATGTGGAAATAACTGGGCAGTATCTTATTACATTATAAAAAATTACTACTTTCCTTTCAAAGACTTTCTGATTGATCTGAGAATGTGCCTTTTTACATATCTCATCTCTTATACTTAATTATAAAGGACTATGTCACTATCAGATATAGGATAAAAGTGTTTGTCTATAGAATGAATTGTGCATTGTTTTTCACCAGCGAGTTTGTTCATAAATATATAAATCCTAAAGCTAACCTATATGTTCACAAAAAAAGGAAAACATTTGAGCATTCTAATTTAATTTGCATCCCACCAGAACACAGGAAACTTCACATACATAGGTAGTATACATAATTGCCATTGCAGCATAGTTTTCATAATAGGCAGAAAGAACTCATCACTCAATGTTTAGTGTATATTTTGTATTTACATTTTCTGTTTACTTGTAAAATCTTATAAGTTGAATTGAGTGGAAAAGAAGAGGGGATAATAGCAAAGAGAGATAATGTTCCATGTAGATACATAGAAGTATAGAAGGAAAAGTTGCTCAAGATTTTTTTAGTTGTCTAGTCATTTACTGTGCAAATTGATCAAAGGCTTAGAACTTTGACTTATATATTAATTATGTCTGTTTACAAAATGTTTTCCTTAACAAACTGCAAATGTAATCTCCCTTAATTGATATATTTTACATATAAGGCTATTGAAATAATTTAAGATTGTCTTTGTAGTTTTTGTTTATTTATTTTTTGAGGATTAATCAAGGCAAGTGACAGGCCTTGAATTGAAGCTCATGCTCTCTGCAGCTCTTTCTTAAGTTTTAAATGTTTAAATAGTAGATAGTATTTGCAATTATTTTTACTCTTCTTCCAGATAGTTTAATGCCTCAGTGTTTTCATCAAAACAACTCCAGTTAAGTTGTGTGTTAAGTGATTGAAACACTACATAAGAAATTTAATAGAAGATTTTTTTAAAGATTTTTAATAATATTTTATTTAGGTCAAAGAAATTTCATACATGTTTTGAATATATTCACTGTCTCCCACAACACTACCCCTATTAATGCCCCCTTTACTATGCACTGATGTTTGCCATTTTTATTATTTTGTCTGAAACTTTCATGACCAATTTTATTCTGCCCAAATATTCTTGGATAATGTGATCTTCTACTGAAGACTGAACAACTTACCATGGATTCACTTGTAGAGAAAACTGTTTCTCCTTCCTTCAGCAGCTAAGAATTGCCAATATTCTTGAGACTCATGAAAATACCATGTGCCTAAGTTTTTTCTCCTTGCTGGGCTTTAAGCTTGTTTGCCCCTGCACAGGTTTCTGCATGCTATCACAAGCATTGTGAGTTTATGTGTGCCAGTTTCCTGCTGTGACAGTCAAAGATCGTGTCTCTTCCTTTATTTCTCCACCTCAGGCTCTTACACTCTTTCTGTCTTCTCTTCCACCATGATCTCTGAAGCTTTAGAAGGTGGTATTTGTTTCTTTGAGGCTGAGCATTCTGCAGTCTCTTACACTCTGTACCTTGGAAAATTGTGTGCTATTGTGTTGCTTATATTCTATTTCAATCAGAAGTTTCTTAGATGATGTATGAGAGACGCATTAATCTACGAGTACAATGATGCCAACAGGGGTCAGTTTAATACTAAACATCATGCACTATTTTTATAGATTTTTCTTTACGGCCTATAAATTAGTTATAGGTTCTTAGTCTATCTATCCAATAAAAATAAAAAAAAATAAATGAAGATGATGACAGGTACAGATCTCATCCTGTAGAAATTCAATCAGAAATTAATGAATTGGGGTTGGGGATTTAGCTCAGCGGGAGAGCGCTTGCCTAGCAAGCCCAAGGCCCTTGGTTCGGTCCCCAGCTCCGAAAAAAAAAGAAAAAAAAAAAACAGAAATTAATGAATTACTTCCATGAGATTCATGACAATACTGCACAAATGTGCATGTCTTTCTAAGCCAGCCATTTTGGTATGACTAGTGATTACTTTGACCTCAAATAGCATGCATAGAAACTTCATCAGTATGAAAGCAAGTCTGTAGAAATAAGGATTATAGTACTGCACTGGTTTTATTTTGCAAGGTTCTATGCTCACATATGCCCAGTATTCAGCAATAGGATCTTATTGTCAAGTCCTAAAGGTAAGCAATAGCAATGGCAATAGTTGTTAATGTTTGGATGAACTGTCTATGGTACTGCATTGACCAACAACTCCAAAACGAGTAATGCTACTACTGTAAATCAAAAAATAGCAAATAGCCATTAATATATATAACGTATACATAATGTTTAAGAATCAATGAAAATCTTATCTGTACATAATAATTTATCTTATATGTATAATATATACATATTGTTATAATTATGTAAGCATCTTTAAAACATGGTAATAATCTTTGATGAGAAAAGCACATTTAAAAAGAGGAAAAATCACTCCAAACTTACTTATAAGATACTAGTCTTTCTAGACAAGGCTGCCTATTCCCTCCCTATCTAATCAATATAGTACTCAAACTTCTAGCCAGAGCAATTAGGCAACAAAAAGAGGTCAAAGGGATACAAACTGGAAAGGAAGAAGTCAAAATGTCACTAAATGCAGATGATACAAGAGTATACTTAAGTGACCCCAAAAATTCCACCACAGAACTCTTAAACCTGATAAACAAGTTCTGCAAAGTGGCTGATATAAATTAACTCCAACAAAGTGTGGATGCTTCAGACCTTCTAAGAAGGGGGAACAAAATATTTACAGAGGGTAAAGGGTGGGATGGACTTTAGAAAAAGAGAAGAGGTGCAGGAGAAAGGGGGCAGGATCAGGTATGGGGGGAAATGGGGATGATATCCAGATGGTCAGGAATTTGTACAGAAGTGTGTAGCAATGGGGGATGTGACACAGGAGGTAGCCACTGGAAAATCCAAGATGTCAGGAAAGCAAGAAACCTCCAGAACCCAAAGGGGATGACATTAGCTGAATTGCCCATCAAAGTGGAGGGATAACTTGTAGAATCCTTATCCAGAAGTTAGGCACAGTCCCCACTTGAGGGATGGAGCCACTCAAACATCCCAAAATTTTTTTTAATTTTTATTAACTTGAGTATTTCATATTTACATTTCGAGTGTTATTCCCTTTCCCGGTTTCCGGGCAAACATCCCCTCCCCCCTCCCCTTCTTTATGGGTGTTCCCCTCCCCATCCTCCACCCCTTGCCGCCCTCCCCCCAACAATCTAGTTCACTGGGGGTTCAGTCTTAGCAGGACCCAGGGCTTCCCCTTCCACTGGTGCTCTTACTAGGATATTCATTGCTACCTACGAGGTCAGAGTCCAGGGTCAGTCCATGTATAGTCTTTAGGTAGTGGCTTAGTCCCTGGAAGCTATGGTTGCTTGGCATTGCTGTTCATATGGGGTCTCGAGCCCCTTCAAGCTCTTCCAGTTCTTTCTCTGATTCCTTCAACGGGGGTCCTGTTCTCAGTTCAGTGGTTTGCTGCTGGCATTCGCCTCTTTATTTGCTGTATTCTGGCTGTGTCTCTCAGGAGAGATCTACATCCTGCTCCTGTCGGCCTGCACTTCTTTGCTTCATCCATCTTGTCTAATTGGGTGGCTGTATATGTATGGGCCACATGTGGGGCAGGTTCTGAATGGGTGTTCCTTCTGCCTCTGTTTTAATCTTTGCCTCTCTATTCCCTGCCAAGGGTATTCTTGTTGCCCCTTTTAAAGAAGGAGTGAAGCATTCACATTTTGATCATCTGTCTTGAGTTTCATGTGTTCTATACATCTAGGGTAATTCAAGCATTTGGGCTAATAGCCACTTATCAATGAGTACATACCATGTGTGTTTTTCTGTGATTGGGTTACCTCACTCAGGATGATATTTTCCAGTTCAACTTTTTTTGCCTATGAATTTCATAAAGTCATTGTTTTTGATAGCTGAGTAATATTCCATTGTGTAGATATACCACATTTTCTGTATCCATTCCTCTGTTGAAGGGCAACTGGGTTCTTTCCAGCTTCTGGCTATTATAAATAAGGCTGCTATGAATATAGTGGAGCACGTGTCTTTTTTATATGTTGGGGCATCTTTTGGGTATATGTCCAAGAAAGGTATAGCTGGATCCTCAGGTAGTTCAATGTCCAATTTTCTGAGGAACCTCCAGACTGATTTCCAGAATGGTTGTAGCAGTCTGCAATCCCACCAACAATGGAGGAGTGTTCCTCTTTCTCCACATCCTCGCCAGCCTCTGCTATCACTTGAGTTTTTGATCTTAGCCATTCTCACTGGTGTGAGGTGAAATCTCAGGGTTGTTTTGATTTGCATTTCCCTGATGACTAAAGATGTTGAACATTTCTTTAGGTGTTTCTCAGCCATTCGGGCATTCCTCACCTGTGAATTTTGTTTAGCTCTGAACCCCATTTTTTTAATAGGGTTATTTGTCTCCCCAGGTCTAACTTCTTGAGTTCTTTGTATATTTTGGATATAAGCCCTCTATCTGTTGTAGGATTGGTAAAGATCTTTTCCCAATCTGTTGGTTGCCGTTTTGTCCAAACCACAGTGTCCTTTGCCTTACAGAAGCTTTGCAGTTTATGAGATCCCATTTGTCAATTCTTGATCTTAGAGCATAAGCCATTGGTGTTTTGTTCAGGAAATTTTTTCCAGTGCCCATGTGTTTGAGAAACATCCCAAATTTAAACTCAGAATTGCTCCTGTACAAAGAAAATACATGGACAATGTGTGTGTGTGTGTGTGTGTGTGTGTGTGTGTGTGTGTGTGTAAAATTCTATTGAGTATAGCAGTTTTAGAGGTAACATTCTTTTGTGCAACATCTTGTGGTTGCAAGAAATTTACACTAGTTCGAAGCTCTAAATTTAATAAGATACTATTTTAAATCATGATCCCCTTTCATGCCAATGATTCTTTTTTAGTGTGACCCTTTCAGTTTTATATAAACACACGAGTCTACTTTTGTTTTCTTTCTCTCTGTTTTCCTATCATAACATGGACATGCCTATGATAACATTAAGAAATGTAATATTTGTGTTTTCTCTTTCTTCCACTGAGCATTTTAATTTCAGGTATTGCAGTACGGTCTATAGTCTACATTATATACTTAATTTTGTATGGTTTGAAAGAGAGTATACTTTCAGATTTAGCATGGAACTATATATCATTTGATCTCAAGACTATCATTACCATTCTGAGTACTACCATGCTAGTTGACTAGTTATGGATGGATTTTTCCTGGGGACTATTCTCATTAAATGTTCTATATGCTTGCAATGATAAAATTGACACACACTTCTAATTACATTAAATATGTATCCTAAATTCTTTTAACTGAGGAGCAAAAAAGTAATTAAGCATAATTTATAATAACTCCAATTAAAAACACAGAACTGGAAATTGAAACACTTATTCAGGCAGTATGCATATGAATATCAAATATTTGTGACAAATACTCAGTATCACCAATACTTAGGAAAATCAAAAGCCTAATGAAAAACTTCAACAAGTTTGCTAGTGTGATATTGTAGTGGTTATCACTAACACAAGATGGAGATATTATGTAGATACTGTTTAGACGTAACTGCAGGAAAGAAATGTTATGTAAAAAGGATAGAAGACTACAACATGTCAAGGCAGAGATATTTTGAAATTTCGTGTTGCATAGAATAAGTCACATAAACCTAAGAATATATGTTTACTTAAGTAAAGCACTAAAGTGATTATATAAAGCTGAGTTAGTTACTATGTGTTGCAGTACAATTAAGAAAGATGCATGTGAAAATGCCATGGGAGAGAGAGATGAACACCCTGAAGTGCAGACAATCCTGAGACTGCAGGACAGACTAACATTTCTGCCCACCTTTGCCTATATCACTAGCCAAAGAGGAAACTGCATAGTGTATCTGGACAAAAGAATACAGAAGCAGTCAGCTACCAGTACCTCTGGTTCAGGTCTGTGTCCAGAACTGAAGTGAATCAGTCAAAGAGTTCCCTGCACCCAAATCCTGTGTGAGTGGAGGGGGGGGAACTAGACCCTCAGAAGTGTGGACACTACTGAGAAATCAGAGTAGACTACTCTCTGCACACATTCCCAACTCAAGAGAAAAATGACTAGTGCCATCTTTGCCCCCTGTGCACAGGGACCAAGGAGCAGTAGGGGCAGGACCCTTCCTGTTGCTGCCCTAGCTGAGAGCTGAAAGCCAGCTGCCAGGAGCAACTAAACGCCTGAGAGCACAACACTCTGTTACCGTAATTGGCTGAAATAAAAGAGGAAAACGGGTTTACAGGAATGCTGACACATAGGCTTACAGGAGGGTCAAGCCACCATCAGAAACAGCAAGATAAAATAACACTAGAGGCAATTGATGGCAAGAGGCAAACACAGGAACTCAAGCAACAGAAACCAAGATTACTTGGCAATATCAGAGACCAGTTCTCCCACCAAAACAAGTACTGGATATCCCAACACACTGGAAAGCAAGGTTTAGATTTAAAAATCACATTTTATTATGATGATGGGAGATTTTAAGAAGACTATAAATAACTCCCTTAAGGAAATACAGGACAACATAAGTAAACACATAGAAGCCCTTAAGAGAAAACACAAAAATCTCTTTAAAAATTACAGGAAAACACAACCAAATAGGAGAAGTAATTGAGCAAAACCACCCAGGAGTTAAAAATTAAAATAGAAGAAATACAGAAAGCAGAAAGCACAAAAAAACCTAGGGAAGAGATCAAAAGTCAATGATGTGAGCATCACCAACAGAATATAAGAAATAGAAGAGAGAATCTCAGGAGCAGAAGATACCATAGAAAACATTGACACAACCATCAAAGATAATGTAAAACACAAAAAGCTCCTAACCCAAAACATACACGAAACCCAGGACATGATGAGAAGATCAAACCTTAGGATAATAGATATGGAAAAGAATGAAGACTCCCAAGTTAAATGGCCAGTAAATATCTTCAACAAAATTATAGAAGAAAACTTCCCTAACCTAAAGAAAGAGATGACCAAAAACATACAAGAAGCCTACAGAACTCCAAATAGATTGGACCAGAAGAGAAATCCCTCCCATCACATAATAGTCAAAACATCAAATGCACAAAACAAAGAGAGAATATTAAAAGCAGTAAAGGCAAAAGGTCAGGAGACATAAGGGCAGACTTATCAGAATTACACCAGACTTCTCACCAGTGACTATGAAGGCCAGGAGATCCTAGACAGATGTCAGACAAACTCTAAGAGGACACAAAGGCCAGCCTAGGCTAATATATCCACCAAACTCACAATTGTTATAGATGGAAAAGCCAAGATATTCCATGACAAAACCAAATTTGCACAATATCTTTGTACAAATCCCACCCTACAATGGATAATAAGTGGAAAAGACCAACACAAGGAGGGAAACTATACCATAGAAAAAGCAAGAAAGTAGTCTACTTGCAACAAAACCAAAAGATGAGAAACACACAAACATAATCCAACCACTAAGTACCAAAATAACAGGAAACAACAATCACTGTTACTTAACATTTCTCAACATCAATGACCTCATTTCTCCAATAAAAAAGACATAGATTAACAGACTGGATATGGAAAGAGGACCCAGATTTTGCTGTATATAGGAAACACACCTCAGAGATAAAGACAGCACTACCTTAGAGTAAACACCTGGACAAAAATTTCCAATCAAATGGTACAAAGAAGCAAGCTGGAGTAGCCATTCTAATATTGAATAAAATAGACTTCAACCAAAAGTCATAAAAAAAGATAAGGAAGTATACTTCTGATTAATAAAAGAAAAAAGCCACCAAGATGAACTCTCAATCCTAAATATCTATCCTCCAAATACAAGAGCACCTATATTAAAAAAAAAATTTACCAAAGTTCAAAGCACACATTGAAACTATAAAATAATAGTAGGAGATTTCAACACCCACTCTCACCAATGGACAGATCATGGAAATGGAAATTAAACAGATACATAGACAGAGTAACAGAAGTTATGAACCAAATGAACTTAATGACTTAATGGATATTTACAGAACATTCCATCCTAAAACAAAAGGATATACCTTCTTCCCAGTACCTCATGGAACCTTCTCCAAAGTCGACCATATAATTTGTCACAAAGCAGGCATCAACAGATGCAGGAATATAGAAATAATCCCATGCCTCCTATCAGATCACCACGGACTAAGGCTGGTCTTCAATAACAACAACAATGACAGAAAGCCCAAATATACATGGAAGTTGAACAACTATCTACACAATAATAACTTGGTCAAGGAAGAAATAAAGAAAGAAATTAAAGACTTAGAATGTAATGAAAATGAATGTGTAACATGCCCAAACTTATGGAACACAATGAACTCTGTCCTGAGGAAAAAAACCTCGTAGCTCTGAGTGCCTGCAGAAAGAAGCAGGAAAGAGCATATATCAGCAGCTTGACAGCACACCTAAAAGCTATAGAACAAAAAGAAGCAAATACAACCACGAGTAGTAGAAGGCAGGAAATAATCAATCCCAGGGTTGAAATCAACAAAGTAGAAACAAAAAGGACTGGACAAAGATTCAACAAAACAAGGAGCTGGTTCTTTGAGAAAGTCAACAATATAGATAAACCCTTAATTAGACTAACCAGAGGGCACAGAGATAGTATCCAAATTAACAAAATCAGAAATGAAAAGGGAGACATAGGAACAGAAAATAATCAGATCCTAATCCAAAATACAATATTCAACAAAACTGGAAAATCTGGAGGAAATGAACAACTGTCTAGACAACAACAACAACAACAAAAAAAAAAAAACTCCTAATGAAATAGAAGCAGTCATTAAAGGTCTCCCAAACAAAAAGGGTCCAGGTCCAGATGGGTTCAGTGCAGAAATCTATCAAACCTTCATAGAAGACCTCATACCAATACTATCCAAACTATTCCACCAAATAGAAACAGACAGCTCACTACCAAATTACTACTATGAAGCTATAATTACTCTTATAAATAAACCACACAAAGATCCAACAAAGAAAGAGAACTTCAGACCAATTTCTCTTATGAATATTGACACAAAAATACTCAAATAATTGTGCAGATTGAATAAAAGGACACATCAAAATGATCATCCATCATGATCAAGTAGGCTTCATCCCAGGGATGCAGAAATGGTTCAATATTTGGAAATCCATCAACATAATCCAGTATATTAAAAAAAAACTCAAAGATAAGAACCATATGACCATTTCATTAGATGCTATGAAAGCGTTGGACAAAATTCAACACCCCTTCATTATAAAAGTCCTGGAAATAAAAAGGAATTCAAGGCCCACACCTAAACATAGGAAAGGCCTTATAGAGCAAACCAGTAGCTAACATTTTACTAAATGGGGAGAAACTTGAAGCAATCCACTAAAATCAGGCACCAGACAAGCCTGTCCTCTCTCTCCTTACTTATTCAATATAATTCTTGAACCATAGTCAGAGCAATCAGAGAATAAAAGGATGTCAAAGGGATACAAGAAGTCAAAATATCACTATTTGCAGATGATATGATAGTATATTTAAGTTGCCACAAAATTTTCAAAAGAGAACTACTAAGTCTGATAAACAACTTCAGCAAAGTGGCTGGGTATAAAATTACCTCAAACATATCATTAACTTTCCTGTACTCAAAGGATAAACAGGCAGAGAAAGAAATTAGGGAAATGACACCATTCATAATCGTCCAAAAATATAAAATACCTCCGTCTGCCTTTAGCCAAGCAAGTGAAAGATCTGTATGATAAGAACTTCAAATCTCTGAAGAAAGAAATTGAAGATTTCAGAAAGACCCCCCCATGCTCATGGATTGGCAGGATTAACATAGTCAAAGTGGCCATTTTACCAAAAGCAAACTACAGATTCAATGCAATCCCCATCACAATTCCAATTCAATTCTTCATAGTTTTAGAAAGAAAAATTTGCATATTCATTTGGAATAAAAAGAAACAGGAAGTCTAAAACTATCCTCAATGATAAAAGAACTTCTGGGGGAATAACCATCCATGACCTCAAGCAGTATTAGAGAACAATACTGATAAAAACTTTATGATATTGGTACAGAGACAGGCAGATAGATCAGCAGAGTAGAACTGAAGACCCAGAAATTAATCCACACACCTATGGTCACTTGATCTTTGACAAAGTTGCCAAAATTATACAATGGAAAAAAGATAGCATTTTCAACAAATGGTCCAGGTTCAACTTTAGTTCAGCATGTAGAAGAATGCAAATTGATCCATTCTTATCACCCTGTAGAAAGTTTAAGTCCAAGTGAATCAAGGACATCCACATCAAACCAGATACAAAAAGGAAAAAAAAAAAACTAATAGAAGAAAAAGTAGAGAAGAGTGTCAATCACATATGCACTGGGGAAGATTTTCTGACGAGAACACCAATGGCTTATGCTCCAAGATCAAGAATCAACAAATGGGACCTCATAAAACTGGAAAGTTTCTGTAAGGCAAAGGGCACTGACATTAGGGCAAAACAGCAACCAACAGACTGGGAAAAGATCTTTACCAATCCTACATACAATAGAGGGCTAATATCTAAAATATACAAAGAACTCAAAAAGTTATACTCCAGAAAACCAAATAACCCTATTAAAATTTGGGTACAGGGTTAAACAAAGAATTTACAGCTGAGGAACATCAAAAGGCTGAGAAGCACCTAAAAGAAATGTTCAACATCCTTAGTCATCAGGGAAATGCAAATCAAAACATCTCTGAGAATCCACCTCACACCACTCAGAATGACTAAGATCAAAAACTCAGGTGACAGCAGATGCTGGTGAGGATGTGGAGAAAGAGGAACACTCCTCCATTGTAGGTGGGATTGCAGACTGGTACAAGCATTCTGGAAATCAGTCTGGGCGTTCCTCAGAAAATTGGACATTGCACTACCTGAAGACCCAGCTATACCTCTCTTAGGCATATACCCAAAAGATGTTCCAACATACAACAAAGACACATGTTCCACTATGTTCATAGCAGCCTTATTTTTTTACCCAGAGGCTACAACAAACCCAGATGCCCTTCAACTGAGGAATAGATACAGAAAATATGGTACATCTACACAATGGAATACTACTCAGCTATCAAAAACAATGACTTTATGAAATTCATAGGCAAACAGATGGAACTAGAAACTATCACCCTGAGTTTGTTAACCCAATCACAGAAAAACACACATGGTATGCACTCATTGATAAGTGGCTATTAGCCCAAATGCTCGAATTATCCAAGATGCAATGCACAGACCACATCAAACTCAAGAATGATGACCAAAATGTGTTTTCTTCCTTGTTTCTTAAAAGGGGGAACAAAAATATCCATAGGAGGGGATATAGCAGCAAAGTTTAGAGAAGAGACTGAAGGAATGGCCAATCAGAGCCTACCCTACATGAGGCCCAAATATATACAGCCACCAAAACTAGATAAGATGGATGAAGCTAAAAAGTACTTTCTGAGAGGAACTGGATATAATATCTGCTGAGAGACACGGCCAGAACATGTCAAATATAGTGGTGAATGCTATCAGCAAACCACTGAACTGAGAACGGGACCCCTGTTAGAGGAATTAGAAAAAGGACTGAAAGAGATGAAGGGGCTTGCAACCCCATAAGAACAATAATGCCAACCAACCAAAGCTTCCAAGGACTAAACCACTATAAAACATGGACTGACACATGGCTCCAACAGCATATGTAGCAAAGGATTGCCTTGCTGGGCACCAATGTAAGGAAAAGCCCTTGGTCCTGCCAAGGTTGGACCCCCCCAGTGGAGGGGATTGTAACAGCGGGGTATAAGATGGGCTGGATGGGGAGGGGAATACCCTTAGAGAAGTGGTAGTAAGGTGTTGGGGGCTGATGGACAGGAAGTTGGGAAAGGAAATACTGCTTGAAATGTAAATAAGAAATACCCAATTTAAAAAAAAAATGAAAAAACAAAAAAAGACACATGAAGTAGAGAGCTGGTCTCACAGCAGTGCAAACAATCCTGACAGCTCAGAGGAGAAAATTACTTCTGCCCAAATTTCTGACCCAAGAAGAACCTGCCTAGTACCCTCTGTGCCCTCTGGGCACAGGAACATAAGAGCAGTCAGTTGCAGGACCTTTCAGATTTCTGCTGGACCCAAGAGATGAAAGACAGTCCCCTGGAAAACTGACATACTTGAGAGCAGAGGTAAGACCAACACTTTTGTTCCAAGAGACCAACCTGGAGGCTTCAGGACAAACAAACCCAGGGGTAGCTCTCTGTTTCCACACCTGCTAAAAGAAAACAGGTCTACAGAAGTGCTGCCTCACAGGCTTGCAGGAAGGTCAAGCTACTTTCAGACAGCAAGACAAGGTAACACCAGAGACAACCTGATGGCAAGAGTCACAGCAGGAACCTAAGCAACAGAAAACAAGACTACATGGCATCATCAGAGCCTAGTTCTCCCATAAAAGCAAATACTGTATATGAAACACACCAGAAAAGCAAGATTTGGATTTAAAATCATATCTCATGATGATGATAGAGGACTTTAAGAAGGACTTATATAACTCCATGAAGAAATACAGGACAGTACAGGTAAACAAGTAGAAGTCCTTAAAGAGGAAACACAAAAATCCCTTGAATAATTACAGGAAAACAAGCAAACAGATGAAGGAATTGAACAAAACTTTCCAGGAATTAAAAACGGAAATAGAAAAAATAAAAAATGCACAAAGGGAGACAACCCAGGAAATAGAAAACCCAGGGAAGATATCAACAGTCATAGATGCAAGCATCACCTACAGAATACAAGGGATAGAAGAGAGAATATCAGAGGCTAAAGATGCCATGGAAAACATTGATGCAACCATCAAAGATAACTGAAAATGTAAAAAGCTCCTAAAACAAAACATCCAGGAGATCAAGGACACAATGATAATATCAAATATAAGGATAATAGGTATAGAGGAGAGTGAAGACTTCCAACTAAAAGGGACAGTAAATATCTTCAACGAAATTATAGAAGGAAGCTTCTCTAACCTAAAGAAATAAATTCCCATAAAAATATAAGAAGCCTACAGAACTCCAAATAGATTGGACCAGAAAAGAAATTCCTCCTAATACATAATAATCAAAACACCAAATGCACAAAACAAAGAAAGAATATTAAAAACAGTAGGGGGAAATGTCAAGTAACATATAAAGGCAGACCTATCAGAATTAAACCAGACTTCTCGCCAGAGACTAAGAAATCCAGAAGATCCTGGGCAGATGTCTTGCAGACACTAAGAGAACACACATGACAGCCCAAGCTACCACATCCAGCAAAACTCTAAATAAACAAAGAGGAAGAAACCAAGATACTCCATGACAAAACCAAATTTATACAATACCTTTCTAAAAACTAAGCACTATGAAGGATAATAGATAGAAAGCTCCAACAAAAGGAGGGAAACTAAACCCTAGAAAAAACAAAGTAAACTCCTTGCAATGAAACCAAAAGAAGAGAGACACACAAACATAATGCCACCTCTAACATCAACAATAACAGGAAACAACAATTACAAATTTTTAAAATCTCTTAACATCAATGGTCTCAATTCCCCAACAAAAAGACCTAGCCTAACAGGCTAAATACATAAAGAAGATTCAGCATTTTGCTACATATAGGAAACATATCTCAGAGACAAAGACAAACACTACATCAGTGTAAAAAGAGAAAGCCCACATACATATACATGGATGTTGAACAACGCTCTACTCAATGATAATGTGGTCATGGAATAAATAAAGAATTTAAAGACTTTTTGTAATTTAATGAAAATGGAGGGGTTGGGGATTTAGCTCAGTGGTAGAGCGCTTGCTTAGCAAGCACAGGGCCCTGGGTTCAGTCCCCAGCTCTGAAAAAAAAAAACAAAAAAAACAAAACTGAAAATGGAGGCACAACACAACCAAACTTATGGTAGACAATGAAAGCATGCTAAGAAGAAAACTCATAGATCTGAGTGCCTGCACATAGAAACAGGAGATAGCGTACATCATCAGCTTGATAGCACACCTAAAAGCTCTAGAACAAAAAGAAGCAAATACACCACACAAGAGGAGTACACAGCAAGAAACAATCAAACTCAGGGATTCATCAACCAAGTAAAAAGAAAAAGAGCTATATACAGAATCAATAAAACCAGGAGCTGGTTCTTTGAGAAAATCAAGAAGATACACCTTAAGCAGACTAACCAGAGGATACAGAGAGTGTATCAATATTAACAAAATCAGAAATGAAAACAGAGACACAACAAGAGAATCTGAGGCAATTTAAAAAAATCATCAGATTCTACTACAAAAGCCTATACCCAAAAAACGGAAAAATCTGGAGGAAATGGACAATTTTCTGGACATATACAAGGTACCGAAGTTAAATCAGGATTAGATAAATCATCTAAACAATACTGTAACTACTAAAGAAATAGAAGTAGTTATTAAAAGTCTCCCAACAACTAAGCCACTACCAAAGACTATACATGAACTGACCCTGGGCTCCAACCTCATAGGTAGCAATGAATAGCCTAGTAAGAGCACCAGTGGAAGGGGAAGAAGCCCCTGGTCCTGCCAAAACTGATTCCCCCAGTGAACGTCATTGTTGGGGGGAGGACGGTGATGGGGGAGAAGGGGGAGGGGAACACCCATATAGAAGGAGAGGGGGAGGGATTAGGGGGATGTTGGCCTGGAAACAGGGAAAGGGAATAACAATCAAAATGTAAATAAGAAATACCCAATTTAATAAAGATGAAAAAAATTAAAAAATACTGCTGATTATTAAATATTATTGCAAATTATAAAAAGTTTCCCAACAACAACAGCAACAACGACAACAACAACAACAACAACAACAAAAAGGACCAGATGCAGAATTCTGTCAGACCTTCATAGAAAACCTCATACCAATACTGTCCAAATTATTCCACAAAATAGAAACAGAAGGAACACTACCCAATTCCTTCCATAAAGTTACAATTACGCTTGTACATAGACCACACAAAGACCCAAAAAGAAAGAGAAGTACAGACCAATTTCCATTATGAATATCGATGCAAGATTACTCAATAAAATTCTCGCAAACCCAATCCTGGAACACATCAAAATCACCATCCATCATGATCATGTAGGCTTCAGCCGAGGGATTAAAGTATGGTTCAATATACAGAAAGTCATCAAAGTAATCTGTTGTGTAAACAAACTCAAAGAAAAATAACAAATGATCATTTCATTAGATGTTGAGGATGTGTTCAACAAAATTCAACACTGCTTCATGTTAACAGACTTGGAAAGATAAGGAATTTAAGGCCCATATCAGAACATACTAAGAACAATATACAGCAAACTAGTAGCCAATAATAAAATAAAGGGAGAGAAACTTGAAGTAATCCCTAAATCAGGGACTAGACAAGGCTGCCCGCGCTCTCCCTACTAATTCAATATAGTACTCAAAGTCCTAGCCAGTGCAATCAGACACGGAACAATAGGTCAATCAATAGGTTGATTTCTTCTTTTTAGATAATACATAATTGTTTTATTGGGGCAAACATTACTTTACATACTATAAACCATTCTTACAATTTGGAGATATAAAGTTTGTAACTTCCAAAACTAGGTTGTACAGTAGATCCCTAAAAATTATTCATAGAATAACAAAATCTAGAGTTTAAACATAAATATCTTACTCTTTCCCCTATCTCATATCCTTAGGAATCATTATCGTACTTATTGATTTATAAATGTGATCATTAAATGAACATACAAAAAAGAATTAGGAAATACTTGTAAATACATAAAAGCATATTATTACCACAATGCCTTTGACATTCATCTGTGTTGTCAAAAATGGCACAATGTCTTTTTCTTAAATGTCTTAATATCATTGTGTTAGGCATTTTCATTGAATCCAAGCATCATGTTTTCTATATTTGTCTTTCCCTAAATTAATGTTTTTTCCAATGTGCTGACTGTTGAGTGTTTTCTTCCAAGGAATATAAAGTTCCAAATATAATTTCAACATATTGACTTCACTTTTTAAACATATACAAAGAAGTATTTTGAGAACATTTAGTAGTAACATGGAATTTGGAGGGATCTCTGTGATTCTGTTAGTGGCTATATCATTGTTCCTTCCTAATAAGAAATCATGGAATTTTCTTATATTCACACATACATTCAGACATACATACTCATAAAAACACATATGAGTATGCACATATGTGCATTCATACATATAGACACACATAATCTTGATTTTTTAAACAAAATTTGCCTCAATTGGTGTAAGATTACATTCTACATTTTCATTTCACTGGTAATTTATGATATTGTCTATTTTTATGTAACAATTAGAAATCTTATGTGTTTTCCATAGATAAAACAATTGTTCAAAGCAGAAGGTTTCCTCTTATTTTGCCATTGTTATTGTTACGGAGCTGTAGAAGTTCTTCACATGATTTCAAATGAACACTTTACCATTTATGTGATTGAAAAATAGTTTCTCCTTCTCTACAGTTTACCTTTTGGTTGCTGTTGAGACTCTTCTTTTCCTGAGGATTAGACTTATTTATTCAACCTTGATATTTTTTGCTGTATTTCCTGAGGTTTTGATGTGATGATTCCAAAGCACTATTACACAGCCAAATAGCTAGAAACTGCTCTAGAAATGCAGCCAATCAATGCATTTATTTCATTATCTTACTTTGAGTTGATTTTTAATATGGTATAAGCTAAGTCTAGAATTGATTGCTTCTATTTTGTTTGTATATTCATATCCACTGTTTCATATATTGTTTATCAACAGAACATTTTTCCCATTGTTTATTATTCAAATTATTATAAGACCATTGAATCTTTTACTTGAAATTATTTGTGGCATTTTGATTCTGATTCACTCTTCTATGCACTAGCCACTGTTGTGAGGATAAAATCTATTAAAAATAATATTTCTACTTACCTGTGTAGACTTTTCACATCTATTGCTGGCTGAGTTTTCTTTGCTTTCCATTCTAACTTTTATTCATATAGTATAGAAATGGGGATTTGCAACAAGTATAACATATAACCCAACTAAATTTTAAACTCTTTGGCTTATATATATTTGAAGAGCGAGAGTGACATACTCAGCTAACATTTGCCAGCTTGCCCTGTCAATCCTTCTTAATTAGTCTGACAGATTTTCATAAGCAAAAGAAAACTCATGATAGAAATGTTGTTAGATGTGAATCATAGAGAAAAGTATATACAGGCACCTTCTAAATATGACTAAGCAAAGGGGCCTACGATTGAATATTCACTGCTCTCTTGCATATAATATTATATTGTGGAGATGAGCATAGCATGAATAAACTTGAAAAGATTCAGTATTCAAATATTGTAATGATCTCATATTCATCAAACGACCTTTGCTTTATTATTTGACTTCTTGCAGTTTCAGACTTTAAAAGAATATGCTAATCATACTGCTTAGTTTTCTGGTCCATTAGAATAATTATATTTCTCAAGACAAAAAAAGAAGTTGATATGATCCTTTTCTACATCAGTATTCTGAGCCTGCATAAAATAAGAGAACTTGTTTGAAACAGGTCCCCTCTAGTGCTAAATCATATTGAATGTTAAGAGTAGTCTAATGATAGAAAACCTGCAATAATGATACTGCTGCATGACTCTTTAGAAATGGGCAATTTAGTCTTTTCTGCATTAATAACTACCTTGTGTAGTATCTCATTGGTGAGTCTATTATCGAGATATAGAAATCTCTTAAGTCTTCTCTTTAATTCCTTTTACTATGATTTTGTAATGATTCATGAAATATTAATATTTATTAAAAATTTACAAGATATGGCATATGGAACAGTGATAAAATATGTACCATCATTACAAACAAGAAACACTGAGAAAAATTCTTAAAAGTTACAAAATCAGAAATAGTGTAACAAATTAAGAAAGACACATAAAAGAGTCCCTAGAGATGGCTAAGAAAATTAGAGATAAGAATGAATGCTAATAAATAAATATATAGAAAGAAAGATATATGGTTTAATATTTGCAGATTAGCAGAGACAGGTGGCTCTCTGTGAGTTTGAGGCCAGCCTGCTCTACTGAGCTTGTTTTGAGTCAGTCATGGCTACACAGAAAAGTCCAATCTTGAAAAATAACAGAAGAAAATGCAAGAAATCAATTAATTGATCAATCAATAAACAAACAAAACAAACAAACAACTAATAAAACACATTTTGTTGCAAGGCAAGCTCTCTGTGGAAAAAGGGCTCTTGGCTTGTTTTCCAGCATTCAGAATCTTGAAAAAGTGCAGGCAGAAATCTTTGAATTTAGAACAAACAAACAAATGAGATAGAGCCAAGAAAAGAGAGAGAGAAGAGAGAGAGAGAGAGAGAGAGAGAGAGAGAAGAGAGAGAGAGAGAAACAGATTATATGTGACTTTGACTTTTGAGATTTTGAGCTTCATCACTGTAGCATTATTACCCAACTAATTCTAAACAAATAGACCTGAGTAGTGGTCGTAGCAGCAGTGTTCTTTGCTACTCAACCTAATATTCTGGGTTCTTCAAAGAAAAACACACACGCCTGATGCCTTATATTTTAATTTGCCTTGAACATCTGAATGGCTCAGCTACTTTCAAATCTCTATGTGGCTAACACAGTCCTCTCTGATATTCCTGAGTTATTACTCACTACAGCTTATATTTATCTTCATTGACCTGGACTCAGACCTGCAGTGCTATCAAGCTGAGTTACCCAGCACCTAGAAGACTGCTATGTTTTCTGTCCAGCACCTCTCAGGTATTGCATCTATTACTTTCCTATCCTGGCTGCTCTCTTTTTTTGCCCTTCCTTAGTCCCTTGCCAAGGATTTCAAAAACCCCACTTCTGTCTCTCTGTCTAGCCATTGGTCAATGGCAACTTTACTTACCAATCAAAAACAATTATGGGGCATGGTCCCTCAAAGTCTTAACATGCCGTCATGCAGATTCATGTGCAATTTTGGGCACTAAATCCATAATATTTTAAGCCTTTTTGTCCATTAAAAAGGAGTTTTCTTTCACACATACTAACACATACACACACACACACATATATATGTATATATGTATATATATATATATATATATATATATATATTACAACAGTTATGTAAACGCTAAGGTATGATTTACACTAATGATGTCTAGTCCATAATTTTTGTCAATTCATGTACATCCCTTTAACATTTATCCTAACTTAAAGAGCTTACAACTCTACATCTAAATTATGTTTTGATTTTAACTTGCATTACCATTCTTTTACATCTAGATAATCTGCCTTAATGGTTAACAACTTTAGTTTGATTTATGAGACTATAAGTAGATTTCAAAAGAGTCAGAGATTTGAGAATGAACTAAATATTTCTTGAATATATAGGAGGAAACATAACTTTCAAAACTTAAAAAAATTGTAGAGACAACTGACTTCCTTGATAGTCCCCTATATTCCTCATAATATTGGCATATCTGTCTTCATCCTTCTGATCCAGAGACAATTGACAGACCTTAAGTGAAGCAGGAATTTTGAAGTGCTATCTTACTCTGTCTTGGCAGAGCAAGAGCTGGTGACTATCCTGTATCCCGTAACACACATTTATTCATTCATTCTTTCATTCATTCATTCATTTTTTCTGCAGATGAATTAGGGCAATTCTTGAGCAGTGGCTACCTTGCTAAAATTGGAGCAGCTCTACATGGAGGTTATGATTTTCAATATCTTCTCTTAACCATGAAGGTGGTCTGTCAGCATCAGAGATGTCTCTGAGTTGAAAGATTTCTTAATAATGAAATGATTTTAAATGCCATGTCTTGTGGACTTCTTGTGCATTTGAATTATACATATATATATGTATATATATATATATATATATATATCATATGAGCTGCTAAACCTTGACTATATTTAGAAACTTCTATTGGAATAATAATGAAAACAATAAATTATAATTAAATCAGAATCACTATCTTGTCTGTAATTTGCATAACTTATACATCCTCAACAGTTTATAATGGGAGTTGTTGGAAGGACTGGGTCTAAGCTTTGTATTCTTAATTGAGTTGCCTATGCACAACGCCTATCTAAGAGTAGCAAAATTATTATTATTATTATTGTTATTATTATTATTATTATTATTATTTAATAATAATCTTTAATCATTTTTACACTTCAGGAGTCCAGTCCTTATCCCTTTCCTGGTCCACCACCCCCACAGTTCCTCATCCCATTCGCCTTTCTCTGTAAAAGAGGATGTCCCAACCCTCATTTTCTCTACACCCAACCTTCCAGGCCTCCCCACACCCTGGGTCCAGTCTCTTAAGGGTTAGGTGAATCTTCTCTCATGGAGTTCAAACAAGGCAGGTAAATGTGTTTGGGGCCTCGTACCAGCTACCTTATGCTGCCTGGTTGGTGTCTCAGAATTTGACAGATCTCATGGGTCCTGGTTACTTGAGTCTACTGTTCTGCCTATGGGGACAACCACCTCCTCAAATTCTTCCAGTCTTTCTCTAATTCAACCACAGGGACTCCTGATTTCAGTCCATTTGTTTGATGTAAGTATCTAAGTCTGTCTCAAGTCAGCTGCTTATTGGGCCTCTCTAAAGACAGTCATACTAGGCTCCTGTCTGTAAGCACACTATAGCACCAGTAATGGTGTCAGGTCTTGGAGCCCCCCTTGAGATGGATCCCAAATTAGGACTGACACTGGACCTCCTTTCTTTAGAGAGGAACAATTACTGTTGGACATTTCATATAAGGTCCCTTTGAACCCTAATATTATCCCACCTACCAGGTCTTTGGTGAATTCTAGAGAGTCCCCCCACCTGCTTCTCCTTGAAGTTGAATATTTTCACTAATTCTTCTGGCCTTCAGGGCTTCTCTACTGCCCTACCCACCTCAAGCCCAATATATGAACATATTCCTCTTTCCTCCCTCCCCTCCTACACCTAAATCCCTCCCTCGCTTTGCCTCCAGTGACTGCTTTCTTCTCCCTCCCAAGTGAGATTGAAGTATGCTCACTTCACCCCTTCTGCTTGTGAACCTTCTACAGATTTTGTCCAGGTTATTCTGTACTTTTTAGCTAGTATCCATTTATTAGTGAGAACACACCATACATGTTCTTTTGGTTCTGAGTTATCTCATTAAGGATGATATTTTCTAGTTCCATGCATTTGCCTCCAAAACTCATGATGTCCTTGTTCCCAATAGCCGAATAGTATTCCAATGTGTAAATGAACAACATTTTCTGTATCCATTCTTCCTTTTTGGGATATTTCAGTTGTTTCCACCTTCTGGCTATCACAGATAAGGCTGATACGAACATAGTAGAACACATGTCCTGTGGCTTGGTGGAGTATCTTTAAGATATATGCCCAAGAGCGGTGTAGGTGGGTCTTCAGGTAGATATATTTCCAATTTTCTGAGGAAGTTCCAGACTGATTTCCAGAATGGCTGTACCAATTAGCCCACCAGCAATGGATGTTCCTCTTTCTGCCACCAACAGTGGAAAGCTTTTGAGTGTTCTAATTATTCTTGGAATCGTGGGTATCATTTTATTTGTCACTCTCTGAAGGACTTTGAACATGTGCTTCTGGACATTTGAGATTACTTTTTTGATCTATAGCATTCATCAATTCTTCATCTTTGACCCTGAGCTTTAGAGTTTTGTTTAGGAAATTTCCCCCAGTGCCTATGAGTTTGAGCCCCTTTCATAATTTCTCTTCTATTAGATTGAGTGTATTTGGTTTTATTTTTAAAAAAAAAACACAGAGAAAGAAAAGAGCCCAAATAATGGATATATATATATATATATATATATATATATATATATATATATATATGCAGATATACAGAGATCCACTTGTTTTGTTTTCACACTCAAAAATCTCATAAAAACACTAATATATAAATAATATATACACATATACCAATTATATGGTAAGAAGAGATATATATATATATATATATAGGATTATATTCCTGATATGGCTATATTCTTAGTACAAAACATTTTTATTCATTTGAACTCTTATTTTAAAATATATGGTCCCTCAAAATTATGAGATAATCTTAGGATAGAAGTAGCTTTAACTTTAAGATCCCATTCATCAGATTTTTTTCGTACAAATTAAGTAAATATTGATACATTATGATATTCCTTTGAGTAATTGTGATGGAAATTAAATGAATTAAAGTTGGTATGTTGAATAGGGTTGGAATATTAACTGAGTTAAAGGTGATGCATTTATGCATCTGGAGAAATTATTCAGTAGTTAAGAGTACTTTTGTCACTGTGCCTGATTTATTTCTAAAATCTACATGCTCAAAATATTTGAGCCCAGAATATCTAACAATTTCTTTGCTTCTGCAGATTCAAGATTGAATGTACATACATGTAGGCAAATCATAATGTGCACATAAATACATTTTATTTTTTGATTAAAATGGTTAACCTTTATGATCAACTGGATTTAGAATTTCCTAGGAGATACACCTCAGTATAAAACTTTGAATAATTTTCTAACAAGGTTTAACTGAAGATGGAAGACCCAGTCTGAATATGATGGCAATGCGGCACAGAGGCTATAAGACTGGCAAACAAAATAGAAGCATATACAATTCACACTAGTGCTAGGTTTACAATGTTTTTCTTTATACACGAGTACACCGACAAAATTGCTGTAGCTTACCTATTTAATACTGTACTTGAAGTCCTAGCCAGAGCAATTAGACAACAAAAGGAGGTCAAAGGATCAAATTGGAAATAAAAATCACTATTTGGCAGATGATATGATAATATCCAAAATCCACAAGAAATAACAATATCAATACTTTCTTATGGACTGTTAACCAAAATAAATATTTTCTTTAAGTTGCTTTGACACTATTGGTGACAGTTATGAAACAAAAGGATAGTCATATAAGTCATATTAGGTAGAAAATATCTGCAAGGAAGAGTAGCTTTGTTTATAGAGACAGCAAAAATATAATGACAAAATCTGCAACTAAGCAAATATTTTCTTGATAAAACTAAGATAAGGCTCCATGTGGTCCTATGGTGCCAGAACTAGTGTGGAATAAAAGAAACTTTTTTTTTTTAGTTTTACGGCAGCACATACCTTGCACCATTACTGGGGTTAAGAATCTCTGGCTAGACACCATGCACCCTGGGGCCTATTACTATTATTCTACTAAGCAGTTATATTATTAAAGAAACTCTAAATCACTTATCATTGTAATCATAGATTCATGCATATCTCAACCTTCAATAGAGGATCTTCTTTTTGCTGTATATGATAATTAACTCACAATTGATCATGGTGTTAGTTACACTGGCAATTAATATGTAGAAAATGAAAATAGAACCATATTTGTCACCTTGCACAAAGGTCAAGTCCAGGTGAAACAAGGACCTCAACATCAAACCAGATACACTGAATCTAACAGAAGAGAAGGTAGGAAAGAGCCTGGAACTCATTGGCATAAGACTCTAAACAGATCTAAACTCCTAAACAGGACTTGGGCTCTAAGATCAATTATTGATAAATGCAATCTCATGAAACTGGAGAGCTTCTGTAAAGCAAATGTAGTCAATTAAGAGAAACCAGCAACCTATAGATTGGGAAAAAATCTTCACTAACTCCACATCTCACAGAGGGCATATATATATATATATATATATATATATATATATATATATATATATATATATACCTCTTTTTTCCTATTTCTTTTTTATTTAATATTTTCTGTTTATATCTCAAATGTTATTCCCTTTTTTGGCTTCCTATCCCAACCTCTCTCCTCCCTTCTTCTATGAGGGTGTTCCCCCTCCCATTTATCGACCCCTTCCAACCTCTCCACTTTGACATTCCCCTATGCTAGGAGGTCCAGCCTTAGCAGGACCAAGGGCTTCTCCTCCCATTGGTTCCCAACAAAGCCATCCTCTTCTACACATGCAGTTGGAGTCATGGGTCTGCCCATGTGTACACTTTGATTATGGTTTCTCCCTTGAGTTCTGGTTGATTGGTTTTTTTGTTCTTATGGGGTTAGAAACCCCTTCAGCAACTTCAATCCTTTCTCTAACTCTTCCAGTGGGGATCCTGTTCTCAGTTCAATGGTTGGCTGTGAGTATCCGGCTCTATATTTTTCATGCTCTGGCAGAACCTCTCAGGAGACAGCTATATCAGGCTCCTGTCAGCATGCATTTCTTGGCATCAGCAATATTGTCTGGGTTTGGTGGCTGTATGTGTATAGGGTGGATCACCAGGTGAGGCAGTCTCTGAATGGCCTTTCCTTCAGTCATTGCTCCAAAATTTGTCCGTTTCCTCCTATTAATATTTTTGTCCCCTACTTTCTAAGACCGACTAAAGACTCTGCACTTTGGCCATCCTTCTCTTGAGCTTCATGCGTTCTGTCGACAGTATCACTGAGTAATACGAGCTTTTGGCCTAATATCCACTTATTAGCGAGTGCATACCAGTTGTGATTTGTTTACCTCACTCAGGGTATTTTCTAGTTCCATCCATTTGCCTATGAATTTCATGAAGTCATTGTGATAGCTGAACAGTACTCCATTGTGTAAATGTACCACATTTTCTGTATCCATTCCTCTGTAGAGGGACATCTGGGTCCTTTTCAGCTTCTTTCTAAAACAACTTTGCTGGATAATGATTTGAAAATAAATGTTTTTGTGTACAAAGAAGTATAATGGGTCATTCTCATAATCTCTTTCCTCCAAAACTGAGGAATAACCACTGAATTATGCACTCTAACATAAAATCTAGTCCTGCTTGGGCTGCAGAGCACACTCTTACAAGCACAAATAAAAACCTGATGCATCTGATCTTACATTTACCTTAAAGCTGTTTTATCAGCTAGATACGTCAACACTGACCTATAACTCCAGTATATACACATGTACCAAAACAGACACACATACCTACATATATACACGACATATATAGATAGAATAAACTATTTAAAATATATTTCCAATTGGAAACTCATGTTAATTTACCACTTTATAACTAATGGAGTTCTTTTTGTGTACAGTAATTCCATTTCTTTTATTGCCTCTAATGTGGTAGTTAAAAGGGAGGTAATATGATTTTTCCCCTATCAATATCAGAATCGCATTTTAGGCTTAAATGGCAAATGTGAGTAATAATGTGGAACTCAATTTGCTCTACTAGTTGTTGGGACAGCTGATTAATAAATGACTTAGTTAAGTATAATCACCTTATCTAACTTATAATGCCTCATTTTTGACAAGCTCATGCAGTTTTCTCCTATCTCATGTATTCCTCTAGGTGATCGTTAAGCTCCTTCAAATCCAATAGACCCATTTTGATTAATAACCATTTCAAAATGACACTGCCATTTCCTATGTACACAAAGGCTTCCTAAACTGTAGAGGTAAATGTTCTATACTCTCATCTTATTATTCATGAAAAAAAGCCATTCAATGCAGTTTTGAAGTGTTTTCTTCAGCATGATCATGCAAACAACATTCTTCTCTTGAAACTGTTGATTAAGTTACATTGCTAATTCTTAACGCATGGCTAGGCAATTACATGCTACATACACATTACTGCTATGATATAATTACTATTAAACATGAATTTAAAATCTATTTCTTTTGCAACATTCATTTCCTTGTTTAGCACTTGAGGTTTAATTTGCAGATTTAATTCTACCTTCTAAAACAATGAAAAGTTCTGTCTTTTAAATGTTCTGCTATAAATGAGCTAGTAGGGAAACTGTATCAAGCAGGTTGACTTTTTACAGATGTAACATTTTCTATTCTGTTAAAGTTCAGCTGACTTTGACTTCCCTGAACTGGCTGTTGTGAAATTGCCCTCGGAGCTTTATTGGAACTGCTGCCGTCTTAGTAATGAAATGTTGTGTTGCGAAAGTCATGCTCAGAGTGTTGGTTCTGCTTCTAAGTGACATTGTTGGAGCATAACACATATTTAGTTACTTACCTGACAACTTGTCTCTTTAACACAGAAAAAATGATCTGACTATGATTGATGGCCCAGCTACCCCTTCTCAGTGATGGGGAAAATAAGCTGAGTCAAAACAGATCTGACTGCACAAGGGCGAGTCTGTCTGCAGTGGATTCCCTCATTTCTCTTCATTTAGAGAAGGCTTTCCTTTGAGCGTATATTCCCACAGTCTCCAATCTACCAACCACTGTGATTATTGCTTTCTTCTTTTCACTTTGAAATTACTTTAGAAGCATTATTCTGCCCTGGTCTGCATTAGAGAAAAGCTTTTCATACATTTTTAGCTACATGCTATTTGGGTCAAGGACAACAATACTGAAAATTAGAGTCCTTGCTAAGTACTACTAACTGAATCATTTACTTCTGGATACAAGTTTCTTTTATCTGTTGACTTGAACTCTTTTGTTTGTTTGCTTGCTTTTTATGTACATAAAAGTGAATGTTCTTCACATATAGCTGTATATTTATAACCATTATGAGGTACCTTAAGACTGTAATTCATAGGGATATTAGAACTTGTCGCCATTTTAATTTGAAGCTCCATACACTAATGTGATATCTGTGTGGTGATGTCCAAATATGTGTTACAAATGTTTACTTGAGTGAATGAGAAAATATTTAAGTGACAGATTTGAAGGTGAAAAATATCTACAGAAAGAGAAATGGTTAAGAATCATCGGTGTGGTCACATTTGGGCCAGTTCAGAAAGGAATTAGGAATAGATAATTAGGGGCATGAACTACTAAGCACGAAATTGTAAAGTAGGGTTTGGGTGGGCAGATAGGGTAAATGAACTAAAAATATTGACAGATCTGAGGATGCATGAAAAAGCTATGTATCATTTAACTCTTATCCAAAGAAAACCCAAATTTTGGGTGCATATAATAGTAATACTATGAATAAAAGAAACTTGAACCAGAAGCCTTCTTTATGGGTTGATAATATTGATTCTAGAAGTTAGAGGATTTTAAATAAATATACCAGTAGCAGAATTGGAATGCTTCTGTATTAGTTGTAAGACAGTGACGTTTCAAAAGCACCCAAAAAAAGTACAGATTTTGATATTTTGCCTTGTTTACTACCAAAACATAATAGTAAAACACTATTCCTAATGACACTACAGTGATAGGATCTGGTGTGTCTGAAGACAGCTATGTTGTACTTGTGTGCATAAAATAATTAAATAAATCTTTAAAAAATGTAATAACAAACTACTTTAAAGGTTTTTTTTTTTAAGTTTAGAAAAATGAGACAAAAAAAACTGTTGAAAACACTGTCTATTTGCTTTTGACCTGGACACATGGATTACCAATGTAATCCCTACCAATACCACCACACATACCACAGAGGCCTTTGTTGTAACTAATACAGTTCTATCAGTAAATTTCCAGTGAAGCCCATAGTTCACACTGCTATTAATCTTTGGTATACATTGTAAGAAGCTGCTGAAATGTAATACTGTGTGTGTGTGTGTGTGTGTGTGTGTGTGTGTGTGTACTCACCATTATAAAACTGTACAGAATAATTGTATTGCCCTACAAATTCCAGAAATAACATTGAAAATATATCAGCATGAGGCTGTATCTCACTAGAAGAAACCCATGATTCATTTTTATTTAGAAGAATGTAGACTACAATAGCTTTTCCACACTTTGCTATTATGCAAACAGAGCTGCTTTGTAATAACCATGGATTATGTAAGAGATACATGTAATATGTGATTATTCCAAAGAGGTATTCTTTTGCCCAATTGGAAATAATCAAATCAAAGCCTAATTATATGCAGATTACATGACCATCTATGTAAATAAAAGTTTTTATCTTAGAATACTAGAAGTAATGGGAAGAATACAGCAAAGTTATAAGATAAAACACAATGAACATAATAAGTAAGATTGCCATAAGCCGATTACAATTATTTGAAACATAACAGTGAAATCCAATCACATTTAAAATAGGTACCATTCTGTTTAGAAATGGCTACAGAAAATTAAAGAACATATTTAATCAAGATGAAAGACAACTACAATTTAAATGATGAGACACTGAAGAAATATAAGATGATATGAAGATGAAAAGATACTTCATGTTTCTAAATTATAACTATCATTACTACAAAAACATCAACACTAGATGATCCACAGATCTACTTGTAGCATTCAAAACTGATCGCCACTAAAGTATTAAAAGTAATGACTTCAATAAAACACAAAGGGACTTTGGTCATAGTAAGTTTAATAGGAAATAAGAAAAAGTGCTTAAAACCGCAAAAAACAAAGGAAATTAAATATACCACAAATGTAAAGCAATGACGTAATTTGGATTCTTCTTCTATCACTCAAGGAAACTTTGGAAAACAATCATCCTGTTCTCACATCAGAAAATTTTTCTTAGCCTACGCTTCAATGCTGTTCTACAGATGCTTCAGTTATGATCTTTGTAATATTTTCCATTAGGTACAAAATATACTTCTTTGATGAGGGGGTGATATATGTACATGTTGGTGGATATACAGTTAAACATTTAGAATACAGTTTTTATTCATATCAATTCTAAGAAAATGTCAGATGTAGGTTTCCCTTTAGGGACTGAGACATTACTAGCCATAAGTAGTTGGCTATCTTAGAGTACCAGATGTGAATTTCCTTCTTCTGAGGAGGCCATGTATCCAAGCACACAGCTGTTGGCTGCCTCCAAGATAACATTTCTGCTGTAGACACATTAGAGACATCTTGCTGGGCTGGTTCATAATCATCGGCTTTTACAGGCTTTACGACTGGCTGGGATTATTGATTATTTTTCTCCATTGGCAGCATTATAACACCTTCAGATACTTAAGAGTAAGACCTCGGGGAGAAGGCTTAAAGACCAGTTACAGCTCCATTCTTCAAAGCCCTATATCTAAAGAATATATAGTTTTCATAAAAGGCCTTATCCTTAAGTTCTGAGGAGCAAACAAGCACAATAATAATAGCCTATATTGTTTGGGGCATTTGGGACCAACTGAAAAACAGCTGTAAGGCAGTAGGCTGCTGATAGTCTGCAGCTTATTATTATACTTTATTGAGAATATTCCCTGAATATATTCTGATTACAGCATTCCCTCTCTTTACTATACCCAGTTACTCCCTACCTTCTGTTTCCTCTGAATCCACATTTTTCTGTCTTTCCTTAGAAAGCAAGCAGGAATAATTATACACCAAAACAGGATTTTTTTTTAAATCAGAATATGACAAAACAACCAAACAATAAATAATACCTCAAAAAAAAAGAAGTAAAAAAAAATATAAATGCAGAGGCACACATGTCACACACTCCCATAAATTCACCAATCCAGAAGCCATAATATATAGTCAAGGGACCTGTAAGGTAAAGAGAAAAATGCCCTGTCTTAACATTATAACACAACAACAAAAATGAAAAAGCAGAACAAAACAAACAAAAATCTCCTAAAACAGGAAACAAACAAAAACGAAAACCAAAAACAAGCCTGCAAAGTGCAAAGATTCCATTATTAAGTTTATTTTGAGTTTGAGCATTTACTGCTGGGCCTGAGGCATACCCTGAAAGGTATATTGTTTCCCCAGTGAGATTTCCCACAAGAAAACTAATTTCTCATTCACAAGTAGAGATAAATGTGGTGCAGACTCATGCAGGTCTGATGCATTCGGCCACAATCTGAGTTACATGTGTGCCAGACATGTTGTGTCTAAAGGCAACATTGTGGGTTGTTTAGGGGGTTCATGAGACCCCTTTGGCCAAGAACTTGATTAGATGTAAACAATTTCAGGGATGTGAAGTTCATTTGGTGAAGTGAACTGTACAGTTGGGGCTACGCCTCCCCTCATATTTGGCAATTTCATTCAGATAACCCCTCATATATATAGATTTCTACTGTGTGAAGATTCCATATGACAAATGGCTCTTCATTGTAGCTGTTCCCTTTGTCATTCCTACTTCATCTTCCTTTTTTGTGCTCTCCTTGTTTGACCCTACTATTCCAGTTTTCCCACGTCAAGTCCATCTGTAAGTATATGTCTGATTTCCCCTTCCTAGGGAGATCCATCTATACCTGATAGTTCCTTGCTCTATATAACCTCTATAATTATATTCACTGTAGTTTGTCCAATAACTTCACATCACATATATATATATATATATGAGCAAAATCATGTCTTATTTGTCTATCTGAATCAAGGTTATCTGACTCAGGATGATGTTATTTCTGGTCATATCATTTACCTGTAAGATTCATGATTCAGTTTTTAAATGTCTGAGTAATATTTTACAGTGTAAGAGTGCTATATTTTCGTATTCATTCATCTGTTGGACATTTAGATTGTTCCAAGCACTGGCTATGAAAATATAAGAAGAAATGAATGTAGTTGAAAAAGTGTTTCTATAGTAGGCTGAAATGTCTTTGGGTATTACCCAAGAGTAACACAGCTACATCTTGAGGGATATAGTTCCTATCTTTCTGAGGAGCAGTCACACTGATTTACATACTGAATACAGTTTGTACTCATACTAGAAATGGGTAAATGTTCCCCTCATTCCACATCCTTACCAGAATTTTGTTTCACTGATCTTAGTCTTACTGAATTCTGTAAGAAGAAAATTTGAAATAGTTTTGATTTCCATTTTCATGATGACTAAAAATGGTGAGGTTATCTTTAGGTGCTTCTCAGATATTTGAGTTTCCTCTTTTGAGAATTCTCTGTTTAGATCTGTGCCCTCATTTTCTAATCAGGTTATTTGTTTTCCTTATGTCCAATTTTTAAATATTTGTTTATAATTTTAGGTAATAGTTCTCTATAAGGTGGAATTAGTGAAAATCTTTTCCTGTGCTACAAATTCTTGCTTTATCCAAATGATGGTATTATTTGAAGTAAAGAGGCCTTTCATAATGTCCCATTTATTAATTGCTTTACACTCTTTAAACTCTTCTGTTCAGAAAGTGAATCTCTGTGACAATGATTTCAATTTTATTCATGGCTTTGTCAATATCAGATTCAGCATAGCCATTTGATCCATTTGTAGTTGAGTTTTATGCAGGGTGATAAGTATAAATTTGTTGGATTCTTCTACAAGCAAATATACACTTTGACCAGATGTTGTTCTAGATGTTGTCTTCTTGAAAAACATGTAATTTTGCCTTCTTTATCACAAAAGCAGGTATGGAAATGCATGTCTTGTCTTCAATTTGATCACACTGATTAAGCTGCCTGTTTTGGTGACACTAATATGTTGTATATATTAATATATCTCAATTGTAAAATCTAGATTGAGGATGATGATGCCCCCATCAGTTCCTTTATAATTCAGGAGTGTTTTTACTATGCTGGGATTTTTGTATTGTGTGTTTGTGTGTTTGTGTGTTTGTGTGTTGTGTGTGTGTGTGTGTGCGTGTGTTTCCATATGAGTTAAAAATTATCATTTCAAGTTCTGTAAAAATTTGTGATGAAATTTTGATGGGGACTTCATTGAGTCTCTAGAATATTTTTCATAGGAGAACCATTTTTACTATTTTAATTCTACCAATCCACAAGCATGGGGGATCTTTCCATCTTCTGACATCCTCTTTAATTTTTGATTTAAAGTATGAAGACTTTTAGTTGCAAACATTCTTACTTGTTTAGTTAGAGTTACCTCAAGATACTTTATATTTCTGAGATCATTGTGAAAGATGAAGCCTCCATGATTTCTTTTGTAGTCTCTTAGTCATTTATATATAGGAATACTACTGAATTTTTGTGTTTATTCTGTGTTGTGCTACTATACTGAAAGTACTTACCATATGTAGGAGTTTCCTTATAAAATATTTAGAATCATTTATGTAAGTATACGTAATACATATCTTATGTTCTGCAAATAATGAAATTTTTACTTTTTCCTCTTTCTAACTTGTATCCATTTGACTTTGTTTAGTGGACTTATTCCTCTAGCTAAGACTTCTAGCACTATTTTGAATACATAGGGAGAGATTAGAGAACTTTGACTACATCCAGATTTTAGTGGAAATGCTTTTGCAGTCTTCATCCATTTACATTTATGGCTATGGGATTGCTGTTCATTGACATTATAAGTTGAGATATGACCTTTGTATCCATAATCCTCCTAGAACTTTTATCATGAATTTGGATTTTGTGTTATCATGTTTTGGTTATTGACAAATGACTTTTTAATACTTATGGAGACTACCTGTCTTTCATTTTTTGAATGATGCATTAATTTTATTGATTTACATCATCCCTGAATTTCTGCTTGAAACTTATTTGATCATGATGAATGATATTTCTGATGCTTTTTTGGATTTGGTTTAGGAATATGTTAATGAGAATTTTAGCAGCTATGTTCATATGTCTGGAATTCTATTTAATTGTTGTGTATTTATTTGACTTAAGTGTCATGGTAAATGTAGTAATATAAAAGAATTGTGCAAATTTCCTTCCAGTTATATCTTGTGGAAAAATTTTAAGGAGTATTAGCAGTAACTGTTTTTTGGAACTCTGGTGGAATTCTGCACTAAAACCTTTTGGTTTTGCCCATTTTGTTGTTGTGTGATTTATGAGGACTGTATTTATGTATCTATTCACCTACTGGTCATATGTCTTTGCAAGCTGCTTAGTTGATCTTGATTTTAGTAGGAGGCACATATCAGGGTAATTATTATTTCATTTCAATTTGGTGGAATACATGTTTTAAAGTACTTCTTTAGGATTCTTCAGGTTTCCTTGGATTCTTTTTATATTCCTCCCCCTTCCCCCTCCAATTTTATTAACTTAAATATTCTTTCTCTGAATTTTAGTTAATGTGGATGAAGTTTGTCAATCTTGATTCTCGAAGAACAAACTCTTTGTCTCATTGACTATTTGTATGTTTTATTATTTTAAATATTTTAGTGCTGACTTTGATTTATTTCTTGCTATTTATTCTTTTCAATTATAGAGCTTTCAAATGTGATGTTAAGGTATCAGAATCATATCTCTCTACTTGTTTATGTAGGTACTTGGTGCTATGAACTTGCCTCTTTACTGTGTCTCAAGAGTTGTGATACATTTTCTATTCATTTTCATTCAACTTTGTGTTTTTGCTGGAGTTTTATGAGTTTATCGAGGCATTTGAGTTTGGAAAGTATGTAATTCTAGGTGTCGATAGCTGCCATTTAAGGATGAATGTTTTCCCCTTGTTTTCTATTATTATTTCTCATTCTTTGAAAAAGGTGGTTGCTGTCTAGTACCTAGTAAAATATTCTTCAGGGATACTGATATGGCCACTACTAGTTCCAGGTAAAATGTATTTCTTGATATTGGGAACTGTGGGAATTGACAGGATATAAGGGGAACTAAGGAGGTCCACAGGAAGGAAAAAAAATAAACAAGTGTGTTTCACCATGATCTGTCCAGTTCCCTGGGAATGATGGCAGAGAGTGAGGATAAGCCAAGATTGGTGGCCTGGAATTACAGAGCTTGAAATAACACTGAGGGATTTGAGAAGGGAGCGATAGAAAATATCTGCAGTTAGAATACCTGCTTTGCTGGCTTGGAGCTGGGGACCTCAATAAAGCAATAAAGAGGAAGATGGACATGTGGAGTATAAAATCTGTTTCATCCACTGAAGAAGGCCTAGAAGCTGGAAGGAACCTGTAGCAGGTGGTCTACTATAGAACTGAGGATAAGATGGGAACTTGGTTTATAAGTAGCTGTGGAAGAGGTGAAAATCTAGTTCGCCCAGCTGCTTCCCTGGCCAGAGTTGTCTGTGGGTTTCCAGGGAGTGCCTGCTGGAGTTCTGGACTGATTTAAAGCAATGAGTCATTTTGAGAGAGCTAATTAGTAGGGAAGATCTATATGATAAACATGAGATGGGTCTTGGAGGGCAGGGAGGCCTTAGCAGTTACTTTGCTGTTTATTTATGAATGAGACTGGGTCATTGAATCTGGAGAAGAGAAGTGATAGGTGAAGATTTGGAGTTAGCCAAAGTGTTTCATTGGCCAATGTGCTCTGTAGGATTTTTGTACCTTGATAGGCATCTTCTTTTCTGGATGAGGCAATATTCTTCTACAATTATATTGAGCATATTTTCTGTGAATTTGATCTTATTTTCTTGTTATTCTTCAATTTCTAATATTCATGGATTTGGCCATTTCATAGAATCACAGGTTTCCTGCAAGTTTGTGCCAAGAATTGTTGGTTTTTGTTTGTTTGTTTTTGTTTCGTTGTTTGTTTCACTGGTTGTTTTTATTGATGTTTTGTTTTTGTGATTCACATTTTCCCTTAGCAAAGTATCTATTTCTTCTACGAGGCCTTCATACCAGAGACTCTCTCATCTTCCATCACTGTTGATAAGGTTTCCCTCTGGTTCTTGATTAATGTCCTGAATTTTTCAGCTCCTGACTTCCCTTAGTTTCGGTTTCCTTTATTGATTCTACTGCAAAAATTCTTCAAGAACTTTAACAAATATGTAAAGGGTATTTCAAAATCCTTGGTTTGGGCTTCAAGTATACTGCCTTTCTTGAGGATTACAATAATGAAATTGTTGGGACTTAGAAGACACATTTGTCCTAGCTGTTTCTCAGTCAGTTTTTATGCTGATACATACACATCTGACTTTGTATGTTTGCAAGTCCAGGTGCTGATAAATGGTTTTGTCTTTGATGGTTGAGTGTTCTATCCCTTGTTCACTGTTGTACTTTCTCATTCTTATGGATGTGTGGTGCTTTTAGGTTCCCGGATAAGTAACTATACTGTGTGCCCTGCCTTGTGCTATTGTTGGCACTTTCCATTAGAATGTGGTACTGATACTTAGGAATTAGGAACTGATACTGGGGATTGAGATTGGCTAAAAAATGTGGGGTATTTGAGGGAATCCACAGGAGGATAGGAAAGCAGGGTGTGCCACCAGAGTCTGCCCAGTGTCTTGGAAATGGGACCAGAGAGGAAGAAGCTACATCCAGTAGCATACTGTAGTGCTGGGAATGAGACTTGGCCATTAAGTTTGGAACAGAGAGGAGACTAAAATGTCTGAGATGACTTATCTGGTTCCCTGGCTAGTGTAGCTGCCAGGGAATGTCATGGGACTTGTAGGCTGAATCAAAGAGAGGCTATAATAGAAGATCTGAGTTATCTGTTGGAAGTGAGAACAGAAAGGAAGCTAGTCTGCACTGCTTCAGGGGAGCACTCTCACCCTGTGCAGCATAACTCAATTTAAACTCTATCTCTGTCTGTCTCTGAGTCTCTCTCTGTCTCACTTCCCCTCTCCTTCCCTCCCACTCCCTTCTCTCTCTTTCTGTATATATCTTGCAGAAATACATTTAAGTTTGTTTGTATGTATATGTGGGTAACGTTGACCATTTAATGCTTAAATACTTATTTTATCAGGGAATTTGTCTATGGTAAGACTGATTCTCCTCTCCCTCAGTAAACTGATTACCTGCAACTCTTTACATGATGGTGGGGCCTTGTGGAATTTCCATAATTCCATAAGGAAAGCCAGAGGTGTTTTCATTATATAGGTCTTATTTGGCAGCCATGTTGTCAATGTGGCTTCTCTATCAAATCTGCAAGACACTGTTTAAGAACAGGTAATAAAACGTTCTGTTTTTCTTTTGCTCATCTAAATCTTTATATTTATTTATACGTGTGTGTGTGTGCCTGTGCGTGTTTAATTTTAAAATTTAAAATTCTTTGAATATCACTATACTGCTATTTAAATGTGTGTATATGCGTAGGTAATAATAATTACTATAAAAATAACAGGTCATATATTTGAAAGGAAGTAGTAGAAATATTGGGGGCATTATGAGGGAGAGAGGAAAAAGTGAAATTATATAAATATAGTACTCATATATTCTTAAAATAAATGCTTAAATAAAAATCATAAAATAGTGATATAAGGGTTACTGGTATAAAAGACAAAATAATATACATTTGTTATTAATAAGTTTGTGGAGATAAATCTTTTTTTATTTAGTTCTATGGTGTCATGTAAACAAAACTGCCAGATATATTTCATGAAATGGTCTGTTGGAATTATAATGTTAGTCACTAACAATTTCAATGTAAATGTGTTAAAAATCACAGCAGGCTTTGAAGCCATTGTGTTTTAAACTCAGGTTAGCCCAGCAGGACATCTCGGAACCTAAAAAGAGATTAGAGCAATTATGTGTGCCAACTACATAAATGTCAACAATAATTTAGAACAAGAATAGATTGTAAAAATGTTTCCAGTTCAATATTTTTTTCTGAAGGCAAATAATCAGTATGAGACTTTTGCAAAAGCAAGTTAGTAGGAAATATATTGACAAATAAAACAAACAGCATACTTAAGGAAGAAGTTTTATAAAAACACAGTGTCATTGGGTACTAAACATATTGGCAATTCCCATTGGGTTTTCTTAATTTTTTATTTTCTTCGTATGTCACATGTTTGGTAGAACCTTCTTCTGTGTCCTTAACAGGGTATTTAGTGATGAGGGTTTCTGTTGAGTGATTTGTTTTCTCTATAAGCACTTCATTTTTGAAGCATAAAGCGTTCACTAGTGTTATTGTACTATTATGTCCAGTTAAAGAATATTTAAACTGAGTATGACATGCAAATTCACTGTGAGGTTTCTTATAGAAGGGGCTATATTTTGTAATCTCAAAACCAATGATAATATTTATTGAAGATGTTCCTTTATGAATATTTAGTTAATATTCAATGAGAACTACTTGGCAATAGATGGTTAGGTTTTAGAGGTATTCTTTCAGCCCTTTCAAATATATCTAGAAGAGAACAACTGAAAATTATGCTCTTATGCAACTGTATTATCACAAAAATGGGTAATGCAGGTAATTGCATTTATAGATAAAATAGTTTCACCTGTTACAATATATCCTGTTATTCATCTTTGACTAATGAATATATCATTGGTCAATTGATCCATTGATATGTCAGTTGATCATCTATCATCACACAATTTGAATAATAAATGCAGCTATATTTATAAATAATATAGATGTAACCCTTAAATTTTATTGTATTATAAGATATCTTTCTATTAAACGCCAGTATGCTATATTAGAATTTTTTAAAGTTAATATAACCTATTTATTATCTTATAAATATTAGAATTCCTTCTTTCAATGGTCACATATTAAAAACTACACAAGAAGTCTACTGCCATATGTAGTGTATTATAATTGCAGCATAGCTGATCTTTGGGGGCTTTCAATAATCATAAATAATTTTGTTATAGCCTCTTGACTGGATTGAGTCTATTTGGAGAGCAACTCATAGTTCTAACAAAGCCAACACTTACAGGGTAGACTTAGTTTTAAACAAAGTGACCCACAGACCTTATTGCTTTTCTTAGGTTGATAGAAAGGACAGTCTTCATCTTAATTGAAGAATTCTAGATGCAGAAAATCTAGAAGGGGAAAAGAAGAAGAATCACAGGTGGTCAATCTACTCAGCAGCAATAAGCAACAGAATCAAAAATTCATTTGTCCTTGGTTTCTCCATTGTAGCTTCTCTGTATCTCACATAGAAATATTATATATTATTTTTTGGGAGGGAAAGATTGATTTCGCCTTGAAGTTCCAAAGCACAATCTATTGAAGGAAGTCAGGGCAGGAAGTCAAGGCACGATCCTGGACACAGGCACTGTAGCAGAGACCATTGAGGATCACTGCTTACAGGTTGCACCCTGTGGCCTGCTCAACCTGATTTTATACGACCCAGGATCACTTGCCCATGGGTAGCATTGCCCAAAATTGGATGGGCCCTTCTCCTCAATCAATAAAATTGTCCCACAGGTTTGCCACTTCAGATATTTTCACCTCTCTGTACACTCTTCTGACAGTTCCACATCCCATGCCTTCTCCCCGCCCCCACTCTCTGTGTCTCCACAACGAAGTTCCCACTCCACCAACCCCACCAGACATCTAAACTTCCTGGTGCCTCCAGTCTCTTGAGATATATCTTTTCTGACTGAACCCAGACCCAGAAGTCCTCTGATATATATATATATATATATATATATATATATATATATATATATATACATATATATATATATATATATGTGTGTGTGTGTGTGTGTGTGTGTGTGTGTGTGTGTGTGTGTGTGTGTGTGTGTGTGTGTGTATGTGTGTGTGTGTGTTGGAGGCCTCAGCTCAGGTGGTGTATACTGCCTAGTTGGTGATTCAGTACCTGAAATATCTCAGGGTCCCATGTTACTTGAGATTGCTGGTCCTTCTATAAGGTTGCCCTCCTCCTCAGCTTCCTCCAACTTTTCCCTATTTCAACCAGAATGGTCAGCAGCTTCTGTTCATTGGTTCAGTGCACATATCTGCATCTGATTCTTTCAGCTGTTTGTTGGGTCTTTTGGAGGCAGTCATGATAGGTCCCTTTTGTGAGTGCTCCATAGCCTCAGTAAAGGTGTCAGGTCTTTGGACATCCCCTTGAGCTGGATTCCACTTTAGGCCTGTCACTAGACCTCCTTTTCCTCAGGCTTTTCTCCATTTCCATCCCTGAATTTCTTTCAAATAGGAAGAATTATGGGTCTGAGCTTTGATTATGGGATAGCAACCCCATCCCTCACTTGATGTCCTTCTGTCGGAGGTGAATTCAATAAGTTCCCTCTCCCCACTGTAGAGCATTTCATCTGGTGCCCGCCTTCCATTTGAGTCCTGAGAGTCTCTGGTACATTCTAGATGGTTCTCCCAACCTCTTTCCTCCAGAGGTCGCCTCTTTCCATTTTTTTCTGCTGACCCTCATGTTCCATTTTCCCCATTTTCCCCTACCCGATACCATATCACGTTCTCCTCTCCCCCATTGCTTTTCCCTCCCTTCTTCCTCCCTCCCTACCCCCTTGTGGTTCTTTTTTTCTCCCTCCCAAATGGAACTGAGGTGTCCTCACTTGGGCCCTTCAGTGTGTTGAACTTTTTGAATTCTGTGGACTGTATCTAGGGTATTTTGTACTTTTTGTGGCTGATTTCCACTTATTAGTAAGAACATATCATGCATGTAAGTTTGGGTCTGAGTTACCTCACTCAGGATGATGTTTTCTAGTTTCATCCGTTTGCCTGCAAAACCCAGGATGTCCTAGTTCTTTATAGTTGAGTACTATTCCACTGTGTAAGTGATCCACATTTTCTGTATCCATTCTTCTGTTGTGGGACATCTGGGTTGTTGCCAGCTTCTGGCTATCACAAATAAGGCCTCTATTTTTTTTTTTAAGAAACTGTGTTAGATTCCATAATAAACTAGACTGTGCATTCCATAGGCCCATATCATTAAACTGAGCCTGATCTAGTTTTACGTTCATTTCACCATTATACCATACCTTCAAAAGCAATTTACCCAGATTTATGTTTGAAGGAATTAGAAAACACATTAAGCTCTATTGTGATTGGAGCATTCCTCATTGACTCTACTTTCTACATCCTCCTAGCAGCCTGATTATTCTTATACCTGATTATATGTCTCTAGGCAACTATTGTTTGCCTGGTCATTCCTTTAAGAGGAGTCTGTTCTGTTTTAGCAAATATAAAGGATTAAATTTCTCAGACAAACCTGGAAAATGTAATATTTTGAGGTATTGGGGGTGGGATACATCTTCTGCTAAGGTGGTGACAATCTGATAAACCTTTGAGAATTAGAAGGTTTAAGGTTCACATCATCAGATCTTCTTTCCATACATTTTCATATTAAGATACAGAATCCCATTATTTCCTAATGAATGTCTTTTATTAGGATGGTATTAAAAGGTATGGCTTGGGGTTAGGGATTTAGCTCAGTGGTAGAGCACACTTGCCTAGCAAGCACAAGGTTCTGGGTTCGGTCCCCAGCTCTGAAAAAAAGAAAAGAAAAAAAAAAGGTATGACACACATTTAATGTAGACCTTCTTTCCTCAAAAGATCTAGATTTGATGTCTCTTCACTTCAATTAATATAACCAAGTATACTCCATCCCTCAGAAATATATCCAGTTGCTTGGGTTTTAATTAATTCCAGATGTGGTCAGGCTGACAACCAAGAATTGTCATCATGGACAAATCATGAGATTATATGCTAAGTGTTATCTACTGAAAGATAAATCTCTAATTATGGTTGAGCAATTCACCAATCTATGGGTATGGTCATCTGTCATTAAGAGTCATTTAATTTGTATGTTTCTTTAGCAGAACACAATATTAGATTTACCCCTCAAGTTTTTGTCTCAAATGACAATGTAAGGTATTTCATGGGGGCAGTCCTTAAATTCATTAGAGACTGTTGGTTACTACAGTAATGTTTTTGACATGATTTAATGAATGGACATACCTTGTAAGGCAGGCCATCATTGCAGGTTTAAGGTTATACATGGGTATAATTGATGATTTCTTTTTCAGGAGGATGTATAGTGTCTTCTGGCTAACACACAAATGTTAGCCTATGAGAATAAATCCTCTAGCTTAATTCCAGCTAGAATCTTTTTCAACAATATGGTCTTACTATCAAGTCCTGGAACAGAAGCAATAGCTCTGGCAATTGCCTGTAATGCTTAGGGGACTAGGGCAACTAACTCACTGGCCACCGGCTCAACAAAACAGTAACACATTCCAAGTACTGGGAGTATTGTTTACTAGTACATAGTATATTCTTGGAACACTGACCCCCAAATATAGGGTATCTGAATTGTAGCTACTTTACAGTATGTATATATTTAGGAAGATTCTACAATGTGGCTGCTTCAAAAATGTTTTAGTGTTATTCATCCCCCTTTAGAGATTTTAATTAATTTATTTTTACTGTGAATTTGTTAGACCAGGAATTAATTTCTTGAAACAGTATGCTTTCTTTAGTCAATATTAGATGATATCATTTTAAATATCAATATTATTTTAAACTTCAGTTAGAATTCCAGTGTCGATATTGTTGCCTAGTAATGTGACCTTCTCAATACATTGGGGTAGTTTCTATTATTTTTCTTTTGTTTTCTGCCTTTGTTTAATAAAGTAAAAGTACAAATATCTGTATTTTTACTATTTGATAGGTTCGACTTATTTTGTAGCTGCTTTTCAATGTCAACCATGCCTTTAAGGATACCAATTATTTTAAAGCTATTGGCAACAACTATGCAGTGAAGGACAAACTACAACAATTTAAATTGAACTTCTCTTCCTTGCTGTTCTTTTTCATTGTTATCTGTTAACTTCAACCCTTTATTGTGAGCCAAGCTTAACTATGAATGTAAAACTAGTGCTTGCTACTGAAGCCTATACTTTCTGAAAGATAAAGAAATAGCTTTATTTAATTCGTGATAAAAGTGAGTGAAAATTTATAATACTGAGACATGTTGTTAAGGGATTTATTGAAAATATTGAATTCCAAAGGCATTAATTTATGTGTTATAATTAGGGATATCAAATATAATCACATTTTTTAGTGAAACATACTTTGCTTATATGATAAAATATATGATAGATTTTATGTTATATATCTATGGTTAAGGCAAAACATATTTAGGTTCCAGTGTTAATAATAAGTTTCTAAAAAATATGTTTCAATATGTGAATTACTAAAGAGAAATAAATAATGATTCATTTGCCAATTTTCACTAAGTAAATCAGTGATGTTTTGAAATCACATTTTCTCATTGAAATATGAATTAAACATCTTTATTTAGTCACTGTTAAGTGAAAAGAACATGTACATACATTTGCAATAAGCAGCAGAAAATCTGGGTAATGTGTAAAACTTTTGGTCTTGTTTTCTACAGTTGAGGATGAGTTCAATCAGTGAAAAAGGCCTTAAAGTTTTTATACTGGAGAAATCAGGCTGTAGTCAGTGAATGAAATAAAATGAGTGGAAATAACTAATTGAATGTGCCTATATTTTCATTGCCTGAGCATGTTTATATAAATTCTTCCTGCTTTCAATTTTTCTTTTTTTCTTTTTTTTCTTTTTTTTCGGAGCTGGGGACCGAACCCAGGGCCTTGTGCTTGCTAGGCAAGCGCTCTACCACTGAGCTAAATCCCCAATCCCCCTGTTTTCAATTTTTCTAACGATCATTAAAATTTGGTACCCAAAATTTAGTAGCTAAAATGTGTATGCACATATACATTTCATGTATGTACATTTATTATGTATATATTAATGATTAACATATTAATAGATGCCTACACAAAGCTGCAATCCTGAAATTGTTCTGAAACGTGGCAGGTGCTACAATTATCTAACTGTCCACTTGCAACTAAGTCAGTGGAAAAGCTGAATAGGGGCATTCTATCTCAGATTTACTCTTATTGAAGAAGGGGAAGCAGGAACATTTCTAAACACAATTCAATTTAATGCCAAAGCAGAAATATTGACTCTTCCTTAGTTTTCATATTCATATGAAAGGGAATTAAGGCAAAATTTATATAAAGATTCTTTAAAAGAGATATTAAGTTTCTCTGGTGGGAGAAGTAGACCTGTTCCATCAAAGATTAAAGAATAAACTTTTAAAGGCACAATTGTAAGCTTCCTGTTCTTCTATAATCTGTAGTAAAACACAAAGAAAAAAATCATCCTTCAAATCTTTGAAGTAGCGATGAGTTCACTTGGTAAAATATGGTGGTTTACTTGTTGCACTTTCCCTGTCAGTCGCAATCACTGTTAAAGTTTGCTGATTTAGAGGGTAAAATCCATTTGAAAATACTTCCCTTTAATAACATGTAAATGTGAGCATGAGCATAAACAAGAACTCAAAACCACATGTTCTCTCTTTAACAGTAGGGGCATTTCTGATCATGGAATTTTAATTTTTCTTTGTAAAAATATCTCTAGCTCTATGTGTGTGTGCACGCGCGCGCGCACGCGCGCGCGCACACACACACACACACAGAGAGAGAGAGAGAGAGACTATAGTTCAGCTTGTATTTTATACACCTATAACGATGTTTAACATAATGTATATTCACTGTTTTGCTCAGTCCTTAAAAGAAATTGGATATTTTTTAATTCTTGTTCATTAAAATCCATGAATAGAATTTTCTTGCTGACAGATTCCATTATTAGAGCATTTGACTCTGAACATAACCTGAATATAAGGGATGAAAAAATTAGATGCTTATATTCCAAATATGCATTGTGCTAAAACAGCCATCCTATAATATAAATATGAATCATACATACTGTATACTGAAATAGAAAGCAAAAGTAAAGCATTTATCACAAAACAGACAGTAAAATATAAAGTTCAGTCTCCCTGAAATAATTCATGGGGCATGTGCACAAGCATACTGTGTAATGAAGTATTATTGATTGCAATTATAAGATTGAATGGCTCTGTTCTTTTTTTCTTTCACTTATTCTTTCCTTTCTTTCATTCTTTCTTTCTTTCTTTCTTTTTGTTGGCTATGCTTAGTTTGCTTTACAGAATTATAATGGTATAGGGCAAACAAACTTCATACACTTGTAACTAGGTTTTATATTAGCACTTTTGAACATTATTTATAAAGTTATAAAGACAGTTGTGCTTGTCAAATATAACATGAAAATTCATGAAGTGCTGGCTTAGAAAACTTGAGAAATACACAGACCAAGATGCCAATCCATGATCTATTTTGAAAAGTACATTTTAATGAATTTAAAATCCACTCACAGCTTGACAAGGTAAGTTAATTCAGCTGATACTCAACATATAAGACTGACAATAATGGTCTTTGTCACCTCAGTGTAGAAAAAAGTGTTATTGCTTCAGACCTGGTCCCACTGGTGTGTGCTTTCTTTCTCTGGTATATTAAAATTTCAGTGTCAGAATTAAACAAATAAGAGCATTATTTCACTTTCTGGGACAAACAGTTTTCAGTTTCCAAAAGTTTACAAAGAAAATATGAAAATACAGTGATATGCATATGTCTAATGTGACATAAAAGTCTATATATCCTAGGTACTAGGTGTCTACATTGGCTTTCTTGTCCCTTCAACCTGACATCTCCACTGTTCCCTGAACACCTACTTTTATCTAACAACATATATGTCTTTATAATGCTTGGTATATGAAAACATGCCATTATTTCTTTTTAAAAAGTTTACCTACACACAAATTTAGAAAAGTAGCAAAATCTATTATAATTACCACAAAAATGCTTATTCAAGTTCAGTCTATGTGATCTGCCTTTGGTTTCCACGTTTATACCACCTTCCAAAATACATTAGAGTCGGGATAAGAATCTAGCCCAAATCCTTTACTGCATTAATCTATATTCCTACTTGGGCACAGTGTGGACAACCGAATGTCTACTTGTATTGTGTAATTCTCCTCAGTCTTTTATTATTAAATATATGCACTTTGTATGGACATAAATTGTAAATACACACATGAAAATATACTTAGATATGTGTTGTGATGCAGAGCTGCAATCCCAAAATTGAGGTGATTTCTAGCCTTGCCTGGTAACAATTTCTATGCCAGATATCCAGGGCTACCTAAGGAGACCTTGTTTCAAAAGGATAAAAATTATAATATTTATACACTATCTGCTTAGAAAGGTTTATCACCCATTTTAACACTATTAAAGTGATTTTACCTTATTAATATTTAACATTTATTTTTATCTCCAGAGCTACATATTTCTTGTCATTGATACACTACTTGTTTTTTTATAAATATAATACTTTAACCTAGCATGTGAACATACTAAGTGATCTACAAGTAGCATGCAAAAATAGGAGCCTGTTTTGTTTCCTTTATTTTGTTACAAAAGGAAGTGGTAATATTTTTTGTTAAATATATTTTTGTTTACATCAAAAGAGACTTTTGCCATTTGGCCTTGTTTATTCAAACCTTAACTCTTTCAATGCGTCCATTTTTGCATTATTTGTACCCCATAAATACCTTACTATTTTATAGATACTGGTGATTCAATTATAAAATTGCTTAATGTTTTGAGGGCCTGGGTAGAATTAATGTTATTGATGTCATTTGAGAGAGTAGCAATTCCTGAGCAACCCTCCTTCTTCTAGGTGTCAGGATGGAAATTGGACGAGAGGTACACAGTATGTTGGAGACTGAATTTTGGCAGAGACTTGTCATGTCTGAAGGTCTTTTGCTGAGGTGAATGGTCAGGGACTTCTAGTCCTTTGGAGATCACATAGAAGATCTCATAGAGAAGACTCGCTACTCTATTGCTGTAACAAATTTTATTGTTATACTGATAAATGGGCTTCTAAAATGATTAGCAGGAGGAATGTCAGCCCACTCAATAAAGATATTATTTTCAAAATGACAAGAAGCAATTTGGTCCCCAGTACAGTCAAAGATGGCCTTTAGATGCCTGCATCAACATATCGTTTATACCACCATACTTCACAGCTTTCTCAAGGCAGCACTTTAGCTCCAGAATGAACACACTGAGGGCAGAAATAGAGAAAACCTGCCAGTGAGCATTCCATTTACTCTAGGAGGACCTTGTTCATTGCCTTGTCACCACCAGTAGATAGATCATATTCTTAGTATTCAAATGGACACCATGCTAGAAGAGCTGCCCACCAAATTCTGGATTATGATGATGGAAAGGAATGTGCTCATGAATTCCTCTATGATGCCAATTTTCCATGGTTATTAGAGCCATCAGACTAGGCAATTGGTAGTTCAAAAGGAATTTCTAACACTTGTGAGTGAATTCAAAAATCTCTTTGGTATTTCCATAACAAACAGAGGGTATCAACAAAAGGTAAAGAAATGATGACCTTTTGGGGTCTAACCTTGAAGTGGGTCTTGGTATTTTCCATTGCAGTGAATGTTCCAGTAGACTACACAACCTACATAACATCAGGATTAACAAATTTAATGTTAGCAGTATCTCATTCTTTGAAAATGGACATAGTCTTCCCATTGATGAGAAGATTCTATTTCCCAGTCTTGACTGTGATGGAATGTGGATGGATTCTTAATAGTCTATGGACACTCTGTAGTTGAGAAAAATGAGGCAAGTCACTGAGGGCAACAATATCCAGTTTACCAGTGTTGAAGTCAGTTCAGTTAACCAGATGCATTAAGCCACAAAATGGGTTTACTACTAATCTACACAATCATAGCTTAAGTATGAGACTGGTACTACATAGGGTGCAGATGTCTCTTTATTGGGAGAAAAAGAGAACCCTTTTTAAGCTAAATGTATTTCATTTGAATAATTTGTAACTAATTTTAGAGAGGAATTCTAATCCAGCAACATGGCTGAGTTGGCAAGGGACTACATACAAAAATCTTCTAAGACTGTGTAATCTGACTGGAAAGTAGGCATACCCTCAATGTACGTCATTAATCCCAAACAATGTAAGTATGGTTACTGTATAGAAGTAAACAAACAAAGCAACAGATCAGAGAAAGCTTTGACATGAGTAGATACAATGCATGTAACTTTCAAGTGAACAAACAGGAAAGAGAGATAACAAGGAAGGAGAGGAGAGAGAGAGAGAGAGAGAGAGAGAGAGAGAGAGAGAGAGAGAGAGAGAAAACAGAATGAAACAGAGAGTGAGAAAAGCCAGAAGATTAAAAACATATAGCCAAAATTAACTTGAGGGCAAGCCAAGAGAGAAGTGTGGGCCAGAAGAACTGATTTGAACCTTTGAACCTCTGTTTGGTACTTCCATAATAATTTAGCCAAAGTTCAGAAAAAAACTGGAAAGGATAAATGTATTCTAGCAGTAAGCCTATGACATGACATTTACTTTTATAAAGTTTTCATTCCAAAATACTCATCGTGTAAAATAAGCAGTGTATGGAATGAGGTAACACGAGGTCAAGCTGACTGCCCATCCTTACCCACTTGCATTGCAACTGTGAAGAGTAATCTTGCAAGGAGAGTGTCTACTCCACTCTTTCCTGATCTTTGTGATTTCTCGTCAAAACTTTTATTAAACTTTGAACAGTTTTCTTTCTCTTTTTCTCAGAATTGTTTTGATTTTCCAACTGGTAATGTCTTTTGCCTAACAGACATTTTCAACTTCATGAGCTCTTATTTATCATCAATTGTTGATCTTAGAGCCTGAGTCATTAGTATTTTGTTCAGGAAATTTTCTCCTTGTGCCAATGAGTTTGAGGCTCTTTCCTACTTTCTCTTGTATTAGATTCAGTGTGTGTGTGGTTTTATTTTGAGGTCCTTGATGCACTTAGATCTGAGCTTTGTTTAGGGTGATAAATATGGATCTATTTTCATTCTCCTGCATACAGATTGCTAGTTACACCAGTATCATTTATTGAAGATGTTTTCTTTTTTCCATTGTTTCCATGTTTTTTGGCTTTTTTTTTGTCAAAGATCAAGTGTTCATAGGTATTTGGGTTTATTATTAGTTCTTTGATTCTTTTTCGTTTATCAACTTGTCTGTTTCTTTATTAATACCATGAGGTTTTTAATCACTTTTGCTTTGTAGTACAGCTTGAGGTCAAGGATGGTGATCCCCCTGAAAGTTCTTTTATTGTTGATAATGGTTTTGGCTATCCAGGGTTTTCTAGTTGTCCATATGAAGTTGCTAATTGCTCATTCCATATCTGTGAAGAATTGTGTTGGAAATTTGATGGGGATTGCATTGAATCTGTAGATTGCTTTGCTTAGATGGTCATTTTCACTATGTTAATCCTACCAATCCATGACCATGGGATATCTTTCCATCTTCTGAGGTCTTTGATTTCTTTTTCCAGGAATTTATAGCTGTTGTCATACAGATCTTTCATTTGTTTGGTAAGAGTTACACCAAGATATTTTATACCATTTATGACTATTGTGAAGGGTGTTGTTTCCCTAATTTCTATGTCAGCTTGTTTATCATTTGTGTAAAGGAACACAACTGATTGTTTGAGCTAATTTTATATCCTGCCACTTTGCTGAAGTTGTTTTCAGCTGTAAGAGTTCTCTGGTGGAATTTTGGGGGATGTTTATGTATAATATTGTATCATCTGCAAACAGTGGCACTTTCACTTCTTCCTCTCCAATACATATCCCCTTGATCTCTGACCATTCCATACCTTATTTCAGAATTTCTGTTTATGAATTAAGCAACTTTTACCTACTTTTAAAATCATTCATTTTTTAAAGGTATCCAATATCTTAGTTAGGGTTTCCATTGCTATAAAGAGACACTATGCCCAAAACAGCTGTTATGAAGGACATTTAATTGGGGTTGGCTTATAGTTTCAGAGGCTCAATCCATTATAATCAGAGCAGGAAACATTGTAGCATCCAGGAAGACATGGCTCTAAAGGAGCTCAGAGTTTTACATCTTGTTCTGAAGAAAAACAGAAGACTGGCTTCTAGGCAGCTTGCAAACAAGGCCATACCTCCTAATTGTCCAACTCTCTGGGCCTAGTATATTCAAACTACCACATACAATCTAAGTTGAATATGAGTTTCATTTAAAATTATGCTCATTTTCAAATTATCTATACGTTATTCAATCTTACCATGGATGAGATAACATATCTTCTCTGTAATTTCTTTTTAATTTTTGCTGATTTTGAGCCAATTTCTATTATGTTTTATGATAACAAATTTTTGTAGAGTTAAAATGCTTATTTTTATTGCTTTCCAAACTCTGAGATCAAGAGATTTATTCAAAAAATTATATTTAGAAAAATACTTCTATAAATTAGTAACACAGCAAATAAATAAATTGGTATTTTATAAATATTTTCAGAAACTTTCAATATTTGTTTCTTGTTTTTTTTTTTTTCTTGATTTCTGGTATTGTTTTTCTTCTTGTAATTATGCTTTGTTTTTAACTCCTCATGTAGTTTCTAGTCACATTTCATTTACTTTTCCAAGGGATATAGTTCTGTTCTTCATGATTCTAATCCCTCTATCTGACTTTACCTTTCTCTCCCTCATCTTCCCTCTCTATTCTTATGCAACCTCTAAATTTACTCCTCCTAAACATTCTATCCCCAAGCTACCCATCACCCTCAGCTCTTTCTATTGACAATCCAGTGGAGTGTCACTTCTTCCACAATCATCAGTCAAATAAATCTATAGACTTCTATATATAAAAAAATTTCGATATATTGTGATTCTAGGTAGACGTGCTAGATTAAATTGTATATGAGGTCATTTGCTGTTCTACATAAAATTCAATGATACAACTTTCATTTATTAATATTTGTTAGCCCTCATATCCCATACATTCCAATCCTCCTCTTACTTAGTTAAGCATTAATTTGTAATTCAAGAAGTTTTCCTTTCAATGAAAACAATAATTGATGAATCTACTTTGGTTTGATTTCTGAGTACAGCTGAAAATATAGTTTCCGACTTCTACATGTTCTTATTATCTACAATATATGTTATTTTAAATGAAATCTATAAATCATTTGTATTTCCCCTTTTAAAATCACCCCTTTCCACATATAAACTAGTCTAATTTATTCAGGATTCATTTGGATTGTTGTGATAAACACAAAGGTAAATATCAGTTTGAGAAGGGAAGGGCTTATTTCATTTTATGTCTTACAGTCCTTCTCATGGGAAGTACAGCAGGATGTAAAGTAGATACCTAAAGGCAGGAACTGAATCAGAGACCACAGTGGAGTGCTGCTTAGTCACTTGTCCCTCATGGTTTACTCAATTGGTTTTCTATAAAACCCAAACTGACTGCTTCATATCAAAGGCTGGGTCTTCTCACATTAATCATTAGTCAAGCAAATGTCCCATAGATGTGTCTACTTGCCGGTCTGATGAATGCACTTTCACAAATAAGGTTCTTTTTTTACAGATGACTCTAGCTCTTGTCAGGTTGTTTAAAAAAGTATTACATGTTGACTCTAAGAATATGTTCAGCTAAGCTCACAGTGGATTTCTTTTCAATTGATTAATCTAACAAAATATTAGCCTCAGATGCCATGTTATAAAGTATCTCTCCATATTTAATGTGATGTTATGACAGTACTATTTTGCTCTTCTTTAATTAATTCTCAGAAATTAATTTATTTTAACAAATAGAAAGTGGTATGACCTTATGTACTTAAAATTTTATAGCAAGTATGATTTCTAGGAGAGTTCCAATGCTTTGTGAATATAAATATGTACTATGTGCATAGGAGTAATGGTGCTCAGAGAAACTTTAATTTGGGCTGGCATCCAAATTTTTATACTATAATAATCATTAATATCAACTTACATGATCAGTATAAAATCATAGAGAATCTTACCTAGATTAATTCTCTTAGGTGGCTTACAAATTATTTACATATGGCACAAATTGAATTTGCATACCATTGTAAAACACTTAGTAACCCTTAATGAATATTTAAGAAAGATTTAACAATCTTTATTAACACTAGAGGTCGTGACATCTAAAGCAGATAACCATTGATTTTTAAGTTGATTACACATTACTGTGTTTTGTTGACAGGATGTATTGAGCTCTATTAAGTAGTTTACTAAACTCAAACATATTTATTTATTTCATATATTTTAAGGATTGATGTTAATAATTATAAACAAAACAGATTACATTGATTTACAATTAATTCAATTACTTTAATGATTCAACCTGAATGCTATAATGTTTGCTTTTAGGTATTTTTATTTTGTATTAGATTACTCCATATCAAGTTGCATTTTTAGTAATGCAATAATATTATGCATTATTATGCTAATTATTTTGTAATTGATTTAACAGTAATAAACAAAAATAAAACAGAATGTTATGTTTATTTAGGGAAACTAGAAGAAAATTTTTATATATGTTTGATATAAGTAAATGTTCAGTGATATTTAACATGCTTAAGAATCTATAGGTTTTTTGCCATTCTGTTAATATTAGCAAAATGTATATGTTATTTTTGCATCAATCAAAAATTAGAGTAGTCATGTACTTATAATAGATAGCTATAACCCAGCCACTCAAGTAAATAAGGGGATGAGGATAGGAATTTAAGACAGCCAAATCTATAGAGTACATTGTATCAAAATAACATGAACAAGTACTGAGATCATTTGTTTGTATCTCATAATTGTAGTGGCAAAGCCATTTTCAAAATATAGATTACCATATATTCTATAATATTTGAAAATATTTTTATTTTGATATACATCACACATATTCAGGCCAAATGTATAACAATTTATGAAGACAATTATTTCAAAGAATTTAGCTTTTTATACTGTGTGTGTGTGTGTGTGTGTGTGTGTGTGTGTGTGTGTGTTGGTTTATCTACGTATCCCTGAATGAATGCAGGTGCACATGCACCATTGCATGAACAGAAACTTGAGCAAAGACAATTTAATCCACTGTTCCCCCCTTGTTATTTTCTTCTGTGAACACCAGGATCCATTAGAGCTTACAGAGAGTCTTCTCACTTTGCTTTCCATCTTAAGAGTGTTGTGATGAAACCCTGACACTCTTCCTGATGCTATATTGTATTTGCAGAAAGGAGCCTACCATGGCTGTCTTCTGAGAGGTTCTATCAACAGCTGACTGAAACAAATGCTGATACAGCCAAGCATTGAACTGAGCTTCAGTTCATTTGGACTTTACTTCAGTTTCCCTAGTAACTGCTTATTGATTATCTTTTTTATAAAGATAATTCATATATTCATCTATTTGTCAAAATGTGTGGGGTCATGGACCATGAGCTTGGTCCTTGGTCAAGCTAAAGGTTTGAAGCCCAGAGACCCAGGTTTGAAACCCTGGAGATCCTGAAGGAACAGTAGGAGCTTCGCCTGCTCCGGGTACCAGCTCCCTGTAGATTATGGCTATCAGTTATGTAAGCAAATCCTTGAAGCCCTTCTACATGTAGTTGAGGCATCCCTATAAGCTCAGACCCAGACAATAGGAAAAGAGACATGACCTCTTGTCCCATAGGCTCAAGACAGAGATTTTTTGCTCATGAGATACCTAGAGGCCTGGAGGTATTGCCAAGAAGATTCCCTTCCCAGACATTCCTCCCTGCAAAAGGTATTTAATCTCAGGCCCATTCTGAGAAGTGCAGTTTTGTTTCTTGCATGCACTTTCCACCATGACAATAAATGATTTGAAACCACAGACTGTCTCTTTTCATCGGATTCTGCCATGGGGAACCATGAAAAAAAAAAGCCTTAGCCTACAGAGCTGCAGTCTAGTCTCTGAGAAGGCTTCACTGCACTCCCAGTCACAACCACCTCCAAGCCTGCCCTGCACTCCCAGTCACAACCACCACCAAGCCCACTGCCAGTTGAGTCAAGGACTCTCCCCATTTGAATAGCCAGAGCTCTCAGTGGCCCTGGGCTAAATCCAGCCCTTGGAACCCTACTCTGTTCTCAGGTCTTTCTCAACTCCCACCAGCATCCTGTCCAAGAGCCTGAGAACCACACAACCACACAACTCTGACCTCATAGCTGTCCCAGGAATCCCCGAGCTAGCTCTGGCCATGTCTCAGACTGCACTCTCTCACCCTGCAGTGAGGTGTCTTGGTGCAGTAGCCATGCTTTGTGGCAGAGCAGACACAGGCCTACAACCCTACAAAAAATGAATTGTCTTTTTTTTTTTTAGATTAGATGTATTTGCCATTTCTAAATTATTGTTATCAGACATATGAGTTAAAATAGTTTTCTACTCGTATGGTATGCTATGCTTTATTTTCTCTTATTTATTTGTCTGCTGAAGTAGACTGATAAAGTTTGTGTTAATTATTCTTTCAATGTTACAGCGAAATGCCTGGCAAGAAGCTACTTTAAAAGGGAAGTATTTATTTTGGCTTTAGGTTAGCCAGGTGCCAGAAACAAGAAGCAGCTGGTTACATTCCATTCATAGTGAGTAAGTAAAGAGAGAACAGAAAGTTGTACTGGACTATTAAATACCCAAGGTCCTCCACCAGTGAATCAGTTCCATAAATGGTGTGCTATCTCCTTCAGAGTCCATTGCTACCATCCTTAGAGCAAATGTTCAAAAACATGATCCTATGGGGACTTGTTATATTCACTCTACGCAAAGGGTCTAATCCAAGGTAATTTACTACTCTATTTTAATGCCATAACTTTTATCTGTTTCTTAAGTACCATTTAAACATATTGAGGTAGTCTCTTGTTGTTGTTGTTGTTGTTTTTGTTGTGTTGTTGGTGTGCATGGTGGTGGTGGTCGTGGTGTGTGTGTGTGTGTGTGTGTGTGTGTGTGTGTGTGTGTGTGTGTGTGTGTATTATAAGTTAATGGTCCAACCTATTTTTTTTCAAACCATTATTTTTTGGATATTTTCTATATTTACATTTGGTTTTCCCTCCAGAAATCCCCTATCCCATCCCCTCTACCCAACCTACTATAAGGGTGCTCCCCCACCCACCCACGAACTCCCTACTGCCTCCCTGCCCTGGCAAACTCCTACACTGGGGCATGGAACCTTGACAGAACCAAGGGCCTCTCCTCCCACTGATGCTCGATAAGGCCATCCTCTGCTACATATGCAGCTGGAGCCGTGGGTCTCACAATGTGTACTTTTTGGTTGGTGGTTAAGTCCCTGGGAGCTCTGGGGGGTCTGGTTGGTTGATATTGTTGTTCTTTCTATGGGGTTGCAAACCCCTTTAACGCCTTTACTCATTTCTCTAACTCCTCCACTGGGGACCCCCAAATCGTCTTCCATCTACCCTTTCTTCTCTGGACACCCAACATTCTGCTTATCTAAACCTTTTAACCACCAATCAACACTATCGTATTTAGTTTGTGCTCCTTATATTCTCTTAGCTATATGACCACTCTCTGGAGTGTTCAACCTAGCAGGAGCTACATCTTTAAAGATAATAGAATCCCCTGGTACAGCAGACATCACTTGTGAATATATTGATCTTGAGTTCTAAAACAACTGTGTCTTAGTTTGGGTTTGGCTGCTGTGAAGAGACACTATTACCATGGCAATGTGACACAGGGAACATAGACTGAGCAGATATGACCTCAAGTTCCACCTTCACAATAACATACTTCCTCTAACAAGGGCATACCTACTCCAGTAACGCTATGCCTGCTAATAGTAGCATTTTCTATGACCAAGTATTCAAACACATGAATCTGTGATAGACGATACCTAGTCAAATCACCACATTCTACTCTCCGGCACCCGCAATAGAAAGCAAAAATGCATTCTTCCAAGGCCCTGGGTTTGGTCCCCAGCTTCGGGGAAAAAAAAAAAAAAAGAAATGCATTCTTCAGTCCAATTTCAAAATTCCCAGAGTCTATGAAAGTCCCAAACTTGTTTAAAAATATGAAGTTCAAAGTCTCCTCTGAGACTCACGTAATTCTTAGTTGTAATCCCCTGTAAAATCAAAATTAAAAGATGTATCCTATGCTTCCAACATACAATGGCATAGGATATGCATGCCTTTCAGGTCTCCAACTCCTTTCACGTTTGTTGAATGCAACACAATTCTTTCTCTTGGGCTTAGTCTACTCCATGTTAACAGCTATATGACCATCTGCATGTATCTCATGGCTTTGGCATTTCTAACCTCTTAAGCGTCTCCAAAGAAATCCAAGCTTCACCAACAGAGCTTCATACAATAACCTTTCTAAATTTCACAGTGTGTCATCTCTGGATCTCAAAGTAGGAATACCACTGCCACAGACCTGGCCTCTGTGACATTTACTAATTGCAGAACAATATTTCATAATCCCTTTCTATCTAGACCTCCATGCAAACACATCCATGCCACACAACTGGCCTCAGAGATTTTCCTACTAACAATTTTCTCCTTCGAAATCTCGAGAAACATGATTTTTTTCCACGTTTCAAATTACTCTCAGCAACACTACCATGGTTCTACTAAAATGGTGCACTCAAGCAGCACTTAAAGAATTCTGTTACTCTCCTAACCCAAGGTCCCAAAATCTGCATTCTTTCAAACAAAATCATGGGCTGGCCTTTATAAGGAATACCACAGTCTTTGTACTAACTTCTATCTTAGTTTGGGTTTCATTGCTGTGAAGAGACACTATAATCACAGTCTCTATTATAAAGGAAAACATTTACAGTTTCAGAGGTTTAGTCCATTACCAGCATGGTAAGAAGTATGGAGGCAACCAGGAAGATATGGTGATGGAGAAGGAGATTAGAGTTTTACATCTTGATCTACAGGCTTAAAGGAGGAGACTGTGTTACACTGGGCATAGCTGGAGCATATGCAATATCAAATTCCTGCCTCTATCTTGAAACACTTCCTCTACAAGGTCACACATTCTCCAATAATACTACCCTTCCTAATAGTACTATTACTATGGCCAAGCATTCAAACACATGAGTCTATAGTACATACATATTCAAACCACCACAGGCATTTAATTTTTTAAATTGTTTCCCAATATTTTAAAATAAATAGTAAAGGATAGTGTTAACTGTGAGGTGAAAACAAAGATATGTCTGAAGTATGAAAGCAGAGTGAAGCCTTCTAGAAATTTCTTACTAAGTACCTAGTATTACAGCATACAGGGAATATTGAGAGCACTTTAAAATTTCATGGACATTGATTTCAAGAACAGCACTTGTGTTTCTTGGAAGGCAAAGAAAATATCTATGTCTAGCCATCGTTTAGACAGAGTTATTCATGTGACACTTTTGTCAAGAAAAGGCATGAGCATTTGCTTTCTAAAGGAATAAAGAAAACCATGCACTCTTGTGTATATACATGTAAACAAAAATGCCGACATGTAAATGATGGAATTGACTTCTGTCTTTTCTCTGTGTACTCTAGAGTCACAGTGGAAGAAAATGTTTTCTGTATTTATCTCCATAATTGTACAGCAGAATTTCCTTACATTTTTTTAAAGAATATAAATATCTATGAATAACTCTAGTGTAGTTTCCAGTCTATGTTGCACTAACAATGAGTGAAAAACAATGCCACCATAGTAGTCGGCAGCCTTATTTTCTGCAGTAAATAAGATGAGGCAGAGGAAGGTTTCAAGTTCAAGGCCATTTTAGTTTATTTAGTGCGATTTGCATAATTAACAAAAGGTTAAAAACAAATCAAAAGAAAAATGTTAAAGATAGGAAAGATTCCATAATACATCAAAGGTAGGCACCACAGGTCCACCTCCCCACCTGTGATTTCTACCTTTTGATATGGTGAAAAGTTATGTAGATGCTGTTTTTCTGCTCTTACCAGGAAAAGGTTTGTCCTTCATTCTCCTGTTCCCAGAGGAAAGCACTCAGGCCAAAGACAAAGACAACTTAATCAGAAGTTCATTTAGTAAGCCAGAGCTAAGACAAACACAGTGTACTCCAGAGATAGATTGAAGCAGGCTGGTTTATGAGTGTTTTATCCATCAGGGTCCCTATTGTCAAAATACAGCTATAGTTTTTTTAGTCTCAATACATCTAACTTCCTGCTTTCCTGGTCAGGATGTTTTAGATTGATACTCTTCTCCCACTCGTGCCTGCCCAGATACCCATCTAACATTGCCTCTGTTTATTTTGCAGAGCCTTTCATCATTGCATTTGGAGATGAAAATGAACAAACAAACCAGAAAAAAAGGAGAGTCCAGGAAAATACGCCACATGTCAGGATAAATGGAAAACAAAGAGAAGGGTCAAGAATAGTTTTCTTTATAGTTGAAATAAACCATTGAAATAAAATAATAACTATGCACGGGAAGTCAGGAGAGATTTTGTTTATACTTGGAATAGGATACAGCGTTGTGCTCAGTGTACGGGATCCCTAAGTGACTGGAACATTAATGAGTTTCTGAGACATGGTTAGGTAGAAAAAAAATTGAAAGTAAAACTTTCATTGATGAAATTGATACAAAGTAAAACAAAATACACAAACAAGTAAACTAAACAAATGAACAAAATTTTTACAAGAAAAGTAGTTTCACTAGTCAGAAGAAATGAGCTGCAAAATACTACTAAATTATATATACTGGAAAGGTCAGAGTAGGAACTTTGAACATATTAACGATACTGAATTTGTTTAGTATAACAACATAGATTCAGGCTTGGTATGAAGACAAATTGAAGAGGTCTTACTTAGACCACACAAATCACTCATGTTGATCCCCAGTAGCTATTACAAAGCCATTGTACAAATGAACTCATGGACTCACTGCCATCTGATGATACAAAATTGGGCCCCTTATCACTTCATGATAGTAGGAGCAAGATCCATGAGGCCCCACTTCTCTCTGAAAGACAATTAGCAGTTTCTGTCAGATGAAATGCTACTTTTTAAAAATGATGTAGACACTGATATAATTTCACTTACTCCAGAAAATAATCTACCACTTAAGTACAAACAAGAAATCTAGTTAAACTAAAATAAGCATACACAAACTAAAGACGTGAGAATGAAAGAGGAGATTTCAGAGGAGACAAGTGAGAGAGAGAGAGAGAGAGAGAGAGAGAGAGAGAGAGAGAGAGAGAAGAGAGAGAGAGAGAGAGAGAGAGAGAAGAGAAAGAGAAAGAGAAAAAGAGAGAGAGCCATGAGAGTGAGGAAATCAAATCAAAGAAAAGAAAAGGGAACAAAACTTAAACCACTGTAAGGTCTTTGCACTTTGCAGGGTTATAAAATGTCGCATATGAAAATACAATCTGATGGAAAACATTTTTCAACAACCAAGCTAAAACAAATATAAAATAGTTCTTATCTTTATTATAAAATAAAGGTAAAAATCTTTTTGACTTTCAAAACGATTCAGCTTTTATATAGAAATCAGTGAAATGAGCTGCATGCCTAAGTTTCTTTCCTAGAAATTGGAAGAACACACTTGCATTTTCCTTATTTGTTCTTTGTATTTAATCTCAGGGAAGAAGGGTTTTAACCCTTCAGGATAATCTGACTGCAAATAATGATATTGCTTTCACAATATTAGACTGTCTTACAAGACATTTGATATATTATTGCTTTATCAGTATATTAAGTTAAAAATACAACAGTTGGATATTTCATAGTAATTAAACAAATAATGTATGAGATTTTTTTTAAAGCTCTCTTTGTTGCCTGAGCACTTCTTTCCCACAGAATGTTTATCAATTTTAATGTGTTTTAAACTGAGGTAATAATTTATTTTTCTCAGTATAATTTAACTATAAAGGAAGCTTAATTAACTCTAGTTACTTTTATTTATTTGTTTATACAAGAAGAGTCTTTTAACATGAAAAAAGTTTAAGACTGATTACCTGAAGTCAAATAATTAATGAAATTTTCCTAAGTTTGGAGTATAGTTTAAGATTTTGAGACAGCTTTTTCTGTCTTAAATGAGGCCAACTATACTTTAATTTTTATTTTAAACTAAAAACAAGCACTGTAAGCTTTAAAATATAAGAACTACACAATGGAGAATAATAAGTCAGAAAGTGTTTAGCTGTCCAGCATGGGAAAGGTGCTGTCTTTTGTAGATGCACCCTAGTTTTGCTATGGCTAATGACTTTAATTTAGACCTTCCAGGACTAATAATCCTATCGTTAATCATTTATTCGGCAAGCCTCTGTCTTATGTGCTCTATTTTCTCAGTTGACCCATTCTCTACCTAGTTCACATCCTATATTACACTTCCCATTCAACCCAGTACACCATCAGCTCACCCAGGCATTAAGACATTTCACTGCTTAAAGAAAAGAAGACCATATACATAAGCACCTAAAGACCTCATTATCATTTTTAATGTTGTTGTTAATGCATCTCTGAGTTTTGGTAGATATGCATAATAACATTTTTGACGTGTTGGATAACTTCAGACCTTATAATAAAGTATAAGAAAGTGATATTGACTGCCACCAAACCACTTACCACTTCCACATTTATTATCCAGAATAGTTAAGAAATAAAGAATTAAACACACCTTAAATATGAAATATACATTGATTTAAACCTACTGAATTTAACAAGCAAACATTTTAGAACATTTCAAAATCTTGGAAGATTGTCAGGTTAAAAATAAAAATTATAGGCTATATGGGAAAGTATGTCTTTGCCATTATAGGAATTTCCTTATTTAAAGACATAGTAATCAAATAAAACCAAACTCTAGCCCACAGCCTGTTATTTATAAAAATAAAAATAAAATACATTTCTCATGACTTGCAATACAGAAAAAAAAGGAAAAATCTGGCTGACTGATTACAAGTAAATATTTCCTCAGAACATAACAAATTTATTAAAATAGTAGCTTATGTAAATTAATGTGTGTGCAAATTTACATATACATATATGTAGTTTGCACGAACACTAATTTATTTCTTTTAAATACTTTAAGCTAAATTCTGAAATATGATAGAATATCAACATAATAGGTTTTACTGGTTATATTAATAATTTTAGTTATGGATATAATTCTCCTGAAGTAGAAGCTTTCATGTAAACATATTTTAAATAAAAATGCAAATAGCTCAGTAGTTAAGAGCCAGTTCAATTCTCAGCACCCATATGGCAGCTCAGAATTGTCTGTAACTTCAATTTTAGGGACTCATGCTCTTTCCAAAGACATCCATGCAGACAAAATTTCAACGTATATACAATAAAAATAAACCATTCATTTGAAATGAATGCAAAACCAACTGGTCTGTGTGTGTGTGTGTGTGTGTGTGTGTGTGTGTGTGTGTGTGTGTGTGTGTGTGTGTATGTGCGTGTCTCGCGCGCACGCATGCATGCTTGCAGAGATTTTTCAAAGGACCTGAGAATGTTGAAAGAGATTACTGTTTGGCAGCACGATGAACAAACTCCCATTTTCCATCATTACAACAGAAGAAAAAGAGCTGGGCGTACTAACATTTGCAGCCAGAGTCAGACTGATTCAAAGCTACGTTGTCACACATAATGTATGTCTGTTTCTCCTTTCAAATAAATGAAAACAGAAATTTTGGAATGGTCACCATAAATGATCAAATGATTAAATGTTAAAATATTACTTACATAAGCCAGAAATAATTCTAGTAACAAGATTTTTTAATAAGTTTAAAGATGTAGACAAATTTTGAGAAGGGACTTGAATTTCAGTGAAAGCCCTTCCTCAAAATTAGGTTTGAAAACTAATTTTAATTTTATTTTTTTACTTAGTCACTTTAGATTCTGCTCACTACACCCTCCCAGTCATCCCTCCCATAATCCTTCCTCCCCTTTTTCCTCCCCCTTTCCTTTGAGCGGGTGGGGACTCTCCTGGATATGCTTTCAACACTGAAATATCAAGTCTCTTTGATTGTAGGTACATCCTCTCCCATTGAGGCTAGACAAGGCAGCCCGGCTAGAAAAATGTATCCCACAAATAGGCAACAGTTTTTCGGATAGCTCCTGCTCCAGTTGTTCAGCACCAACACGAACACCAAGCTGCATATCTGCTACATGTGTGAGGGGAGACCCAGGTTCAGCCCAATATGCTTCTTGGTTGGTGGTTCAGTCCCCGAGAGCACCAACTGTCCAGGTTAGTTGACTTTGTTGGTCTTCCTGTGGAGTTCCTATCCCCTTCAGGATCCATAATCCCCCTATTCTTCAATGGGAGTCCTCAAGCTCCTTTCATTGTTCCCTGTGGGTGTCTGCATCTGTCTGAGTCAGCTGCTTGGTGAAGCCTCTCAGAAGACAGCCATGCTAGACTCCTATCCCCAAGTATAACTGAGCATCACTAACAGTGTCAAGGATTGGTGCTTGCCCATTGTATAGGTCTCATGCTGGGCCGGTTATTGGTTGGCCATTCCCTCAGGTTCTGCTGTCCACTTTGTCCCTGCATTTTTTTGTAGAGAGGGTACATTTTGGGTCGAAAATTTTGTGAGTAGGTTGGTGTCCTAACGGCTCCACTAGGGTTCCTGTCTGGCTTCGGGAAGTGGAAAGCTCTTTCTTTTGGCACTGGACATGAATCTCTATCCCAAAATAATGAATGAGAAGAAGTTATTTGATTCAATAGTAATGCAGCTTATTAAAAAGTTACTACTAGAATCGACTATAAGAGTTCACACTGTGAAAAATCAAATATGTCAGAAGACAGACGCACTAATAATTATGAAATGGTCATTTAATTATGTGTACATAGAATAAAGATCCATGTGTGAGTAAGTTATTTTTTGTCAACTGTATCTTTATTATATTTTCTATTTACTTAAAAAATTTAAAATTTGAATATATTTTAATCATATTCTTTCTTTCCTTCAAATCCCTCAAGAACCTCTTGCCTTTCCTACCCATGCAACTTTAAGTGCTTTCTCAAATCCCAATCTAAATCCCACTACAACAACAAAAACTGATTTTCCCTGTCAAAGAAGGTATGACAGTTCAATCATAAACCATTACTACAGTGGCTAGGTTTTCATCAATATATCCATTTATTAATCCATGCATGTATCCATAAATCTATTCATTTATTTTAATATAAAATATATGAAAGTATAAAAGTATGAAAAGTAAAGTATAATAAAACAAAACCTATCATATCCAAATTGGACAAGACAAGCCAACAAAGGAGCCTAGCAAGAGTGAGAGATCCACTTATTCCATACTTAACAATGCCTTAAAAACAATAAGCTTTCTGCAATGTCTGGCTGTGGGTCAATATTTTTGTTCCCATTCGATATAAAAGGAAGTTTCTCTGAATGATGGATGAGGCAATTACATCTTAATAAATCAAAAAATAAACAATGTCCTTAGAATGTTGGAAAATAAGTCAATGGTGACTACCCATTAAACTCTGTAGGTTTGTTTCAAACAAGTCAGTCAAGTAATTTTTGGTGTATGTCCCATGTATATCCCACCTTATAGGGCATTTTACAAAGATATACTTTGAATATTAGTGGATCCTTGGAAATAAGAATATCTTTTTTTTCCTTTTTTTCTTTTTTTTTTTTTTTTTCGGGGCTGGGGACCGAACCCAGGGCCTTGCGCTTCCTAGGCAAGCGCTCTCCCACTGAGCTAAATCCCTAACCCGGAAATAAGAATATCTTATGAGGACAATCTAGACTATTACAGTTCACCAAAAGGTATTACCCTTTCAGCTGTGGTCAGGTGTGCATTTTGAAACGGATCTAGATTAAGAGATTGCCCCTTGCTTCTCCTGTAGCTCTCATTCTCTCACTTTAACCATTATCCAGGTTTGTTAAATATGTTTAAGTCTACATGAGAAACTATCAAAATGCTAACTGAAATAATTGAATAGTTTTCTTTACTCCATGTCATGAATGATGTTTTCAGCTGCTGCATATTATATATCCATATATCCTGGTGTGTTCCCAATACTTCCCATCAGTTCTAGTTATCTTTTACTCATTGCCAGACAAGGTTGAACAAATTCCCCTAAAGGATTGTTGGCCTTTCATAAGTCTTCAATATATATATATATATATATATATATATATATATATATATCCTTTCCTTATGATATTCAAATATTCTCATCATTTTGAGATGGATAGTTCATTAATATTAATTATAGTCATTCTATTTTTGTACAAAGTACACAGATACCACAAATATACATCTATGCTCATAATTTTATAACATTTAAGCTTGATACAAACATTTCTGGAGTACTTTTGTGAACTAAATATGTTTCTTGACCTCTAATATTTAAAGATATTCTCTTGTGCTCAACATATCAAGTTGAGTAATAAAGCCATTAGAAGGGAAAATAAAACCATCCCCATTGGACATAAGTGAGTTATAGAATCCTAATATTCAAAAGCATCAAGATTGTTATATGATTTGTTTTACTTTTGGGTTTTATGTATGTTAAGGGAATGAGTGTTTGTTACTGTGTTGTAAATAAACTATAAATGAGAATAAAATATGTTTTCTTGAATGTTCTCATGATACAGACTGAGCTATAGAAATTACTTCATATCTGACAGGTAACTGAAGGTCCCATCAATTGAAGCGTATATTGCTACCAAGAATTTAATTTCTTCTATTCTAACATTTTAAAAATACACTTATAGAATGATGATCCTATACAAAGTTTTGATTCACACTTTCCTATGTAAGTGAAATAGAGAATATCACATTCATTTTAATGAAATAATTGACTTATAATACATTTACAAAAATTGTTTAATGTAAAAGGCCTCTGAAATATGCCTCTGGGGAAAATGAAATGTTTAATAGAATGGTTTGATGAACTCCAATGTAGAGGACATTAAGAGTAGCTGTCATTCCCAACACAGACCTTTGCAGGAGTACAAGAGGAAACATTTGTCATTAAAATATGATATGAACAAATACAATGAGTCCTCTTCATGGGATCAGATTGTCAATAGTGTACAATAGTGTATCATCACTCTCAATAGAAAATTGGTAGACGTGCAACACCATATTTCATCAATGTCCAGAAGATGTCTAAGATCAATTCTATTTTTAGAAGCAAAGGAGAAGGTCTTTCTTATTTTCTGTTAAGAGTTGGTACAAGTTCATATACCAATTTCCATATGAAAATTATGTTAGTTCTTAAAGCACAAAGACAATAATGATAGAATAGTTTAATTTAAATAATAATTTTATAGAATTATTTGTAGTGGATTTTAGAATTATACGTAATAACATTCTGTCCTCTTTGTCAATATTTTTCAGCATTTTCCTAGGCAGATTGAAACAGTCACAAAGGCTAAAAAAAATTTAACTTCACAAAACTTCATACTTTTATACAACTTCTGCTGTAAATAGAATTCTATGTATTGAGAGAATAATATGAGTGTATGCTAGATCCAGAAGAAAGACCAAAGCATAATGGATGCTCTCCTAAAAATAGTAAGTGTTTTAAACTGGATCGTCATTAGTAGGGACTCTCATTTTTTAAAATAAAATGGAGCTAAACACATTACTCACTTCAGCAATCATGAGAGAAAATACTCTGGGATTGTATTAGATAACTTGGAATGTTCAAGAGAGTTCCAGGAACTGGGCAACTGAAACAACATAAATTAATTCTCAATCTAGTTTCAGCAAGATAGGGCATCATATGTTCATTTCTTCAAAAAAACTCTTTCTGTACTTTTTGATGGCTGTCTTCTCCTAAATCTTCTCATGTTATTCCTCTATTTGTACATATCTGCTATAAAAACACAGGTCATATTTTACTAGAGTGTATTTCCTATCTTATTAAGTGTAAAATTTCCTTCAAGTTCCTCTATTCCCAGAAAGCACTATGAGCTAAGCCTTTATCATTTGAATTGGGCAGATAAAAAGGAGTCAATTGCATAGTTGAAAATCTCTTATACATTTTTATATAGATAGAGCTAATGAATTAATGAAAACCAGTGGTTTCAACTGAATGAGACAGCATGACACTTCAGTCATACTGTTCTTGTAATAACATTTGTCTCAAAATTCACTGTCCACTGTCTAAGGTGTCACAACCCATGGTAATGATGTGGCACTAAGGAAGAAAGCTCAGCATATTAGGACTTTTGCCCCAAGATGAGCAGTGGTTTTATCCAGGCTCCTCCTAACATTGAGCATGAGAGAACAGCCTATAAAATGGTTCTTCTGTATCAGTAGGACTCTGGAAGTGCCTGTCAGGAGACACCCATATCTGGCTCCTGTCAGTCCAATGGAGGAGTTAGAGAAAAGACTGGAGGAGCTAAAGGGGAAAAACAACAATATCAACCAACCAGACATCGCCAAAGCTCACAGTTAAACCATCAATCAGTGAGTATGCATGGAGAAACCATGACTTCAGTCACATATATAGCAGAGGATAGCATTGTCCAGCATCAATAAAAAGAAAAGCCCTTGGTTCTATGAAGGCTCATATCCTCAGTGTAGGGTAATGACAGGGTGTTGAGGTTGGAGTGGGTGGGAATGGGATCATCCTCATAGAGGCAGGGGAAGGGAGGAAGTTTTGGAGAGCGGTAAAAGGGGATACCACTTGAAATGTAAATACGTAACACATCCAAAAATATAAATGTAAAAACAAGAAAATAGTTCTTATTAAAATGCAATTTATTTCTTTAATTAGTGTTCTGAAGAGGTAGAATTTATTCAAACTACTTAAATCTAGATCTCAAGGTACGTCTCTACAGGATAGAGAACATTACTTACAAAAATATATCAGAATTTATAGAGAGCAATATTATTTTGTGATAATGGACATGTGCACCTTATATGGAATTCTGTTAACACAATATTATTAAAGAGCAGTGATCACAATTTTATATGTTCCTTAAGATTTTATCTTTATAATAATAGAAGATGAAATGTTTCCTACTTTGAGATGAAACATTTGTTATAGCATCTACCAAAGCACTTTCTATTTCTAAGAAAATGAATCAAATGCTTTAAAATACTTCTTTGGCCATTTACCAGTAACTAGACTCAACTTCTTTTCTCTCTCACTCACATCAGCACCAATCAATTTAGTGCTCATCTCCCATGTAACTCTTTAGATATACTCTATTTTTAATCATTTATTTCCTATGACGTGTGTTAGTCACTTCAAAAACTGCTGACAACCCAATTTTCTTTGTTGCTATGACTGTTCTAAAGTAACCACCAAAACACTTATAAAAGCATTTTACTTAAAAACTGAAGGACTTATAAAAGCATTTTACTTAAAAACTAGTTTTTCACATTGAGCTTCTAAAACTATTCCAGTTTCTATTCATTGCATTTTCTTCTATATTTCAGTTGTGTCCATTCCTCTGACAAGGAAACGAAGAAACAAGGATGCCAGCTTCACTTTATCACTGGAAAATTAGAAAAAGGTAGCAGCAGTCCCTGTAGAATGAATAAGAATGACACTGATTTCACCTGACATAGATGAAGAACCTATTAATGTCACAGAATTTTTAGGTAACGCAATGTTGAACAATGATAGTACTTGACATGCCAGATGGCAAGGAAGGTTACTCTGCTCAGTGAAAATTGTTACATCTCATATTTGATATGCCTTCTTTGTAAACAGTAATTCTTTCATTAATACTAACATATTTTTTTGTGTTTTAAAGCACAATAAAACATGATGTTTAATGAATAATTATTTATTTTGACTCATTAATATTCTTTCTAGGTTAATTTTCTATTGAAATCACAGAAAGTAATTTTATTTGTACATATACAAAGGTATTAATTATTCTTTAGTATTTTTGGTACAGATAATTTTGGACAGTTTGTGGATCTTTAAGAGAATGAATGTGACTACTATTATCAAATTCATCCATTATCAGCACCTTTAATCTAAGCAAGGCTATCTGTCTCAAGTCTTTGTTCTTTTAATTTTAAATCTTGTAATCAGCCACATAATGGTTTTTGTGTACAATGAATCAGCATGCTGAAAATGTCCCTTGTGAAATTTGTCTAATTGATAACTCACATTAAACTTATGGAAGAATTGCTTATAATTTTATTAAATGTAAGATTTGGTCACAGATTTTTACAGTCTATGTTCATATAATTTAGTATTTAAATTCTTCCCTCTCATTAAATAGTTCCAACTGTGGCTGTTGATTTTTTTGGTGTTAATTGTGTTTGAAAACTGTGATCTTAAGAAAATTTACTGTTACGGCAAAATCTAAAAGTAATTTTGATTAAAAGCAGTAGGAATAATAGAAATCATATCAGAGTGAAATGTGTTAGTTTCAGGGTCTATCTAATACTGTCTTCTGGACTCCATGTATATGTGAACTCATGTGCAGATAACCCTGCATATGTATACATATATTGAAAAATAAAGCACAATATTAAATATGATAGTTTCTGGTACTTGATTTCATATACTTATTCATCAGTCAACTTGCTACTTCTTGTTTGCTTTCCTCCTACTCCTCCTCCTTCTTTCTCCTTTCTTTTGCAATGAGTTCTTCTATGTAGCTTAATCTGCTCTGAAATTCATAATATTCCTACACATACAATCAGGGTACTGTTGTTATAGTATTTTTCTAAAATCACATATTGAAAAATAAATTTTAAGTGTATAGAGATAAAGTTTTAATTACAAAAACTGATGTAATGAATGTGAGATTGAATTTACATGCTTTGTAGAAAGATCAGAGAATTTGGTTGTGCAAATTTACATGTTTATCTCCACTTACACAACACCCCTTTATGTCACTGATACATGGTTTGATTATTTTTTTACTACACATTCAAATTTCTCAGTTGTTTAGCTTTAAAATGGATGTAAGTAATTTTATATAAACTACTTAGAGATTGTTTGAGGATCTAGATACTTTCGTCATAATCTTATTTTTTAATTATGTCTTTAGATGTTTAGATGCACACACACACAAATAGAAATATATTTATACCTAAGTATATAAAAACAATGTGCTTAATTTTTAATTTAATTTAATTTAATTTAATTTTAATGTACTTCTATGTACATGTGTTCAGGGCAAATGATCTGTTATTGAGTAATTTGGGATCTCTTCCCTGGAGAACTCATTTCTCTCATTCTCAGAACTCCTTACATGTCTTTAGTTCTTTGTCTAGGATTGAGAGTCTATGAGACTTCTTCCTTCCAAGGAAACATATCTACTGAAGTCATCCTGGTCATTTAGGTCCTGATTGGCAGCTATTTTGTTGAGACTTCATGAGTATAGCTTTTCCGGGATTATACTGGGATGAAAGTAATATGGCAAAGTGAAAGTAGTTTTCATCTGCTTCTCACCACATTTCCACCTCTTCTTCTGCAATTCTCATTGACATCAAACTGTATGCTGTGCAGTTCATGGATCAGTTTGGGCTGGGCACCAGAACAGCCAGTTGTCTGCATTTTATGGTTTTCTATGATGCCCTCTTTTCTACTGCAAGAAATATTTATTTCATGAGTGGTGACACTTATCTGTAGGTATGTATAACTATTCAGAATATAATTAGGCCACAACTTTGAGAGAGGTTAAGGTGGAGTACACGGCAAGTATTGGAGAGATAAAAGGAGGGGAGAGAAATATGCAACTAGATATTATTCTCAAAATATTTCATAATATTCTGGATTATATAGCAGGATTAAAACTATTCTCAACCTGATGGGGCCACCCATAAAACTCATAAATATTAATCCAGAATTTCTCCTGTTAGAAAGAAATGCAGGGACAAAGAGTGGAGCAGAGATTGAAGGAAGGGTCATCCAGGGACTGTGCCACCTAGGGATCCATCCCATCTGCAGACACCAAACTCAGACACTATTGCTGATGCCAAGAAGCACTTACTGACAGGAGCCCTGTATGGCTGTCTCCTGAGAGGTTCTGCCAGAGCCTGACCAATACAAATGTGAATGCATGCGGTCAAGTATTGGACTGAGTAGGAGGATCCCCAATGGAGAAGTTAGGGCAAGGACTGAAGGAGCTGAAGGGGTTTGCAACATTACAGGAAGAATGAAAATTTTAACTAACCAGATGCCCCCAAACTCCCTGGGACTAAACCACCAACCAAAGAGTACATATAGGGGAACCGAGGGCTCCAGCTGCATGGTTAGCAGAGGATGGCCTTATTCTGGCATCCCTGGGAGGGGAGCCCCTTGGTCCTGTGGAAGCTTGGTGACCCAGGGTAGGGGAATATGCTGAGTGGTAGGCAGGTGGGGGAGCACCCTCCTAGAGGCAGGGGGATGGGATAAGGGGTTTGAGGAGAGGAAACTGGGAAGGGGGATACCATTTGAAATGTCAATAAATAAAATAACCAATTGAAAAAAACCTATCCTCATCCAAAATTGCTCAATGTGAAAATGATTCGACCTCCAAGTCTAATGGCTTGTGCTGAATCACCAAACTTATGAGAAAGTAGAAGGAAAGAGCATCATGTGAAAAGTTTTCATGTGCACCATGGCATGTATGGTGACATTCAAATATTCTATCCCCACAACACACATATAAATAAATAAATGTTAAGTACTGAATGTTTCTCCTATTCATGTATTTCCTATTATTAAATGAGCAGCAGCTGAACATTAGTCACGTGTCAACATTTGCTTTCCATGCTAGTATAGATTTGAATCCACCAGTAATTCCTGTTATTTCCAAGTTATTCGGATATATTTCTTGGATTTTGAAACTTCTGTTTAGCCACCATGCTCTTTCCTCTCACTTTTTAATGTGTGTGAAAGCAATCTTCTACAGTTTTAAATTTTACATGTTTGGGAATGCCTTAATTATTTTCTGTATTCATAAAAATATAAAATCCACAGCACAGTACTTTGTTTTCAGAAATCTTCTAAAATTATCACCCAGTGTTCTGTGCTGGGTGGGCACATTTGACCTTCTGTTTCATTTCCTTAATTTTTATTTTTGTTGAATTTTGCTTTTTACAAAAAAAAAAAAAAAAAAAAAAAAAAAAAAAAAAGCAATGCAATGCATATTTTGTTTTGTTGGTTTTTTAGTTTTTTGTTTTGTTTTGTTTGTTTTTGCTTTGTTTTCCTTTTACGTTGTCATCTTTGTCAATGTATATGTTCTTTTTTGGCACTTGAATTACATCCTTCTTTCTTTGGTATACTACACCATCATACATCATTTCATCAAAGGATTAGCTAGCAAACCCTTTACCTTCTGGTTTGTTTGGCAGTCTCAGTAGATGTGAGAGGATCTGGCCTGAATTGTTCCTTTCTTCCTCTTGGTTTAATTATTTTTTGTTTTGATTATTGAGTTTTGGTAAGTGAAATTGAATATGCCTGGGCACTAAATAACTGCACCACTCTCTGGTCCATTCTAGGAAGATTCAAACTCAGTTCATTCTCTTTTCAATATGCTTCATCAAAAAAATAGTGATACAAATTATTTTAACCTAATGAGTAAGGCACAAACAAATGCTGGTAATTTTAAGACTGAACTGTACTTTGTACCCTCTTCTGTCACATTTTTCCTAATGTCTTTATAACATGTCATTTTTTTTTAAAGTTTTAACTTACTTTTGTCTTGGACTCCATTTCCAAATCATTGGTTTGTTCTCTTCTCTGTTGTGTTAGTTTAATTAAGAATTGTTACAAATTTATTGTCTTTAGTGAATATATTAGCCTAGCTTGGCCACACCTGATAATCCCGGCAATTTGAAGGCAGAGGGAGGTTAGTGGGCATTTAATGCCTAGCCTGGGCTTCATTTTCTTCTACTCTGTTTCAGAATAACGTAAAAGGGAGCATGAAGCAATGGACATCTACTATTCCATAGATTATTGAGAGGCCAGTGCATCTGGTTGAGTTCTCTGCTTTGGTTATCTACAGGCTTATTAGAACAAGGCATGACCTATGTCGTATTCTAGTTGGCCAAGTAGGAAAATATCTGCTCACAAGCTCCTTTAGCTTCTGACAAATTTAATTTCCTTGTAGCTTGTGTTAAACTCACTTGGTTTTCTGTTATTTAGATTTTATTTACTTTTTTGTTGGTTTATGCAGACTAGTTCCAATTCTTTCATCCTCTTGCTTATTGTCACTAGACCTCTACCTCCATAGGACATTCTCTTTCTTCAATGCATCAAGGAATTCTCTTTATCTGTATGTCTCTCACCAGGAAGGTGCAGTCCCAACAATATTGATACTTTTCAATAAGGTGTGCCTAGAATGACCTCAGCTTTGGTTACTATGTAGTCAACTAATTTGAGACATACTTTTTTTTCCCTTGGTTTTTGTGTTCTGTTGTTGTTGTTGGTAGCAGTGGTGGTGGTGATGGTGGTGTTTTTTATTTTGTTGTGTTTTGCTTTTGCTTTTTGTTTGTTTGATTTTTTTTCCTACCTTAGGTAAGTGTAATAAAATATGTACTCAAAACAGTGAGGGAAAGAAAACCAGAATGTATTCATGTATGTACGTGTGTATGTATGAATGTACCTGATCATACCAGGCAGTAACAAGAAGAAACATGGTTGTTTCAGAGAACAGCATTATTGACCTAGATAAAAATTCACTCTACTGTTTTAAAACTCTAAGTCAGGGTCAGCCAGGCTTCAGGTTAGATTAGAAATTATTCATTTACATTATCTTCAGATTATATTTGGGACGTAAAGAATTTTTATATCTCCTGCACTTGTATTTTTTTCTACATACACTAATATTGTTGGTAGATAGTATCCTGTAAAGACCATTGAGAATATCTCTATTATTGAGGAAATAAAGATCTCTGGATGCTAGTAATACAAACCATAGATACTGCTGCATGCGTTTGACGTATTTGTCTATTGTTCTCATCCCATTTGTAAATATAGACCAGATTAATGTTAAAAATGGCTCAATGTTTTCATGACACATTTAAATTCTCACTTTATTTTTGTACTTTTAAAAACTTCTTTTCACATTTATCATCCAGGCTATGGTTATCAAACCATGACAAATTATTTTGATTAAGGCTTATAGAATATTTTCTATATTTAGATATATTTTTAATCCTTAGTAATAGCAAATATATTTTTAGAAGTCAGAAAAAAATACATTTTTTATTTACAATGAACCCTTTTCTCTAAACTATGCATGTTGGCTACTTTGCGGTTAACCTCATAATGCAAACCTCTGGAAAAGACATTAAGAGATAAAGATCTTTCAATGATATAAATGTAATAGTAAGAGATGCTTCCTGAGTTAAATTCTTCAATAAGGATTTTTACTAATGGCTCTTTCCCTAAAACCCAGTATTACTTTAGGCTCAAGTATGACAAAATTTTAAACAATTGCTTTTGAAACCAAATTTTCATCCAGGTTAAAAAAATTACATTCAGTATCAGTCCTTCCTAAATACAAGAAGCTCTTTAGCAGTGCACTCTCAAATGACAAAACATGTTGGTGAAAATACGGGGAAAGAGGGAAACTCCTGCATTGCTAGTAGGATTGCAAACTAGTACAACCAATTCTGAAAATCAATCTGGAATTTCCTTATAAATTTTGAAATAGATACCTGAAGTCCCAGACCTGGGCATGTACCTAAATAATGCCCCACAATACTACACATGCTCTACTACGTTCATAGAAGCCTTGTTTGTAATTACCAAAAGCTGGAAACACAGCAGATATTCCACAAATGAAAAATGCATATAGAAAATGTGGTTCATTTACACAATGGAACACTAGGCATCTATTAAGAACAAGGACATCATGAGTTTTGTAGCCAAATGGATGGAACTAGAAAATATCGTCTTGAGTGAGGTAACTCAGAGCCAAAAGGATGTGCATGGTGTGTTCTCACTAATAAGGGGATAGTAGCTAATAAAAGTACAGAATATTAGGATACAATCCACAGAACTCATGAAACTGAGCAAACAGACAGGCTGATGTAAGGATGCTTTAATCCCATGTGGGAGAGAGAAGGGAGCTATCAAGGGAGGCAGAGAGAGGGATGGATCTCAGCGGGAGAAGTTTGGAAGAGCAGAAAAAGGGACCATGGTCACGTGTGGCAGTAAGGACAGGAGAGAAGCCCTGTGGACCGGCAGAATAAATGGAAATATGCCACCTCAGGGGACAGGGTGAGAGGTGTGTGAGGGACCCTCTAGAAAGTTCTAGAGACCTTGGAGGCAAGAGACTCTCAGAACTCAAAGGGAGGGACCTTAGCTGAAATGCCTAACAATGGGGAGAGGGAACTCAGTGTCTACCTTCAGTAGAAAGACAGGGTACCAAGAGGAGGGAGGGGATTACCATCCCACACTCAAAAACTCTGACCCGGAATTGTCCCTGTCTAAAAGAATTGCAGGGGCAAAAATAGAGAAAGGACTGAGGGAAAAGAGGTCTAGTGACCAGCCCAACTTGGGATCCATCTCAGCTGGAGTCCTGAAGGCTTGACACTATTACTAAGGTGTGCTTAGCAAGGCTGTCCTCTGAGAGGCTTAAAAAGCAGCTGACTGACACAGATGCAGATGCTTACATCCAACCGTTGGACTGAAGTCAGGAACCCATGAGTTCAATTAGATCAAGGCAGAGAAGCTAAGGAGGAGGTCAACCCCATAGGAAGACCTACATTCTCAACTAACCAGAATTCCTAAGATTTCTGACACTGAGCCATCAACCAGGCAGCATATACAAGCTGATCTGAGGCCCCTGACACATAAATAGCAGAGGACTTCTTTGTCTGGCCTAAGTGGGAGAAGATGTGCCTAACCATGAAGAGTTTTGAGACCCAAGGGAGTAGGGAGGTTTGGTGTGGGAGAACATCCTCTTGGTGATTGGGGGAGGGGATAAAAAAAAAAAACTGTGGGAAGGGGGTGGAACCGTTGCTTGAAAACTTGTGTAGATCCCAGAAAGACAACTTTTTCCAAAAGATCTTTGAAAAAAAAAATACCCGAAATGTTTCTGTCAAGGAAGAACAGGGACAAAAAAAAAAAAATGGAGCAGACATGAATGAAGAAAGGGCCATCTGGGGACCCATCCTGTCTATGGACACCTAACTAGAAACTATTGCCCTGGTCAAGAAGCTCTCGCTGACAGGAACAAGATGTGGCTGTTCCTTGGGAGCCTGGCCAGCAACTGACCAATGCAGATGTGAATGATTGGTGCCATCCTTCAGACTGAGCTTAGGGCCCCTGGTGGGGCAGCTGACAAGAACTGGAGCAGAAGAGGGAATTGAAACACCATACGAAAAACAACAGTGGCTGGCCGAATGACCCCGTGTTCCCAGAGACTAGACCACCAGCCAAAGAGTGCACCTGGCAGGATCCTTGGCTCCAAATACATGTGTAGCAGAGGATGGCCTCGCCTGACAGAAATGGGAGAGGAGGCCTGTGTTCCTGTGGAAGTTTGATGCCCCAGCATAAGGGGATGCTGGAGCAGTACGGGTGGGAGTCGGTGGGTGGGTGGGGGAGCATTCTCACAGAGGCAAAGAGGGGAGAGGGCAGATGTGGGATGAGGGGTTTGTGGGTAACTTGGAAGTGAGATATCATTTGAGATGTAAACGAATAAAATGATTAATAAAATAAAATAAAAAGAATGTGGATACTTCCTACCTTCAAATATAGAACCATGCAGGAGTAACTACAAATGGCTAATGCTGGGGGAATGACAAATGGCTTCAGAACTCATGGTATATGACCCACCCTTACCATCGCCACACTGATGAGCCTCAGTGTGCCCGGACCCCAAGGACCACATGACTTGAGGATATCACGCTTTTATGCAGTCCTGCTCGGCTTGCTGCTGTCACATCCCTTTTCATCTAAGAATTACATGTAAACTTTTAAGTGGGCCTCCAGTCCCTCACTGGACAGCATCTCTGGTGCTCACAGTGATAAAACTTGACCTCTTTCAGGAATCGAAGCTGGAGCAGATTAATGATTCTATCACCACCCTAGGATAGAACTCAGAGACGAAGATTGTCAGCAATGACCCCCACCCTTAGGAAATATTAGGAAAAATAAAATTGCTAGTGAAGTTAGGTTGTGATGTTTTTACTCCTGGCTCTGATGTAGAGCATCTGAGGGAAAAAATTCAACGTTCAGAAAGGCATGCTCTTGTTAGTTAAGCTACAGATCCTTAAGGGAACAAGAGCTATGGTAACACTGGCTGACATGACTCTCGCTAAGGCTGGACTGGTGATGATTAATATTGTGACACTGATTTTTGCTCTTGACTTCCTGATATGATTTGTAAAAATTGCTGACGAGTACATACACAGTCTGAGGATTTATGGAAGATATAACTGATTATTATATAAAAGTTTAGATATGATTGATTCTTTTAAGATTCTTACAAATTTTTTAAAGTTAAATAATAATTACTCCTTATTCTGTAAACACGAATTACTGCCTGTCAGTAAGCGAAACTAGCTGAGAAATCTGCCTTGTTTTCTTACACGTTCTTCATCTACGGCAAGTTTTTTTTAGTTATAAATGTATGTGGGTTCTTGTGAACAACTTATTTTCTTTATCTGTACTACCTAAAGTTATTTTTTGCAAAGGTATTGGGGAATATATTGATTTTTCATAATCATTCACTAGAGGAAAATTAAAACATATTCACATTGTAATTTTATACAACTTGAAAGGGTTTGTTGGGATATTTAAACTATTGAAGGAAAAATAACATATGAGGGTTGGAGCATGGTTCCTTCCATGCTTCAACTATGTGGATGATGCATGTATGTGTGGTTTGTGTGAGCCTGCTTTTGGAAAACTGATCCATCCATCGACTAAGCATATGTATGAACATATATAAAGATTGTCTGGTAATGAATTAGAACTTGCTCCACCCACCAATTGTGTGTATATATGTATGAATGTGCATGTATATAATGCTTGGAGCATAACTGCTGGAATTTTTCTCTCACCATTTTATTTTTGAATGTGTCTATATCTGTCTATAGGTCTGTATGCATGTATTATGAATACTTGAACATATAGGTATATATATGATGAAGTTATTGGTCTCTGTTTTTTGTTTCATCCATTCAGTGTGTGTGTGTGTGTGTGTGTGTGTGTGTGTGTGTGTGTGTGTATTTTCTTTCTTTTTCTTCTCAAACTGCTGGCTGCCATAGGTTGCAGCCCCTGTAGTTATCTGGAATCACCACCATCCACTCTTCTCAAGCACTGACCAACAATATCTGTCTGCCTAATTTTACCCATCACTTGGATGCTTAAGCTGGTCTTGGTCAATAGGCCAGACAGCATACAATAGTAACTAATATGAAGCCAAGTTCAAGTACAGAAAAATTTTGCTCAACTTTGTTACGCAACCGATTCAATTTACAAAGTATATTAATATTCATTCTTTTGAGAATCTCTGAGTGAGAGTAACAGTGCATAACTGTTTAAGTTTAGGTAACAAAATAAAATTGAACATTACTAAATGGACTAAAAGTCAGAAAACTGGGCCTATTAACAGAATCAAAAGGAGAATTGCTGTAGAATGTACAGTACAAACTTTTCTCTATTGGTTACACTGTATTTAAAGATTTCCTACATACCTTGATCTCTTTTCCTTTAGTAATTACTAAATAATTCTATTCATAGGAAAGAAATTCAGATAATTTAATATGCATCTTTCACCTTGTGATATTTCTACCAAGGCTTGTTCATTCGTTTGTGGATGAGCATGTTCATCGTTTTCTTTAAGACAAATATCCTCTCAGAAAGAAAAAAAAATATAGAGATCAGACAGAATTTATACTACCCATTTGTAACCAGTTGCCAAACAGCTAGCTAACACTATGTGATGGTCTGACTCTGGTTTAGGATGAAAGATTAGGGACGACTTCTGTTGTCCAGTGTATTGGTGACTTGACATCTCTTTAATGTTTTACAAAAATAATTCATGTAATTTTGAGTTTGATAATAAAATTGAATATCAACTGATTAGGGAAATAGCATGGTTGAGGTGGCAACAACATAAAATAGAATTTACACATGGTCCTTCTAGTCAATAAAAAATTAAAGCTTTTGTTTTGTAAAATATGTTTTGATACAAGAAAGGCAAGAATTCCAGGTGTGTCCATGCAGTCCTGTGCGTTGTTACAGACCTGTGTACTAAAGCTTATGAACCATGATGTTTAGGTTACATCTCTTTGTGCAGTGACACCATGATTCAAAAAAGAAAACCAAAATATCTTAATTAATAAATAAAATGGAGAAAGTGAGAATAAAAGCACAACTAGCAGATTCAATAATTTTATTTTGTCTATACAAAAATTTAAATCCACAACATAAAAACAATTCACAATGTATCATAACAAGTCAAAGCTTATCAGGTCGTATTGATAAAGTTCACTGTTATGATTCATAAGTAGCAAAACATGAAAAAATATTTTACTATATGTTACTATTTAGACTTTCTATTGCTGTAATGAAGCATCATGATTAAAAACATTTTGGGAAGGAAAGGGTTTATTTGGCTTATACTTCCATACCTAAGTGCATCATTGAAGAAAGTTAGGACTGGAATTCTAACAGGGTAGGAATGTGTAGGTAAGAGTTGAAGGAGAGACCATCCAGGGGCAATGCTTATTGGCTTGCTCAACATGACTTGCTTGGTCTACTTTTTTATAAAACGTAAGACCACTAGTTTAAGGTTTGTACCATCCACAATGGGTTGCCTCCTGTCCCACCAATCACTAATTAAAATCTGATTCAGACTAACCAAGTCTTGTGGAAGTATTTTCTCAAATGAGGTCCTCTCTTCCCTAATGGCTTTAGTTTGTGTAAACATTACATTAAACTAGGCAGCCCAGTTACTGAAAAAAAAAGTAGCACATCCAGATATTAGAACAGTATTCAGTTAAACATCAATGAATGAAAAAAACAAATAAACTGAAATGCGTATTACTGATTGATGTCGCTTTTAAAACCTAGATAGTGAATCATTACAGCAATATGACATTCTAGGAAATGTAAGGCAGAAAAATGTCATTGGTCCCCAGAGGTTACAAAAAGAATTGAAGAGTGAGTACGTTAGGCATGTAAAATGTTATAAAATGTAAAATGTTATAAAACACCTAGACTCTACTTGCATGTGACACCTGCGTTTTGAGCAATACTAATGTCACCGCATTTGTGTATTCCAAGGGACAAATGTATTCTGCTGCGGCAAAGAGTGAAAGTCAAGGCCATAAGTGAGCATATACATGTCGAAGAAGGCTCCTGACAGGAACTCTGAAGAAGTAACTTTCATTTCCCAGATGTAACTGTTTTGTCAGATAGCTTCTGCTAAGTAAGCTCACCATTTCTCTTAGATCTTTCTGAACTCTGGGTGTGTCTGTCAACTCAACTGTTCTGGATCAAAATCCTCTTCAAGCTGACTGATTCAATCTGGCTTCTCTCAGCTTCACACTGAACTGCTCTGCTTGGCCTAAAACTATCCCTGGAAGTTTGTTATAATCTTCTGGCTCCTTCTTATTCTCTAGCTCCAACTGCCTCTGCTGACTGACGCTGTACTGTGTAAGTTAATGAATGAAACCACTTCCCTGCACTGTACTCACTGCAGTGACTCACTGCTCTCAAAGCCAAACTCAGCTCCACTCAGCGGAACTTACTGAATTGACTCTTCCTCTCCACTCTACTCATCAATAGCTTTTCTCCTGCGAGTTGGGTATTTCCTATCTCTGTCTCATTCTGTCAGGTGTTTCTATGGTTCTTCACTTTCTCTGCCCCTCAATTAGATATCACTTTTTGGGGGGATGAAATGTGTGTACAAAAGGATTTGAGCCAGAGAAATTAAAGATGTATACTAAGGGAATGTCAACATTCTAGCCGGAACACAGAGACCTAGAAGGTCCTTGGATGGGATCAGAGCAGACATGTTGCTGAATTAAAATTCTTCTATAGCACTCTGTATATTTGACCACATTTTCTGATCATTTAAGCTGCTCTAAAAATATAGTTACCCCAAGGACTCAGGGATTGATATTTTATAATAATAATCACCCACGCTGTGTGTGATGAGTCTGAAATCACAGGTGAGGCTATTAGAGCTACTTGTCTTATGTATATTGTTTTTAGATAGCTGTAGCGTTCTGTCATTTTCTTATTTCAGAATGGTCTCTATTCCTTTCAGTCCCTAACTAGAAAATGTCCCCTTGCTAAATATATTCATACTCATTTACCACCTGTTCTGTTAACCATCAAAATGTATATACAGAACTAATGTCCAAGAACCAACTCTCAATAAACTACTGGAGAATATGTGTAGTCACTGATAGCCAATGTTCTAAAGTTTAATCGTAGTCTCACAAAAGCTTCAACTTTCTAAATATAAGCCAGTATTTTTCTATTATTGATACTTTCCAGTCTATAACATAAAATTTCTCCGGAAATGTTTTCACAGTAGCAAATATATATTTGTATTTACTCCCATACTAAATGTTAACACTTTTTTTAAAAAAAAATTTACAATATGCTATTCTCAGAAGTAAAACAAAAATTGTTAAAACATTAAATTTAATAATATTTTAGTTCATGATAATTCCTACCATAATATAAAAGTGAAAATGACTACAGAGGTATTTATATTAATCACTTGGGCTTGATGTGAGGTAATTGGATAAATAAAATAATCAAGATTATTTGATTACATTGATATTTCATAATATAGTTTACTGGCTGGTTTTGTGTGTCACAATGACACAGCTGAGTTATCACAGAGAAAGGAGCTTCCCTTGTGGAAATGACTCCATGAAACCCAGCTGTAAGGCATTTTCTCAATTAGTGATGAAGCAGGGAGGGTCTAAGCCATTGTGGGTGGTGCCATCCGTGGGCTGGTAGTCTTGTGTTTTATAAGAAAGGATGGGTGAAGGCTTGATGCCCCAGTTTAGGGGAATGCCAGGGCGTTGAGGTGCCAAAGTGGTGATTGGTGGGCGGTTGTAGCACCCTCATAGATGCAGGGTGAGGGGCGATGGAATAGAGGGCTTTGGAGGGAAAATTAGGGATAACATTTGAAATGTAAGTAAATATATATCTAACAAAAAATAAATAAAGAAAGCTGAGCAAGCCAGGGTAAGCAAGCCAGTAAGCAGCACTCCTCCAAGGCTTCTGCGCCCACTCCTGCCTCTCAAGTTCCTACCCTATGTGAATTCCTATTCTGACTTCCTTTGATGGTGAACAGCAATTTAGAAGTATAAGCTAAATAAACCCTTTCTTCCCCATCTTGCTTCTTGTCATAATGTTTTGTGCACACTAGAAACCCTGACTAAGGCATATATTTTATCTATGTTACGCGAATTATTTTAAACTAGTAAGATATTTTATTTACTCTTCCAAAATCAACACTTTACAAGTGAAGATGTTCGTACATTTTTTTTAAAAAATGATATTTAGTCCATAAACCACATAATTAATTAATTTTCTTCATTTCAATATATTTTTGTAATTAAATTTATGATAGAAGAAACCGTTCCTAACAAAAGTAGATGATATGAGAATGAATGGCAACTATCATCCGGAAGTGCATGGAATCCATTTCTCCTGGAGGAATTTGGGGTGGAGGTGTTAGAAAGATGTTTCTGATCAGATGCCATGGAGCTGGACCTGGAAGCTGGGATATTCTCTGCCTGTATTAGAGTTTCATCACATTGGCTTCGAAGTAATGTAAGTCAATAATGCATACCCTGCAGGTCTACTGCGCCTCTGCAGTTCACGAGGTATTGTTCACTAAAGCTTCTTCATTGTTATGTCTTTAAATTTGTGCTCAGGTGCATCACGTCATTAATTCGGCTCAAAATGTGTTACATACTTTAACTAAAGGGCCCCATTGTATTTTATTCTATTTTTACGCTTTGAAGCAGAAATATTTATTTATACATTGTTCCATTCTTTATTCTAGGGCTCACGATAGTCCAATGATTATTTAAAACTTATTCTGGCTAGTCTTGTGTGATTAAATATGTCTTAGGGTGGTTTTCTCCAATAAAAACAAAATAAATGATCACGCATATGTTTATTCACTGGGAACATTCCGAGTATATTTAGGTGTGTGTTAGCTCATGGGATGGACACTGATGATTCAAAAGGGAAAACAATGTACTACAGATGTTACTTCCTACCACTCCCTTTATCATCCAGTTAAAACATTTGAACTTGAATTTACTATTTTTGTGACAGATTATAGAAAATGTATAATTCCTTCCAGTGATCATCAAATGATTCTATTATGAATTTGGTAAAACATTTATTCAAATTATATTTAAAATATCATTTGGAATTTTGAATCTATCTGTAACAGTCCAGTCTAGCTCCTTCCTCCTACGTGTATTCATCCTGCTTTGTCTCCTTTTCCTTTTCTTTTAACAATCTCTGAATGGAGATTCTTTTGCAGGCATGAATTATTCAGTGATCTCTGGAAGAAATTTTGCCTTCAGTCACTCTGTGTACATCTACACATCATATCCATGTAGGGGAGTGATAGTAGTGAAGTCCTGCTTTTCTTGAATAAATGAATATTCCAGAAGAATACATTCACCTAATAATTTTGAGAACCAGCCATGTGCTCAGAATTTATGGTACGGCACAAGTATATGTACCTGGAATTGAAGAACTTTACAACACCTCGGCAAAGACAGAAAAGTGATGCCGCCAATTATTATTTGATATATTACACTCACAAAATACAGAGAAAAAAAATGAAAGTTTCATCTGCTTATTATCCAAGACAAGCTGCTGCATTTCTATGGTGAAGTTCATTTCTACGTATAAACCTGCCCATCACTCTGTTCCGTGTTTATCCTGACATAACAGCTCAGGCTTTTAAAGTAAATCCGAAGAACTGTGTGGAAATTTCATGTCATATGTGTATGTGTGTCTGTGTATGGGTCTTTATGTTTGTATATAATTGTACAAATTTATATAATTTCACCTCTTATATATGTATATCTGATATACCTATATGTATAGTATAAATGCATTATACTATACACAAATATGTATACACAAATATAATATAATAATAACACAAATAATATAATAATACACAAATAATATAATACACACACACATATATATATGTATATATATATATAAATATTTTTAAAAGAAAAGTAAAGTTTAGGATGAATCAAACTAGCAATAAATGTAATCACCCAAATCCACAAATCAACAATACTAATTAACTATGATATGATGAGAGATGCAGAATATTGTATGTTATATGTTATGTGATAGTAAATTTATGTGGGAATTAAATTTTCTATAAAAGTTGTGTAGGAAGTGCAGATAGCAAAGACCAGCTATAAAACTCAGAACTGAGAAATAAAATTCAATCTTACGTTTGTGTCTGACTTTTAAGCTATAAGCAATTAACAATTGCTGAGGGAGAAAGGTTAATCCTCCCAGAGATGTGGCCCCTGATTGTCCATATAAGACTAAGCAATCAGACCTAAAAACGTATATACAGAGACAACACTAAATAGACATAGCAGGTGGCATTATGTTTATTAATTTATGTGTGTGTGTGTCTGTGTGCACGTGTGTGTGTAACTATGATTGTTAAAAGAGAGGAGGTGTTGAAAATGACTGGGAGAATAGTGGAACAAGGGAGGTTGAGGTGAGGTAGATTGTTGACAGATATGGTGTGATTATATTTTAACTAAATTTTTCGAATATACATTTAAAAAGAAAACCTTTAAAGCACCACAGGAGTGAACTGAGCAAGATATCATGAAGTGGAAAGACTTCATGGGCATGTGTTTTCATGATTACAATCGTAAAAAGAGAAATATTACCCAAAGGGACCAATAAGTTCATCAAAATCTAAATCAAAACCCAGTGAAATTTTTCACAGAACTGTAAAAAGTGCACAAAAAACTGTAAAAAGTTCACAAAAGATGCAAAGTAAGTAAAGTAAGAAGGTATATCAAAGTACCATATAAAATGAGGGCTTATTTACTAAACAGGTTTAGCAACAAGAACTAAATGGAACTGGCATGAAAATAAACACATTGGTTGTTAGAATAGAATGCACTTTATATAAATAAACCTATCCAAGTATAGCTTTGATATTGGAAAAGGTATCAAAGATACACATTGGAACAAAAATCAATCTCTTCAACAAACAGTGCTGGGAAAAGTGAGGTCCTAACATAGAAGGGTGAACCTAGATTCTTCTCACCCTAAGTTTAAGTTACTGAAGATCAATTGACATAGAATGTGAAAAGGCAACAGTAATGTATAGCGAAAATAGGTAAGAACGTAAAGGCAAGTATGCATTTTCTCGAAAGGACTCAAATTCTATGGGCTGTATTGCTGAAATTTACTAATGGGTTTGTCAGACACATAATAGAGAGGGAATAATAACTACATTATATAAAAGGTAGAAAATTTAAACACCAAATACCATATCCTGGCAGCAGAGGGAGGGAGCCCAACAGACATGGCTTACTAGCAGCAATTGTGGGGCAGCATGCAAAATCTCAGGAGGTCTCTAAGGCAGCCTAACAATATCCAAGACACTCAGACTCCTGCCTCTCAAACCCCTCATTGCTCAGCATATAACCTGAGTCTGCCCCTCACCATCTATTCTGGGGTGTTTGAGCAGGACAAAGCACACAGTCACTCCACACTGGCAAACTCAGAGCAAATACTGCACCAATTACTTTCTAGCTCACAGTTAAATTTCTTACCTTTACTAAGAAGAGATGCATGCAGGCTCAGCCCATATCACATGGAAACACTTAGTAGGGAATCTCTCCCAAGGAGACCTCAGTGGTCTGTTTAAATACTTGATAGGCACCTATTTGTCTGAGCATTAGAGTGCTGAATCCTGAACACTCCTGACTCTAGGCTGAGTTGAAATTTCTTATCAGTATATCTAATCAGAATTTCCACAGTAAAATGTAGTCATCACAGGAGGGAACTGACTCAAATAACTATGCATACAATTGTCACAATTATTAAATGGATGATGGTTTAAAATTTAACACCGTTCTTTCTTATATGATATGCCTATCTTAATTCATACGAATAGGCATTGCTTCCACAGTTTCCTGGACAGGTCAGGAGAAATCAAAAGAAAATTAAATTGATATTCTGTGTATATTTTGTGAAGGCATTTTCAATACCAGAACAGAATTCTCTTTACAGTAAGTTAATTTATTTCTTGCCATATGCTAAAAGTAATAAAGATGCATGTTAAGTAAATTAAAAAGTTAGCACAATACAATACTACATATATTCAGGTCAAATGTTTTGGTACTGAGAATATGGCATTTCCAATCACAGTAAGAAAGAACACTTTAAAAGAATTAATATATTATGGTCAGTGCTCCTAAATTAATTAGGCAGAAATTTTATGAATGAGACAAAACTTAGGCTGACTTGATCATATCTAGCAGTTTTGTTAACTAAGGTTCTGAACATTTGCTTTATTATCACCAATGTGGCTCATATTCTGATGAAGAGCCTTCATTTCTCTTTTGGAAGATTTATTTCATGTGTGTGTGTGTGTGTGTGTGTGTGTGTGTGTGTGTGTGTGTGTTGGAACAGGGACTGCAGGAGGGAGAGTAAAAGGTGTCTGATCCTCTGGAGCTTGTTTCACAGGATATTGTTAGTGCCTGTGTTTAAGCGCAGTCTGTGCTCTTTAACTGCTAAGCACTCTCAGCAGACAGAGGCATACCTTTAATTCTTAAGTACTTCAATATTTTAATCTAACATCAGAAATCTCTCTACTTATTTTTGCCATATAAATAAATATGCATGTGTGTGTATGTGTGTGTAGTCATGCATACATGTTTGTATGCATGTATATAACTTGTCACATGGCCCAGGACAGACTTAATTTGCAAGCAAAAATAATCTTTAAAAACAAATTTTTAATATTTTGCATACAAATTGCATGTTAATACTAAATCAAGCTTGTCTAGCCCTTAGGTACCACATTCATCTCATCTTAGGTTAACAGAATTTTTCTCTTAGGTTAAGTTTAAATGGACTTCAGATAATGAAAAATGAGCTGTCTCCTGAGAGGCTCTGCCAGAGCCTGACAAACACAGGTGGACGCTTGCAGCCAACTGTTGGATAGAGCATGGAGTCCCAAGTGAAGGAGTTAGAAAACTAACTGAAGGAGCTGAAGGGGTTTGCAATCCATAAGAACAATATCAACCAACGAGAGGTCCTCCTCCCTCAGAGCTCCCAGGAACTAAACCACCAATGAAAGAGAACACATGGAGGGACCCATGATTCCAGTGGCATATGTAGCAGAGGATGGCCTTATCTGCCATCAGTGGGAGGAGAAGACCTTGGTCCTGCGAAGGCTTGATGCCCCAGTGTAGGGGAATGCCCAGGGTGGAGAGGCAGGAGGGAGTGGATGGGTGGTTGAGGGAGCACCCTCATAGAAGCAGGGGGAGAGGAGAGAAGGGGATAGGGGTTTTCCGGAGGGGAAACCAAGAAAGGTGATAACATTTAAAATGTAAATAAAGAAAATATCCAATAAATGAAAAGAAAAATAAATAAAAGTAAATCACTGGTTTAAAAAATGAACATTTTTGAAGGCATTGTACAATTATGAACAACTTTTTCCTCCGAGGCTATAGAACACTTCCAAAAAGGGTCCTATCATAACTGCCCTGAAAGACCCAACAGCAGCTGAAAGTCAGCTGCAGATATTTGCACCCAACCAATGAACAGAAGCTGCTGATCCTTGCGGTTGTATTAGGGAAAGCTGGAGGAAGCTGAGGAGGGAGATCCTGTAGGAGGACCAGCAATCTCAATTAACCCAAATTGCTGAGATCTCTCAGACATTGTATCACGAACCAGGCACAATACACCAGCTGATATAAGGCCCCAAACACATATACAGCAGAGGACTGCCAGGTCTGGCTTCAGTCAGAGAGGATACACCTAACCCTCAAGAGACTGGAAGCCACAGGGAGTTTAGAGCTCTGGTGGGGTGGCATTATTCTCATGGATACAGGGGGAGTGGGGAGGAGATATGGGATATGAAGCAGTCGGAGGGTGGACCCAGAGGGGAATAGAGTCTGGAGTGTAAAAATTAATCAATTAATTAAATAATTTAATGGTGATATTATAGGTAATTAAATTTCTATTCACCAAAGTTTCAACTTTTATCACATCCAGAAATAAGAACAACAGAAAGATGATTTTATATACAGATGTAGGCTGATAGCAAGAAAAAATGTGTGTGTATTAATCTGTGAGACATTCTAGTGCACAGAATGATGTTTAATTAGGTGCCTTACATGTCGTGATGCCATCATCTGCTTTCAAGTTTAACTGTGGACAAATAGCTTATATTATGAATGAGCTTTCATTTGATCTCAAGCAGATGCAAGAACTTGAGGCAAAATGAAGGTAAACAAAAGAAGGCATGCGGTAGCAAAGAGCTTAGAGGTGAATTTTCCAAGTTTATGGACAGATTCAGGTACACGGGTCCAGTATAGCTTACTGGACCAACTGTTCAAATCTTTCTGTATGAAGCATCTTATGTGGTTAGAAATTGGACTCAGGAAAGTTAATTCAATTGAATCATTAAATATCTTTTTAATAACAATGTGTTGATTTTGAAGATATACTGAGCAGCAGTTACTTAATATTATTACAGTCATGTATTATTAGATTTTAGATTTAAACTGACTACAGTGCCCCAATAATAATTTATTACTTAATCTTCTCATGTGTTACCACTGTGATTATTTTTTCTGGTTTATTTTAGAGTAAACTAGCTACTGAGAGTAAGCCTTGCTTATTCTGGTATGGAAATTCTCCCCTAAAATAACCTATGTACTAAATTTATACTAATTTATATTAATTTATATTAATATAAAAATGTAGCTACCTCATTCTCTATATTTTGCCATGATATGCCCTTTAAGGTCTAGATCATGTAAGTTATCACTGTTTCAGAACTGTTCATTCTGAAAGACATCAATACGTAAAAGTATTAACAGTTACATTGATAATTGATGGAGAATGTCTGTACACTTTCATGTGGGATGGTTTATGAATTGTTAAGGGGGCAAATCAATACATGGACAAAGTATAATAATAATTAAATGTAATATACCAAAGTTAATATCCACAATTTCAAGTGAAGCACAGATTTCTGAAATGCTAAATGTTTATTCATATAACATACAAAATATGCAGATAAAATATAAAGATAAAAACATGTAAATCTTATAAGAAATATATCTTTGAGGCTAAAGATTATAGGTAGAAATAATTTTCAATGAATAATGTAGAAAGATATAAGGCTTGCAAAATAGATTTAGAGGGGAAAATAGTGAGTTATTATTATTATTGAAAACCCTGTTGAGTATTTGGGGTGGCCTGTCTTGTTATTTTATAACATATTATTAGAGAATTCTCATGTTATATTTTATCTCCCTCCCCAACTGCAGACATAAAATTCTCCAAGGTAAAATGTGAATGATATAGTCTCAGTTTGCATTCTCTAGGATATACACTAAGTGTCTCTGTAATCCAGATTTATGATATAAAAACATATAATGAATTTTCTCTAAGTTAGAAAACACTATCTAAATCTGTTCTTTAATCCAAAAGTTGTTTTCCAAAATATAAATTTACTATCTCTTGAATAATTCAAGATGAAAATTTTAAGTTATATAAAACAGAAATACTTTCTCGTATAAGAGACTACTAAAATTCATAAGGATCTGTTGGTACAATGAAAATCTAATTGATATATAACTTATATTTTAAAGGTAGTATTTTAGATGCTTTCAGTTTATAAGTCTATCCTTATATATGGTAAAGAAGTGAAAGTGACTTTAATATATCTGAAAATTTAGAATAGATTTTCAGAATAATAAATGTATAGAGAAAACTCTGAAGAATATGAGTATATCAACTCAGCAGCACAGTGGCTGAGTAGGTCATACCAAGATATCAAAACTTACAATACAATTGAAGAATCTTCTGCTATAGTCTGATAGGCACCCTTTTTTTAAAATATAAGATAATTGTTTATTTGCATTTCAACTGTTATCTCCTTTCCTGGCTTCCCCTCTGCATCCCCCTATCCCATGCCTAACCCCTCTTCTTTTATGAAGGTGCTCCCCAAACCACCTACCTACTCCCATATTACCACCCTACACTGGGACATCAAGCCTTTACAGGACGAAGGGCTTCCCCTCCCACTGATGGCCAACAAGATCAGCCTTTGCTACATATGCAGATGGAGTCATGGGTACCTCCGTGTGTACTCTTTGGTTGGTATGTTAGTCCCTGAGTGCTCTGAAGTGTCTGGTTGGTCGATATTATCATTTTTACTATGGGGTTGCATATGGGGTTTCAGCTCCTTCAGCTATTTCCCTAAATCCTCCATTGAGGTCACAATGCTCATTCTAATGGTTGGCTGTGAGTATCTACATCTGTATTTGTCAGGCTCTAGAAAAACCTCTTTGGTGACAACTATATCAGGCTCTTGTTAGCAAGCCCTTCTTGGCATCCTTAATAGTGTCTGGGTTTGGTGTCTGTATATGCGATGGATCCCTAGGTGGGGCAGTCTCTGGACGGTCATTCCATCAGTCTCTTCTCCACGATTTGTCCCCATGTTTCCTTTAGACATGAACAATTATGGTTTAAAAATTTGGAGATGAGTGGGTAGCCCCATCCACCAACTCCGGGCCTTGCCTAACGTCTGGATATCCTCTCTATAGCTTCTCCTTCTCCTTTGTTGGGCATTTCAGCTTATCTCATCCCTGTTGTATCCAGAGAGCATCTTGCTTTCATAGCATCTGGGATTTTTGAGTGGCAAGGCCAGTTCATCATCCCCCATTGTTATATTCCTCTGTTCAATATCTTGACCCTCTGTATGTCATCCCTGTCTCCTCCCATACCTTATCCTGTCCCTCTTTTTACCGTCCTCCTCCTCTCTCCCAAGTGCCTCCCACCCTCTACCTTCTATGAGTATTTTGTTCCACTTTCTAAGAACTCAAGCATCTACACTTTGGCCTTCCTTCTTCTAGAGCTTCGTATGATCTGTGGGTTGTATCAGGGGTATTCCAAAATTTTTGCCTAATATACATTTATTAGTGAGTGCCTTCCACGTGTGTTCTTTTGTGACTGCATAACCTCACTCAGGATGATATTTATGGATATTTCAAGATCAATCAGAGCTGAAGATCAGAATGTGGCTAATTTCTACAGCAGTTTGGACCATGCCTGTTACCAGATATCCATGTCCCTGTCAATAGAAGAAATACTATCTAAGAGCAAATTCTTGAGTCTGTGCTGTTAATGCCTGCAGTGCATTAATGGATAAGAAAATTGACACTTCTGTTTGCACAGTATGGAAATCGGATGAAAGCTTGGCAGAGCTCTAGGTCTCCAGGAACCTCAAAATGGACACATCTGGACATGCACTTAAGCTTTTTTAACGGTCCAGTGACAGTATGGCTATGAGCAAACATCTAGGCATGTGTTATTGTAGGAGTGACTTCAGGAGCCCAAACTGAGATAGAAGTCTCTCCAGGTAAAAGAAGAGATGATTGTTCCACTGAAATATTTAAGTATATATAAGTATGTACAATAGGGGAATTACAGATACCCTTAAAACACAATGAGAATTTAGGCTTTAAGTTAAAAGTTACTAGATTTTTTGGTCATTAAATCACTATAAAAAGTGAAAAATTGAAGTGGTATACTTTATTAAATAAAGTTTAAGTAGTTGATTTTATTTTGAGTTACATTGAATGTCTCTTGTTGTCTCCATTCTGTAGGAAAACAAACTGAACTTTTATTTATTCTAATATTCCTATATTCTAGTTATAGTTATTACACTGAGCATCAATGTCTAAACATCAAGGCATCTCAGTATCTTTTAGCTCGTGTCCCTTTATATGTACATTTCTCCAATGGTACTACTATAATAGCATAACACTTTTATCACTGTCATTTTCTGCCTTGAATACTTTAGACTTTCTGTATGATGTTAATTAGTCCTCTGAAACTTACTTAATAAGCACATGTTTTTATCTATTATTTAAGAACTAAATTTTATTTCTAAATAGTGTTTGTGACTACCCTGTCTCTGAATTAGAGTAGGTAAACTCTACAATAAGCAATCAAAAACAACCAAACACAACTCAGGTGACTGATCTGGCTTTAAATTAATAATAAGAACCTTAATTGCTTCATTCCTATTTTTCAGTTTTCTAATTCCATTATTACCTTAGCCATTTTCCTCAAACTTGCACAGTTTTCTCTTACTGAACCTAATCTCACTATGGCAGTGGCACAGCATTCCAACTGTGCTTTAAATTGTCTCTGCATTTAGAACATGGTAGTTACTAGAGGTCAGTATATAGAAGAATGCAGATCGATCAATGCTTATCACCCTGTATAAAGCTTAAGTCCAAGTGGATCAAGGACCTCCACATCAAACCAGATACACTCAAACTAATAGAAGAAAAAGTGGAGAAATATCTCGAACACATGGGCACTGGAGAAAATTTCCTGAACAAAACACCAATGGCTTATGCTCTAAGATCAAGAATAGACAAATGGGATCTCATAAAACTGCAAAGCTTCTGTAACACAAAGGACACTTTTGTTAGGACAAAATGACAACCAACAGATTGGGAAAAGATCTTTATCAATCCTACAACAGACAAAGGGCTTATATCCAAAATATACAAAGAACTCAAGAAGTTAGACGGCAGGGAGGCAAATAACCCTATTAAAAATGGGGTTCAAAGCTAAACAAAGAAATCACAGCTGGGGAATGCCGAATGGCTGAGAAACACCTAAAGAAATGTTCAACATCTTTAGTCATAAGGGAAATGCAAATCAAAACAACCCTGAGATTTCACCTCACACCAGTGAGAATGGATAAGATCAAAAACTCAGGTGACAGCAAATGCTGGCGAGGATGTGGAGAAAGAGGAACACTCCTCCATTGTTGGTGGGATTACAGACTGATACAACCATTCTGGAAATCAGTCTGAAGGTTCCTCAGAAAACTGGACATTGAACTACCTGAGGATCCAGCTATACCTCTCTTGGACATATACCCAAAAGATGCCCCAACATATAAAAAAGACACGTGCTCCACTATGTTCATTGCAGCCTTATTTATAATAGCCAGAAGCTGGAAACAACCCAGATGCCCTTCAACAGAGGAATGGATACAGAAATGTGGTACATCTACACAATGGAATATTACTCAGCTATCAAAAACAATGAGTTTATGAAATTCATAGCCTAATGGATGGAACTGGAAAATATCATCTTGAGTGAGGTAACCCAATCACAGAAAAACACACATGTTATGCACTCATTGATAAGTGGCTATTAGCCCAAATGCTTAAATTAACCTAGATGCACAGAACCCATGAAACTCAAGAAGGATGACCAAAATGTGAATGCTTCACTTCTTCTTTAAAAGGGGAACAAGAATACCATTGGGAGGGAATAGGGAGGCCAAGTTTAAAACAGAGGCAGAAGGAACACCCATTCAGCGCCTGCCCCACATGTGGCCCATACATATACAGCCACCAAACTAGATAAGATGGATGAAGCAAAGAAGTGCAGGCTGACGGGTACCAGATGTAGATCTCTCCTGAGAGACACAGCCAGAATACAGCAAATATATAGGCGAATGCCAGCAGCAAACCACTGAACTGAGAACAGGACCCCTGTTGAAGAATCAGACAAAGGACTGGAAGAGCTTGAAGGGGCTCGAGACCCCATATGAACAACAATGCCAACCAACCAGAGCTTCCAAGGACTAAGCCACTACCCAAGGACTATACATGGACTGACCCTGGCCTCCAACCTCATAGGTAGCAATGAATAGCCTGGTAAGAGCACCAGTGGAAGGGGAAGCCCTTGGTCCTGCCAAGACTGAACCCCCAGTGAACGTGATTGTTGTGGGGAGGGTGGTAATTGGGGGAGGGTGGGGAGGGTAACTCCCTATAGAATGGGAGGGGCAGGGTTTAGGGGGATGTTGGCCGGGAAACCGGGAAGGGTAATAGCAATCGAAATGTAAATAAGATATTCTCAAGTTAATAAAGATTAAAAAAAAAAAAAGACTAGAGTCCTTCAACTGTCTGGTCGGGCCTCAGTGAGAGAAGATGCACCTAACCCTTGGGAGAGTTGAGCCCACTGGGATTGGGGAGGTTTTGTGGGTTGGGGGTGGCAGGGTGGGGATATCCTCTCAGAGTTCAAGGCGGAGGGGAGAAGGAATGAGATAACTAACAGTCTGAGGGAGGACTGGGATGGGGATAATGAGTAGACTGTAATTTTAATATTTTAAAATTAAACAAACAAACAAACAGTGTATAGTCTAGAAGCTTCCAGGACTAGTCTTAGTTTAGCATACTGACGCAATAAACCTTGAAGATGACAATTGTAACAGAAGAATTGCCAAAGACCAGCCTGGAATAGGTCAGTTTTCCTGGGAGAAGGGGTGTTTGGAAGCAGTGAAAAGAAAGGACTTAAAATTACATCTTGGGTTCAAGCTGGCAGCCTAGGTTCTGCTGAGATGACATTTCAGACTGCTCTGCTCTAGACAGCTTTTTCTTGCTATTGCAAAACCTCTATGGCTGAGACAGCTAGCTTTCTGCTTGAGACAGAAAAATTCTAAAAGTTCTCTGCATAGCTCATGGTTTTTCTGATTAAAGTCGTAAAAACTGAAATTAAAAGAAAAATTCTTAGCTCCCTTATCCAAGTCAGAAATCCTGTTAGAAAATTCTAAAAGTAGTTCTTGGGATATCCAATCAAAATCAGACAGCCAGGAAATAATTGTAAAAGAGCTGTGTTTATTCGTGGGACAGCCTTCTCTGGATAGCGGCTAGAAAACATGCTGAAAGAGCTGGGCCAGTTCTCTAATTTTTGGGATTTGAGATATCTGAAATTTCAGAAATCCTGTTAGAAAAAAAAGCCAAAAGATTTATGAAAATTTCTAAAATATCTGTACTTACTTTCCATAAATTTTCCAACCAAAATCAGAAATTCTCTTAAGAAAAAAATATCTTGAAGAGACCTTTTCTATCTCCAAAGATCTCCAGACAGTTCAGTTCTCACTAGAGAAAATTTATAAAGAGCTGCTACAGCTTTCTGTTAGCTCATTTCATGCAGACCAAAAGCCCAGTTGTTTATTTATATAGCAATTCAGTTAATTATTTCAGTTTCCCCTTGCATTATCTCATGACTAAGCATTTTGAAACCCTAGCCCCTTAATTATTAGGAGGCAGCAAGCACAGCTTGCTTACCTGCCTGCCTGCTTTTCCTTCCTCCTTCCTTTATTCATTCCTTTTTTTCTTTCCTTCCTTCCTTCCTTCCTTCCTTCCTTCCTTCCTTCCTTCCTTCCTTCCTTCCTTCCTTCCTTACTTTTCTTTCTTTTTTTCTTTTTCTTTCTTTCTTTCCCTTTCTTTTTCTTTCTTTCTTTCACCTTTTTAACACTGTAAATGAATTCAAGGATCTGGCCACCTTTTTAAATTTAGCTGGTTGGGGCATTGTCCTGAAATAATCATTCTGACCACAGCTGGACTTACTTTCTCTCTGTCCCAGGCTGACCTTGATCTCAGGACCCTGCCTGCATTTGTATCTGCCTGTCCTTGTATCTTTATGCCCAGCTTTCTCTCAGTGTAACTGCCTCTTTTCCTTTAGATCTGTGAAGTTCCTTATACAATTCATATTGTATCCTAATATTTTTCCATAGTTCAGAAAGTAAATATTTTCAAACGACTGGTTTTAGAGTCATTTTCCACAGCCTTGTCTTGAAGGTCCCAGTATTTACCATTTTGCTGAGAGAATAGCCACACCTTCTTCTATAGGACTCATGATTCTGATTATCATGGAGTTCTTAACATTAACAGGGAGGACATTCCTTAAAGGAAGAATGTAAAATGTATGCATTATTATACAATCCTCATGTCCAAAGCAGCCTACACTCATGGAGGTCCACACTTGTAGCCCTGTCCCAGAAACCATGTCTTTCTGTCCCTACCATGGCCATGCTAGACTTGGCAAAAATAAAACTATTACATAGTGAATATTCAAATTATCTTCAAATCCTTAAAATAAATCACACAATTACAACTCATAATTTTAAAAATATCCTATTAAACAAATTCATTTGATAATTGAAGTAGTTTATATTTAGGTTCATCAGGGGTACCTATCAAAGTGTTTCAAGTTGTCATTGTCTGCCATATCTATGTGTGGCTTTAGTGTGGGGACATTTCTCTCCCCATAAGTTGGTATTAAATTCCTTACTTCTTTTATATTATTGACACATTAAATGGATTGATTATACATTTTTTCTTCAAAATTATATCAGACAGGATATTTTACATGATTATAATACTAATGTAGTAATTTTTCTGATTATTTTTCTGATAAAAGTTGTTGCCTCTACCATATGTATGGGAGCGTGCGGGCACGTGTGCATGTGTACATAGGTACAGGCATGCATGTGTGTGTGTGTGCGCATGTGTGTGCGTGCATGTGTGTGTGTGTGTGTGTGAATGAGTGTGTGTGGTGTATATGCATATAATAGGTTTGAGGTTGATGAGAGCTTTCTTCATCAGATTCTCTTCATCTTTTATGAGAAGACTCTGTCAGTGAATCTGTCACTTACTTTTGTAGCTAAATTGGGTGACTGACAAACTCCAAACTGTAATACCATTGTACTCTCTTCGCTGATGAGAGAGAAGGTAGAGAGAGAAGAAGAATATGCCAGAAGGATAGGTAAGTCTTGAAAACATGACCATGAGAGCTGGCTAATGGGAGGTAAGTGCAGCCCAGATGGAGCATAACAAGTCATATTAACCGGTTATTGGCAGGCAAATAAACAGCTTTGAGGGCAGCTCTCTGCCTAGCTCCAGTGCTGAGAAAGGTTCATTATAAATATCAAAAGTTAGTGTGTTTTGTCTCATAACTGAATGATCAGAGGCAGGGTTAAAACCCCAGATTGAGATTAAATATTATTACACCATACTCTTCTCATTTCTGCAATATTTGCTCCATATCTTTTCATTTCTGAATTTATTTTTTAAAGTATATTTAAGGTTTATCAGTTTTGAGAATCTGATAGATCTACCTATTAGTTCTGCTGATGCTTCATAATCTTTGCATCTACTTTACTTCTTCTGATTCATATTGCTTATTTTTTTCTTATTCTATTTGGTTTAAACTGGTTGAGATTGGCTTGAGATAAATTTTGAGCTGTAAACTTCCCTTGCTTATTGGATAATTTTTAGAATTCTTATGGGTACGTATAGCTATAAACTGACCTGTTAGAGTAGTTGTAGCTATACCTCATACATTTTTAGCAAGCTGTGCTTTAGTATTTGTTTGATTTAAGCTATGCTTGACATCCATTTCAATACCTTTATTGACTTGCTACTGACTCAGCGGTATGCCATTTGATTTTAATTTTAATGGTTTTGTGAATTTCCAAAATTACTTGTGGATTTTTCTTACTTAACTTTCATATAGGAACATGATTTCAATATCAATGCACTGGTGAATTCCCAAAAGTACTTGTGTTATTTACTTAGACTTCCATGCTGTAATATGATTTCAATACTCTTGAAATTTTAAAGATATGATTTGGCCTAACATGATAATAATCCTGGAGAATTTGTTAATACAGTTAGGAAAGACATGTGCTGTTGCCATAGAAAGTAGCATGTCCTGCATGCCATTCATATGTAAAATTAGTTTATCCCATCATTATAATTCAATTTTTCCATATATCATTTCTGTCTGGATGAGGGATTCATTACTAAAGTGGTTGGATGGAGTGAAGGTGAGGAGAACTGGGTGGGGATAAGTAAAGGATCAAGTTCTGGAGATGGAGGGGCAGTTCTGGGAAAGGCAACTGGAGTTGGGAGTGCCATCTCTGGGACAGCCTAGAAGCCTAGGTCAATGGAAATGCCCAGGAATCTATGAGGGTGACTCTAGACAAGACTCCTAGCCTCAATAGGAGAAGATACACCTAGTCTTACTGCAACTTAATATGCCAAGGACGGTTGATATCCATGGGAGGCCACTCCTTCTCTGACAAGAACGGAAGGTGGAATGGATTGGTGTCTGGAAGGGAAAGGACAGGGAACACAAGCTGGAGAGGAAACTGCTTAAATAATTAATTAATTAAGAATAAAACACTCTACTGTTAGTATCCTATAGTCAATTATCTCTTTGGATTTACTGATACATGCTAGAGAAAGAAAGAATATAATATATACGCATATAATGGGTTTTATTATTAAAAATTCATTTTTTAAAAATTGCATTAAATGCTATATTTCTCCATGTAGTTTAATACATGCTGATATTTTAATCCATCTCCATAATCTTGTAAGGCTTGAGCTGATTTTCCCAAATGAGTATACTGGTATCTCATCATTGTCAGATATATTAGAAAGTGGTGGTGTTGCAGAGGTTGATTGTAAATACTCCTGAATATGGAATCAGTGACATTATATAAAAAATATTCCAGAGGACTAGCAAGACAGCTCAGCATATAAAGGTGCCTGAGGATAGGAGTCTATTCCCCATAACTCATGTAATTAAAGAAGAGAGCTGAAAGTTACAAAAAGTTGACCGCTAACCTCCACACATATGGCAAGCACATTGACATATATAAACACACACACACACACACACACACACACACACATACATCTGAGGAAGAGAGGGAAGGAGAGAGGGAGGCAAGGAAGAAGATAGGGAAGGAGAGAGAGAGAGACAGAGACAGAGAGACAGAGATTTAATATACTATCAACTCACTGAGAGAACAGCCAAATTTAAAAGTCTATGAAACTTACAAGTCCTATTTGAACAATAAATAGCTGGTATCTTGATCTTAGGCATCTCAACCTGTAGGAGTCAATGGTGAAGTAACTCATCTGGTTTTGAATAATTAGTAATGGTTGCCTACAGGGACTAAGACAAATACATTAGCAAATGTTACAATTAAATAATAAACAGTTGTTATAAAAAGTTTCTTATAGTTTTGGGATATCAGCATATCAACAATGTAGATAATTTGTCTAAATAAGAATCTCTAATAAGGGAATAAGAATGGAATACAAACCATCCAGTTTTATGCAATAAGAGGTAACAAGTAATTTCCCTTTTGAAAACCTGCTGGTACAGGTACCACTCTGGTTCCTAGTCTTTGCCACAAAAACAGCAAGATGCAGTGTAACTGTTACTGTTGCTAACTCACCACTAATGATACTGCTACCATCTTGTTCTGTCAACAGTAGTAACCACATACTGCTCTAAAGTCTGAGAATAAGTACAGCTGAGTGGGTGAGATAGGATACAGACTTGCATTTCCCCTTGCAACATTTGGTCTCATACTGCTTACTGGAAGACCAGCTGTTACTATTGGTGCTGCCCAGGCTAGAAAACCTAGGAAATAACAGAACTATTGTCAACAGTTTCTGAGACAAGCACCAACAGCTGATTTTTGACTCCCTTCCTGTGAGTTCCTTATACCCTCTGCTTTCTCAATCAATTAGCTTCAGAAAGAAAAGCTGTCATGCTTTCATGAATCAAACCCAACATTGCTTAAGTATTTGCCACTTCATATAGACACATCTTTAGGAGAGTGTTTTACTCCATATAAACATGGTAAGAAGTAATTTATCAAAAGACATGCAAATGTCAATACAGGAGCGTATGACCTATTGATAAGGAGAAGAAAGCATGACTTTTCCCAAGTTTCAGAGCACTCTGGTGACTCCAAGTTGGATTGGAGAAAATGTCAGATGATGAGTTAAAGGGAATTATTTTTTAAGAAAGTAAAATACAGGAGAACATAGCAAATAAATAAACAAGCTAGGTAGGCAAATGAATTTATAAAGGAAAACTAGAAATAGAGTTCTAAAAAAATAAAATAGAAATCTTGGAATTGAAAAGTCAAATAACACCAGGAGGTGAAAGAAATACAGTTGAAAATTCCAGTGGGAGATTATATTAAGTGCAATAAAAGCATAACTGACTAAGGAGACAAACCTCTTAAAATTCTATGATTGAGAAAGAAGATAGGTGTTAAAGAGAGAAGGGAAATTAAGAGAAGAGCGATAGAGTGATCCTGAATACCTTGGGACACATTTGAACAAGGGTTTGAATTCAAGCAGACAAGAAAAATAATTTTCAAATGATACCCTTGTAAGTGAATATCATCAAGGATTCAAATGGTAAGAAATGCTGACAAAATGTGGTGGGAAAGAGAAATCATTACCCATCATTGGACTGAAGACGAGTGCTGCCAATGTGGAAATTATATTCACCACACTGCACACTCAAACCACTCTATCTCCTCCTCTTCCACCATAGCTCCTCATCCATGTTATGTGCTGTTTTTGTTTTCTTCTGGCTTGTGTTTTTCAGTATAGCAAGAAAAATAATCAGGAAACATGTCCATCAATAGCTGAATAGATGAAAACATTGGACATATATACAGTGGAATTTTATTCTACCATAAAAGAAATTAAATAATATTTACAGAAAATGGGGAGAATTGGAAAATAATGCAATATTAAATATAGCATTAAGTTACAATATTTTTAAAGCTTTATTTATTTATCACATATAAGTACACTGTAGCTGTCTTCAGACACACCAGAGGAGAGTATCGGATCCCATTACAGATGGTTGTGAGCCACCATGTGGTTGCTGGGAATTGAACTCAGGACCTCTAGAAGAGCAGTCAGTGCTTTAACCACTAAGCCATCTCTCTAGCCCCCTAGTTACAAAATTTTAAATTGTAACATTATGTGGGTTAGCCAAGATTCTCAAATATTCTCTGCCTCTGTCTCTGTGTCTCTCTGTCTCTCTGTCTCTCTGTTTCTGTCTCTCTCTCTCTCTCTCTCTCTCTCTCTCTCTCTCTCTTTCTCTCTCTCCTTCATACATAGATCTAGTACCTGCTAAACATGCATATCTAAATAAGAGAAATATGGGTAAGGGCCAGGATACAAAAGGCTATGTGGGAAGGAAAGTATATATTTCACCATATATGTCTTACATTCTATCATGAAGGCAAATGAGTGAAGGAAATCAAGGTTGCAACCTGAGTAACAAAGTGTGGTATTGATGCCATCTTTCATCTTCGCTCATCTATTTGCTTTCCGTTTTTTCCTGAATTAAGTAACTTTTACTTAGCAATAATAAACACTTGCTCTTTGTAATAATATATCATTGTTGTCAAATCATAAGCCTTGGTAGTATATGATAGACATAGGCAGAAGTCTATTTGTTAAATAGTAAAGTTAAGCTTTGTTCATAAAATCTACAGGCCAAAAACTTAAAAGAATAATTTCAAACTAAAAATCATACTTTATAAATTATCACAAAATAATGTTTATTGTATAAAGTTATATACTTCCCTAGCAGTTTAGTATTATTTATTATTATCTTTTATATTATAGATTATAATTCTTTTAAAATTCTCTCTTTGATCAGTAGTGAATAATTAATATACTCATTTTAGTTATTTTAAACTTTAGGGTATTTAACTAAATTATATATTTTAATAATATGTATTAAAATACATCATATAAAATCTCTTAAGAGACACATATTGTTAAATATTCTGGGGTTATTTTACTTATTATTTCAACAGAAAATTTTAGTTAATAACCTTATGCTTAATCACCAATAGCACAAAGTATACTTATACGTTATTTATACTATACTGTTTAAACTATGAATTAATTTAAAACTACTACTTAGCTGCCTATCTGCATAATTAAGGATGTGGAAACCAACAATAAATACTCAGTTTAATGAATATTAGTAGAATATTAGAGACATATCTAAAAGTTTGCTTCCTAGTCTGTACAAAACTGAAATATCTTGATACGTCTTGATGGTTTGTATAGTGAAGGTGCTATTTATTATTATCTAATAATTTCATTCAATTTCTTCCTAAGACAGTTTGAGATGTCTTTCATCAATAATATTTTCTCATTTATATTGTTGAGTAGATTGATATAGTTTAAATTCAATCTTATAGTTTTATTGTTGTTAATTATTCATGCTTTAATTATTCTTTTCTCAATTATTGAGTTATATATTTTTGCCTAGCTAATAGATAAGTGTAATTTAGCTTTCTCTTGTTTTCAGTGCTTAACTGTATATTTAGTGTTATGAATATTTGTTTTTGATAAATCCAAGAGTATCAGGATGTGGACCAAATGTGCGTGTGTGTGTATGTGTGTGTGTGTGTGTGTGTGTGTGTGTGTGTATCTGTCTGTCTGTCTTTCTGTCTTTCTGTCCACTTTCTGTCTGCGTCTGTGTGTCTGTTTCTGTGTGCGTGGTTTTATTTACCCATGCTACTTATGTCAAGTTTCAATATGTATCCCAGGCAGGGACTTAATTACAAAACTGTTCACCTGTTTCAGAGTTCTGGCATCATAGGGATGTACCATCACACCTGGATGATAATAACCACTTTTTATAAGTGGCTGAAAAAGAAGTAGTACATTTTTCAAGTTTTTAAGATAGGCAATTATGTATTTATTTATTTAAGTTTTTACCGAATATGTGGAATATGATATAAGAAGCAGATAATTTGGTATTTATTTAGTTGAATGTCAATATTTTTTCAGTGCATTTTCAGCTCATGCTTTATTGTGGAAAGTATAGTCACACAGGGATAATTTCAAATCCTCACAACAGTTTCCCTTCCAACGAGTCAAATGTCTTCAAATTCCCAAAGATGCATAGATCAAGAAGCTGCCTTCTGAACTGCTACACAGACTCAAAGAGTTTCTTTTAATTGTTTCATACACCAGTGTTGTAATGGTAGCTACAGGAAAAGAGTGAGAGCCAGCATCACCTATGCTTGAAGGGCAGAAACACAATATCCCAAGTAAATTATTTTAATATTCTTAATCATTTTCTTTACAGGGATGGGTGGATTCAAAGTTAACACCTATACTAGTATTGCTACTTTGAGATTTTTAACACCCTGAGACGGCAGAATTTTCATCTGTTCTTTGGCATGGAATATAGATGTTTGAGGCTTGGCATGGCTCAGTTTTCCTGAGTTACATCCCAAGCACAAAAGATGCTTTAATTACAGACATAGCAACCCACTACCAAAAGTGACAAAGTTTTGGAAATCATCACTAGATACAACTACATTCTGACTTTAAAGGCATTTAGAATTCTGAGCTCTACTAAATATTTGATTTTTTTTCCATGAGATTTGTTTGAATTGACTCCAGTGGACTGTCAAGAAGACCGTTTTCTTCATGTGCCTCTAAGAGACAAAGGACATTTTTGGGGGGATACACTTCAATTCCTGTCTTTCAGTGAAAAGCAAACATGGCACTGACATCTGTAATTCAGCTCTCAAGGATGGAAATTACTATTTGAGTTGACATTCATACCAAAGTCCCACAGCAATATTTAGAATACACTTGAAATTATGTTTTTTTTAAATAATATAACATGTTAAATGGATTAAATGTAATGAAATAACTTTATTTGAATTCTCTTTAGATCTTTCAGATTTTAGAAATTCTACGTAATATTTTTCACAAGTTTTTTTACTTAGATTATTTCAATGTGAAATCTCATAAGTGTTTTGCCACCACCACAAGTTTATTTAGTGGTGCTAGTGGTTAAACCCACTTTCTCAGGTAAATGCACTGTCACAAGATATCGCCTCTATTCATTTCACTACTATAACAAACCAACATTTGTGCATCCAAAAAAGAATCTTTCTTTGAAGAAGAGAAAATTTTCAATATCATCAAGAATCAAAATTTGTAGGTAAGATAAAGAGTTTGATGAACTCATCCAAAGTAAAACTGAGGCTCTACCATTGTAATGGAATACACTAAAAAGTTCAACCAAAGCAACAATGACAGTACTTGCATGTCTCTACAGTGCAAAGACCCTTTGCTGCAGCACCCTTATGGATGGCCAGTTTCAGAAACCTCCAGAACAGATGCCTATATACTTGAAAAACTGAACTATGTGCAAAATGATGCGATTTACATTCAAGATAACCCCTTTCTGTGAAGGGTTATGGTTATGGCACACGGCCTTGCTTCTGCCTGTTCAGGGATTGCGGTCCATGCATCTGGTTCAATCTATAGTTTTAATAAACTGCAAATTTAATCTAAATAAGCCTTATCAGACATGTCCTGTAACTCATTTTTTTAAATATAAAGCACTGTCATTTCTGATGTAAGAATGACCCTATGTATCTTATATCCTCACTCTCCTAAAAACATGTACCATCCTTACTATAGCAGATTTACCAACATGCTTAGTTTATATTTTATTTGCAAACATCCATGGGAATGAATGGAACTAGAAAACAGTGAACAGTGCTTGTTGTACTCCTAAAAGTTAGAGTGTCTTGTGGTTAAGACAATATTTAACTAAAAAAATAAATTCAAACAATAAAACCAAGCTATTGGGTTAAGTATCTATTGTGTCATTATTGATAAATGCATATAGAAAATTACTAGTAACTTTCTAACAACGAAACTTTCAACCACGCATAAAAAGTTGGCATTCTAGAATCAGTTCAGGGCCAGCTACAATTTTTTACACATTCAGTCAGGCCTGGTTTTAATAAACATGCAAACCCTTTGATTCAGAACCATGGGAAAGACAATGATACATGCAAAACATCAATTGAATATATCAGTCAAAGTCAGGTATTCTGTACCTCCTACAATGCTTTTTCAAAACAGGAAATGAGCCATACAAGAAGAGAGGCTAAACTTCAGATTTCTATTGAGTTCTGAAACAGCCTACCTAGTATCCATAGCCTGTTGGGTATAAAGAATAAGTTTATAGCCATGGGATAAAGAAACTAAGGTGACAGTCTTTGTGGAGGATTACGTTTTCTTGATCTATTGTTTAGAGTTGTATCTAAGGACATAGGTAGTGTAGGAGAGCTGTGAGGATAATTAGGCAGAATGGTATCTTTTCTGAGCTCTTATTCAAGCTTGAGCTTGGACCTCTCCAACCTCCCCAACCTCTCCAACAGGGTTGAAAGTTGTGGTCCTGCTGGTAAACCCTTGCCTATTTGTCATATTTTCAGGGGGGTAAGGGGTTTTCCAACTTGGAAGTTACATGATTGGTTAACATTTGAAAATTGCAACTTGGCACGTTTCTATTGGCTAGTAATGATTTCAACACGTTAGGAGCAGTCACGGTTAACTTAAACAATATCTTTCAAAGCATCAGGCATATTAGGTACTTTCCTCTTAGGAGATGTTACTAAGGGTGGGGTATCTGTTGCTAGAGATGTCTGGTTTCCTGGAACATGTTGTGGTTTTTCCAGTAACTGAGTTTAAACCGAGGACAAGCTTAATACAAGGTGGAGTCTAAATACAAATTGGAGTTTCTGTATCACAGGCTGGCCTCGAACTCCAGGTCCTCCTGCCTCTGTCTCTTTCACCAAGTCCTACCAGTCTGTGCTTTCTCATCATCACACATGTTGGAATTACAGGCATGCATAAATATACCCTGCAGGGTTCTTAGTCTAAAATTAAAACAAAAGAAAACACAAACAAACAAATGAAAACTCAGAAAAATGTTGCTTCAAGGTTTCCTAGGCAGCCTTTATAGACAAGGATTATATTTTATAGACAATGTTCTCTTTTAGAACAAGGTAATTACTTTATTTCCATAATTACAGAAGAAAAAATACTGAAAGTTGTCCACAATTACAAAAGAAAAGGCCAACTCACTTTGTGGCAACCTACATTGCCCCTACTGAACTAACAATTCTGATAAAAAATTTTGCAATCAACACATAAGTCAGATTTAGAAATGAGCAAAGCACAATGTACTGGATACTCTGAACTACTGACAGTGTGCTGCAATTAACACACTGAAGATTCCCAAACCAGTTCCAAGGGCATTAGCATAGCATTTCTGACATGCAAATTAGGAAATAATTTCTAGACACATAATTGAAGAAAAAACCCAAGTTATACCTTCCTAAGACAGCAAAAAAATAAGCTATCTTCAAGCAAAGACTATAAGACATAATCATGAAATGAGGTCTCCTTTAGTGGTCAAAGAACTTACAAATGCCATTATTTATAGCTACCTTGGGAAAGGTTAACATTTTTTCTAGGGTTTTTTTTGTTTTTTTTTTTTTTTTTTTTTTTTTTATTAACTTGAGTATTTCTTATGTACATTTTTCAAGTGTTATTCCCTTTCCGGTTTCAGGCAAACATCCTTCCCTCCCCACCTTCCTTATGGGTGTTCCCCCCACCCCCCCCCATTGCCGCCCTCCCCCGACAGTCTAGTTCACTGGGGTTTAGTCTTACAGGACCCAGGGCTTCCCTTCCACTGGTGCTCTTACTAGGATATTCATTGCTACCTATGAGGTCAGAGTCCAGGGTCAGTCCATGTATAGTCTTTAGGTAGTGGCTTAGTCCCTGGAAGCTCTGGTTGCTTGGCATTGTTGTACATATGGGGTCTCAAGCCCTTCAAGCTCTTCCAGTTCTTTCTCTGATTCCTTCAAGGGGGTCCCGTTCTCAGTTCAGTGGTTTGCTGCTGGCATTCGCCTCTGTATTTGCTGTATTCTGGCTGTGTCTCTCAGGATCGATCTACATCCAGCTCCTGTCGGTCTGCACTTCTTTGCTTCATCCATCTTGTCTAATTGGGTGGCTGTATATGTATGGGCCACATGTGGGGCAGGCTCTGAATGGGTGTTCCTTCAGTCTCTGTTTTAATCTTTGCCTCTCTCTTCCCTGCCAACGGTATTCTTGTTCCCCTTTTAAAGAAGGTGTGAAGCCTTCACATTTTGATCATCCGTCTTGAGTTTCATTTGTTCTAGGCATCTAGGGTAATTCAAGCATTTGGGCTAATAGCCACTTATCAGTGAGTGCATACCATGTATGTCTTTCTGTGATTGGGTTAGCTCACTCAGGATGATATTTTCCAGTTCAACCATTTGCCTACTAATTTCATATAAAGTCGATTTGTTTTTGATAGCTGAGTAATATTCCATTGTGTAGATGTACCACATTTTCTGTATCCATTCCTCTGTTGAAGAGAATCTGGGTTCTTTCCAGCTTCTGGCTATTATAAGTAAGGCTGCAATTAACATAGTGGAGCACGTGTCTTTTTTTATATGTTGGGGCATCTTTTGGGTATATGCCCAAGAGAGGTATAGCTGGATCCTCAGGCAGTTCAATGTCCAATTTTCTGAGGAACCTCCAGACTGATTTCCAGAATGGTTGTACCAGTCTGCAACCCCCACCAACAATGGAGGAGTGTTCCTCTTTCTCCGCATCCTCGCCAGCATTTGCTGTCACCTGAGTTTTTGATCTTAGCCATTCTCACTGGTGTGAGGTGAAATCTCAGGGTTGTTTTGATTTGCATTTCCTGATGACTAAAGATGTTGAACATTTCTTTAGGTGTTTCTCAGACATTCGGCATTCCTCAGCTGTGAATTCTTTGTTTAGCTCTGAACCCCATTTTTAATAGGGTTATTTGTCTCCCTGTGGTCTAACTTTTTGAGTTCTTTGTATATTTTGGATATAAGGCCTCTATCTGTTGTAGGATTGGTAAAGATCTTTTCCCAATCTGTTGGTTGCCGTTTTGTCCTAACCACAGTGTCCTTTGCCTTACAGAAGCTTTGTAGTTTTATGAGATCCCATTTGTCGATTCTTGATCTTAGAGCATAAGCCATTGGTGTTTTGTTCAGGAAATTTTTTCCAGTGCCCATGTGTTCCAGATGCTTCCCTAGTTTTTTCTTCTATTAGTTTGAGTGTGTCTGGTTTGATGTGGAGGTCCTTGATCCACTTGGACTTAAGCTTTGTACAGGGTGATAAGCATGGATCGATCTGCATTCTTCTACATGTTGACCTCCAGTTGAACCAGCACCATTTGCTGAAAATGCTGTCTTTTTTCCATTGGATGGTTTTGGCTCCTTTGTCAAAAATCAAGTGACCATAGGTGTGTGGGTTCATTTCTGGGTCTTCAATTCTATTCCATTGGTCTATCTGTCTTTCTCTTTACCAATACCATGCAGTTTTTATCACTATTGCTCTGTAATACTGCTTGAGTTCAGGGATAGCGATTCCCCCTGAAGTCCTTTTATTGTTGAGGATAGTTTTAGCTATCCTGGGTTTTTTGTTATTCCAGATGAATTTGCAAATTGTTCTGTCTAACTCTTTGAAGAATTGGATTGGTATTTTGATGGGGATTGCATTGAATCTGTTGATCGCTTTTGGTAAAATGGCCATTTTTACTATATTAATCCTGCCAATCCATGAGCATGGGAGATCTTCTGAGGTCTTCTTCAATTTCTTTCTTCAGAGTCTTGAAGTTCTTGTTGTACAAATCTTTTACTTGCTTGGTTAAAGTCACACCGAGGTACTTTATATTATTTGGGTCTATTATGAAGGGTGTCGTTTCCCTAATTTCTTTCTCGGCTTGTTTCTCTTTTGTGTAGAGGAAGGCTACTGATTTATTTGAGTTAATTTTATACCCAGCCACTTTGCTGAAGTTGTTTATCAGCTTTAGTAGTTCTCTGGTGGAACTTTTGGGATCACTTAAATATACTATCATATCATCTGCAAATAGTGATATTTTGACTTCTTCTTTTCCGATCTGTATCCTTGACCTCCTTTTTGTTGTCTGATTGCTCTGGCTAGAACTTCAAGAACTATATTGAATAAGTAGGGAGAGGGTGGGCAGCCTTGTCTAGTCCCTGATTTTAGTGAGATTGCTTCAAGTTTCTCTCCATTTAGTTTAATGTTAGCCACTGGTTTGCTGTATATGGCTTTTACTATGTTTAGGTATGGGCCTTGGATTCCTATTCTTTCCAGAACTTTTATCATGAAGGGGTGTTGAATTTTGTCAAATGCTTTCTCAGCATCTAATGAAATGATCATGTTGTTTTGTTCTTTCAGTTTGTTTTATATAATGGATCACGTTGATGGTTTCCAGATATTAAACCATCCCTGCATGCCTGGGATGAAGCCTACTTGATCATGGTGGATGATTGTTTTGATGTGCTCTTGGATTCGGTTTGCCAGAATTTTGTTGAGTATTTTTTACGTCGATGTTCATAAGGGAAATTGGTCTGAAGTTCTCTTTTTTTGTTGGGTCTTTGTATGGTTTAGGTATAAGAGTAATTGTGGCTTCATAGAAGGAGTTGGTAGTGCTCCATCTGTTTCAATTTTGTGGAATAGTTTGGATAATATTGGTATGAGGTCTTCTATGAAGGTCTGATAGAATTCTGCACTAAACCCGTCTGGACCTGGGCTCTTTTTGGTTGGGAGACCTTTAATGACTGCTTCTATTTCCTTAGGAGTTATGGGGTTGTTTAACTGGTTTATCTGTTCTGATTTAACTTCTGTACCTGGTATCTGTCTAGAAATTGTCCATTTCCTGCAGATTTTCAAGTTTTGTTGAATATAGGCTTTTATAGTAAGATCTGATGATTTTTTTTGAATTTCCTCTGAATCTGTAGTTATGTCTCCCTTTTCATTTCTGATTTTGTTAATTTGGACACACTCTATTTGTCCTCTTGTTAGTCTGGCTAAGGGTTTATCTATCTTGTTGATTTTCTCAAAGAACCAACTTTTGGTTCTGTTGATTCTTTCTATGGTTCTTTTTGTTTCTACTTGGTTGATTTCGGCTCTGAGTTTGATTATTTCCTGCCTTCTACTCCTCCTGGGTGTATTTGCCTCTTTTTGTTCTAGAGCTTTTAGGTGTGCTGTCAAGCTGCTGACATATGCTCTTTCCTGTTACTTTCTGCAGGCACTCAGCGCTATGAGTTTTCCTCTTAGCACAGCTTTCATTGTGTCCCATAAGTTTGGGTATGTTGTACCTTCATTTTCATTAAATTCTAAAAAGTTTTTTAATTTCTTTCTTTATTTCTTCCTTGACCAGGTTATCATTGAGTAGAGCATTGTTCAATTTCCACGTATATGTGGGCATTCTTCCCTTATTGTTATTGAAGACCAGCTTTAGGCTGTGATGGTCCGATAGCACATGGGATTATTTCTATCTTTCTGTATCATGTTGAGGCCGTTTTTGACCAATTATATGGTCAATTTTGGAGAAAAGAACCATGAGGAGCTGAGAAGAAGGTATATCCTTTTGCATTAGGGTAGAACGTTCTATAAATATCCGTTAAGTCCATTTGGCTCATGACTTCTCTTAGTCTGTCGTCTCTGTTTAATTTCTGTTTCCATGATCTGTCCATTGATGAGAGGGGTGTTGAAGTCTCCTACTATTATTGTGTGAGGTGCAATGTGTGTTTTGAGCTTTAGTAAGGTTTCTTTTACGTATGTAGGTGCCCTTGTATTTGGGGCATAGATATTTAGGATTGAGAGTTCATCTTGGTGGATTTTTCCTTTGATAAATATAAAGTGTCCTTCCTTCTCTTTTTTGATGACTTTTAGTTGAAAATTGATTTTATTTGATATTAGAATGGCTACTCCAGCTTGCTTCTTCCTACCATTTGCTTGGAAAGTTGTTTTCCAGCCTTTCACTCTGAGGTAGTGTCTGTCTTTGTCTCTGAGGTGTGTTTCCTGTAGGCAGCAGAATGCAGGGTCCTCGTTGCGTATCCAGTTTGTTAATCTATGTCTTTTTATTGGGGAGTTGAGGCCATTGATGTTGAGAGATATTAAGGAATAGTGATTATTGCTTCCTGTTGTATTCATATTTGGATGTGAGGTTATGTTTGTGTGCTTTTCTTCTCTTTGTTTTGTTGCCAAGACGATTAGTTTCTTGCCTCTTCTAGGGTATAGCTTGCCTCCTTATGTTGGGCTTTACCATTTATTATCCTTTGTAGTGCTGGATTTGTAGAAAGATATTGTGTAAATTTGGTTTTGTCATGGAATATCTTGGTTTCTCCATCTATGTTAATTGAGAGTTTTGCAGGATACAGTAGCCTGGGCTGGCATTTGTGTTCTCTTAGGGTCTGTATGACATCAGTCCAGGATCTTCTGGCCTTCATAGTTTCTGGCGAAAAGTCTGGTGTGATTCTGATAGGTCTGCCTTTATATGTTACTTGACCTTTTTCCCTTACTGCTTTTAATATTCTTTCTTTATTTTGTGCATTTGGTGTTTTGACTATTATGTGACGGGAGGTGTTTCTTTTCTGGTCCAATCTATTTGGAGTTCTGTAGGCTTCTTGTATGTTTATGGGTATCTCTTTTTTTAGGTTAGGGAAGTTTTCTTCTATGATTTTGTTGAAGATATTTACTGGTCCTTTGAGCTGGGAGTCTTCACTCTCTTCTATACCTATTATCATTAGGTTTGATCTTCTCATTGAGTCCTGGATTTCCTGTATGTTTTGGACCAGTAGCTTTTTCAGCTTTACATTATCTTTGACAGTTGAGTCAATGATTTCTATGGAATCTTCTGCTCCTGAGATTCTCTCTTCCATCTCTTGTATTCTGTTGGTGAGGCTTGTATCTACAGCTCCTTGTCTCTTCTTTTGGTTTTCTATATCCAGGGTTGTTTCCATGTGTTCTTTCTTGATTGCTTCTATTTCCATTTTTAATTCCTTCCACTGTTTGATTGTGTTTTCCTGGAATTCTTTCAGGGATTTTTGTGTCTCCTCTCTATGGGCTTCTACTTGTTTATTTATGTTTTCCTGGAATTCTTTCAGGCATTTTTGCGATTCCTCTCTGTAGGCTTCTACTTGTTCTCTAAGGGAGTTCATCATGTCTTTCTTGAAGTTCTCCAGCATCATGGTCAAATATGATTTTGAATCTAGATCTTGCTTTTCTGGTGTGTTTGGATATTCCATGTTTGTTTTGATGGGAGAATTGGGCTCCTATGGTGCCATGTAGTCTTGGTTTCTGTTGCTTGGGTTCCTGCGCTTGCCTCTCGCCATCAAATTATCTCTAGTGTTACTTTGTTCTGCTATTTCTGACAGTGGCTAAACTGTCCTATAGGCCTGTGTGTCAGGAGTGCTGTAGACCTGTTTTCCTCTCTTTCAGTCAGTTATGGGGACAGAGTGTTCTGCTTTCGGGCGTGTAGTTTTTCCTTTCTACAGGTCTTCAGCTGTTCCTGTGGACTTGTGCCTTGAGTTCACCAGGCAGGTCACTTGCAGCAGAAAAGTTAGTCTTACCTGTGGTCCCGAGGCTCAAGTTCGCTCGCGGGGTGCTGCCCACGGGCTCTCCAAGGTGGCAGCCAAGGGCAGTGTTTCTTAATGAGAAATCCTCAATTGAGTTAACATCTTTATCTCCTATCCCAACAGCGAATATCAAAGACTCATACATAAAAAAGTAAACATCTATAATTTTTACTCTTTTAATGCTACGATTGTTTATTATTAATATTTCATCTTGCGGTTTAAAACTAGATTAAATACAGGCACTATTCCATAGCATATGATTGCAATGTGCCACTAAACAGTACTGCTTACAAAACTATATAGAGCTCAAAATGGGAAGATATTAGTGGTTTTATTATTTTTGAACAATTTAAAATATGTGTCTACAAGTATTAGTGGGATAGAAGTTTGATTCTCTGATTCTTTTCCATACTCTCAAAGCCCTTAACTTTCTACTCATTGCCTCTTCCAGCCTTGATCTGAGGGTATGTACCTAGTCTTACTTTAACTTATGCCACATATCGTTGATATCCCTGTGAGAGGTGCCCATTTCTGAAGAGAAACAGAGGAGGAATGGATCTGGAGGAGACTGGAGGTGGGGAGGAGACTGGGCGGGGTTAAGGGAAGGTAAACTGTGGTCAGTATGTAATATTTGACAGAACAATTTTTAAAGAGATAAATATTCATATTTATTATATGTATAATACACACACACACACACACACACACACACACACACACACACACACATACTCCCTGTTTTTGTTCAGTAACTTCACAAGAAAATTTCCAGCTTACATTGAGGGGAGGAGCCACAGCTACAGATGGAGGCACAGCTCTAAACTGGTACCTTTGCTTCTGCTAAAAAGAAAATCAAAGCAAGACTAGGAGATGGAAAATGTGTAAAATACTAGATAGCTGTAATCTACGAAATGCCACATTGTTTTAACAATATGTGAGGCAAAAGCAAGCTTAAAGAAAATCACTCAACACTTGAAAGTTTAAACTAAAAATGTAGTAACAGCTCCTGCCCAAGAACTTCATTCCACAAAGTTGACCAAGGATGAAGGGTCACATGGGTCTTAGAGATGACTTCCAACTACCAGCTGCCTTCTGTTGTTTTCTCAGTCAAAGTATCAGTGGCTGTGACACTCAAAGAGAAAATTTTGCAGTATATTTTTACTTTATTTTAAGACAGGGACACTCTGTCACCCAGGTAGGCCTTGAATTTTTTGACAATCATCTTTTCTTACCATCCAATGTTTTGTGGTTACAAGTAAGAGCTATCAAGCCCAGCAATCTAGGTTGCCTTTAATTCCTTATCACTCTACTGTTTTATCAGTGTTTTCTTTCAATAAAGGGTTATCCATATAAGCATTTTGTGGAAAAAATATTAAGTTTTTAGTAGAAAAACAAATTTGTTTCCCAATCTGGCTAATTCTTAGAATGAACAGTATGTTATCATTTTGATCAATGTGGTCTTTGGATATATTTGGCCCAGGTAATGACAGTATTAGGAGGTGTGGCCTTGTTGGAATAGGTGTGACCTTGTGGGAGGACATGAGTCATTGTGGGAGTGGACTTTGAGGCCTTCTTCCTAGCTTCCTGGAAGTCAGTCCTGTCCTGTATGCAGTTGGATCAAGATGTAGAACTCTCAGCTTCTCCAGCACCATGTCTGGATATTACATGCTTCCTGCCTAAATGACAATGGACTGAATCTCTGAACCCATATACTACCTCTAATTAAATGTTGTCCTTTATAAGACTTGCCTATGTCATCATGTCCCTTTACAGCAATGGGAACCATAGCTTAGATGGAAGCTTGGACCAGGGACTGGGACATTGTTGTGACAGGTCTGACCATGTTTTTGTTTAGAGGAATTGGAATTGGGGACTTATATTTGCAAAGCAATGCAATATCATGTGTGACTTAATTGGCCACCCTCATAGGAAGACCTTGATTCAGAGGGTGATTTGAACTCTGGAGATCATTCTTATGATTTTTTTGATGAAGAATGTTAATCCTGTTTGCCCTTGTCTAAAAAGTCTGTAGAGGTTAAAGTAGAGAGATTTTTGTCACAGAAAGGCCCAGAATAAGCTTTGTCTTCCAGTTTCATCTCTTGAAGAGTATTTCGATCAACCATAGTTAGATAAGAAAGGAAAAATGCCAAATATATGGTTCAGGTAATAAAAGGAACCATGAAGTATAATATAGCTAAATCCTGTGTTTGAGGAGATAAACACATCATTCAGCGAGTGGTCACTATTCCTTTTGGACTTTGCGGCAAGAGGCCACCCAGCTAAGCTTATTGTTTATGCTTTTGCCATTGAGCAAAGAAAGTTTAGGCATTACTATTACTTGGTTATTGTTTTCTTTGGACTTTTAATCTGGAATGTAATATAATTCAGACATGGAAAACAAAGGCTTTTGATCCAGATCTTGAGAAACAGTGGCCATGAAAATCTTAGAACCAGGCATTGTAGTGCATTCCTTTTATCCCAGCATTCAGGAGATAGAGCCATGTAGATTTCTGAGTTCAAGGTCAGTCTACTAAGAAAATCACTTTTATGACTCAAAGTCATGGCATCTATAATACTGGGAAACTTTTCTAGAATTGTACTTCAAAAGCCTCTATTCCTAAGTCATATAGCAAACTTTAAGCTCTTTCTCTATTAATGACCATTCCAAGCAAATGTTTCCTCTCATATAAAAACCTGGCATTTCATATAGAAGTCTTATGGGTTGGTGTTCTTTTAGGGGGTGGGTTTTTTGGTTTATTTTTATTTATTCTTCTCGCATACAATTCATTCCAATGGCAGCCTCCCTTATCCTCCTCCTCATATGCTCCCTACTTAACCTCTGTCTTCCCCAGATCTACTGTTCCTCTAGTTACATTCAGAAAAGAGGAGGCCTACCAAGGATATCAAGGTAACATGGCATAACAAGTTACAATAAGACTAGGCACAAAACCTCACACCAAGGCAAGGTAAGGCAATCCAGTAAAAAGAAAAGAGTCCCAAGAGCATGCACAAAGTCAGAGACATGTAAATGTAACTTTTATTTACAAAATGTAATTGTCATCTTGGAGGCTTACTGCTGAATAAATTCAACCTTTTCTAATTCTTTCTGAACTCTAGCTGGTTGGTTCAATTCAACTGTCCTAGCTCAAACTCCTCTCCTGGAAGACTGATTCAAACTGCCTTCTCTTGGCTTCTCACTGGATTACTTTGTGCGGCCTCTAACTCTGGTAATATATTTTCTACTCTGGCACCTTCTTTTCTCTGACTGCAAGTGAGTCTCCTGACCTGCACGGTATTGCATGAACCTATTAATGAAGTCCAGTCAATGGCACTGTACTTACTGACTCCCAACTCACTCAACTCCCAACTGACTAACAAAACTTTCTCCCTGCACTGTTTTTAAATAGCTTTTCTCCTGAGAGTTGGTCAGATCCTATCTCTGACTCATTCTGTTAAATCTTTCTCTGATTAGTCAGTTTATCGACTTCTCAATTAGATTTCATTGTTTCAGATTTAAGGTGTTTATACAGAAGGATTAAAGCTGTGTCCTAAGGCTATGTCTGTACTCCATCCAGACCACATGGAAAGTCTGTGTATGTGAACAGAGCAGACATTTTGCTCAATTAACATTTCTCAAATAAAATACCTACTGACTCCAATTGTTTGGAGCTCACAAAATCTCTAAACTAAACAACCACAGCATGTGCTCAAAAGGGTTAGCACAGTCAATTTCAGCCTCTGTGACTGATACTTTATTCTCTGTAAGCACTTATCATCCATGCTTAGTTGATATTGTGGGCCATGTTCTCCAGTGTCCTCAAACCCTCTCACCCCTTCCTCCTCCTCTTCTTCAGAGTTCTTCAAACTATGCCTAATGTCTGGCTGTAGGTCTCCCCATCTGCTTCCATCAGCTGCTGGGGGAATAACCTCCTATAAAGATTGGGCAAGGCACTAGTCTATGAGTAGAGCAGTATATTACTCACTAGAAATATGTCTTTGACTTCTTTGATGTTATTTGGCCCTGTTTGAATCTACCCTATGTCTCCAAGTCTCTGAACCATCCAGGACATCAAAGCAATGTGTGTGTGTGTGTGTGTGTGTGTGTGTGTGTGTGTGTGTGTGTGTGTAGGTATGGGGATGGCTCTCTCTCGTGGTTTGGACTTCAAGTTAGACCATTGTTGGCTCCTTCCACAAGGCCTGGGCCACTATTTCCCCAATACATCTTGTAGGTAGGCCAGGTGGTAGGTTATTAATTTAGAAACCAAGAAAGGTTCCCATGATAGCTCCTCATAACGTAACTGTAAAAGGAAAAAAAAAACATCATTTCTTATTAGAACTAGTTTATTGATTTTTTTTTCAGGCTCTTTATCTCCTTTAAATCTATAGTGACTGGCAACAAGATCCACACATTTTTATTGGACTTGGTTTAATTAGTTGAAGGTTTGCTCATATCATAGATTTCTTCCAGAATCATAGTGAACCTACCACAGGACTGGGAATATTGCTTCTGAGGCCATTTTCTGATAAGAAAATTCAATTCAAACTGGGAAAATTTACCTGAGTCCCAGTATTTCAGCCTAATATTACATTCTCCTTTACAAAAATAAGTGTCAACATACCAATCTGGGGTTGAAGCAAAACTTTTGCTTTTGTAAAAATTGTAACTACATAACATAAACATGCCGAAATGTGCAACAATGCTTTGTAAGAAGTTTTTGCTCCCTTTTCTTAGGTCAGTTTGTTCTCAACTTGTGGATCATGATACCTTTGGGGTTAGAATCACCCTTTCACATGAGTCACCTAGGATATACAGGTATTTACATTATAATCCATAACAGTATCAAAAGTATAGCTATGAGGTAGCAGTAAAAAATAAGTTTGTGGTTCTGGGTTTTACATTGTCCAGCATAGATAATAGGATTGGGAAGGTTTAGAACTACTATATTAGAAGAAAGGATTTATATGCCAAGTGTTAATTTTCCCTTCACCTCTGTATGCCAAAATCTGAAGACAAGTTACAGTATAGTCAACTCCCTAAATGAATGACTACATAGGCCTATTTTCTTCCATCCATGGCTACATGGAAAACCAGACTTATCTGCTACATGTAGTTCCAAACAAAATAATAAAAAGAAATTGTGGTACTAGGCTCATTTTTTTTTCTTTTTATGAAATAGAGTCTCAACATGTGGTTTAATTTGCCTCTGAACGTCTGTCCTTCCTGCCTCAGTCTTTTAAGCACTGAAAATACAAAGTGAACACCACTACAATCATCCTGTTTCTCTGACCACTCTGAAGTAATCCACAGGCACAGCTTGTTTTCCTTGAGAATGTTGAAAAAGCAGTACAAAACATACAAAACATGGAGCAACTCATGGCTCCAGCCGCATATGTAGCAGAGAATGAACTTGTCAGGCATCAATGGGAGGAGAAGCCCTTGGTCCTGTGAAGGTTTGATGACCCAGTATAGGGGAATGCCAAGGCTGGGAGGCAGGAGGGCATGGGTGGGTAGGTGGGGGAGCACCCTCATAGAAACAAGGGGAAAGGGGTGGGATAAGGGATTTCAGGGGGGGACCTGAAAAGGGTTAACATATGAAATGTAAATAAAAAAATATTCAATAAAAGAAAAGAAAAAAAGCTCTCAAATTGTCCTACTTCCTCTGAAAAACAAGTTATCTTTTCCAAGAGAAATTTTGCTTTATAAAATAATTGAATTTGCCAGTGGTAGTGCATGCCTTTAATCTCAGCACTTAGGAAGCAGAGGTATAAGGATCTCTATGAGTTTGAAGCGATTCTGGACTACAAAAGGAGTTCCAGGGCAGCCAGGACTACGCAGAGAAGCCCTGTCTCAAAAAAAGCAAACAAACAAAACAAAACAAAACAAAACAAAACAAACAGAAATGTGGATTCACACTTGGAAGAAATGTGGATCAGCACATTAACCACAATGATTGCACTTATGTATGAATTTAACCCTGCTACTTTGCATTTGTCCTTTTATTATATCAGAGATTTGCTTCTTTTCACACAAAGACTTGTAACCTCTTAACATTTCCTTCACATCAGATTATAAGTAATACTTGGAAATACTACTCTGGCCTCAACTATACTGATAGTAGCACTAAAATTCGAAGATATTTAGAAGAATAAAAAGACAGAACACCCAAACAAACAAACAAAAATCCTGAATTGAACTGCATTTAGTATTTAGTCTTCTTCTGGGCTCTTAAAAAGGGGAAAATTCACAATACGCAACCTAAGCACCTGTTTCAAATTAAACAACTTTCTTCTGCTTGCAAATGGTCTCTTTCTAATTAAGCAAACCGCAGCAGAAGACCCAAGCCAGTTGGTTCTTATTTCATGAAGTCAGCAGTACAATTGCATCCTCAGGACTTCTTTGCGTCAAATATGAAGTGGAGGAAAAGAAAAGCAGTGTTTCCCTCCTGAGATGGAGGAAATGTGTATAGAGACATTCACATTTCGCTAGGTAAAGTTGAGAGGCCATTTTTACTCCATCTTGGGATCGGCCTCCATCTTGAAAGGAAAAAGCAGGAGAATTTGACCTACACCTGAACCCAAGCTATACACAAGTTCCAGGAAGCATCCCATATTGGCCCATACCCGAGTTACTCCCTAGCTACTTCCTAGCAACAGTTAGTCAAAGATTCGTATGGTTGTGTCAGTTGTGCTTTCAGACCATTTGTGATTGTTTACACTCTTGCTTCAGAATACCCACCTGCGTCTCACAATAGTCATTCTATTAGAGGCTTGCCAGTCTGGAACACCCTCTCACTTGATACCATTTCCTATAAAACCTTGCTTTGCTGAGGGTTTGAGGCTGCTCTGTCTTCCTGCCCTGCTGTGTCAGGTTTGAGTTGGAGGAGAGCCCAACCCCAAGCTTATAATAAAGACACCAAAAGAGACTGCATCACAAATGGCTCCTTGGTGGTGTTTTGAGGTTCATGAATGCTTCCTGGCACAACAAAGTGACTGGTTGGATGAACTGAGACAACACAATGAGAAGACAACGTAATTCTTGCCAAGTCCTCTGTTCAGAAATTTGATACAAATATAGAGGGTGTGTCTTATCTCTGACTCATTCCGCCAAATCTTTCTCAAGATATAGAAACATTCATCCTGTGTAATAAGGTTCATTGCATTGTCCAGCACACACACCCTGCCTCTCAGGAGCATCTTCATCTCATGCCTGGAGACCAGCTGCCCAGGACACCTCAATCCTCCAACTTATCTCCTTCTCTGTAAGCGATATTTTAGTGTACTGGCTTATTTTAAAAATCAGACAACATGGACATTGACATAAAAATTCAACAAATTTTAAAACGAACAGTTATAAAATCTAAAAAATAAAAAACATGAAATAAAAATTATAAAATGATTATTAAAAAATGAATCATGAGTGTTTGTGTGCATATGCAACCATGCGTATGTGAATACATATGTATCTGTGTGTGTGTGTGTGTGTGTACATGTGGATATATATGCATCTATATGTGTGTATACAGTTCTCTTTCTCTCTCTCTCTCTCTCTCTCTCTCTCTCTCTCTCTGTCTGTGGACATGTGGATATATATGCATCTATATGGGTGTATACAGCTCTCTCTCTCTCTCTCTCTGTCTGTGTGTGTGTGTGTGTGTGTGTGTGTGTGTGTGTGTGTGTTGCTAAATGCATTTTAAAGGGAGAGAAATAAAGGACGGAAGGAAAACTTCATCAACTGAGCAGTAGAGCTTTGAGTTACTGTTTAAAAGAAATAACAAGTATTGAAAGACACATATGCATTTGAAGAATGTTGTGAGCCAGTTCTACCTAATCATGTGACAAAAATATGAACATTTTATGTAATAGTTGAAACATAACCAAGATAATAGATAAAAAGTGTAAATAATAAAATCTTACATAGTGTTCTGTGAAAAAACAATTAAGTTGTAATACAATAAAAATGTTAACTAAGGAATATCAGAATTGTACTTAATGTCAGAAATATCAGAGATGTACTTAAAATAATATCCATAATATATCATATTTTATTCATGAAATTGTCACATACACACAAACATATATATATATATTCATATACACACATATATAGTTTTATGAGGTAGTTTTAAAAGTATGTATATTTTAACAATATATGGATTTAATTTAAAATTTAATTATTCATTAAGTACAAAGTACTCAGTATGAAGAACAGTGTTTAGAATGCTGGTATTGAACAGATGGTTTGGGGGAAAAGACGAAGTCATTTCCTTTCTATACCAAGCTCGCACCTTAGTTTTAATATTGGGGCTTTCTTTTAAATCTTGTTCATGAGGTAATTATAGATGTCTACTGTTGGCATGGTACTCAGAAAATGATCAGTCATGCCCAGACAGAAGTTTGAAAGAAGAAAGAGAATAAATAATAAAATTATACGGAGGAAGTCAATTGTTGACAAATTCTTTAAAATATAGAAAGGAGATACCTCAGATGTATTGTTAATCTCATGGATCAAATATTTCAGTTGCTATATGACTTTTTCCTTGTTTGTAAATTCAGATGTTTTCATATTATGATAATAAAAGAGAATTAATGATTGGCAGATTTGTTTATAAAATTATATAGTACTTGTAAAAAGATCATGGTGTTTGTGATTGGCATAAGATAAGGCTATGCTTGTATGGATGGGAGTTTAAGAACACTCTTTCTCACATAATAAATGTGAACATTTGGCATCTGTTTAGAGATTGAAACTTAATGAAACTCACCAGGCCATAAATCTTTCCTTGAATTTGGGCACCATGTGATTTTATATTCATTCATAGTTTAGGGAAATTGAATATTTTAATTGCTGGTTTTGCATATAATAATCATGGTTGTTAAGACTTTAATGAAAAACACACACACACACACACACACACACACACAGAGAGAGAGAGAGAGAGAGAGAAGAAATAAGGTTTAAAAACGACTGATTCTTTGAAGAGTAATGGATGACATTCAGGAGAGTCCATAAATGACAAAGGAGGAAGGCTCAACATGCTTTGCCACTGTCACTAATATTTTTATTCTCACTTCTCCAGTTATTTCAGCTGGCATATTTTATCGATTTGTAGTCATTGGATGACAAATATATTACCTTGGTGAAATATTTATAGAAAATTATGTTAAACCATAAATGATATTTATTTTAATATAATGTGATATATGTCATAAAAGTAGATTTTATTCTTTAAGAAAAATAGGTCGGGCAATACCAGAAGACAGTCATGTCTGAGGCAGAAGAAGAGCCAAGTTGATAAACAAAGAACATTCTCGGTGTATTCTGAATGTAAATGTAGAATCGCCTGAATCATCTGTATTGAGGAAAATATAAGGAAGTAAGAGTTGCTGAAAGCACAATAATTCTGGGACACATGTCATATGATGAGGCAAAGAAAAAGGCAGGAAATGATGAATTTCTCTAGGATATAGATTTGAACTTTAAGTGCAATGGGAGGTTTAACATCATTTAAATAAGATAATCAATTTATGACTTTAAGAATTACCAGACTTCTCTCTTCAGATCATGTTACAAAGTGACAAAGAAGATATTTTCTCATTCTGGAGGCTAGCTGTAGAGACAATGGAACATGGGAGAAGTTAATAGACTTCAGATATATTTTAAATATAATTAAAAACATTTTCGGATCTGTATAGGAGTATTATGTATGCTTTATTTAAAACTATAATTTTCAGTATAAAATTTGTATTGCCTAATGTTCACAATAAAATACATAAAATACTAGTAGCTATATGGCACTATTTCTATGCTAGAATCTATAGAAGGCTAAATTATGTCTTCAGTTTTTTTTCTTTCTTTATTATCTTTTTATTAAATTATTTTACTTATTTACATTCCAAAAGTTGCCGCTGTTCCTGGTTATCCATTCCTGAGTTCTTCATCGCATACACCCTTCCTCCCCCACCTACCCATCTACCCCTACCCGTACCAGCACCCTTTCCAGGGGCATAAAGTTTCCACAGGATTAAAAGCACCCTCTTCCACTGAGGTCATGTAAGGTGGTTCTCTGGTACACATGTGCCCAGGGCCACAAAACAGCCAACGCATGTTCCTTGGTTCTTGCTTTAGTTTCTGGGAGTTGTGAGGTGTCTGGGTTAGTTGATGCTATTGTTCTTCCAATGGGGAAGCAGTCGCCTTTTTCTCCTTCGGCCTTCCCTAGTGGACCCTTCTATTTAAACGTTGGCTGTAAGGGTCTGCATTTGTCTCAGTCAGTGGGCGGTAGAGTCTCTCAGAATAAAGCCATGCCAGGTTCCTGTGTGGAAATACAACATGGCATCTGTAATAGTGTCAGGATAGTGTGAGCACTCATGGATATATCCCAAGGTCGGCAGCTCACTGGGTGGCTTTTCTTTTAGTCTCTGCTCCATATGTGCCCCTGCATTTCTTTTAGACAGGAACAATTCTGGGTTCAATGTTTTTGAAGATGTATGGGTAACACCCTGCCTCAGCTGGTGGCTCTATTTACTGGAGGAGGTCTCTTCCTATTCCACTTCCCCACTCTTAGGCATTTTGGCTAAACTCATCCCCACGGAAAGTCTTAACCCCAGGTCTCTGGGGCTTTCTAGAGTGTCTTCTCATGTCGCTCAAACCCCAAGGTGCATATTTCCATTCGTTCTCTTGGACCTCTCAGCTTCTCTCCTCCATCCCAATACCTAATCCTGTTCCCCTTTTCTCCTCCCCCCCCAAAAGGTCCCTCCCTCTCTTTGCTGCCCATGATTATTTGGTTCCCTCTTCTAAATGGGATTGAAGAATCATTATTTGGGCTCTCACGCTTGTTAAACTTGGTATGGCCTGTCGGTCATATCCTAGGTATTCTGTACACTTTAGCTAATAGAGTTGGGTGTTGAAGTCTCCCAATATTATTGTTTGATGTTTAATGTATTTAAACTTAAGTGAAGTTTCCTTTATGAATGTGGGTGACCTTGCATTTGGGACATTTGGGGCATTTAGAATTAATACTTCATCTCGGTGAATATTTCCTTTGATGAATATGAAGTGTCCTTCCCCATCTCATTTAATACCATTTTTGAAAGTCCATTTTATTGGATATTATAATTGCTAGTCCAGCTTGTTTCTTGGGTCCATTAGCTTGGAAATTTTTTTCTATCCCTTTATTGTGAGGTAGTGTCTGCCTTTTTCAATGAGGTATTTTTCTTGCATGCAGCAAAATGTTGGATCCTGTTTGCATATCCTATCTGTTAGCATGTGTCTTTTTATTGGAGATATTGAGTTCATTATTGAGAGATATTAAAGACAGATGATTGCTAGTTCCTGCTATTTTTGTTTCTGGGATTTGAATTAAGTGTGTGTGATTCTCTCTTTTGGGTTTGTCATAAGATTATCAATTTCTTGTTTTCTCAGGTATAGTTAACTTCCTTGTATTGGGGTTCTCCTTCCAGTATCCTCTGAAGGGTTGGATTAATAAAAATTGTTTAAATTTCATTTTGTCATGGAATATTTTGTGTTGGATATGATGTCCTTAAAACCCTCCATTATTAATGCTAATACTATAGTTAGAGTTAAGTATGACTGAGTTCGTGAAAAATTACTAGCCAGCAGCAGAAGACTAATACAAATCTGGTGGTCAGGTGGAATAATGATATGATAAAGTTGTGACCTTGCTGAGAAATAGATCTGATGTCAGGATGCCCCATGGTATGACCTGTAACCTTTCTGAGAAACCAACATCCTGCTGATTAATATGACAAACCTGTAACCGTTCTGAAAAACCAACATCCTGTTGACATCAGCTGACCACATGAGTACTGTGTCCTTGGCTTGCATAGATGCTTCCCACCCTCCACCCCCTGTTATCCCTGTTATGGTATAAATTCAGCCTTGGGAAAAAATAAAATTGTTTCCTTTATCAGACTCTTTTCTTGGTGTCCTTTTTCATGTTTCTTGTCCTCCATTCTCTTCCAGGTACCGTCTGGACCCTTGTTCACTGTCCTGCAGGACGGAACAACTGGATGAGACAATCTTGGTTTCTCCGTCTATGATGATTGCTATGTATAGTAGCTTAGGCTAGCTCTTGTGTTCTCTTAGTGTCTAGATAATGTCTGTCTAGGATGTTCTGGCTTTCAGAGTCTCTGTTGAATAGTCTGGTGTAATTCTGAAATGTCTGCCTTTACATGTTTCTTGACCTTTTCTCCTTACAGCTTGCTTTCTTTCTTCCTTCCTTCCTTCCTTTCTTTCTTTCTTTCTTTCTTTCTTTCTTTCTTTCTTTCTCTCTTTCTTTCATTTTGTTCTGTGCATTTAGTGTCTTGATTATTATGTGACAAGTGGATTTTAACATCTGATCCAATCTACTTGGTGTTCTGTAGACTTCTTGTACATTTATGGCCATCTCTTTAGGTTAGAGAAGTTTTTTTCTTTGATTTTGTTAAAGATGATTTATGGCCATTTGAGCTGGGAATCTTCACTCTCTTCTATTCCTATTATACTTGCTTTTGATCTTTTCATTGTATTATTAACTTCCTGGATAAATTGCATTAGGAGCTTTTTATACATTATATTTTGTTGATCTATGTGTTAATATCTTTCATGGTATATTCTATTCCTAAGATTCTCTCTTCTAACTCTTGTTTTCTGTTGGTTATGCTTGTATCTGTATCTCCTGATCTCTTTCATAAGTTGTCCATATCCAGAGTTACCTCCATTTGTGTTTCCTTTATTGTTTCTATTTCCATTTTTTGGGTTGACAACCATTTGGCTCAATATATTCACCTGCTTTTTTTTTTTTTGTATTTTCTTATATTTCTTTAACAGATGTATTTGTTTCCTCTTTAAGGGTGTCTACCTGTTTGCCTGTGTTTTCCTGTATTTTTAAGGGAATTATTTATATCCTCCATTTAAGGGCTCTGTCATCTTCTTAAGATAGTGTTTTAAGTCATAATCTTGCTTTTTAAGTATGCTAGGATGATGTCTTAGTGAGGATTTCTTTTCTTGCACAAACATCATGACCAAGAAGTAAGTTGGGAAGGAAAGGGTTTATTCAGCTTATACTTCCACATTGCTCTTCATCACCAAAGGAACTTAGGACGGGAACACACATGGGTCAGGAAGCAGGAGTTGATGCAGAGGCCATGGCTTATTGACTTGCTTCCCCTGGCTTGCTCAGCTTGCTCTCTTATAGAACAAATCCCAGGGATGGTCCTCCCCCCTTGATCACTAGATGAGAAAATACCTTACAGCTGGGTCTCATGGATTCATTTGCTCAACTGAGGCTCCTTTCTCTATTATAAGTCCAGCTTGTGTCAAGTTGACTCACAGAACCAGCCAGAACAGGTATCTAGGGCTCTATGGTGGGAAAACTGGGTTTGATGGTGCCAAATTGCATAGTGTTCTGTTGTTTATGTTCTTGTGATTGTTTCTTTTCATCTAGGTACTGCTAGTGTCAACTGGCCTGTATGCCTCAGGAACCTGTCTCCTTGGAGGCAAGTAGAGCTCTGTGTCCTTGGTTAGAGTAGGTCTTCTGTGAGGCAGGGAGTTCTGTTTCTGGTTAGTGGGGTGGGTGACTCCAGCATCTCTAGGAAGAGCAGATCTTATGTTTTCCTGGTTAGGGAAGACCTCCTGTGTTTCCTGCTTAGGGTGATACTCCTGGGAGACAAGCAGGCTTTGTGTTCCAGGGGTAGGAACTTCTCCAGTTGCAGATGGAGGTGCAAAGCAGAAGGACTGTTCCCCAGATTATAGCAGACCCCCTGTGTCCCTGGTTAGGGCAAACCTTCTATTTCCCTGGTTACTGCAAACTTCCGAGGAGACAGGCAGGCTTTGTCCCTGGTTACTGCAGAACTCATGGGAGACAAGCAGGCTGTGGGTTATAAGAGGGTATTGTCTTGCAGACCTGACGCAGGTGGAATAGCAGACTAGAAGGAAGATTGAGCTCAGTATGTGAGAGGGGTGTAGGTCCTGTGTAAGGTGGTCTTTGTGATTGTCCCAGCACCATAGGATATGAGTATTTGGGTAGGAATCTCACCTGTGTCCCAGGTCTATTAAAGTCCTCTAGGAAGACAGGCAGGCTATAGGGTCTGTTCATATGGTTTAATATTTTTCCTAAGCTACACTTTATATGGTAGGACTTCAAGGAATGTTGAGTTAGAAAGTTTATGAATCTATTGCTCCACTAAAGAATCAAAAGTTTTAACAAAATTTTAAATATCTCTTTATTCGTAACATGAGCAATTTTTCTCACTTACAATCTGATATATAAACAAGTGAAAAGTCATCTTCCTCTACCAACTCAGTAGCATCCTTATGTACTAATAGCTTTTCAATCACCTTAGCTGTTGAAACTACCAGTGGTGAAGCTAACATTGTAGGTACATTGAAATCCTATCCTAAGAACAATGTCACAATTTTATAAGTCTTCAATATCTCTGGAAAAATATTTTCGCAGAGCTCTCTTCATTTGACCTTAAACAGAGCTCACTTTATCAAGAATTATGAAACTGAAGGGCTTGGAATTGAAGATGATGAAATATTTATCTAGGTTACTGCAAGTTAATGGTCGGATGGAATATAATAGGACTGATGTGTAGCATGACTTGCTCAATTATTATTAGGAGTCAGAGACTGAAACAGATTAACTAAAACCACTTAATGTGATTACATTTTTTTCAAGCCATGTAAATATATTTGGAAATAATCTTAAAGGAGGCAGAAAATTTAATCGAAATGTGATTAAGTTAAGTTTTTATGACGTAAAAATGAGAAAGAGGAGCTATTATATTTTCTCCTGGGGTGCTGATATTGATGGCTGTGGTACTTGAGATTTGTTTTAAGTTGTTATATATCTGTGACCTTGTTATACAATAAAGATTCAAAAGTTCATAAAATTTCCTTTGAACTATTTTCTATAAATGTGAAATTTCTTATATATCATTGTGGCCCTAAATTACATTTTCATTGGATAGATTATGCACTTACATTTCAAATGATATCCTCTTTCTTGGTCTCCCCTTCCATCCCCAACCCTCTTCCTCTATGTGGATGCTCCCCTTCTCTCCTACCCATTTCCACCTCAATGCTCTGGCATTCCCCTACACTGAGGAAATGACCCTTCACCAGAACAAAGGCTTCTCCTCCTACTGATACCAGACAATGCTACCCTTTCTACCTATGTTCATGGTCCTCCCATGTGTACTCTTTGGTTGGTGGTTTAGTTCCTGGAAGCTCTGGGGGAGAGCGTCTGACTGATTGATATTGTTTTTCTTACTGTGGAGTTGCCAACACCTTGAGCTCAAAAAGTGCTTGCTAACAGGGGCCTGAAACGGATATCTCCTGAGAGGCAATACCAGAGCCTTACTTTCTGGAAATCAGTCTGGGGATTCCTCAGAAAATTGGACATTGAACTACCTAAGGACCCAGCTATACCTCTCTCGGGCATATACCCAAAAGATGCCCCAACATAACAAAGACACATGCTCCACTATCTTCATAGCAACCCTATTTATAATAGCCAGAAGCTGGAAAGAACTCAGATGCCCTTCAACAGAGGAATGGATACAGAAAATGTGGTACATCTACACAATGGAATATTACTCAGCTATCAAAAACAATGACTATGAAATTCATAGGCAAATAGAGTGAACTGGAAAATATCATCCTGAGTGAGGTAACCCAATCACAGAAAAACACACATGGTATGCACTCATTGATAAGTAGATAATTAGCCCAAATGCTTGAATTACCCTAGATGCACAGAACACATGAAACTCAAGAAGGATGACCAAAATGCAAATGCTTCACTCCTTCATTAAAAGGGGAACAAGAAAACCCTTGGAAGGGAAAAGGGAGGCAAAGTTTAGAAAAGAGGCTGAAGTAAGACCCATTCAGAGCCTGCCCCACATGTGGCCCATACATATACAGCCACCAAACTAGATAAGATGGATGAAGCAAAGAAGTGCAGACTGACAGGAATCAGATGCAGATCTCTCTTGAGAGACACAGCCAGAATACAGCAAATACATAGATGAATGCCAGCAGCAATCCACTGAACTGAGAACGGGACCCCCATTGAAGGAATCAGAGAAAGGACTGAAAGAGCTTAAAGGGGATTGAGACCCCATATGAACAACAATGCCAAGCAACCAGAGCTTCCAGGGACTAAGCCACTACCCAAAGACTAAACATGGACTGACCCTGGACTCCAACTGCATATATAGAAATGAATAGCCTAGTAAGGGCACTAGTGGGAGGGAAAGTCCTTGGTCCTGCCAAGACTGAACCCCAGTGAATGTGATTGTTGTGGGGAGGGCGGTAATGTGGGGAGGATGGGGAGGGGAACACCCATATAGAAGGGGAGGGGCACAGGTTAGGGGGATGTTGGTCCGGGAACCAGGAAAGGGAATAGTAAATGAAATGTAAATAAGAAATACCCAAGTTATTAAAGATGGAGGGAAAAAACAAAACAAAAAAGAAGAAGAAAAAGAAGAAGAATACAGTCTAGTGTACAGGAATCTAGGCTATAGTCAGTAAGCTGTTATTTTTTAAATTTGATGTGCTGAGAAACTTTTCTAAAACCTGATTTCTACATTTGTCCCCACAGAAATACCCTAACCAATGTGTACATGTGTTTAAGGAATAAATAATATATAAGAATAAAAAAGAGAAAACACAAATTCATTTGTAAGGAGAGAAACTCCTTTGAATACCACTGCAGGGGCTCAAAAGCAATATCCAAGGGAAATGCCTCCTCACATTCAGAGCACAAAACCTCATACAATTGTGGTCCAAGCAGACTAACCTCCATCCACATATGGTAGTGAAATCTGGCAGCCTGGTCCATTGTGGCACTGGTTTTGCAGACATGAAATATGTAAGATTGAGAGAATTCATGGAATTTTGTGTCATAGTTCCAGGGACATACTCAGGCCAGGATTAGGCTCAGCGTGGAAACAAATATTGTGGAGGGTAGGTAGTTGCTGTTGTTGTTTTTGTTGTTATTTTTATTAATTGAGGTGGAAAATCTACCCTAAGACTTGGTCACATGAGTTGGGTCTTGGACTGAATAAGATGGGGAAACAGAACAGCATTTATCTCACTCTGCTTCCTTACAGGTTACAAATGTAGTGTGACTTCATGACTCTTCCACCATTTCTTCCCCACTATGACAGACTACACCCTCTAACTGTTAACTGGTCACTTAATATTAGCAATTTTGTCACTAGGATAAAAATTACTAATACAGCTGAGAAAACAGTGGAGCCCTCTGTTACATTTCCAATGATGTCAGAACATGCCAGAGAAAATCAGCTTCTAAAATGAAAACACTATTTTGGCTCCATGTTTGGGATTTGTTGTTTGTTTTTTGTTTGTCTGTTTTTATTTCATGCATGAGTGCTATATTTACTACATTTCTATTCATCTCTCACATCTCCTAACTCCTCCTGTGGTCACCTCCTCATCTCCTCATAACTCCCTCTCAAACTTACAACACACACACACACACATACACAATATATATAAGTCCAATAAAAAAAAAAGATGCTGACTGAGCACATCAGACTGAGCACAGGGACCCCAATGGAGGAGTTAGAGAAAGAAATTACACTTTTTTTTTTCAAAAAGAATTAATTTTGAGTTCCAAATTATTCACCCATTTGACTTATACATTCACTTACACATGTAAGCTTTCCCTGGAGTAATATTTTTTATTACTTTTGGTAAAACCCCTTCATTGAAAGGTCCAAAGTCTTCATTATAACTTGTTGGATAAAACAAAGTAAGGTGAGTAAAATGTCTTTGACATAACTGCATAATTTAAATTCATTAGAAAGTTCATATCCCAGAGTTGGATAGAAGATAACAAATTTTCCATTTAAGAAATGCAGATTGAGAAGCTGTATTTCCAGACACCTGCAGGATCTGAAGGGAACCTGCACCCAAATACCTTGGGAGGGTGAGCTAAACCTTCAGAGGGGCAGACACACCTAGGAAGCCAGAAGAGACTACACTCTGCCTACATTTCTGACTCCAGAGGAAAACACCTAATGCCATCTGGGACCCAGGTGCACAGGGGCTCCTGGGAAAGGCGGCACAGGCCCTCCTGATTGCCACCCTCACAGAGAGCTCAAAAGCAGCCTTCCAGGAGCAATATGAGCCACGGGACCACAGGTAAGACCAACTTTTCTGCTCCAAGCGACCTGCCTGGTGGAATCAGGACACAGGCCCACAGGAACAGCTGAAGACCAGAAGCCAGGAAAGACTACATGCCTGAAAGCAGAACACTCTGTCCCCATAACTGGCTGAAAGAAAACAGGAAAACAGGTCTACAGCACTCCTGACACACAGGCCTATAGGACAGTCTAGCCACTGTCAGAAATAGCAGAACAAGGTAATGCCAGAGACAACCTGACGGCGAGAGGCAAGCACAGGAAACCAAGCAACAGAAACCAAGAAAACATGGCATCATCGGAGCCCAATTGTCCAACCAAAGCAAACACTGAATATCCAAACACACCAGAAAAGCAGGATCTAGATTTAATATCATATTTGATCATGATGATGGAGGCCATCAAGAAAGACATAAAGAACTCCCTTACAGAAACGGAGGAAAACATAAATAAACAAGTAGGAGCCTTAGATAGCAATCACAAAAGTCCCTGAAAGAATTACAGGAAAATACAATCAAACAGGTGAAGGAACTAAAAATGAAAATAGAAGCAATAAAGAAAGCACAAAGGGAGGCAACCCTGGATATAGAAAACCAGAGGAAGAGACAAGGAGCTTGTAGATACAAGCATCACCAACAGAATACAAGAGATAGAAGAGAGGAAACTCAGAAGCAGAAGATTCCATAGAAATCATCGACACAATGGTCAAACATAATGTAAAATGGAAAAAGCTACTGGTCCAAAACATACAGGAAATCCAGGACTCAATGAGAAGATCAAACCTAAGGATAAGAGGTATAGAAGAGAGTAAAGACACCCAGCTCGAAGGACCAGTAAATATCTTCAACAAAATCATAGAAGAAACTTCCCTAACCTAAAGAAAAAGATGCCCATAAACATACAAGAAGCCTACAGAACTCCAAATAGATTGGACCAGAAAAGAAACTCCTCCTGTCACATAATAGTCAAAGCACCAAATGCACAAAACAAAGAAAGAATATTAAAAGTAGTAAGGGAAAAATGTCAAGTAACATATAAAGGCAGACCTATCAGAATCACACCAGACTTCTCACCAGAGACTATGAAAGCTAGAAGATCCTAGACAGATGTCATACAGACCCTAGGAGTACACAAATGTCAGCCCAGGTTACTGTATCCAGCAAAACTGTCAATTAACATAGATGGAGAAACCAAGATATTCCATGACAAAAGCAAATTAACACAATATCTTTCTACAAATCCAGCCTAACAAAGTAAAACAAATGGCAAAGCCCAACACAAGGAGGCAAGCTACACCCTAGAAAAAGCAAGAAACTAACCATCTTGGCAACAAAACAAAGAGAAGAAAAGGACACAAACATAATCTCACATCCAAATACGAATATAACAGGAAGCAACAATCACTATTCCTTAATATCTCTCAACATCAATGGCCTCAACTCCCCAAAAAAAGACATAGATTAACAAACTGGATATGCAACGAGGACCCTGCATTCTGCTGCCTACAGGAAACACACCTCAGATTCAAAGACAGACACTACCTCAGAGTGAAAGGCTGGAAAACATCTTTCCAAGCAAATGGTCAGAAGAAGCAAGCTGGAGTAGCCATTCTAATATCAAATAAAATCAATTTTCAACTAAAAGTCATCAAAAAAGATAAGGAAGGCACATCATACTCATCAAAGGAAAAATCCACCAAGATGAACTCTTAATCCTAAATATCTATGCTCCAAATACAAGGGTATCTATATACATAAAAGAAAAATTACTAATGCTCAAAGCACACATTGCACCTCACACAATAATAGTAGGAGATTTCAACAACCCACTCTCATTAATGGACAGATCATGGAAACAGAAATTAAACAGAGACATACACAGACTAAGAGAAGTCATGGACTAAATGGACTCAATGATAACCTGGTCAAGGAAGAAATAAAGAAAGTAATTAAAGACTTATTAGAATTTAATGAAAATGAATGTGCAACATACCCAAACTTATGGGACACAATGAAAGCTGTGCTAAGGAGGAAAACTCATAGCTCTGAGTGCCTGCAGAAATAAACAGGAGACAGCATATAGCAGCAACTTGAGAGCACATCTATAAGCACTAGAACAAAAGAAGCAAATACACCCAGGAGGAGGAGAAGGCAGGAAATAATCAAACTCAGAGCTGAAATCAACCAAGTAGAAACAAAAAGGACCATAGAAAGAATCAACAGAACCAAAAGTTGGTTCTTTGAGAAAATCAACAAGATAGATAAACCCTTAGCCAGACTAACGAGAGGACACAGAGAGTGTGTCCAAATTAACAAAATCAGAAATGAAAAGGGAGACATTACTACAGATTCAGAGGAAATTCAAAAAATCATCAGATCTTACTATAAAAGCCTATATTCAACAAAACTTGAAAATCTGCAGGAAATGGACAATTTCCTAGAAAGATTCCAGGTACTAAAGTAAAATCAGGAAGAAATAAAAATTTAAACAACCCTATACCTCCTAAAGAAATACAAGCAGTCATTAAAAGTCTCCCAACCAAAAAGAGCCCAGGTCCAGATGGGTTCAGTGCAGAATTCTATTAGACCTTCATAGAAGACCTCATAGCAATACTATCCAAAATATTCCACAAAATTGAAACAAATGCAGTACTAACGGATAACTTCTATGAAGCCAAAATTACTCATACCAAAACCACACAAAGACCCAACAAAGAAAAAGAACTTCTAGCCAATTTCCCTTTTGAATATCCATGCAAAATACTCAATAAAATTCTGGCAAGCCGAATCCAAGAGCACATCAAAACAATCATCCACCATGATCAAGTAGGCTTCATCCCAGGGATGCAGGGAGGGATTAATATATGGAAAACCATCAATGTAATCCATTATATAAACAAACTGAAAGAACAAAACCACATGATCATTTCATTAGATGCTGAGAAAGCATTTGACAAAATTCACCACCCCTTCATGATAAAAGTACTGAAAAGAATAGGAATTCAAGGCCCATACCTAAGCATAGTGAAAGCCATATACAGCAAACCAGTAGTTAACATTAACCTAATTGGAGAGAAACTTGAAGCAATCCCAATAAAATCAGGGACTAGACAAGGCTGCCCACTCTTTCCCTACTTATTCAATATAGTTCTTGAAGTTCTAGCCAGAGCAATCAGACATCAAAAGGAGAACAAATGGATACACATTGGAAAAGAAGAAGTCAAAATATCACTATTTGCAGATGATATGATTGTATATTTAAGTGATCCCAAAAATTCCACCGAGAACTACTAAACCTGATAAACACCTTCAGCAAAGTGGTTGGGTATAAAATTAACTTAAATAAATCAATAGCCTTCCTCTACACAGAAGAGAAATCAGCCAAGAAAAAATTAAGGAAAAAACACCCTATATAATAGTCCCCAATAATATAAAATACCTCTGTGTGACTTTCACCAAGCAAGTGAAAGATCTGTATGATAAGAACTTCAAGCCTCTGAAGAAAGAAATTGAAGAAGACTTCAGAAGATGGAAAGATCTCCCATGGTCATGGATTGGCAGGATTAATTTAGTAAAAATGGCCATTTTACCAAAAGCTATCTACAGATTCAATGCAATCCCCATCAAAATACCAAATCAATTCTTCAGAGAGTTAGACAGAACAATTTGCAAATTCATCTGGAATAACAAAAAACCCAGGACAGCTAAAACTATCCTCAACAATGAAAGGACTTCTGGGGGAATCACTATCCCTGAATTCAAGCAGTATTACAGAGCAATAGTGATAAAAACTGCATGGTATTGGTACAGAGACAGACAGATAGAACAGTGGAATAGAATTGAAGACCCAGAAATGAACCCACACATCTATGGTCACTTGATTTTTGACAAAGGAGCCAAAACCATCCAATAGAAAAAGATAGCATTTTCAGCTAATGGTGCTGGTTCAACTGCAGGTCAGCATGTAGAAGAATGCAGATCGATCCATGCTTATCATGCTGTACAAAGCTTAAGTCCAATTGGATCAAGGACCTCCACATCAAACCAGATACACGCAAACAAATAGATGAAAATGTGGGGAAGCATCTCGAACACATGGGCATTGGAGAAAATTTCCTGAACAAAACACCAATGGCTTATGCTCTAAGACCAAGAATGAACAAATGGGATCTCATAAAACTGTGAAGCTTCTATAAGGCAAACAACACTGTTGTTAGGACTAAACAACAAGCTACAGATTGGGAAAAGGTATTTAACAATCCTACCTCTGATATAGATCTTATATCCAAAATATACAAAGAACTCAAGAGGTTAGACTGCAGGGAGACAAATAATCCTATTAAAAATGGGGTTCATAGATAAACAAAGTATTCACAGCTGAGAAATGCCAAATGGCTGAGAAACACCTAAATAAATGTTCAATATCTTTAGTCATAAGGAAAATGCAAACCAAAACAACCCTGAGATTTCACCTCACACTAGTGAGAATGGCTAAGATCAAAACTCAGGTGACAGCAAATGCTGGCGAGGATGTGGAGAAAGAGGAACACCCCTCCATTTTTGGTCAACCATTCTGGAAACCAGTCTGGAGGTTCCTCAGAAAATTGGATATTGAACTACTTGAGGACCCAGCTATACCTCCCTCAGGCATATACACAAAAGATGCCCCAACATATAACAAAGACACATGCTCCACTATCTTCATAGCAGCCTTATTTATAATAGCCAGAAGCTGGAAAGAACCCAGATGCCCTTCAACAGAGGAATGGATACAGAAAATGTGGCACATCTACACAATGGAATACTACTCAGCTATCAAAAACAATGAGTTTATGAAATTCATAGGCAAATGGATGGAACTGGAAAGTATCATCCTGAGTGAGGTAACCCAATCACAGAAAAACAAACATGGTATGCACTCATTGATAAGTGGCTATTAGCCCAAATGCTTGAATTACCCTAGATGCACAGAACACATGAAACTCAAGATGGATGACCAAAATGTGAATGCTTCACTCCTTCTTTAAAAGGGGAACAAGAATACCCTTGGGAGGGAAGAGGGAGGCAAAGTTTAGAACAGAGGCAGAAGGAACACCCATTCAGAGCCTGCCCCACATGTGGCCCATACATATACAGCCACCAAACTAGATAAGATGGATGAAGTAAAGAAGTGCAGGCTGACAGGAACTGGATGTAGATCTCTCCTGAGAGACACTGCCAGAATACAGCAAATACATAGGCAAATGCCTTCATTAAACCACTGAACTGAGAACCAGACAACCGTTGAAGGAATCAGAGGTAGGACTGAAAGAGCTTGAAGGGGCTTGAGACCCCATCTGAACAACAGAGCTTCCAGGGACTAAAGACTTCCACTACCCAAAGACTATACATGGACTGACCCTGGACTCCTACTGCATATGTAGCAATGAATAGCCTAGTAAGAGCACCAGTGGAAGGGGAAGCCCTTGGTCCTGCCACGACTGAAGCCCCAGTGAACGTGATTGTTGAGGGGAGGGCAGTAGTGGGGGAAGGATGGGGAGGGGAACACCCATAGAGAAGGGGAAGGGGGGATGTTGGCCTGGAAACTGGGAAGGGGAATACCAATCGAAATGTAAATAAGAAATACTCAAGTTAATAAAGATATAAAAGCAAAGAAATGCAGATTGAGACTTTGCAAAAACGGAAGAAAATATCTTAAATATAAGGCATTACATTTTAAAGTAATCTAATTATAATGTTGAATCTACATAAATAAATATATGTTTTGACCTTCCTTCTATGCTTTTACTGATGCACTACCTAGTAATTTCTAAATCATTAGAATCCCACATGGATGAACTGGATAGATAAAAATAATTTGAAAATGGATTGTACCTCATTGTAGTTACTGTTCTGTTGTTCGAGGAAGCATCATGTACAATGTAACATAAAATAAAGCGTTTACTTATTGGTTGGGGGTGATTCCACTTTCATTGAGTTATACCTTGACCATTGTCGTAGGGCATGGAAACAGTCAGTCAAATGTAATGATATAATGCTGGGGCAAAGCTAAGTGGTCTCATTGAAACCATCACACACCTATCAAACATAATAAGATCCCGAAGTCTCTAAGAAGGTTTTACAAAGTGCAAGTCATTTTAAGATAGCTCTAAATACACAGTTATTATGCTTCGGAAAATACATTTTCTACCATGAAAAAGAAAATTACAAGCTAAATTAATTACAGAAAATATATACAATATTCTTCATTCCAGAAGCAATCTAATATTGTTACTGGATAAAATTTTAATGAGCACCACATGAGAAACAAATACAAATTGTTTAACTTATGCTTTATAATGACTTCCCTAGACAGTGTTATTATTGTAACTACCTTACTTATAACGACGAAATAGAGCATCCCAATTCACTAATTTTCTTATAATTTAATTTGAGTGTGTATGTGTGTGTGTGTGTGTGTGTGTGTGTGTGTGTGTGTGTGTCTCCATATGGAGGTCCAAGTATGCTATCATGATATCTCATGATTCCTCTTCAGTTGATTATTCTCCAGCATTCATTGAGCTACGTTATTTCATAGAGTTTTCCAGTATGTTTCCTTTAGCTACCTGGATTACATATATCACCTAAGTATGAGGGTTTGGGGTAGGTGGACATGCTCATTGGCATTTATGTTGTTTCTCTGAATCCAACCCTCATGCTTGCTAAGCAGGGATTGCTCTACTAAGGCAACTCCCTAGGCCCCAGGGACATTTTAATTTAAAGTTATTGCTCTATTTTTTACATTTTTATTTATAATTTTATATAAATCCTAAATATGCTAAGATTATTAATTTAATGAGTTTTAACAAAATAAAAATATGCTGTTCAAAGGGCCAAATAATCTCAGGTTCAAAGGGAATATAATCTTTGCCATTTAAATTGAAGCAATGCACATGAAAGGAGGGCTCTATAAAGTTCCAGAGTAATTGTTTCTTTGTAGACTTATTTTATAAAAGTAGTTTACTTATGCAGAAATCACAAACAATATCACAATATATTACTGTTTAGAATTATCTAAGGGAGACTAGAAAATTATTTAATAAATTCATGTCACTATTAAGATGTTTTAAATGTTCTTCACTGTGCGTGATCAGACATTTTTCTGTAAGACTTGAAGTTAGCTAAATGAGGGTTGTTACAAATATTGTTTAAGCATAAAGCTTTGAAATAATATATCATGATGTTTAAGACTTCCTAAAATAATCATTTGTTAACTAGATAACATTAACATAATATATGACTGGAGTATATTTAAGTCTCTGTTATTTAAAGTTAAGAAAATAATTCCAATCAAGTTATCAGACAGAAGTAACAGAGATAAGTGCAGTCTGTTATCGTGAGGGAGTATGTGATCTTTTAATTAAATACACTTATACATCTTTTATTATCTCGAAAGCTCATTTGTAGAAGGTCCTTAAAATAAATTGACATTTTCCATATAGTAAAATTTTACAAACATTGATCTCTTGTGGGTGTTGGGAAAACCATTCAGTTATACCTCACAGAGAAAAGCTGTCAGTTTTATTTTTTTGTATATGCAAACAATATGCTTATCACCCTTGTATTTTCATAGATTTTTTTAAAAAATATTTTATGTTGTGTTCATGATGTTCACATTCTGAGAAATTGTAGAATGATTTCCATTCCACATCAGATACTTGCCTACTTCACGCTATCCCACATTTTATTTTATTAATGAAGCAGGCTTATACAATTACATATATATATATACAGATAAATATAGATATAGATATATAGATATAAATATAGATATAGATATAGATGTAGATATAGATATAGATACAGATATATCTTATGGTTGTTGGCAGTTTTGATTAGACTAATGAAATTAGGTTCTCATGACATTGTGACAATATTTTCTAGTTTTGTTGAATATAGAATTTTGTAGTAAGATCTGATGATTTTTTTTTAATTTCTTCAGATTCTCTTATTATGTCTCCCTTTTCATTTCTGATTTTGTTAATTTGGATACATTCTCTGTGACCTCTGGTTACTCTGGCTAAGGGTTTATCTATCTTGTTGATTTTCTCAAAGAACCAGCTCCTGGTTTTGTTGGTTCTTTGTATAGTTCTTTTTCGTTTCTACTTGGTTGATTTCAGCCCTGAGTTTGATTATTTCCTGCCTTCTACTCCTCTTGTGTTTATTTATTTCTCTTTGTTCTAGAGCTTTCAGGTGTGTTGTCAAGCTGCTGACATATGCTCTCTCCTGTTTCTTTTTGCAGGCACTCAGAGCTATGAGTTTTCCTCTTGGTACAGCTTTCATTGTGTCCCATAAGTTTGGGAATGTTATATCTTCATTTTCATTAATTCTAAGAAGTCTTTAATTTCTTTCTTTATTTCTTCCTTGACCAAGTTGTCATTGAGTAGAGCACAATTCAACTTTCATGTATATATGGACTTTCTGTCATTATTGTTATTGAAGACCAGTCTTAGTGCATGGCGATCTGATAAGATGCATGGGATTATTTCTATCTTCCTGTATCTCTTGAGGCCTCTTCTGTGACCGATTATATGATCAATTTTGAAATAGGTTCCATGAGGTGCCGAGAAGAAGGTATATTGTTTTGTTTTAGAATAGAATGTTCTATAAATATCTGAGAGAACAGTGTGTATAGTGATGTTGGTAATTAGTCCTAGAAAGGATGAACAGAAGGTTTATAAAATATTTGGAAGATTTGATTTATGACAAAAACAAATATTTTACTGGCAATTATGATATCAATATCAATTTTTGTAACTAGTGGTCCATAAAGTGTTATTAAGGAAGGTTTGTTTTCTTTAGTAATATATGCTACTAGGCCTGCACAATTATCGCATATTACCACATGCCTTCTGTTGGTATAATTAAATGTGTTATGTTAAAGTTTTGTAAATTTTACTAGTTAAGATAGTTCATACAATGGGCACATTATTTCTATATGTAAACAACTATTTTCATGCTTTGTTATTGTTATCCTTGGAATTATATAAATATGAATTTAATCAAAAATCAAATTTTCAGTGCTTGAAATATTGGAAAGACATTAGAAAGACCAGATAGAGTCCAGGAGTTTGATTATAATGTTAGAATTTAGATTTTAGGTTTGGAGTCTTCTTTTTTAACTTTGTGACTTATTTTAGAATAAAACTTGTAAACTAATTTTATTTATACCAGGAAACTTAGGTAACTGTAATATTCAATGATATTATAAGTGTTTTATATGTATTCCTAATCACTTACATTAATCATTAGAGCTGAATATAGAAAGGAATTATTAACATTTATAAATGTGTAATTAATGCATTTATATTCTTTATAATTTAAATGCTGCCAGTCTATTGGCTTATAACTACAATCTCAGTAATAGATTTCTCTGCTTGAAGAATTACTGTCAATCTGTGAGTTCTGGGATGGTCTCTAATATAGAGTGCAATGTATATGCACGCACACACATACACACACACACACACACACGCATGCACACACACACACACGTATGTTGCAGAATATTTGGTCTACTGTGTGTCCTGAGATTGTATTTTCTGAGAAAATGTGTTTCCAGTTGTGGTTTTCTGGCTCATTCCAACCACACATCTTTAATCCAAGAGTTTTCTGCTTATTGTAAAGTTGATTAAGTAGGTAGGTGTAGAGGCCGACCAAGCAACTAGATGATAGAGAATGAACATAGAAAAAGGAGGGAAAAGGCAAACAAAAAACAGAACAGAAAGTAAGAGAAAGTCGGGAGGACAGATAGAAAGATGAACAGGAACTGGAAGGGAAACAGTCTGAGGGGATTTGGAGATGCTGTAGCAGAAGAGCTCTGCTGTGGTATGTCTGATAAAGAGGAAGGTCAGCTGGGTGCTTTCTCTGCCTGTCCAGGCTAGCAGACTTTCACCTCGGTATTTGACTTCAGAGTCTTTAATAGTAAAATTGAATGTTTGAGATTCTGGAAGAGAGGGAGGGAGAGAGTGAGAGAGTATAAACACCACATTTATACACATCTCAAACATCATACTGGATCTCATACGGAGAAAGACAAAGAGCACAATGTAATTAATTAGCATATATCAGTGAACCCAAATATTTAGTCTACATATTGGACTTTAGTGAATATAATTACAAATTTTAGTGTTTGTTCATAAGCAAGCCAGCCATACCATCTCCACATTCCTCAATTTGCAGCTACAGTTCCTATACTGGCTTTGTCTTGTGAGTCCCAGAGAAACTTGCCCTTAAACCTGATCTTCACATGCCTAGGACCAGCCTGAATGCAGCATTCCTGAATTCCTTTTCTGGTGATTCCTACTACAGAATCAACCTACCTGTGATATTTTCATATTCGCAGACATAGGTCAGAACATGTAATAATATCTTTGTCTAGTGAAGTCACAAAAATTAACTCTGAAGGCAACTGTAGTTTCTGATTCTCATCCCAGTTTGGCCATTTCCTCCATTTTCCCAGGCTAAGGTCGGTTAGAATCTCACATCAAACAATGACGGAAATATGCATCTTTAGATTGAATCACAAAATCACAAGTAATGTGAAAGACCAAAATGAACTCTCCATTTAAAAGGAAAAATAATTTCAATGAGAATGACCTAGATGGACTTTGGACAACATAATTTAAATAACAATTACACACTCATATATTTGATTGAAAAGAATTCAAGGAGTTTAAAAAAGATATAAGCAAATAATTTAATGAAAGTCAAGAGGCTAGTACCCAAATGCTGTATTGTCCAAGGAAACACCAATAAATAAATGAAATCAATGATTGATATTTTTCCATTGCTGTGACAAAACACCATAACTACAGCAGCTTATAAAAGAAAAAGTTTAATTTGGGTCTCATGGTTGTAGAATGTGGAAGTCTGAGATTGTCATTTTTGGTAGAAAAACAATGGGCAAGCAGTTATGGCACTGGCATAGCAGCTGAGTTTGCATTCCTATCTACACCCAGTAAACAGAGAGATCTAGATGGATATAGAGTGACTTTTTGAAATTTCAAAGGCCAGCCCTAGTGACATACCTCCTCCTAATAAGGTAGCATCCCTTTGTACTTCCTACAGCGTCCTACCGACCAGGAATAAAATATCCAAATACATAAACCTATGAAGGACATCTCATTCAAATCATTGAAGATGCCTTCCATGACGTGAAGGCATGGCCTGCTTTATAATCATACACTTTGTACATACTTGAAGTAATAAAACTGTAACTGCCTTTTAAGCTTCTTCCCTGAAAACTAGCTTACCTCTTATCTGAAGGTGCTATGGGAGCAACCAAAGGAGAAAAATAATCAGTCTTATAAAATCATAAAGTCTACAGACCACAAGAATGACAAGACACTCCCGACAGTGCAATATATCTTGAGGCTAATGAACAGATATTTAACTAGACTTAAGGTTTGTTCAAAATAAAATACTTCTTTCTTGGTTTGTTTAACCTAGCCAAGTATCCATGCCTTAAAAAAATCATGGAATGTAGAAAAGAACCTACAACTTCCTATTTCCTAAATAAGTTTACTCTTTAACTTCATCCTAACCAAGTATCCTTATAACTACAGGTAAGTGTAGCTCACATCCTTCACTGAAGAAGCTTCTTTTACAGAAGGCAAAACCTTCATGGAAAGCTAAAGCTGGTGAAGTAGCAGAGAGAAACTGACTGTGGTGTGTCCAGGCATAACTGTTATACTTACAACACAACTGTTTTACTCAAGGTTCAGTAAATAACATCAACAAGAAGTTGGAAAGATTGCAAGAGTCAGAGGCTCAGGATGGTTAAGATGTCTTATTCAAGATAGTGTCTTATATGTAGGGTAGGAAATATCTACCTATGAACTCTTAACAGTATGAGTGCCTAAACTGAAAACCCTGCCTAAACTGAAAACCCAGAACACCAGTTGACACACTAATCTGTATGGGGAAAAAATCTCTTCTCACATGGCATTACTCCTGGTTGAAGAACAATAGGCAAGTATTGGCTGTGAAGAAAGGGATAATCAATTTACTTCAGGAATAAGCCCCAGATAGGTGATCCAATCTCAAGTGGTAAGTCCTAACCATATAAAAACAACTTTAAGTGTACTTAGCAGTACATATTTGATATTATATGTGATTCAATAATGAAGAAGAGGTCATGATTTTAAGTTGGAGTGAAGGAATCATAGATGTGGTTGGGGTGGCTTGGTGTGAGGTAGAAATGATATAGACATATAATTCTTATATAAAAATATCAAAAATTATTAAATAAAAGTCTTAAATAAAAATACCACAAAATTTGAGATTACTAATGTAAATTAATATTCATATATTAGAAGCATAATTTTACATCTCCTTTTTATGACAAGAGTTCACTCTGTAGCCTATATTGACTTTGAGTTTAACATGTAGTGCATGCTAGTCTTTCACTAAATGTCTTTCTGTTTTTTGTCCCAACCATTGGGATCACAGTTATAAATCAATGTACTTGGGTCAATTTTCTAAATTTTCAAGGAACATCTTGGAATTCTGAAATACAATTAGAGTTCTAGAAAATATTTTAATTTAATTTTGGCTTTGAATACAAATAAATGTGTTAGGATCTATTACTATTGAACATTCAATGATTATTTGGCTAGTAGGGTATGTATGGAATAGTGGGAAGTTTTACACTCTGTGTTAGAAATAGGATGAAATTTTCAGTGGGCTAAAGGCAAATCATTCATGTCAGCTTTCTTTCTAGAGGCTCTAGAAGCCATCTTTGTCCTAGATTTATGGCTTTATATCTTTTTAACTACTTATTTTACTTAAAAACAAAACAGTAAAAAACCTATGGTATGAATTTTTTTATTTACCTGTTGCTATGGTAGGGACTGACAATGATATGTATGGAGGTCCAGTAGACAGCTTTGAACTGAGGAGTGACACAAGATGAATAAATGAGTAAAATGCCGTGATCAAATACCAAAGAACAGTGGGTTTCTTTTTGTATGTTTTCTCATTGTACTAGTGTTCAATGCTTGTACCATTACTAATTAACACTACAAAATTTGCATACATTCATAGAGTGTTATAACCTGATCTGTTAATCATCTGATTTCTATTCTTTTCCTCTCAGTCCTTTGTTTTCCCCCAAGATTTTATCTTTTTTTCTTCAGAACCTTTCTTGTAGATTCCACATGAGAAAAGGTACATGGTATTTATTTTTGAATAAAGATTATTTTTCTTAGCAACCTAATATCCAATTCCATCTATTTCACTATGTTTAAGAACATTGTACTTTGAATGCTTTTTTGTAAGCTCCCTTTAATTAATTGTTAATCTTAGTACTTGTGTTAACAGTGTTCTGATCAGAACTTCTTTTGCTGTGCCAATGCATTCAAAGCTATAGCCCACTTTTCCTTCTACCATGTTCAATATATCTGGCTTATGTTGAAATCTTTGATCCATTTATAGTTGAATTCTGTACAACATGATTGGTATAGATCTATTTCCAATGTTTTACATTCAGCCATCCAGTTTGGTCAGCACTGTTTCTTGGAGATCCATTCTTTTTGAAAATATATATTTCTTGCTTTTTTAAAAATTAAAATTAAGCGTATGGTTTTACTGTGTTTCTAGGTTCAGTTCTTTTTCTCAGTGTGTCCAGATGCCACTGGTACACTGGATAAGAGTGGACTGAGCAAAATCCAGAACAGGTAGGGTCTACAGTCAGGTCAGTCAGGCCAGGAGCTGAAAGGTAATCCTGGAGCAATGTTGTGGTTTTGTCTCTTCTTCTTTCTCCCTCTCTGGTTATCCAGAGTCCTCTGCACAACTGTCTGGAAGAATGAAACAGAGTTCATAGGGAAAGGATTCTGGTCCTATCAGGAACAAGTGCAGGGTGGGGAGGGCACCTGTCTGAGGATCTTCAATGTATCAGCTCTCTAAGATGATCTTTGCTTTTGTATGCTTCTTTATTTGTTGTGAGTTTAAATGCATACACTTTATTTGTGGTGAATGAAGGATTATATAGTGTGAGGGACAGTGGTGAGAATATCCAGTCTGGGAAAATATCATTGGCTGAAAATAAGGGAATTAAGTGCCTCTTTAGCACGGAGGTGCTGAGCTATTTGGATGACTACTAGTGATCACCTGTCTGGGACTCACTAGGCTATATGCTCCCAGGGAGGCACAGAGAGAGGGAAGGAGCTAATTCCACTTCTGATGGTCCCTCATTGAGATTTTAAATCTCACATTTTGAGATGTCTGGGGTTTAAACATGGTCCTTATCACCAATTCTATGCAAGTTCCTCTGGTGGACTAGTACATGTGCCCTACAGTTTATATCTGTGTCTTTAATGTTAGATTGATCTAACATGTCTGCTTTTATGCCAATATTATGCTGTTTTTATTATTATAGCTTTGTATTGTAACTTCAGACTAGGAATGGTGAGACTCCTGCAGTTCTTTTACTGTTCAGGATGGTTTTAGGAATCCTGTTTGGTTTTGTTTTTTAGGGGTGGTTGGGTTTTTTTGTTTGTTTGTTTGCTTGTTTGGTGTGTGTGTGTGTGTGTGTGTGTGTGTGTGTGTGTGTGTGTGCTTCCTTGTGAAGCTGATAATTATCCTTTCAGGATCTGTGAAGAACTGCATTGGAATTTTGATGGGAATTATGTTAAATCTGTAGATTGCTTTTGGTAGGATAGACATTATGTTCATGGGAGAACTTTTTATTTTATTTTTTGATATCTTTTTGAATCTTTTTTATCAAAACTTGAAAATTTTATTGTTCAAGTCTTTTACTTGTTTGGTTAGTTCCCTGAAGTTATATTTGTATTTATAAGGTCATTGTAAAGGTGTTGTTTCCCTCATTTCTAAGTTTGTTTGACATTTGTATGTTGGAGGGCTAATGAATCTTTGGAGTTAATTTTATATATTACTACTTTGCTGAATATTTTTCTCTGCAGTGGAGTTTCTGCAGAATGCACAGGACCTATATGGGTCTGTACCAGATTTTCCGCATAAATACTATACTATAGATTTCAGTTTAGTACTCCAAGTGTGAATATAATTGGATCTCTGGTTCTTGTGCCTTTTCTAGGGGCTCTTTTTTTTTTCCTTGTCTTGTCCAACTTCAAAAACATTTTAACCTCGACTATGTTTTTATCATCTCATAGAATACTATTCTTTTTTTTTAATAAAAGACAGAAAAACAGAAGAGGAGAAGATTTAGATAGAAGAGGAAGTGAGCTAAACTAGGAAAATAGAGAGAGGGGAGATTATATACATATTATGTTTTACAAGAAAAAAAGTCTATGTGAAATAAAAAGGGCAAAAGAGAAATAAAACAAAACACAAAGGTACACAAGGGGAAGAAACTCATGCAGCCCAGCGCAGTTCAGTCCCTAGTACTACAATGCAATCTTTCCCCTGAACGGCTGCTCAGAATGGAATCTAATGTTTCATTTCGAGGACAGATAAGCTCAGTCAGCACCTGATTATATTTTGCGAGTTGATTTTTATTCTTTATTTTTTTTGTTTTCTTTAGCAGAATGTATTTCCTTTGATACCTGCTTAAACACAGGACTGAAACCTAAATTGGTCAACATGTTTGTTGGGATTTCCCTTTGTTTTACCAAGAAAAATTTCCTTTCTTGTAGGAAATAACGTTGTTTACTTTTAAGCTCCCTAAAAAATAAAATAAATAAAATGTTTGGTAGAAATTTATTAGTGGCTGAATATATATATATATAATATATAATATATAATATATAATATATAATATATAATATATAATATATAATATATAATATATAATATATAATAATAATATATAATATATAATATATAATATATAATATATAATATATAATATATAATATATAATATATAATATATAATATATAATATATAATATATAATATATAATATATAATGTATAATATATATTATATAATATATGTATAATGTATAATGTATAATATATAATATATAATGTATAATGTATAATGTATAATGTATAATATAATGTATAATGTATAATATATATATATAATATATAATATATATATATAATGTATATATATATATATATATATATAATATTATATATTATAATGTATAATATTATATATATATAATAATGTATAATGTATAATATATAATATATAATATATAATATATAATATATAATATACAATATATATAAGATATAAGATATATAAGATATAATAGATTAGATTATATATAAGAATATATATATATGTATATATTAGATTATCTCTCCATTACTTTTGTTTTCTCCAAAACCTCCCATGTTCTCCTTTTTTATATTTATGACCTCATGTTTATCTTTAATTGCTGTTACTTATATTGTGTGTGTGTGACTTTTTGTATTCCTAAAGACATAACTACAACTTGTTCAGTCTTATAGTATAATTTTATGTACAATTTCATGGTGGGTTTCCATTTGGTATTTAAAAACCAATTCATGTGCTTTTCCCTGGGCAAAGACTATTGTGTATTTCTCACTCTCAACAATCTTCAGTTAATGCTACTACTGTGTGTATGGCTGAGGCTTCCTGGGCTCTCCCCTGTCTTCCTTATTGTACATTGGTGTCTTTGTTTAGATCATATTTTAGCTGTCATGTTGAGATCTTGTGAGTGTAGATTCTGACATCTAGATGGCACCATCTCATAGGAAACTCCTTCCTCCTCTGGCTTTTATGCCTTCTTTCTTTCTTTCTTTCTTTCTTTCTTTCTTTCTTTCTTTCTTTCTTTCTTCATTTATTCATTTAAATACTGATTTATTTATTTTTGGTCTGACTTCTGATATGATTCCTGAGTCTTGGTGTTGGTTGTAATAAAGACATATAATCCTTGCTATTAAGATCCAAAATTCATTTCAAGTGGTTTTGGTTTTCTATAAGGGTCTCTGTCTATTGTAAAGAGAAATGTCCTTGGTGTGGAACTACATTTATCTGTGAGTATAACTCAAACATTCAGAATGTTGTTAGGAATTGTACCTATTTAGTAAGTTGGTGGCTGTAGGCTCTCCTCCAAGATCCATGGCTTTCCTAGTCTTGAGTGTTTAGGTTCCCAGTATCAGTCACAGTTACCCTATTGTTAAACTAGTCTTAAGCTCCATTAGAAAAAATTTGCTTACCACCAAGAAATGTACACCACTAGTGTAATGTTAGTGTTATGGAGTCATATACGTCATTGCTATGATTCATAGACATCATAGTTGGGTTGGATTGTCATTTGATTTTTATGTTGGAAGCTCAGATGGTGTTTTCTGGTACTGTGGAAGGTGGTCTTGAGGGATGATATATTCAATGTAATTTCTGCTCAGGAACTTCTTTGCTGTGTGTCTGAAGTATAGGGTTTCTACAGCAATAGAGACTTATCTTCTACCTCTTGGATACAACTAATAATAATAACAATGGGCTGTATGATGTTGGGAATGTTGTGAACAACCCTGTTCAATAACTTGAAAAAGGGCTTCTCATTTGTGCTGAGGGGATTTTTCTTTGGCTTTTCCTAGTGTACTCTCTTGTTTATTTTTGTTTTTTTCTTTTTTCTTTTGGTTTGGACATCCACCTAGTGATCAAAATGTAATGTGGTTATCTAGAGTGATGTATTATCATGAAAATACAATAGAGAAGTTAATTTTTGTATATTGGATTGAACTATGTTTGAGTCATACTAGAAGAAAATATTGATCATTTGATTTTATAATCCAATCAACAAAATTGTAGCAAACAAAATAAAATTAATTTTTTAAATTTCTCTATAAAAAATTGTTGATGTGAAATTACATATCCCACTAAAAGAAAACTCTCTTGCAAACCACTCATAACTGACAAGTGTTTGGTGCTTATATAACAACTCTATTTAATCTTTTTTTATTCAAAGTAATTTATGTATGATATATTTTGGTTACAATTTCTCCTCATACTAAATTAGTAAACAACATAAAATAATAAGAGAGAAAATGAACTTCTATGTAGAAAAACAAAATTTGCATTTGTTTTTTTAGAAACATAAGTTTATTGTCCTCCATATCTACCAATTACATTGTCAACAGGGTGAAATCTGGACACAAGTCAAACAGCTTTTATTTTCCTCTACTTGGCTCTGTGCCACCTGGTAAATATAGTGTCTTTAATATTTATCTTACTATCACTTAGCTTTTTAGTATGTGGCAAGCATCGTTTATGAGCAAAGCCACCATCTCCTTATCTATGGTACTGCTTCTCATGGTAGGAGAGAGTAGACTCCCAGCTTTCTTTCAGTAGATCTTAGATTTGGTACCTTTAAATGTTTGACCATGAGAAGAGGGAACCCTGTGAGAATGTACTGACCATCACTGCAGTAGAATACTTCAAGGGATCTCTACTCTCTAGGTCCCTCATTTTTTAAGTGTAACTCACACATAGTCACTTGCTACAGCTTCTTCACCCTCTTGGAGCTCTGATGGCAGTAGCTGTCCTCTCTATGTGTGAGTACAGATGCGAAGCAGTTTCTACTATCTTCTGTGACTCCAGCCAATTTTCTCTACGTGGAACTGTCTATGATTATAAGCAAAGTATTTTCTTGTAACCTGACAAACTCCACAGACAAGCTCTCAGTGGATAGACATCTGTCCACTGTGGTAAGATCACAGACATAGGACCAGCTAAGAAACTTTGACTCCTAAAGCCAAAGACTCAGGTGGAGCCTTCAAAATTACTTCTTTCCTGAGGCTGAATGCTAGGAAGATGGGAATACTTTCTAAACCACTATACACTACAGGGACTATAGGGCCATATATGTTTAGAATGAATGCAAATCTGTTCAGTATTAATTTCAGTAATTATTTTCTTATGGTTTCTCTTTTTTTCATTTACTTCTAGGATCATTTCAACTACAATCCCTTCCCTAAAAATTATTTCCTTTCTTGTTATTTCTTACTCTTTCCTCTTGTCTGGCTCTTCCTCTCTACTTGTTCCCGGTTTTATTAGTGACCACACTCTCAAACCCTATTCAGCTATAAGTCACTGATTCCACAAAGGATGTTCTGTGTTTCCTTCACTTTGTGGAATTTCCCACAATGCTCTGATAGTTTTCAATGTGTTCCTGTTGGTGTACAACTGAAAATCCAGAGAACAGCTGCATAAGAGCAGTTCTAGGTCTCCCCACAGATGCAAGCCGACTGTGTGACTCTGCTTCCCCACCTTCCCCACTTCGTAAAAGCTTACATCAGGATACGGTGCACATAATGAAATCTTTCAGTATGTTAAACTGCACTGCAATTTAATGAAGTCTACTTGTTTAACATTGTTTTAGTTTAGTGTCTTAAATACAAGTACCTGAAAAATTAAAGCTGCCAAGATGGTTGGTAGGTAAAAGCATTTTCTGTCAAGCAAGACAACATGAGTTCAGTTCCTGGAAGTGAGTGGAAGAAGAGAACTAACTCCTGTAATTTGTCCTCTAATCTCTACACATGTGCTGTGGTGTCTGTATACACACACACACACACACACACACACACACACACACACACACACAAATTAGTAATTATAATTTAGTAAATAAATTCCATTAAAAATCAGATATAATTATCATCAATTTTATTAATGAAATACATTACCATGATATTTCTTAAGTTTCTGCATGTTGGTTTGCCTGTTAGTATTTATGTAATATATATGTAATATACATATACATTATATGCTCAGTTTTTCAAAACATTATGTTAAATTCAATTGCATTCAGATATTGAACAGATACTCAGAAAGATTAACTATTAGTTCAGTAGTTGCACTCTTCAAAATATTACAAACTTGACTAATACTCTATTTCACTTTATTCACCAATCTGTTATGGAAATATTTGATATTATTAGTTTAATATTTTAAATTCAAAAATAATTCTAAGTTTGCACGGCAGGAGATATTTTTAAACTCAAATACATTAAGAAATCAATTTAAGGTATTGTATTTTTGAAGTGCTCCAATTATGAAGTCTAAGTAAGTTTTATCTGATGATAGAGATTAGGAGAAAATACCAGAATTAGGAATAGGAGGTAGTTCATGCAATAATTTTTACAGTTATATTTGGTAAAATCATTTCTATATGGCTTCCTTGCTGAGGAAACAACTTGCAACAAATGAGTGAAACAAACCAAAGAAACCTACAAGATTATCTCCATGCAAGTGAGATGCTTATTAAATGTGCCAAGCAGTGAGGACACTAGAAGTGAATAACACTGTCAAAACGATGATCACATGTTTAAATATAGTCAGGGAAAACAAAGCCTCCACCAAACTGGTTGTGTTTTTGAAAGGAAGTCAATAATGTGTAATAAAACAACTAGATGCAATCATCAAAGTTGAGACTATGGAACATGTACACACACACACACACACACACACACAAATGGCTAACTCACAGTTCTACTATCTAATTTCTTTATCCATATGGCTTTTCCATATAATTTTGATAATATTTCCCATCATTCATCTTATTCTATTATACACATAAGAGTATACACACAAGTTTAAGTTCATATATATATATATATATATATGTGTGTGTGTGTATGTATATATACATGTATATATTCACATATATACATGTATACATATTATGTATGTATGTGTATATATATGTATATATACATTCATAATTCTTAATAGAGTGAAGCTTTTCAGCAATGAATGTGGGAAACTGTCCACAATAATAGTAGTAACAGTAGTTAATATTGAGTATGTAAAGGCTAGTAGGGAAACTCAAATTCTGATGACTTATGTTCATGATAGGTTAAGATTTTGTATGCAGCCATTGGGATGAACAAGTTTTTAGACTAACCCTTAAAGAAGTAAAACCGAGTCATAAACTACAATTTAAATCAGGAAGGGAAATGCTAAAGGCCAATAAATTACAAACAAATGAAGAATTCTTTAATGGCAAAGAGATTTACAGATAATCATATTAAAGGTGATATACATCACAGAAAACTTTGAAAGTCAAGTTAACAACAAACTACCAAATGTCCATCAAGATCTGAGGAGAAACATTGCAGGGATACAATGGTTTAGTATATGCAAACTTAAGTAAAATTAAGAAAAATGTTCAAAATTATGGCAATTTCCAACAGTGGAGGAAAGGAGTTCACTAATATTCAACATCTTTTCTTTATCTTTTCTGTATCCATTAGCTACAAAAGGAATAGGACACTACCACAAAGCTCATATATGAAAAATATAATATGACACTAGGATTAACAAATTATAAATATCTGTCCACGACATTCTGGAAAAGCAGAGATATATGTTGACTGTCAGTACTTTTATTCCACATGATGCTATAAATACAATTCAGAACAATTCAGCAAAAGAAATAACTAAGGAGCATCAAATTATAAAATAGTGATTTCAATTACCCAACTTCCCCCTATTTTCAAGGGACATTTTTCAGATTGAAGCTTCATATATGTCAAGAACTCTGAACCATATTTGATAAAGTTACATGTTATAATATTATATGTTATAATATTCAATAAATAACCAAGACAATGAACATGTTGGTTTGTCTTCCACATACAATTAACAGTACTTGATATAAAACAGTGTAGTACCTAAGACAGGAGTTCTGAATGTGAATGAGACTACATAAGTTCACATTATTTGTCAAGTAAAATTTTGAAATGTTTTACGTTAGGTAAATTTACTGTGCTAAATGAGCTACTTCAGAGGGCACAGTGATAGGATCGACATCAGAAATTTTGAACAGAATGTGTAGGCTTTCTCTAAAGTACTCTTATGTGATGCAGGCGGCTAGTGACTAGCTTTTTAATAATGCCTCTTGATTGATAAATGTGGATGCACAAAATATCCTAATACACTTAAATGACCAATGTATAAAAAGAAAAATCTCGAATCTCCAAATGTTAAAGTTGTTTGGCAAAAGACTCTCTTAGGGTGTATATAATACATTAGTTTTATTTGTTTGTTTGTTGTTTTTGTTTTTATTTGACATTGTGCTCTAAGCTCTTAGCTTTAAATTCAAAGAGTGCCTGAACATCTTATCAGAAAGTGAATTACCTGTTCATTTTTGAGCATATTTTCTTTCTCCATTTATTTTAAACAACATATATCACTGAGAAACACATAATTTATTTTATTTAAAGAAGTGTTTAAATTTTTAATCTAAAGAGTGAGGCAGGTATCTCTAAAATGGTTAACTGGTAAATACCATGTATCTGAGCCATCAAGCTGAAAAGCTTGTCAACAGAAACAAGTTTTCCAACTCTCTGACTGTTCCAGTTCACTGACTAAATACACAGGTTAAATAACTTAGAGGATATTTCACAGAAATGCTGTCTTCTTACAGCATGTTCTACCACCCTGCTTAGTCAATAGTAATGCCTGGAAGACATGGCCCAAGCTGGTTTGATAAGAGACACATATTAAATAAAATGAGAAGTTTTATGTAGTTGAGAGTAGAATAGGTATGTGTCAATCTATCTGTTAGAGCAAATAACATAATTTCTATGTAGTGGATGATCTTCTAAAGATCTCAGAAATTGTGAACCTTTAGAATAGCTGCAGTGAAGAAAGTACAATAGAACCATAGGTATCAAAAAGATACATAGATGAGAGATATATTGTAACAAAATGTTCTAAGAGTAATTGTAAAGGACTGTAGATAGTATCATAATGAACAATACATATGAATTGTCACCATCTTAAATGAAACATTTACCTTTCTGTTTCAGTATTATAGAAGTAAAGTATTATAGAGGTCAATTTTGGCTTTACATTATCACATCTTTATTTACTGTTTTTGTCTCTTAAAAAAAAAAGTATTCTGAGTGAGGTAACCCAATCACAGAAAAACACATTTGGAATGCACTCATTTATAAGTGGATATTAGCCCAAAAGCTCAAATTACCCAAGATGCAATCCACAGACCACAGGAAACTCAAGAAGGATGACCAAAATTCGGATGCTCCTACTCCTTTTTAAAAGGGAGAAAATATGCATAGGAGGGGATATTGAAGCAAAGTTTAGAGCAGCGACTGAAGGAACGGCCATTCAGAGCCTGCCCCCCAAAACTAGATAAGATTGATGAAACTAAAAAATGCATGCTGAAAGGGACTGGATATCGATCTCTTCTGAGAGACACATTCAGATCATGTCAAATACAGAGGTCAACGCTAGCAGCAAACCACTGAACTGAAAACAGGACCCCCTTGGGAGGAATTAGAGGAAGTATTGAAAGAGTTGAAGGAGCTTGTAACCCTATAAGAACAAGAATGCCAACCAACCAGAGCTTCCAGGGACTAAACCACTCCCGAAAAACTATACATTGACTGACCCAGGGCTCCAACTGCATATGTAGCAGAGAATAGTCATTTGGGGGCAACGGTGGAAGGGGAAGCCCTTGGTCCTGCCAAGGTTGGATCCCCAGTGCAGGGAAATATGGGGAGGCAGTAAGGGGAATAGGTGGGGGAATACCCTTATAGTAGAGGAGGAGGGGGATGGGGGCTTATAGACAGGAAACTAGGAAAGGGAATAACATTTGAAATGTAAGTAAAGACATATATCTAATAAAAAAACAAACAAAAGCATTAATAGAATGTTGAAATACAGAAATTCGTGTTTTTAAGATATATCCATTCATCTTTGATATTACCTGGACCAACTGATAATTCTTGCATGACAACATTCTAAGTGCAAAAATATCCAGAAGGGAAGACAGAAAGCAGGGGTATGAAGGTCTTGCCCAAGATATATTTTATGCCAATCAAGCTTATTAGCCAGTATATTGTCTTATACAGTATTCCATGGGAGAAATGGAAAAAGTTTAGCAGAAAGTGTCATGCAATGGGAAGGTAATCTTACAGAGTATCTCAGGAATGTTATATACTGAGCACAGCCTTAGGCTTGATAATCATAACCATGTGTGGTGGGAAAAGTTTAGACCTTAGGATCTGAAGCCACAGCTGTTCCAAGGTCCTGGCTGCATGCTCTTATTGGCTCTGCCAAGCATGTTCTTGGTTTTAGAAAATGAACTAAGTTACTTCTCAATATAATAGGGCCTCAAGAAAATTCTTGAATTAGTTCAGCCTTCAACAATTTGTTCTCTGAGATCAGATGTTATGATCGTTCACTTCCTTTTATGATTTGTTTTTTGTTATGAGTATATTTATGAATATTTTACTGCATACATGGGCATGTTTCATATACATTTCTTGTAACTGTGAAATCTGAAATAAGGGTGCCAGGTACCCTCAAGCTGTTATAAGTGCTAGTGACTGAATCTGGCTCCTGTATAAGAGCAACAAGTGCTGTTAATGTGTCAATATGATAGCCCTGAAAGTTGCTTTTTTCTATTTTTGGAGCTGAGATTCCATGGTTTGTAAAACCATTAAGGAATGAATGAATATGAAATTCTGTACAGGTAAAAAGATACAATGAACAACTTATAATCTTTTTAATTTCTTATGATCTTGCATTATTAAAATATATTCTTACATGACTTGGCAGAAACCAAAATTTTATTCTCTTATGAACTTAAATTTAGCAAATAATCTGCATGATTTTGTTAAAGTTAAGTAATTGCTTTGCTGTATTTAAATATTTCCCAGAAATATAGGCCCTATTATTTGTCCACATTTCTTGCTTTTCTTTCATTTGACAACATGCATGTTTCTAGTGACAGCTTGCATTATATCCAATTATGTGTTTGCATAGAGGTTAGAACATTGTAATTTTTGTCACTAATCAATGATTGTCTCTATTCTAAACACTGTATTCCTTGAGGGAAACCCTATTTTGCATGCACATTTATTTCCAGTCTTCTAGAGATTATGCATATATATATGCATAATATATATATATATATATATATATATATATATGATCAGTGACTTATATAAAGAATGAATGGATGAACGGATGAATATACCTGACTATAAATTACCAAAAATTCTTTTATCACAACAACAAACAATAACTACTCTTTTTAGCAGTGTATCAGGTTTATATGTTTTTTGTTTTTTGTTTTTTGTTTTTTTTGTTTTTTTTTTGATTAGGCTTTGTACAATGTCTGCTATGAGGGAAACAAAAGGACAATGTTCTTTCAAGATTTTTAATAGGAGAACAACAAATTATCTTCTTTAGTCAAAGGACTACAGAACTGATGCTCTCTAACCAAGGAAGCAGAGGATGTGTATACGGAAACATGCTACAAACCAATGGGTGAGGTTAAATGGGTCAAAAGTAGTTTTGTACTTGTACATTTGCCTTGACAGACTTGGTGAAAGATTTGCTCTAGCACCGTCATCTCAGTCTTCTAGCCTAGAAATAGTGCCTACAAAAAGGAAGTTTTGTGGTGTAATTTAGATGTCTATTTCATCCTAATAGCAATAGTCCCTTATTTATGTGTTACTCTATCTTTTTTAGGATTAAGGGTAATAACATTTGCTGGAGCTGTAACAAGATGTCTAGCAATGCTTATTTTCATAAACATGAATATTTTGTAATGCATCAATATCTATTTACTGTTCAGAAACTGGCTATACCAAAGACCCAAGGAAGGATGTACTGAGCTATGAATGGCAATTATCTGAAAAGGAGAATGACACGTAGTGCCCATTCCTGTGACCCAAAAGACCACCAAGGAGTTGATTCCAATGCAGTCTCACTAGGCTTGGGCCACACTTCCATTTCTGATGCAACAGGGTAAGGAGGGTGAAACCTCCTGATCTCAGCAGAACAGGGTTTTAGACGAAATGGGAAGCAAGCAAAGGGATTTCTAGCCTGGCAGACATCTGATTCGGAGGTTATTATGGTTATTTTTACCCTTTAAAATAATAGCCTAGTTCTGGGATCCAAACCATAAACATGACTTCTTCTTTCCTTCTGATTGGTGGTGGTTAGGAAGTGGAGTGCCAGTAGCAGCCTTGTCACCTGGAGGCCCAGGTTTATTGCAGAGTAACCTGGAAATTGTGTTAGAGTTCAAATTTAGTTCAGTCTGTAGGATAGAGTTTGAACCGAAGATATGGTCTCTCAACCCAGAACTTTCTCTTATTTTTTTCTTGACAGTGTTTTTCTTGTTATGTTCTAGCCAGTGTCAAATAACTGGAATCAATCATACAAATGAGATAGTTTAACATCCTCCTCCTCACATTTATAGTATTTATAATAAGAAAACCTTACAGAAAGAAATCCTTCTAATACATCTGCCACTTCAAATAAGTTACCAGATGTCTTTATTCCAGTAGGCCTTCTTTATATATTTTTCCTTAAAAATGGTTATTTTATTTATTTTCTTTTCAAATGTTATCCCTCTTCCCGGTTTGCCCTCTGCAAACACCCCATTCTATTCCCACTCCCCCCTGCTTCTAAGAGGGTGCTCCCCTTCCCATCTACCCAGTCCTGTCTTTTTATCCTAGCAATCCCTATGCGGGGGAATGGAGTCTTATAGGACCAATACAGTAAAAGTACATATGGAATAATTTTAGTATAATAAGTGTAGTATGGTCACCAATATTTTACCCTCCAATAGTAATGTTTTGTTTGCATTAGAGATGTTGTAGAGACTTAATGTTGTGTTGTAGGACTAGCCACACAAACAACTCACACACCAATCCATCAGATATTGATGTAGATTATTGAACACAAAACTGATTAATCAGGGATACAGCCAGCAGCAGGTAGCTGCTGTGACCCAGGGTGGCTCACAGGGTAAAATTTTATATGGGAAAAACGACAAATAGATATATTTGCAACATTAGGACTATCTAGAAAAAGCAGTGCTGTCTGACCTTTAAGCAGGTACTAGAGGCAGGGAAGCTAGGGAACCTCCAGAGTCTTGGAGTCTCCTACACAGAATGCAACAATGACTTTATGGACAGGGCAAGAAACATTAGATCAGGTGACAGTCATCAGCTGCAAAATGAGGGTTGAGGCAACGTGGCAGAACTCTTATCAGGTTTAAACATTAGCATTTGAAAGTAAAAGTCAATTCTTCAAAACTTATAGCAAATTTAAAAAAATGACAAATAAACAACTAAGTAAAATATAAAAGAGATAATTTATGAAGGTCTAGACCATAATCTAAAGGAAAACTGTCTTTCGGTAAGAGTGAAATGTCCTTAAAATTAAGGCTGAAATCTCATGGAATTTAAAAATATAACTCAGTGGACGATTACTTAGTATTCATTGAGAAATTAATCTACATGAATTTCATCTAGATCTAAATCTGAATTTAATATATAGATTAAATCGCCTTATTTATATATCAGGGTTGAAGGAAGAGCAGGATGATGACCAGCATGTGGCCATGTTTTCCAAAGAAATTAGAAATAGAGATGACAGTGTTTTATGTCTATGAAAACACACACACACACACACACACACACACACACACACACATATATATGCATACATTCATATATACATATATGGATGTAGTAAACAAATCATTTCTGTCAATTACAAAATCTAGGGATGTAATCTCATAAAAAGAAACACACAAAACAACTGAATTTAGTAATCGTAATGTCCAGTCTTGAATTTCAATCCAATTGGACTAAGAGAAATCTAGATTTCTGAGAACTTATTTCCAAACCTTTTTAGACACTGATGATTCTGTGCTAATAAATGGTTTGGCCCAATGATGCATTCAGCTTTGGATGGCACATATAGATTCATACTCGTCTATATGTATAAGGAGTAGGCTGTTCTAATGTGATCTTCCTGCCAAATGGAGGACTAAAAAGTTTGGAACATTGAGCAAACTAATCTTTCTTTTCCGCAATTCTCTCAGGTGTTTGGTCATAAGCATCATAAAAGTAACTGGATATATTCCAAAACACACATAAACTATTACTATACACACTCCACTTCTGAACACTATAATACAAATGGAATTTAAGACAAATGGAATTGTCTATGCAATGGTTAAATGTCTGTGCAATTGTAAACCATTTTGTGACAAAATAAAGATTCCTATAATGGAATGTGATGGATATCTAGACAGATTTGATGTAAAAAACAAATTTGAGGAAAGGTATTTTCAAACCAGGCTATTGTTGAATATCTGAGGTTGTCGAATTCTAATAAAACAATGCTAACAACAAAATTAAAGCTTTTTGAAAGAATCGAAGACCAAATTAAGTGATATATAGTAAGTTCATTAGAGGCTCACAAGTAGGAAAAGTCAGAGGTTTCTTTAAAATCAGGCATAAATAGAGGACATCATTAGCATATTGCTTAGACTAGACTAGACATAGGTTCCTAATTAATTAACTAAATGACTGTTCTAGGGCAGTGAAAAGTCGCTATGTAAACACAACTCAGAGAAAAGCATTCAGTTGGGAGCTGGCTTACAGTTTCAAAGGATTGGTCCAATATTATTGTGGCAGGAAGCATGTTAACTGGTAATACAGTAGTAGCTGATAAAATCACATCTAATCTGCAAGTTGCATACAGAGAAAGAAGACTGGGCCTGACACGGGCTTTTGAAACCATCAATCTCATGGTGAAAAAGTTCCTCAAATTCCTTCTTCGACCAGGCCACAAATCCTAATCCTCGTAACTTTTTTTCAAAATTTCCACTCCCTGGTGACCAAAATTTCAATTATATTAGACTAAGGGGACCATTCTTACTTGAAACACCACACTACAGATATTTACAAGCCCAAATCAGCAGTCTGTGAAGTATAATAAAAGAATTCCTGTGAATAATATTGAAAAGAAAAAGAGCAACTTATACTGCTCTAAATGAATGAGTGTAAGCTTGTTTGCGTAATGCATCCATGGGAATGGGTAGGAATATGCACACGTGCATGTGTATACAAAGGAAAGAAGAGAATTTTAGATAATTTCCTGTAAATATCTTTACTTTATTCTTGGAAGCAGGTCATTCATTGAGCCAGAAGCATGTTCTTTAGGTGAGGTTGGGTGGCCAGAGATGCCACAGGATTTGCTTGTCTCCAGCTGAGGTTTAAGGCATATACTACCATGCCATGCCTTACACAATTATATAAAATATTATATAAAATTATAGTGCATTTTATAGATTTCAAATAAAAATTAGATAATACAATCTATGCCTATGTGGCATATATTCAAGTATATTATACCATAATTTTACTCTGTATGTTGGAGGAAGAGAAATAGTAATTAGTGGGAGTATAGATTATTATTCAGTTTTTATGAAGATTAAACATTGGCAGACAAGAAAAATAAATAATTGCAAATTCCAATGATGCTGTGATGGAACATCATGTATACTATCTTTCATTTATTTTTTATTGGTTATTGTAATTATTTACATTTCAAATGTTGTTCCCCTTCCCGTTTCCCCCTCCACAACCTCCAACACATCCCTTCTCCCCTTTGCCTCTATGAGTGTGCACTTCTCTCACTTATCCATGCCTGCCTCACCACTCTAGCATCCATCAAGCCTTCACAGGACTAACGGCCTCTCCTCCCATTGTTCCCAAACATGGCAGTTCTCTGCTACATATGTAGCTGGAGCCATGGATCCCCTCCATTTATACTCTTGGTTGGTGGTTTAATCTCTGGGAGCTCTGGGTGGTAGAGTTAGTTGATATTGTTCTTCTACAGGGTTGCAAGCCCCTTCATCTCCTTCAGACCTTCTCCTCAATCTTCCATTGGGTTCTGCAGACACATTACAATGGTTGGTTGTGAATGTCTGTATCTATCTGTATTAGTTAGGTGCTGGCAAAACCTCTTAGGTGGCAGCCATACCAAGCTCCTGTCACCTTCTTGGCATCTGTAATAGTGTTGGGGTTTGGTGTCTGCACATGGGATGAATCCCTAGGTGGGGCAGTTTCTGTACAGCCTTTCTTCCCGTCTCTGTTCTACTTTTGCCCCTGGATTTCTTTTAGATTGGAACAATTCTGGATTAAGAATTTTGAGATGGGTGGTTGGCCCCATTCTTCAACTGGGGATGCCTATCTACTGGAGTTGGTTTCTACAGGGTCTCTCTCCCCTTTGTTGTATGCTATCTTTTGAAAATCATCTCCTCTGTTCACTTTTACTGACAGGCTCTGTCAGCATTACTTGGGAGCTAAATGATCAGATTTTGAATTCAGTATTAATGAATGACAGAAAATCTTTAACACTTATAACTTTCCTTCTCTACATGCATACTTATGTATATCTCAGAAAGAAGAGTGAAAAAAGCAGCATTCAAGTTAGGAAAATAAACAATTAATGATTCTTAAAATAATAGATTTTAGAGTAAGGTATACCTGGATTTCTGCAGCCAGCTCTGCCAAAGAATCTGAGTATGCCCCTCTCAAAGTGTTTCTCCTGTATTACCTCTATTCATATGTAAAGCACAGGAATAATAATGATGATTTAATTACTGCCTCATCTTTTCTGCACTGAGAACAGTATAAAGACAAAAGCTATACCTTTTGACTTTAACAGAATTTCCAGATGTTATAATCCTCAAATCCTCAGCTTACATTAGAAACTAACCAACACTTTATTTACTAACCACAAGCCACTGTCCAGTTCCTCACTATGTTCTCAGGCTATTATTATTAATACTGTTTGTGAGTCTTGATGGTCTCCACATAAAACAGCACGTAACAAATCACTATATAAGTAAGGATATTTGCCATAAACTATTTAGTGCTTGTGCAAGTGTGTGTCTGTGTGTGTGTATGTGTGTGTGTGAGAGAGAGAGAGAGACAGACAGACAGACAGAGATAATAGATAGATAGATAGATAGATAGATAGATAGATAGATAGATAGATAGATATGGATGGATGGATGGATGGATAGATAGTTGATAGAACAAGATAGGGCATTTTCATCATTCGCAAGTCCAAACCATTGAGAAATTCTATCACTGTTGCTGGTTGGCTAAAATATAATTTTGTTTAGTCAGTCAGTTTCTACTTTTTCATTCAACTACCTTCATGAAGAATTTCCTGGGTATCAGAACTGAACTAGAATTATAATAGAAGGCAGACCATCAAAAAGACTATAAAATGAAAGATTTAGTAGTTAGATTATATATTATTAAAGTAGTGTCAATGTTTAATTATCAACTGCAATATAAGTCCTCAAAATAACTAAAAATTATTCAGTTTTAGTGCTAAAAGTAGTAGATGAAAACAAATAGTTTTCTCAGCAAGTAGTAGTTTTTGACATAGATATTTAGTAAGATATTAAGGCTATGTAGATACATGACTAATAATAGTTGGGAATAAAGGATACCTAAAGCAGAAAACATAGATGTAGCTCTAATTGAAAAGAATCATAAGATAAAGAACTATAAGAAAGGATCATGAATATCTAATGTGGCTAAGGCAATGCACAATGAAAGTGGATAAAGGGAAAATGAGCTTGTATAGGCTGACACAGGAGAATGATCTTGTCAATGTATCTGCACCTAATAGTGACATTTCAAATATATAAAATGTATATATGAAAAAAAAAATATATATATATATATATGAAACCTTAAAGCAGAAAAATTAATATTTGGACATACCATCGAAAATATTCTTAGAGTAAATTGTGATTTGTTTTACTGCCTTTAATTTTAAACCCATGTTCAGAATAAAAGCAATTTCATTGTTGAAAAATAGTTCTGACTTACCCAAGGTGCTATTTTAAAATAGCATTTGCCCTAAAAAAGAATAGTTTTAATATTCTCAATTAACATCCATGAAGGTTTTAAAACCGTTTGAATCTGAATGTGATTATATGCTACTAATGAAATGAATTTCCAACCCATTTGGAAATTATGGAAACAGGTATCACATTAACCGATCTGGTGTAACTGACAGCAGTCAATGAGAGTTGAGTTAACAGAGAAAGTAAAGAGATATTACAAATTTCTTGTTCCTCCAATGTTACCTAGAATACAAGATACACAAGAGATTATGGTGAAGAGTGCAACCTAGAAGGGCATTTTGAGTTCTAAAGCACAGCACTAGACAATATAAGATATTTTAAAAATATGAGATCATAAGAAAAAAGTTGACTTCAAAACTCCTATCTATAAAGGCCCATGAAGAAAAGCTAAAATTAATGCATAAATCCATGAGGAGATAGATATATGATAGATAGATAGATACAGATAAATACACAGATATACAGATACAAATAAATACATAGATACATAGATATGTAGATATGTAGACAGTTGGATGATATATGTTAGATACATAGATACAGATAAATACATAGATACATAAATCTGTAGATACATAGACAGTTAGATGATAGAAAATAAACAGATAGACAGGAAGACAGAAAGACAGTTGATAGACAAGTGTTTCCTCAGATCACGAGTAATTTCAAAATCATCCTTTATTAAAGCCCTATATAATGTTAAGTGATTGATGACTATCTATGAATGTCATCTCCATTTTCCATGCCTCTGTGTAATCCTCTTTCTTTGGAATTGAAGTTGAGTTAGAAACTCACTTTTAATGAAGAAATAACAACAGTACTAAAAAAAAATTGAAGAAGAAGGCTAGAGCTTCTATTTTATTCATCCTACTTGCCCCTATGAATAGCTTGCTTTGAAGAAAATATCCTGTTGTTCAGTTGTCATATAGAAAGCGTGCATGACAAGACACTGAGGGAATAAAGAACTGACACCTTTCAGCAATTCTGTTTTGAGGTTTGGGTTAAATTCACCCATAGATGATCTCTGGATATCCCTGCATATAGTCAGAGCACTCACTTAAGCCTCAACCAAAGTCTCCTGTAAGAACAATAATTTTAATGAGCTAAGTAGTGGGGTGTTTACCTCACTACTTTGTCAGTGTGATAAAGATATTTAATAAGAAATTTAAAGATAATGAATTTATTTAGGGTCATGAATTTACATATTACAGTTCCTTAAGGCTTGACTCAGCTATGTGTGTGCCAACAGTGGAAAAGGAAATGAGGGGTTGATAGGCAGATCAGAGGTACCTGATCTGGAACCTAGCAACCAGAAAGTACGGTATGAAGGAATCAAGCATATTATTTACCCTTCAAAGGCACAGTCTCTGTGGTTTATCTCCTCTTAATGGGCCCTCAAAATGTGAACTTACCTAGAGCACCTATTCATTGAAGATTGTACTCTCATAAACTAAGCTCTTTAAACAGTGCCATCTGCTGAGATGACTAATACATGAGCTTTTGAGAGTTACACTTCAGAACTAAATCACTTCAGTTCTCAAGCTTATTGTTGTTACTCAAGATAAGGTCAAAAAGCAGTTTATAGGAAAGATCTCCCATGCTCATCGATTGGCAGGATTAATATAGTAAGAATGGCCATCTTGTTAAAAGTAATCTGCAGATTCAATACATTCCCCATCAAAATTCCAACTCAATTCTTCATAGCATTAGAAAGAGCAATTTACAAATTGACTGGGACTAACAAAAAACCCAGGGTATCAAAAACTATTTTCAACAATAAAAAAACTTTGGAGAAAGCACCATCCCTGACCTCAAGCAGTATTACAGAGAAATTGTGATAAAAACTGTATCGTATTGGTACAGAGATAGGCAGGTAGGTCAGTGTAATAGAACTGAAGACCAGAAAAGAACCATACAACTATGATCACTTGATCTTAGAAAAAGGAGCTAAAACTATTCAGTGGAAAAATAAGACAGTATTATTAGCAAATGGTACTGTGGAGGTCATCATATAGGAGAATGTAAATTGATCCAATCTTATCAAAATTTGCAAAGCTCAAGACCAAGTAGATGAAGGAGCTCCACATAAAATCCGATACACTGAAATTTATAGAAGAGAAAGGAGGGAAGATCTCCAATACCTGGCTAAGGGGGACATTTTCCTGAACAGAATACTGATGCCTTATGCTCTAAGATCAAGAACCCTCAAATGAGACCTTATAAAATTACAAGCTTCGGTAAGGCAAAAGACACTGTCAATAGGACAAAAGATCAACCAACAGATTTGGAAAGGGTCTTTACCAACCCTATATCAAATAGAGGGATAATATTCAAAATATATAAAGAACTGAAGAAGTTAGATCCAGATAATCAAATAATCCTATTAAAAATGGGGTACAGAGGGTTAAAGAGCACCGACTCCTCTTCCAGAGGTCCTGAGTTCAATTCCCAGCAACCACAACCATCTATAATGCGGTCATCTTCTGGCTAGCAGGCACACATGCAGACAGAAATCTGTATGATGTATACTAAACAAACAAACTAACTAATTAATTAATTGATTGATTAAAATGGGGTACACAGCTGAGAATTCTCAGCTGAGGAATATCAAATGGCCAAGAAGCCCTTAAAAATAGACATCCTCAGTCATCAGGGAAATGCAAAACAACCCTGATATTCCACCTCATACCAATCAGAATGGCTGAGATAAAAAAACTCAGGTGATGGCAGATGCTGCCAAGGATGTGGAGAAAGAGGAATATCCCTCCATTATTGGTGGGATTGCAACCTGGTACAACAACTCTGGAAATCAGTCTGACTGTTGCTCAGAAAATTTTATATTGTACTACCTGAGGACCCAGGTATATCACTTCTGGACAGATACCCAAAAGATTCTTCAACATATATCAAGGCCACATGTTCAACTATGTTCATAGAAGCCTTATTTATAATAGCCAGAAGCTGGATAAAGCTCAGATATCCTTCAACAGAGGGATGATCACAGGAAATGTGGTATATTTATACAATAGAGTAGTACTCAGCTATTAAAAACAGTGACTTCATTGGGGAAACAAACCTTCACATGACCAAGGGATTTTCCTCCTATTGAAGCTGAACAATTCTATCCTCTGATACATATGTGGCTAGGGTCATGGGTCCCCCCATATGTATTCATTTTTTAATGGTTTAGTCCCTGGGAGCTCTGGTGGCCTGTGGTTGGTTGATATTGCTATTCTTCCTATGGTGTTGCAAACCCCTTTGATTCCTTCAGTCTTTACTTTAACTCCTCCATTGGGGTCCCCTTGTTTAGTCCAGTGGTCAGCTGCAATCATTCTCATCTGTATAAGTAGGGCTCTGCCTCTAAGGAGACAGCCATATCTGCGCCCTGTCAGCAAGCACTTCTAGGCATCAGCAATAGTGACTGGATTTGGTGAATGCATATAGGATGGATCCCCAGATGGGACAGTCTCTGGATGATCTTTTCTTCAGTCCCTGCTCCATTCTTTGTGCTTATATTTCCTCCTATGAGTATTTTGTTCTTTTTCTAAGAAGGAATGGAGCATGTACATTTTGGCCTTTCTTCTTCTATATTTTATTAGGTATTCCAAGGGTTTGGGCTAATATCCACTTATCAGTACATACCTTTTCTGTTCTTTTGTAACTGTGTTATCTCACTCAGGATGGTATTTTTCTAGTTCTATCCATTTGCCTAAGTATTTCACGTACTCATTGTTTGTAATAGTTGAGTAATAGCTCAGTAATAGCTCGATTGTATAAATGTACCAGATTTTCTGTATCCATTTCATTGATGAAGGACATCTGGGTTCTTTTCACCTTGTGACTATTCTTAATAAGGCTGCTCTGAACATAGTGGAGCATGTGTGCTTGTAATGTTTTGGAGCATCCTTTGGGGATCTACCCAGGATCAGCATAGTTGGGTCCTCAGGTAGTACTATGTCTAATTTTCTGAGGAACTACCAGATTGATTTCCAGAGTGGTTGTACCAGCTCACAATCTGACCAATAATGAAGGAGTGTTCTGTCTCTACATCCTCACCACCATCTGCTATCTCCTGAGTTTATGATCTTAGCCATTCTGACTGGCGTGAGGTAGAATCTCTAGGTTGTTTTGATTTGTATTTTCCTGATGATTAAGGATGTTGAACATTTCTTTAGGTACTTCTTGGTCATTCAATATTCCTCAGTTAAAAATTCTTTGCTTAGCTCTGTACCCCATTTTTAATAGCATTATTTGATTCTCTGAAGTCTAACTTCTTTAGTTCTTTGTATATGTGGGATATTATCACTCTATTGGATGTAGTAAAGACCTTGTCCCAATCTATTGGTTGCTGTTTTGTCCTATTGACACTGTCCTTTGCCTTACAGAAACTTTCCAATTTTATGAGGTCCCATTTGTGGATTTTTGATCTTAGAGCATAAGCCATTGGTATTTTGTTCAGGAAAATTTCCCCTATGCTTATGTGTTCAAGGCTCTTCCCCACTTTCTCTTCTATTAGTTTCAGAGTCTCTGGTTTTATATGGAGGGTTTTATCCACTTGGACTTGAGCTTTGTACAAGGAAATAAGAATTGATCAACTTGCATTCTTCTACATGCCGACCTCGAGTTGAACCAGCATGATTTGTTGAAAATGCTGTCTTTTTCCCATTGGATCACTTTAGCTCCTTTTTCAGAGATCAAGTGACCATAGGTGTTTTGGTTCATTTCTAGTCTTCAATTCTATTCCATTGACCTACCTCCCTGTCTCTGTACCAATACCATACAGTTTTTTAATCACAATTTCTCTGTAATACAGCTTGAGGTCAGGAATAGTGATTCCCCTTCCCATTGAAGGGTAATGCCATGGCATTGAGTTAAGAGTGTGTGACTAAGAATGGGAGCATCCTCATAGAAGAAGGGCGAGGGAGTATGTGAAAGGGGGAAAAGGGAGTAACATTAGAAATATAAATACAAAAATATCCAAGAAAATAAAAATTAAAAATAAATAATGACTTCACTATAGTCTTAGGCAAATGGCTAGAACTGAAAAGTATTATTATGAGTGAAGTAACCCAATCACAAAAGAACATATATGCTATGCACTCACTGATGAGTGAATATTAGCCCAAACGTCCAGAATACCCAAGATACAATTTATAGAACACATGAAGCTTAAGAAGAAGGAAGACCAAAGTGTGGATTCTTCAGTCCTTCTAAGAAGGGGGGAGAAAATGTTCACACTAGGATATATGGGGGCAAAATGTGGAGAATAGACTGAAGGAAAATCCAGGTAGGTACTGCCCCATGTGCAAATCCATCCTCTATACATTCAATAAACCCAGAGACTATTGTGGATGCCATGACGTATTGCTGACAGGAGCCTAATATAGCTGTCATCTTAGAGGTTCTGCCAGAGCCTGACAAATACAGAGGTGGATACTAGCAACCAACCACTGGGCTGAGAGTGGGGTCCCAATAGAGAAGTTAGAGAAAGGACTGAAGGAGCTGAAAAGCTTTGCAATTGCATAGGAAGAACAACAATATAAATTAACCAGATGCCCCAGTGCTCCCAGAGACTAAACCATCAACTAACTATTACACATGGGAACCCATGCTTCAACCACATATGTTGGTATTGTCTGGCATCAATAGGAGGGAAAACCCTTGGTCCTATGAAGGCTCATTTTTCCAGAGTAGGGGAATGTCAGGGTGGAGCAAAATGTCAGGGAGCAGGTATATGGGTGGGGAAGAACCTCATAGAAGCAGGGGGAGGGAGGATAGTATAAGGGGTTTCCAGAGAGTAATCCAGTAAAATGGATGACTTTTGAAATGCAAATAAAGAACATATCCAATAAAAATGAAAAAAGCAGTTTTAGAACAATATTATTTTTCGTAAAACCACCTTTGCTTATCAAATACTGATAGATGAATACAAGAAAAATAAAAAAAATTGTGAAACCACGTTGACACTTGTCATTTGTGTTTGATGTATGTAAAGTGATAATCTTTTGTGCATAAGTTTGTCATGAAGGAAAAATGTTCTCAACTTCATTGATATTGCTTTAAAAGAGATTTGGCAGTTTTCTCTTATTTCTTATCAATATTCTCTATATTTTTGTTGTTTTGTAGAAAGGAATTCCATGTTATAGAATGTTTTAACACTTTTATCATAACTATACAATGTATTTAATCATTATATAATATCTTAACCTACTCATATGGTGAAAAATAACTGATAGATTTCTCTGTTGCCTAGGTTTCTTTGTAAATGAAGCTGTATAATGTATTTACATACATTGGATGAATGTATATTCAAATGATTTATGTTAATAGCTTTCCATTTTATTAGTGAGTAGTAATAATTCATCTTATAGTAAAAACAGGTTCTTTCTCAGGAATATGTTTGTCTAATGCTTTGTCATTTAAAATTTCTACTGTTGCTTTTATTGTCCAAAATATTGACAGAAGACAGTTTATCTTGAATTTCTATTTTCACTCATGCTTAGGAAACCATTTTATATATTTGTTTTTGTCTGATATATTTAGTTTGAATCTTATAATTAGCCCTGTAATATACTATGAATTTATTATTTCTCTATAAATGTGTATGTTTCCTTGTGCAAATATTTGTAATTCATACATAATTTATTTATAGGTTAAGATGAATTCATTTGTCTGATAATATTCAGTGGTTTTAGCGTCTGTAAGAGTTCTTTTTACCCATTGAATTCTTTTGGTAACTTGCTCAAGAAAAATGACAATGAGTGAACATTCACTAATATTTATTCCTAGATTCAACATTCTATTATAGTGATTGTATATATACATATATATGTATATATGTATATATTATATATATGATTTTGCATAGATCACACTCTATGAATAAATATAGTTTTCACTGTGATTTGAAATGTTAAATGTAATATTTATTCTACATAATGAATATTACATATTTCAATTATAAATTTTAGTTCTGGAATATTCATTATTTTCTTTCATTTCATATTTTAAAAAGAAGCAGAAAAATACTTCTTTAGCACTTATAATTAAAAAGTCATACATTATATATGCTGATGTTTGAGAATTTCATGAAAAACTGTCTAATTACATTTAAGACATAGACCAGACTAGCCTCAATGGACTTTCCTTTTAACAAGGTTCTTCAGAGAATATGATCATACATATTGTACCATGGATAGTCTCAAGCAATGCTTTTGTTGCTACATGTAATACAAACTAAAACCTACCAAGTGAAATAGAACTTCTCGTAATTCCTGCATCTTGTTTATCTAAGGCCTCATGATTTTTTAAACACATTTATTGTGCAGCAGGATAAACCATTGTTTGTGACACTTCATGATTGCAAGCCTTCAGAAATAGCAGATGGCTGATATACCTTGCTTTTTGTCATATCCTTTCTATTAAGAGACAAGCAGGAAGCACACAGTACTCAGAAATAGCAGCTATTTTGGAATACAGTCAATCACATGTCACCCAGATCCCAAGAGGAAAATGATTAGGCCAGTTTTGCTGAGCATGATATAATAATTCATTTTCTTCTCTGATTTTGATTGTGTCTGAGTTGTCTTTCTTACATAATGAGAAGTACTTTATGTTTGCATTTGAATATATCACCAAGACTGCTTCCTGTCTCTAGAAAATAGGGATCTTTCAGGCCTTTGAAAATTCTCTACTTTGATTTTGATTCAATTAATTCCACGATTGTAGCAAGTTGTGCATTTCTCATGAGCACTATCTCCTATAAATTCTAAAGCTGCATCTCTATCTTTACTAATAATTGAATATTAGTCAAAAAGCACAAAATACCAATGTACAACCCACAGACCATAAGAAGTTTAATAAGAAGGGAGGCCCAAGTGAGCATGCTTCAATACCACATAGAAAGCAGAACAAAATAATCGCATGAGGCAGAGGGACGAAGGAACCTGGGTTAAGAATGGAGGGGGAGGGAAAAAGCAGGTCAGGATCAGGTATTGGGGAGACAGGAGAGAAGCGCAAAGGGCCAGGAGAATGAATAGAAATACACAGCTGCCCTAGTTGGGGGTTGTGTGCAGGACCTCTGGAAATTCCCAGAGACTTGGGGTGTGAGAAGATCTCAGGACTCAATGTGCATGAGCTGAGCAAATATCTCTAGCAGGTGAACCTCATTTTAGAGATGGAACTCAACAGTCCAACTCCAGTAGATAAACAGGATCCTTAGTAGAGGAATGGTATCACAAACAAACCTTCAACATTTTTGATTCAGGATTTTTTGTGTCTAAAAGTACAGGGACAAAAGTGGAGCAGAGATAAAAGGAACGGCCATCCATGGACAGTCCAACTTGAGATCCATCCAAAAAAGTGACCAAACCCTGACACTATTACTGATGCTATCTAGTTCTTGTTGACAGGTGCTTAGCATGGCTGTCCTCTGAGAGGCTCTAACAACAGCAGACTAAGACAGATTCAGATTCTTATAGCCAGCAATTGGACTAAGGTTAGGGACCCCTATGGAAGAGGTAGGTGAAGGATTAGAGGGGCTGAAGGAAATGGCAACCCCATAAGTAGACCAACAGTGTTAACTAAAATAGACTCCTGAGAACGCACAGAGACTAAGTCACTAACCAAAGAGCAAACACAAGTTAGTCAAAGGCCATGCGTGCATTACTGCCTTGTCTGGTTTCTGTGACAGAAGATGTACCTAATCCTGAAGAGACTTGATGCCTCAGAGAAGGTGGAAGCCCAGGGTGTGTACTCTCTTATTCAAAGAAAACAGGATGGGGTAAGAAACTCTGGAAGTCGAGGCAGAGAAGGGCAACAATTGGGATGTAAACAAATGAAATACTAAAAAAAAAAAAAAAAAAGATATTTACAATTGTCTACAATTGCTGTGGTCTAGTTCATTGCGAGTATATAGGCAAAAGCTACATCTTTCTGAGATAATTTATGATGTCCTCGAATGCTTGATTGCCTTGCTTTTTTACCTCTGGAATATTGGAAACATCCATGTGCCCCCATACCATGCAAAACTTTTGATTTTACATTTCTGTTGAATCCCAAATTAAGAGACTTCCCCAGTTTCAATACCAATTTCATAATTTGTTAGTTTTTACTTCGTGTTGTATCTTTCTTTGTAGTATTATTCAATTTCTAGCTTTTACCTTAACTGTGTGTCCCTATAGTATAGACCATACCATAGCTCATGGCTCAACACAGCACTGCCACTATTCTTTAAAATTAGGTGGATTTTCCAGCCAAGTCTTTCAGTGTATTTTGTTGTAACCTGTCTTGCTTGTTTGGTTCACTTCATTTGAGAATGTTCAGCAAGCATTATTATCTTTATCTATCGAATTCTGGGATGTGAAGTGCTCCTACTAGAGGGATTCTCCAAGTACCTATTTTGGTTACATTGTATTCGATTTGTACCTATTTTTTCCTTGAACTATTTTTTTATATTTTAAACCTCATTCTACATATACTATTTTTAAGCTATTGAGAGATGCTGTATTTGAGATATAAAACTTTTCAAGTTTATATAGATTTAAATTAAATGTTAAAATTCTGTATCTTACCTAAAAATACTTTCATCTTTCCTTTAATTTATCATAAGTACTTTGTTACATACTTGAACTTCAATAAATTGGCAATATTTACTATTTAATTTCAAGATGAACAGTTTTCTTTTTAAGGTAATATTTGCTAATTTCACATCACATTTTTTACTGTATACTGATATAGGTTGGTCATTATTATAAATTTCATCGTGGCATATTTTTCTAAATGCCTGTATTTTTCCAAGGCACATAGTTCCTTTACTTGTGCATCATTTTAACCTGTCAAGGTTTGTTGACTTTAATACTCATCAGTGTATGTCTCTGTTATTTTTATCTTATTCATTGGGTATAGTTCTAACTTTATCATAAGATAAATATGAGGGTTGATTTTATACCAGGGTGCTCCCATATATTTGGTTAAGCATTACTTCTTAATATTCTTATGAGGTCTTATAATAAAATTAACATTTAGAACCATAAAACTTTTTAGAGAAATGGCACTCCCCAGTGTGGGTGGGCCTCCTTCTCTATCTCAAAGGGTTCCATCTCCCATTCTCCCATCATAATTTCTTTAATCTGTTTCTTGCTTCACACTCAACAGAATTTGGAACTTGTGCTCTTCTTCCTCATCAAACTGCTCATATTCCTGGTATTTGAAAAGAAATATGCAATCAACTTTTCTTAGTACCTAGCTTTCAACTATGTATGTGGTACATCTCTGGCCAGATAATCATGTATGTATCATAGATTTTTTTCTGTTTCTCTAGAGAACACAAACTAATTCAATACTTATAGGTATGCTTTGCCATTTTAGTACCTTGAGGAATATATACTGTTTTACATAATATATTTCACTGCGGTGGAGTTTTCAGTCAATTTTATTTCTAGAGCACCTTGAAGAGTGATGTGTGTGTGTGTGTGTGTGTGTGTGTTATGAATTTTACTTTTGGTATACACACACACACACATACATATCCTGGTGTATCTATTTAATGTTACATGCATGTGTAAGAATTCAGTGCTTACCTCATGAAATTACATAAACAGTTAGAGGGCTTATCTCTGGGGATACTACTTCTCACTTTCATAGCAGCTATTAATTATTTATATTTCTTTCACAGTGTGGGGTGTGCTGTGAAATTTTTCCTACATGATATCATTTCTTTTGGGATTGTCATTGTTTATATATTGTTTACTCGTCCATGTGCTCAAGATGTCATGGATAATATTTCTTTGTCATTTCTAGGAAATACAAAGTCACAGCCAACTATCGGATGCTATGGTTCTTATAATCTTTCTGTACTTTCTTCCACGATGTTTCTGAGAACCATCAATCAATTTAGGAGCTGTTTTGAAGATGTATGCACTGGGTCAGTCTACCTCATTAATGGTTGTTCATTGCATTTATACCAATTGTATAATTGTATAATTTTCTGTAATTGTCATTTGTTCTTCAATGAGAACCTCCTTTGATGAGGAGTGAGAGTTAAATATATTTCCTTGTCTTTTAAAATTCACATAAAAGAGTATTCGGTTTTTCATGGAAGCTTTCTAGTTGTCAAAAGAACCAAGAAACATACTTTATTAGATATTATGAGATCCTTTATCCTATATTTCTTTAAAGGTATGTTATAATAATAAAGCAAATCACAAAAGCAAAATATGATCATTTTCAAATATGATATATCCAATGATAAGTCTAGGCTTATCTTTATCATCTCCTTTTACCAGTGTTTGAGCTGTACCTGAAAACAGTGAAATTTCTTAGTTCAAAGAGATTGTCAGTCAGTTATATAGCTAAATGCATAAGCAGATTACTTTATTGCCTTAAATTTTTATAGAAGAATAATTAGATTAAATAGATTATGACATGCAAATAGTGAGTTTGACATTGACCCAAGAACAATCTACACTTCTTTCCATATTTTGGTATATGACATCTATATATGCATTGTTCATGGTGATATCCTTAACTACACATCATACTAAATGTGTGGTTCATAATAAGTTGCAAGCCTTACAAGGACATTCTATCCTCTGGCAAAAGACTGATAGTGTTCAAAGATACCAATATAAAAGGAGTTAGATATGAGGTCATCAATGAAAACTACAGATATATGCGATGTTCTGTTATTTCATAAATATAACTCAAATCATAAATATTCATAAAATATCTTGAAAGTTCAAAGCATAGATTTCAATAAACTGCTATCCACTCATATCATCACATTCCAGTTTCTGTCTGGAATGTATTATCTTTGCTTTGCTAAATATAGTTCATCTTCAATAGTTTGTGTATTATCACATAATTATTTTCTTCAAGAAAAAATAACCAAGGCAAAAATCATTAATTAATCTCCATGCAATGTATTAATCATGCAGGTATTTAATCAACTAATCATATCTACATTGTAAATTTTCAATAAAATCACAGGATTTTAACATTTGGATCAGTTCCTTTGGTGTACAATACTCTGTGCATATATATCACTATAGACTACGTCTAAAGGAAATGGGCATTATTCTTTTCTTCCTGAGCTTCATGTGTGGCTTCCTAATATATGATGTGTCTTCTGTCCTGGCTAGTTTTATGTCAACTATATACAAGTTAAAATCATCTAAGGAGAAGAACCCTCAGTTGAGAAAATGTAATAATATCAGGCAATAGACAGCAAAGTGCACATTCACTGTCTTAATTATTGATGAGTATGTGAATATCCAGCTGGTTATGGGTGGGTAAACCCCTGGGCTGGTGATCTGGGTTCTTTAAGAATACAACCTGAGCAAGCCCTGAGGAAGAAGCCAGCTAGCAGCACACAGTCCACAGCTTTGCATCATCTCTTACTGCCTAGTTGAATTTGAGCTTGGCTCCTCTCAACGGGCTGCGATTTAGTATATGTAAGCTCTATAAACCCTTTCCTCACTAAGATGCTTTTGGTTTTGATGTTTCTTCACTGCAATAGGCACCCTAACTAAGATATACATTTTTATCACATTTTTGATGGTTTTAATTGCATTCTTTCACTGTTAAAAAGAAGTCTATGGGAAAACTGTTTCAAAGAGTTCTGTGAGTCTTTATAGAAAATTGCCAAATTTGAGTGGATTAAGGGAACCCTCTCAATTTACATATGCTGTTTAAAATCTTAAGCAGATATAGCAATTTAACTAACTTCAGGTAATGGTTCATAATGATATAATAGAATCATATTATCCTATTCTGGATGAAAAAAATCCAATGCAGAGTGCTTTTGATACCAGTGCAAAATTACTCAAAGAGCTTAGATACCATCATTCCAACTTTATGATGGGAGTAAAAGTTGAATAGATCAAAAATCAAAACTTTTGTTTGATCCATTAGAAAACTGAAGTGGCAAGACTTCAAAGAACTATAAAATCTGGACAGACAGGTAGTAAATGCAGAGATTCACAGACAAATATATTTCGATGAAATTTGCATCGCCAGAGACTAAATGTAGAATTCTGTGAAAGCAAGAAATTTCCGGTAATTGTAGTATTAAGAATAATCATAGTGTATTAACAAGAATTACCATGAAGAATTTTAATTAGACATAATAGTTTATATAATTATATGTTATACATAATCATATCTTATAAATATATAACTATAAGTATATAAATACATTACAAATATTATTTTACAATATAATTGTGGCACACAGACACCTCTTGCCTGACATGATGGTTGTATAGCACACAGAGTTCATGACTAAAGAAGAATGTCAGTGACAATTCTCTTAAAGTCAGAAACTTCAGGCAATTTAAATTCCAGCCACTACCCATAATAGAGGAGTTAGAGAAAAGACTGAAGGAGCTGAAAGGATTTGCGACTCCATAGGAAGAACAACAATGTAAACTAACCAGACCCCCCCCACCGCCCCAGACCTCCAGGGACTAAACCATAAACCAAAGAGTACACATGGCTCTAGCCACATATGTAGCAGAGAATGGCATTGTCTGGCATCAATTGGAAGAGAAGCTCTTGGTCCTGTGAAGACTGATTTCCTCAGTGTATGGGAATGCCAGGGTGTTGAGGTGGGAATGGGTGGATGGGAGTGGGAGCATCTTCATAAAAGGAGGGAGAGGGAGGGAGAGGCTTGATGTGGGGGGAGGGGGATAACATTTAAAATGCAAACACATAATACATCTAATAAAAATAAATTTTAAAATACTATTGGAAAAAAATAAAAAGGTTTTTCTGCTCTGGTACAGCCTAATTTCTTAATGCCCTCAAACAGACTAAAGCTTTATTGTTATCAAAAGTAGAAAATTACTGTCAAATTCTGCTAAGTAGTAAACACTTACTTCAATATCTTTTATATGATTCATATTCTTAAACATAAACTTTTAGACAATTTATCCTCATTCTTGAAGTTGAAGACATCAAACTTATTGCTTCTTTAAACAATCTTTCCTATTCTTAATAATACCTTTGTTCAAACTTGCCTCAAATTGTGCATTTAGAGTTGTATGAATTATTATTTCCTTTAATAATACTCAGACTTGGCTAATGTATCTTTGTGTCTCATAATCCATAGTCTCACCAACATCTCTCCTCTCTCTCTCTCTCTCTCTCTCTCTCTCTCTCTCTCTCTCTCTGTGTGTGTGTGTGTGTGTGTGTGTAGAGGTTATCTTCTTGCTTATTTAAAAATCAGATCAAATGAAAGTAGTATAATTTCCTATGGTGGGCCTTTCTATGCCTCTCAATAGCATACTGAATCACAAATTACCTTGTCCTCTTTTTATAGACCTGATGTGAGTGTTATTTCCTTTATGTCTATCACATCTTTTCCCTCCTTTAGCTTGTTTTCTTTTGTATTTAAAGTATTTGGATTCTAGAAAGACTGTTTAGCAGAGACCAAATTTGTACTCACTTTAAAACACTCTAGCAGCTATAAGAAATCACAAATGATTACTTCTATCTCATTCTCCCATTTCCCACAATTCCTGCTAAAATAGACTAATATGGATGATATTGATGATTTTCTTTTTCTAGTTGTATTCTTTCCATATCATAGGCAAATTCTTTTGTGCAAGACAGCTAAACCTTATTTGCATATCTTATTGCACATGAACATAAAACTTCATTTCTTGTAGACAGGATAAATTTTGGTTGAAGTTTTGTGGGTGGATTCATGTGTCTCTCACCCACTTGGGTTCCTGCCTGGCTACAAGAGGTGACCTCTTCAGTTTTCAAAACCCAATGTAATCAGTTACAGCTAAGGTCACCCATTGATTCTTGAGTACCTCTCTTATTCCAGATATCTGTCCCACCCTGGAGATGGCCCCAACCTCCTCTCCCCAGTAAGTTGCAGATTTATCCTGTCTGCAAGAAATACAGGAATGGGGGATGGATCTCAGACTGAGAGAATGACCAAGGAGTAACTGGTCAACTTGTGGCCTGATTTTTGTATCGGTTCTGAAAAGCTAGAGCAGGGTCTATCTCAAAAGTTGTTGCCTGCACATCTAGTACATTCTTCTAGCTGGACTACTTTGTGGTACCTCAATGAAAGAGGAAGTGCCATGGTAGGTGGAAACTCAGGGGGAGCCCTGGTTGTTCAGAGGAGAGGCAGGGTGGGAGAATTATTGCAGAAGGAGGTAACTGAGATGGGGCATTGAGCAGGATATAAAGTGAACAAGTATAATTAAAATTAAATTTAAAAAACCATACAACTTGTATAACAGCCTAGTTACAATCCTGTTCCATCTGTGTTATCTTTAGGGAATGTTTTACATTCTGCTCCACAATACATTTCCTGTACTCTAGATTCTACTCTTCAAGCATTTGTGCCACATCTAACACACATTGAAAGACTACTATCATGGAACTTTGCCCAAAGTTTGCTTCTACCATATGAGCTCAGTCTTGGTTTCATGTCCTATCGGCTCTAGTAAAAGACACATAACTGCCAAAGCAATGGGGGTCAGGGGGTCTGAACTCTATGGGAGTAAGCTTTTCCAATTTGACACAATCTAGAATCATATTGGGAGAGAACTTTAATAAGAGATTTTTCTCCATCAGGTTGGTCTGTATACACATCTGTAGAGGAGTATGTGTATGTTGGAAGAACTATAGTAAATAAAGAATGTGTTTTGTAATACTAACCCAAACAGTGCCATGAAGGAGGGAAGTTTTTTGCATTGCTTTCATACTTTGAGTTTTCTATTTCAGGAAGTTGTTCTGCCTTGCTTTTGCTTCTACTGATTCATTCACTGATATTAGAGACAAATTTTTCACACGTCCAATGTACAATCCACGCCCTAGCCTTTGGTGCTATGTTCAGATGACCGTGGTACCCATTATAGTGGTCTGAGCAATTCATGCTTCTTAGCCTCTTGATTATAAGAGAACCATTGTTTAACTACTCCAACTGTATCTCAAAGGCCAGTTTAATACATTCTCTTTTATGTACTATTCCACTAGATAGTCCTGCCTCATAAAACACACATGGAATATCATATTAAGAAACGAAAACATGTCAGAATTAAAACCGTAGGTGTTTTATCTACAGACAGTTCAGCCTCAGAAACATCACTTCATTCATTTCAAGATATATAAAAAGCATTAATTCATAGCTGAGCTTTTGTTCTGTTAGTCTATATGAGGGTGATAATTGTGTTGTATTACTTTTCCTAGGGAGGCATTAATAAATGTGTAAGAGCTACAAAAAGGACACCAATGGAAAGCCAGACCAAAAAAAAAAAACTGATTCTATTCAAATTTAGCTTTTGCAACCAGTAAGTTTAATGGTTTACTAAAAGAAACATTAGACATTACTTATGGGAGGATAAATCAATGAAAGTCAGCTGGAATAATTCAACTCCAAGATGGACCACAATTTCCAAGGACTACCCAACTAGTTCACTGCATGACTTTCAGGAAGCATTACATAAGAAATGATTCTTCCTTTAACTGTTTACTGCTTATATAATCTAAGGAATGGGCTTGGTAGTCTATGATAAGAATTTTTAGGTCTTGTAAGTTTAAGTGAATTTATGAAGGCTCTGTACTTTCTCTGGAAGAGAATGTTTCAGTTTAGAAGGAATAACTTCACAGTCCAATTTCCCTCTAAAAAGAGAATAATATAAAGTAAAAGAATATATGTATAAATAAATATTAATGGGAGACTATAAAAGAAGAGGTAACAAATTCTCATGTGATTCAATATCAAATTAATTCTAAAAGTAATGTATTAGGAAATGATAATGTGGAGATATGTGAAAGGAGTAGTAGAACAACAGTACAAACCCTGGACACAACACTGAACAGTACTGTAGCAAGTAATATTAACTATGCACAGAGACTCAGCTCTTTGAAAGGTAAACACAGCAAGATAACTATTAATTTAAGAATTTAAGAATTATTGCTATTCTGGATTCTTTGCTTTACAAGATGAATTTGAGAATTGCTTTTTTCATGTCTTTGAAGAATTGTGTTGGGATTTTGATGGGGATTGCCTTGAGTCTGTAGATTGCCTTTGGTCAGATGACCATTTTCTATGTTAATAATATCAATCTTCTTTGATGCCTTTCTTGAGAGACTTGAAGTTATTGTTATACAGATCTTTCACTTTTGGTTAGATTACCCCAAAATATTTTATAATATTTGTGTCTATTATGAAATGAATTGTTTACCTAATTTCTTTCTCAACCTGTTTATCAGTTGTACAAAGGAAGGCTACTGATTTATTTCAGTTAATTTTATATCTGGCCACTTTGCTGAAGTTGTTTATCAGCTGGAAAAGTTCTATGGTAGAATTTTTTGGATCTCATATATGTACTATCATATCATTTGCAAATAGTGGTACCTTTATTTCTTCTTTGGCAGTTTGTATCCCCTGATCTTTTTTGTTGTCTTATTTTTCAATCTAGCACTTCAAGTACTATATTGAATAGATATGGGTAGAATTTACATCCTTATCTTGTCTCCCATTTTAGTGGAATTGCTTCAAATAGCTTTCCATTTAATTTGATATTGACTGTTGGTTCGCAGTAAACTGCTTTCATTATGTTTAGATATGGGCCTTGAATACTTTTAATATGAAAGGGTGTTGTATTTTGTCAAATGATTTTTCTGCATCTAAGGATATGATCATGTGATTTTTTTTCTTTGAGTTCATTTACATAGTGGATTACATTAATGAATTTTTATATATTGAACTAACCTTGCATCCCTGAGATGAAATTTTCTTGATCATGGTGAATGATGGTTTTAGTGTGTTCTTGGGTTTGGTTTGCAAGAATTTTATTGATTATTTTTGTATCAATATTCATAAGCGAGATTGGTCTGAAGTTCAATTTTTTGGTTGAGTCTTTGTGTGGTTTATGTATCAGAGTAATTGTGGTTTCAGGGAATGAATTAGGTAATGTTCCTTCTGACTGTATTTTGTGGAATAGTTTAGGAACATAAATATCATTTCTTCTTTGAGGGTCTGGTAGAATTTTGAATGAAATCCATCTGGCCCTGGGAATTTTCTGATTGGGGTTTTTAATGACTTCTTCTATTTCCTTATGGGATATAGGCCTGTTTAGATAGTTCACCTTCTATTGTTTAACTTTGGTATGTGGTATCTGTCTAGAAAACCATCCATTACATTTAGATTTTCCAGTTTTGTTGAGTATAGGCTTTTGTAGTAGAATCTGATAATTTTTTTTAATTTCCTCCATTTCTTTTGCTATGTCTCCCTTTTCATTTCTGATTTTGTTGATTGGGATACTGCCTCTGTGCCTTTAGTTAGTCTGGCTAGGGGTTTATCTATCTTTTTGGTTCTTTCAAAGAACCAGTTTTTGGTTTTGTTGATTCTTTTTATTGTTCTCATTATTTCTATTTGGTTGACTTCAGAGTGTATTCTTGAGATTCTGATATGAGATAAATAAAATTAAAAATATATGTTCTTTGAAAGCTAAAGAAGATAGATAAAAAGGAGGGAAAATGAACAATAGGTGAAATGAATACAAGAGGCATTCCTTGTAGTTATCAACATTAATATATTAGAAGATCTTCCAATGTCTTTGCTTTACATACTTTAATTGAAATTGTATAATTGGCAAATTCAATCATTTAATTGACTTGAAAGATATATAATGTTGAACTTTACATAATATTCCATGTGTTATGAAGCATGAGTATAGTTTGCTAAAGTTTAAAGTAACTTCAAAAGACATTAGAGTCCATAAGACATGCATCGAATTTAAATATAAGTAACAATGAATCCTCCTAAGAATAATTTAACTAGAAAATCATATCATATGAAAATCATTCTTCTGATTCTTTGTTGTAAAAATGATTCCTGATGGGAAATGAACTTTTCCACGTGACTTAGAAGAGACATAACATGTTTATATGTGGTTAAACCAAAAAAAGTTCATTCAAGTTTCTATTCCTGACTTAAAATTGATTAGCAGGTCATTATTTATCTGTTAAATCATAACAAAATATATTGAACAAAAATTTCTGTTTCTCAGACTTCTGACCAGGCAACTGAACTGTGGAGGATTCAATATATCAACTAGCATATAATACAACTTTAGTTATCTGTTTTATTTATATTTAGTTAATATCCCATGTTCATAACACATGGAATATTATGTAAAGTTCAAAATTATATATCTTTCAAGTCAGTTAAATGATTGAATTTGCCAATTGCACTTACATTAGAATAAAGAAAAATCTTTTCTGTCCAAGCCCTCAGTTTTCCACATGAGATTCTTCCTAGATGTACAAGGGCATGTTTAAGCAAATGAGTCATTATTTTTAAATCAAATATTTCCTTATATGAACCTTTTGTGAATGCCAGTAATTCTTTCTCTTAAGAATATTTTGCTCAGCTTAAGTCCAACTGGATCAAGGACTTCCACATCAAACCAGATAGACTCAAACTAATAGAAGAAAAAGTGGGGAAGCATCTTGAACACATGGGCATTGGAGAAAATTTCCTGAACAAAACACCAATGGCTTATGCTCTAAGATCAAGAATCGACAAATGGGATCTCATAAAACTGCAAAGCTTCTGTAAGGCAAAGGACACTGTGGTTATGACAAAATGACAAGCAACAGATTGGGAAAAGATCGTTACCAATCCTACAACAGATAGAGGGCTTATATCCAAAATATACAAAGAACTCAAAAAGTTAGACCGCAGGGAGACAAATAATCCTATTAAAAAATGGGGTTCAGAGCTAAACAAAGAATTCACAGCTGAGGAATGCCGAATGGCTGAGAAACACCTAAAGAAATGTTCAACATCTTTAGTCATAAGGAAAATGCAAATCAAAACAACCCTGAGATTTCACCTTACACCAGTCAGAATGGCTAAAATAAAAAATTCAGATGACAGCAAATGCTGCCGAGGATGAGGAGAAAGAGGAGCACTCCTCCATTTTTGGTGGGATTGTAGACTGGTACAACCATTCTGGAAATCAGTCTGGAGGTTCCTCAGAAAATTGGATATTGAACTACCTGAGGACCCAGCTATACCTCTCTTAGGCATATACCCAAAAGATGCCCCACACATTAAAGGACCGTGTTCTACTATGTTCACCCATAGCAGCCTTATTTATAATAGCCAGAAGCTGGAAAGAACCTAGATGCCTTTCAACAGAGGAATGGATACAGAAAATGTGGTACATCTACACAATGGAATATTACTCAGCTATCAAAAACAATGACCTCAGGAAATTCATAGGCAAATGGATGGAACTGGAAAATATCATCTTGAGTGAGATAACTCAATCACAGAAAAACACACTTGGTATGCACTCATTGATAAGTGGCTATTAGCCCAATGCTTGAATTACCCTAGATGCACAGAACACATGAAACTCAAGAAGTATGACTAAAATGCGAATTCTTCACTCCTTCTTTAAAAGGGGAACAAGCATACCCTTGGTAGGAAATAGGGAGGCAAAATTTAGAACAAAGACAGAAGGAACACCCATTCAGAGCTTGCCCCACATGTGGACCATACATATACAGCCACCAAACTAGATAAGATGGATGAAGCAAAGAAGTGCAGGCCAACAGGAACCGGATGTAGATCTCTCCTGAGAGACACAGCCAGAATACAGCTAATACGCAGGCGAATGCCAGCAGCAAACCACTGAACTGAGAATGGGAACCCCGTTGAAGGAATCAGAGAAAGGACTGGAAGAGCTTGAAGGGGCTTGAAACCCCATTTGAACAACAATGCCCACCAACCAGAGCTTCCAGTGTCTAAGCCACTACCCAACGTCCATACATGGACTGACCCTGGGCTCCAACCTCAGAGGTAGCAATGAATAGCCTAGTAAGAGCACCAATGGAAGGGGAAGCCCTTGGTCCTGCCAAGACTGAACATCTAGTGAATGTGATTGTTGGAGGGCTGGTGGTAATGGGGGGAGGATGGGGAGCGGAAACCCATATAAAAGGGAGGGGGAGGCGGAGAGGGAGGGGTTTGGGGGATGTTGGCCTGGAAACCATGAAGGAGAATAACAATCAAAATGCAAATAAGGAATACTCAAGGTAAAAAAGATAAAACAAAAACAAAAACAAAAAAAACAATATTTTGTTCCCACTGCACATTCCTTGAACTATATCTCTTGTGCCAGAAATACATATTTTTTTGTTATTTGAAAAATCATTAATATTACATTAAAATAGTAATCAGTAACAAGATGGTAGCTACAAAAATATTGCAAATGTTGTAATACTAAGAGTTATAATTGTGAGTTACATGTCTTTAAGAAAACTTTTTTCATTATCTTTATTCTTCTCCCATATAATCTATATCATGGAGTCAACTAGATCTAATTGAAGTCACTTGTTACAACGTTTCAACTAATGCATGTAAAACAAAGTATGTCCATCCCAGATCCTAGCCACCCACCCACTTACCTCCTCTCTTCCTATAGATACAGTATCTCAGTTTTCCTTTAGAAAATAACAGGTTTCCAGACAGATCAAACAAAGATGACGTTTAAGGATAAAATGAGATTAGGCATAAACCTTCATTTCAACGCTGAATGAGGCAATCCAATAGGACAGAAAGGGTCTTATGCTCAGCCAAAAATGTCAGAGAGACGTTGACTCCTGTTGTTAAGAGTCCATCAAAACCCCAATTCAAGAATTACTGCATGAATGAGCAGGGCTAAAACAGACTAATGCAGGCTCTCTGATTGCCATTTTAATTTCTAGGGAGCTATATGAACCCTACTTAGTTGTACCATAATCTCCTGGTCTCCTCAACCTTAAGTGAAAATTTCAGGACAAAAATGTCATCCAAATGAGTATAGTTTGGCCTTATTTTTTTACATCATTAAGGTTTGCCAGTATTAACAATGCAGAAGATAACAAACTTCAAAGTTTTGGTTTTGTATTTGGTTTCATAACATGTTTATACGTGCTTAAGCCAGAAAAAAAATCATTCAAATTTCTATTCCTGTCTGAAAATTATTTAGCAGTTCAATGCTTATCTGTTAAATAATAACAAAATCATATTAAACAAAATTTCAACTTGTCATACTTTTTCTTTTCACTGATATTTCAGCAAGCAGCAGCCACAGCCAGAGCAGTAGCAAAAGTTAGAGCTCCTATTCATGAAAGCAATAGGACTGTGACAGTTAATATTCTATGTTGTGTGGTGTTAAAGTTTTGGTTCAGGATAGTAAAAGCATTGTGGACTTATCATGTTTTCATTATGTAAAATGTAAGCTCATTTGAGGTAACAAACATTAATATTTTGAACTAAATTAAAATGAAGTTAAAATATTGTAGGGAAAGCAAAGGATAGAGTTAAATGCCTGGCATTAAATGTTGGTAGTAGAAAGTAGGGAAGATCTTAAACTAGTGAAGCTTCACCTCAGGAAACTGGGGAGACAAGGAAAAGAAAGTAATAAAGGCACAAAGCAAAAAAGATTAATAGAAACTTCAAAAACAGTAGAAATCAATGGAAATAAAATAAAAAAATAAAAGAGAGTCAAATAAAGGAGCCCTGACAAAGCTGAGCCGACTAATCTTAATATACAGATTTAAGAGTGAACTTTGTGAGTAAAACAGAAAGGATTGCTTTTTTTCTCATTGACATCAAACACGTATATGCTGAATAATATAAATTATGAAAAACAATGAATTAGACACATTATAGCAATTACGAAGGCAGTTAAAACTCCAAAAAAAGATAAATAATAACCAAAATGTGTATAAGAGTAAGAGACAAACCTAAAAGAAAGCAGTTAGATTAGATTTTTTCATTGGTGAACTTTAACAAACAAGAAAAATGTGACTTTGACTTTAAAATTTCCATTATGGGATAGGAATATAGAGTGAAATTTTAAAAGCTAAAAGATCACCATTATTATACAACAAAAACAAGATGAAGGCTTTATATATGTTTTTATATGATATCTAGTTGCAAAATTATGTGATAAAGTAGTTGCATACACAATGCATTAATATATACAATATTTTGTTCTATATTAAAACCATAAAATTAAATACAAAAATAGCTTCTGTGTAGATGAGTAGCGTTATTTTTTATTCTTTGAAAATTTCATCCATGTATACAGTATATATTATTGATATGCATACCTACTCCATTTCTTCAACTTGTTCCAACTACCTTTTCTCTTTAAAAAATTACTTCACTGAGTCCAGTGAGAATTGTATGTGTGTACACTGGTTTTTTGGGTTCATCTCCTGTGTAATGGGCATTTATATTGTTTAATGATTGATTTTATTTTGCAATTAATTCCTCATTAAATTTTATGTGCATATGGTGCACCTATGTGAATTCCTGACTCCTATATGTGAACCAACAGAGGTCAGAAAAAAGGAAAGTATATAATATCCCATGGAGTTAGATTTATAGGCAATTATAAACTACAATGTAAGAACTGGGAACAAAACTCACATCCTCTACAATAATGATAAGGTCTCTCAATAATTTAACTATGTCTAAAACCAGTGATTTTGATGCTGTTTTTGTTTATTAGTTGTTTTAAAACATGTGCTTGTGTGTGGTATGTATACCAGTGTGTGATTTTTTTTTTGGCCAAAACTAAAATAAAAAGTGTCAGATACCCTAGAGATAGAATTCCTGCTGCTTGTGACTTACTAGATAGAGGTATGAAAAACCGAACTCAGTCTTCTACAAAAACATTACATATTAACCACTATGTCATTTCTTAAGACCCATGTTTCATTTTTGTTTATATATTTATTAGCTATATGGTTAGATTGGGAAGAACTACTATTATACTAATCTATTCCACAGCTGTGAGATCCCTTTCTATGTGTAATTTCTTCAGGTCACGTGGTTCTGCTCCATCTTCCTTCCCTTCATCCCTCTCTAAGACATCCCCATCTTTCCACTGCCCAATCACATGCTCTAGCTTTTATTTGACCAGTTAGAATAGGGAAAAAGTTCACATGAAATCACCTGAATATGTGATCCACTCCTTGTCTGGGCAGCCCCTCTTGAGGAAGCATGGTTAACATCAGAATACAAACAGCACCAGGGCAACCCCCAACATTTCCCCGTTTTGTACAACTAGAATGCTCTTTTCTCTTGGATATAAATTGAGCATAATTATTACAATTACTTTTAAGAAGTAAAAAGTGCTTGATATTTATTATGCAATAAATGTATTAATTTAACATCATGAACTATCCGTTTCAAATATTCAAAATTAGCTAATTTCCCATTGCTAAAAGTCTAACATTATCATAGGTACACAAGCACATGAACACATGCAACATAATTAATTGAATATAGTCCTGGTATGAAAGTCTGGTTTAAAATTTGAGAATACTACAAAATTCTTATCACTTTATTTTCCTTTTCTTGTCTTATTGCTCTAGCTAGTGCTTCATGCACTACATTGAAAAGAAATAGGCCTAACTGATAGTCTTGTTTTGTTCCTGATTTTTGTATTAGATATATTTCTTTATTTACGTTTCAAATGTTATTCCCCTTCCTGGTTTCCTGTCCATAAGTCCCCTAACCCCTCCCCCCTCTCATAAGAGTGTTCCCCCACATTCAGGCCCCCTTACCATCCACAACATTCCCCTGCACTGGGGGTCCAACCTTGGCAGGATCAAGGGCTTCCCTTTCCACTGTTGCTCAACAAGGCTATTCTCTGCTATATATGCAGTTAGAGCCCTGCATCAGTCCATGTATTGACTATGGGTAGTGGTTTAGTCCCTGGAAGCTCTGGTTGGTTGGCATGGTTGTTCTTATGGGGTTGCAAGCTTCTTCAACTCTTTCAACCCTTTCTCTAATTACCTTCTCGGTTCAGTGGTTTGCTGCTAGTGTTCACCTCTGTATTTGACATGCTCTGGTTGTGTCTCTCAGGAGACATTTATGTCCAGATCCTGTCAGCGTGCCCTCCTTAGCTTCTTCCATCTAATCAAGTTTTGGTGGCTGTATATATATGGGCCACATGTGGGACAGTTTCTGAACAGCCATTTCTTTAGTCTCTGCTCTAAACTTTGCCTTCATATCCCCTCCTACGGATACTTGTCCCTGATTTTAATGGAAGCTCTTCTTCACTAAGAATGATATTGGCTATGGTTTTGTTTTACTTAAACTTTATTTTACTGATGTATGTTGCCTAAAGATCTATTTTGAGGATTCAAAAACGTGAATATTGTCAATGTTTTTTTGCAACTATTGATATGATTATGTAATTTATGTCATTAAGTTAATTTGCATGATTTATTACATTCATTGACATATACATTTAAACAACCCTGCATCTCTGGGATAAAGTTAATTTGTTCATGTTGGATGATATTTTTGACATACAGGTTTATTTAGCTTTCAAATACTTACTTGAGAATTTTTGCTCCTATGTTCATCAGGGTTATTGGACAGTGATTTTATATTACTTTATCTGGTTTGCTATTAGAAGTATATTGGCCTCATAAAATACTTTTATGTTTCTATTATTTAACCTGAAAACTATCAACTGTATTTTAGGGTTTTTATTCTAATCTATTGCTACATATATCTGATTATGCCAGCATAACAGTTTTATTTTTGGTTTTTTGTTTATAATTTCTTTAGCTTTTTTTTATTAATCATTCCATTCATTTGTATCTCACATGATATGCTCCTTCTGGGTTACTCCTCCATAACCAACACCCCCATCCCATCTGCCCTCTCCCCAGTGCCCTTTGCCTCTATGTGGGTGATCCCCCAACCACACATCCACTCCCACCTCAGTCCTCCAGTACCCTTCTATGCTGGAGCACCAAACTTCCACAGGACCTAGAGACTCCCCTCGTATCCATGTCAGAAAAGGCCATCCTCTGCTACATATGTATCTGAAGCCAAGGATCCCTGGGAGCTCTGGGTGGCCATTTTAATAGTGTTATTTTGTTTTACTTCTTTGGGTGATTGTAAAGATTTTGTTTATAGAAATTGAAGTGCACATTAAGCAAGAATTGGCTGTATATTTGACCCTATTATTATTTTTTAAAATTAAAATATTTTTATATAATTTTATCACTTCTAGTTTTCTAATTTCATACAAAATTCATGACCTACTACTTATTATTATTATTATTATTATTATTATTATTATTATTATCATTACTCTCATTATTTATTTGGCACAGTTTCACAATATATGAAATAAGTTATATGAAATTCTACTTCAATTAAAATATTTTTAAAAGATGGTACAATAAATAGTCTTAAAGTCACACACAGATAGACACACATATACATAACATACTACAAACTATAAAAAGTAGGAATCTCATTAAGCCATGCTGATTTTGGATATTTCAGATGGCTGAAGTATGATGAATGGTTAAATGGACCATGGTTGTTAGGAGTAAAACCAAGAGCTTGATAAAGAAGGAGGGAACAGAAGCATAGTGTCACAGAAACAGAGTGGCCGGTCAAAGGTGCTCCTGGTTGGTAAAACAGGAAAATCTCAATAAAAAGCAAGTGATGTAGTGATTGGTTTCAATATTAGCATAATATACATTATTCAATGCAATATAATCATCCTTCACTTTCATAACAAGTAGCTAAATATGTGAGAGAAATCATTATAATGAAATAATAAAAAGAACAGAATCTGTGCGGTCTTCTTACTAAAACCTCAAAATAATTTTCTAGCTCTACACGTAAAGATGGTACAATTCAATTGAGTGACATTCTACCTGGAATCATAAAACCTCCAAAGAAGCTTATTGTATTTATTATGTTTTTTTTAATTTTTTCCTCCATCTTTATTAAATCGGGTATTTCTTATTTATATTTCAATTGTTATTCCCTTTCCCGGTTTCCAGGTCAACATCCCCCTAACCCCTCCCGCTCCCCTTCTATATGGGTGTTCCACTCCCCATCCTCCCCACATTACCACCCTCCCCCCAATAATCCCGTTCACTGGTGGTTCAGTCTTGGCTGGACTAGGGGCTTCCCCTTCCATTGATGCCCTTACCAGGCTATTCATTGCTACCTATGAGGTTGGAGCCCAGGGTCAGTCCATGTATAGTCTTTGGGTAGTGGCTTAGTCCCTGGAAGCTCTGGTTGGTTGGCATTGTTGTTCATATGGGGTCTTGAGCCCCTTCAAGCTCTTCCAGTCCTTTCTCTGATTCCTTCAACGGGGGTCCCGTTCTCAGTTCAGTGGTTTGCTGCTGGCATTCGCCTATGTGTTTGCTGTATTCTGGCTGTGTCTCTCAGGAGAGATCTACATCCGGTTCCTGTCAGCCTGCACTTCTTTGCTTCATCCATTTTATCTAGTTTGGTGGCTGTTTATGTATGGGCCACATGTTGGGCAGGCTCTGAATGGGTGTTCCTTCTGTCTCTGTTCTAAACTTTGCCTCCCTATCCCCTACCAAGGGTGTTCTTGTTCCCCCTTTATCATCCTGAATGAGATAACCCAATCACAGAGAAACACACATGATATGCACTCATTGATATTTATTATGTTAATTATGTACTTGTGTGTGGCTTTGGGGATTGAACATAAAGACTCAGGGAGTGTAGAAAAGCCTTCTATAACAAAGTTTCTTTCTTACATGTCAGTATTTCACATATAGAGATTCGTTTTTATGTTTGCCATTTGACCAATTTCATACATGTCATATATGTCATTATATGTACTTGTTTTAAGTGTCATCATATCAGGACTAAGCACATCCTCTTCCATTGAGGACAGACAAGGAAGCCCATCTAGGGAAAGTGACCTAAAGTCAGGTAACGGAGTGCAAGTCAGAGACAAACCCTAATCCAGTTATTGGAGAACCCACATGAAGACCAATCCGCACATCTGCTACATATGAGTAGGGGGTCTAGGTCAGGGCCATGCATGCTCCTTCGTTAATGAGAAAATCTCTGTGAGCCACATTACTCCAGGTTTGTTTCTTCTGAAGGTCCTGACTCCTCAAACTCCTTCAATCCTTCCCTTGACTTTTTCACAAGATTCCCTGAGCTCTGTCTAATGTTTGGTGATGGGTCTCTGCATCTATTTCTATCAGCTAATAGATGATTCTCTCAGATGACCCATGTGCTGGGCTCCTATCAGCAAGCATAGCAGAATTTCAATAATAGTGTCAGGGATGACCCTCTCACAAGGGGAGAGTCTCAATTTGGGCCAGTCATTAGTTGGCCATTCCCTCAAAGTCTGCTCCATCGTTATTCCTGCACATTATGTCAGCAGGGCAAATTTTGTCTCAAAGGTTTTGTGGGTGGGTTGGTATTCCTCTCCTTCCACTGAAAGTTCTGATGAGACGTGATGTGCCAGGCTGTGTTGGTGTCCATGGTGAGAGTGTCCATTCGCTGAGCAGTCAAGGAGGGAGTAGGAGGAAGGGGTTAGAACTTGGAGAAGAGGAGGGAGGGGAGCTATGATCAGGATGCAAAGTGAAGAAATAAATGAATGAGAAAAGGAAATCATCATATCAAATATTAAATTATAAAAGCAAAAATGTTATTTATAAAAAATAATGTTTACAATATGTATTTGTTTTATATAAATTTAGTTGTGAATATATTCCTGATAAGTTGTATTATAAAAGCAATATATTTAATAATGTTACTGATAGTGATGTTAAAGAACGTTCAAAGAATCCATTTCTATTCTTAAAAGTCATCACTTACTAATTTAATTTTCTTTATTTTAATATTAATTCTCAATATTTGATTCAGTGATCTCAGAATGAATGTATCATGAAATGGAAAGAAGCTGTACAATTTGTTCTCGTAGCAAAAACAATCCATTTATAAATAGACTAATCTATATGGAGAGGCATGTCTTCTAAATTGCTACAAGAAATTCCAAGGCTGGTTTCCCAAGAGGAGGCAAATGCTTTTATTTTTCTGGTTAGGGCTTGATATTTTCACAGAGGGTCATTGTAATGATCACAGGTAATGTATCACCAGGATCTTGTATGTTCTGAATTTATGACAGAGATGTATTTGTCAAACTCCATGAAGACACTCTGTGGTTGTTTGTGCAGGATTACTTCTGCTGGAAGTCTAACAGACAGAGGTCATTTAATAAACTCTTCACTACTAGTTAAAATGATATCCTACTGATGCCATCTGGACATCTGTTGGAATCAAGTTTAGCTCCTGTGTTAGGAACATGAGTTGAGCCAGTGAATAGCTTCCTAAACAGAGTGGTTTGAGGAAAAGTGGTTAATAAGCACACTGGTAGACTGGTTATACTTCCCTCTTATCATTTGACAAGACATAAGTTTAATAGTGTAGATGATTTTAATAGCAATGCATTTTTAAAACTCTTGGAAAGTAAAATAAGTATTTTAAACTTTTCCATTTGCCTAATAAACAGGCATGCTAACAATTACTTTTTTTTTATCTGCATAGATGGTAGTCCTCTATAATTTCACCAATTTAAATCCACATGCATAGGGTCATTTGTACAATCATTCAGTCTTTGTTTCCTTGGTAACCGACTACTCAAGAGATGAAAAATGGCCACCCACTTTCTTTGCCTCTGTTATTTGATCCTGCAGTAATCCATGTAATTCATATGCCTTTCCCTTTTCTTACTGCTCATATTCAGTTGTGGTTTTAAAGTAGTTTAGAATCTGATTTTCATTTAATATTTTATACAATCTTAAAATAGAGATGTTAGTGACATTCACATGGTAAAATTCTTCACTGGTATAATTCATATTGAAATTCTAAACTCCATTATAGGAGAAATTCACAATACTATCATATAATTTTTGAAAATTACTGGGTAATAAAATTATATCTAGAGAGGTAGGTATATAAAATTACATTGAAAAGTCTGTTTTAATATTGATTTTTATATGAAATAATAATTTGTAATATATAATCAAAGGAACATTGGTACCATTAAAATTATAAATGATTTTATACTAAGTTAAAGTATATTTAAATGACTATGCTATTGCTTATGATCATGAATATGGACTGGCCTGAACATAACTCCTTCTAGAATTTAGTATTGCTAGAATATTCATACCAGAAAAGTGTCTTATACACAAGTAAATTGTTGGTAAATATTATGTATAAAGTATAATTGATTTTTCCTATGAATTCCTTTACAATTGTACTAATATCCTTATCTAGCATGTTCAAGGCACACACTTGATGAAATTGTTCATTATTTTGCCTGTATAATAAAGCACAGTGTGCAGTATGACGTATGCAGTATGAAGGCCAATAGTTAGCCAGAAAAGAGGTTCCATCCTTGGAGCTGGACACACGATGAACTGCTACGGAGCATAAGATGTGATTTCTAGCTAGCTGGTAGCAAATGGAATTTAGATATAACTTGTATATCATTCTAAAGTGAATTAGTAAAACTGTCTTGTAATCTTGTATATTTAATGAACTTATTTATTGACAATAGAGCCTTTCCATGTGTGTACTGTACATACACATAGAGAAAAACCATTGTAACCTCTTATCCGTTACATTATTTACTTCTTTGAAATTTCCCTGATTGATGAAAAGAATAAAAAAGTAATATATTATTTTTGTTCTGCTTTAATATTATTTTTAGTTTATATATTTACATTTCACATGTTATCCCTTTTCCCAGTTAGCCCGTCTCCCATTCCCCTCCACCTGTGCCTATAAAGATGCTCCCACTCCCACAGATGCACTCCTGCCTCCCCAACCTGGCATTACCCTATACTGGGTTTTCAAGTCTTCACAGGAGCAAGGTCTTCTCCTCCTATTGAAGCCAAACAATGCCATCATCTTCTACATGTTTGGCTGGAGCCATGGGTCCCTCCATGTGTACTTTTTGGTTGATGGTTTAGTCCCTGGGAGCTCTGGGGGGGGGGTCTGGTTAGTTGATATTGTTGTTCTCCCTATGAGGTTGCAAATTTCTTCACCTCCTTCAGTCCTTTCTTTAACTCCTCCATTGGTGTCCCCCTGCTCAGTCTGATGGTTAGTTGTAAATATCTTAATCTGTATCAGTAAGGTTCTGGCAAAGCCTCTCAGGAGGCATCCACATCTGGTGCCTGTCCGTCAGCGCTTTTTGACATCAGCAATAGTGACTGGGTTTGATGTCTGCATATGGGATGTATCCTTAGATGGGACAGTCTCTAGATGTCCTTTCGTTCAGTCTCTGCTCCATTCATTATCCCTGTATTTCCTCCTGTATTTTGTTTACCCTTCTAAGAAGGACTGATGCATCCACATTTTGGTCTTCCTTCTTCAGCTTCATTGGTCTGTCAATTATATCTTGGGTATTCCAAACTTTTTGGTTAATATCCACTTATCAGTGAGTGCATACGATGTGCATTCTTTTCTGACTAGGTTACCTTACTCAGTATGATTTTTTTCTAGATTCATCCATTTGCCTAAGAATTTCATTAAGTCATTGTTAATAGCTGAGCAGTACTCCATTGTGTAAATGTACCACATTTTCTGTTTCCATTCTTGTGTTGAAGGATATTTGGGTTCGTTCTAGCTTCTGGCTATTATAAATAAAGCTGTTATGAACATAGTGGAGCATGTGTCTTTGTTATATGTTGGAGCATCATTCATCATTTGGGCGTATGTCCAAGAGTGGTATAGCTGGGTCAATTAATGTATTATTAATAACAATACACAGAGAAATTTATAGTCCATTGTAGAAAGCATATCAGTCATAATAATGACTTTTATGAATTTAATCACAGCTCTCTTACAAATATTTACTCGTTATCTTTTCATAAATAATGTCAACAGATCGATATTTCTCAGGGGAAACATATACTTTGAGTTATTTAAGCTATAAAATAAGTGATTTTTTCTTTAAAGAAATGTTTTTCTTTTTTTCTTCAATTTTTATATTAAGTTATTCATTTACTTTATATCCTGACCTCAGCTTCTCTTCCCTCATCTCCTTCAAGTCCATTTCTCTTATCCTACTTTCTCTTATTCTACTCCTCCTCCCTTTCTCCTAAGAAGAGGGGTATCCACCCGTGGACATCAACTTGGTATATCAAGTTGCAGTAAAACTAGGGCCATCTTTGTAATGCTGAGTCTAGATAAGGAATTTCGGTTAGAAGAAAAGAATCCAAAGCCAGTCAGTCAATGTAGTCAGACAGCCCCTGCTCCCACTATTACACATTCCATATGTAGATGCAGCTACACCACTAGTACACATGTGTGGAGGACCTAGGTCCATCTCAAGCCTGTTCTCTGGTTGGCAGTTCAGCTTCTATGGGCTCAGGTTGGGTTCTGTTTTCTTGTGTCCTTGATGCATCTTCCTCCTTCAACCCTTCCTCCCCCTCTTCCACAGGATTCCCTGGGCTCTCACTAATATTTGGTTTTGGGTCTTTGAATTTGTTTCCATCAATTGCTGTGTGAAACCCATCCGATGAAAGCTATGAAAACAAATAGGAAAATTGTACCTTTTATATCAGTGTTCATAGAATAGAATTTCTCAGTAATATATATAACATATATAATTATATATATATATATATGTATATATATATATGTTCGAATAAACAACTATAAGTAATCTGTGTCAATTATAAATAGTATCTCATGAATAGTCCTCATAGTGCATCTTTAAGTATTTTCTTTAAAAAAAAGTTTTGGATCTTGTCAATTTTGAAACATATTTAATCTTAATCACACAGACCACTCAGTATACTTTTGAATAAATATGAAAAAATACTTCTGTATATGTTACTTTTCATTGAAATAATGGAATTAACTTTTATGAAAGGTTCTTGGCAGTTCAACCTATTGAATTCTTGAAGGTTGAGAATTTGTTTCCAGACATTTTCTGTATCATTATGTAGAACTTAATTGTTTTACTTATTATTTTGACTGTTCATTTACTGCTATGATAGTTTTCTTTTGAAATAACCTTATTTTAAGTGTAACTTACAAATATGTCAAAAAACTGCTGATTCTCACTTACTCTTCAGTTCTGGAGTTGCCAAGATATTATATTGTAGTGGTAAAGTTATTAAAAATAATCATTAGACGACAAAAACACAAGCTACAAAACTCATTTAAATGTCAGTGTCATATCTACTAATCACTCCTTCTAAGCAGGAGTCAAGTACTGCATGCCACTGTCCTCTGTCTCCCTGTACCCACCACTCTATATGCCTTTGAATTTCTTAGCATACCTGCTTACTACCTACATCAAACATCACAAACTTAGTTTTATCTACTGTTTTCTAATAATGAGAATGGAAGTATGCATTTTCTGGCAACACATTGCATCAATGAATGCTCTTCTGTTCAAATAGTATTAGATGTGTGGGGTCAAGAAGCATAATGCCGCAATACTCTGTTCTGTTCATCAAGATATGTTCAGTTCATTTATTTTACATTCAGAAGTTAATATATCCCCCTTTGTTGGAATTAAGTCACAAGGCTATACTTTATTTAAGGACATGACACTTTAGGTGCATCTTCTTGGAGAGATTACAATACACTATTTTAATGTATTAAAACCAGCTGAGTTCTTTTTTACATTTATTTTAGTATGTATGTATATATGTATGTATGTATTTATTTATTTACTTCTACACTCCAGATTTTATTCCCCTCCCATTCCACCACAGAGAGTTCCACATCCTATACCTCTCCCCCCCACCCCTAGTCTCCACAAGGATGTCCCCACCCCATCCACCCCACCAAACCTCTAAACTACCTGGACCTCCAGTCTCTTGAGGGTTAGGCACATGTTCTCTGACTGAATCCAGACCAGGGAGTTCTCTGATGTATTTGTGTTGGAGGCCTCTTCTCAGCTGGTATATGCTGCCTGGTTGATGATCCAGTGTCTGAGAGATCTCAAGGGTCTAGGTTAATAGAGACTGCTGGTCCTTCTATAGTGTTGTCCTTCTTAGCCTCCTTTACCTTTTCCCTAAATCAACCAGAGCGGTCAGCAGCTTCTGTTCATTGGTTGGGCACACATATCTACATTTGACTCTTTCAGCTTCTTGTTGGTTTTTTTTTGGAGAGCAGTCATGATAGGTCCTTTTTTTTTTTTTTTTTTTTTTCCGGATCTGGGGACCGAACCTTGAGCTTCCTAGGCAAGCGCTCTACCACTGGGCTAAATCCCTAACCCCGATAGGTCCCTTTGTGTGAACTCCCCATAGCTTCTGTAATGGTGTCAGGTCTTGGGGCCTCCCTTTGAGCTGAAACCTACTTTGGGCCTGTCACTGGACCTTTTCCTCAGGGTCTTCTCCATTTCCATCCTTGCATTTCTTTCAGACAGAAAGAATTGTGGGTCAGAGCTTTCTTTAGCTGCGGGATAGCCACTCCATTCCTCACTGCTGGAGGTGAATTCAATAAGTTCCCTCTCCCCACTTTAGGGCCTTTAATCTAGGGTCCCCTCACTGCCCTTTGACTCCTGAGAGTCTCTTACTTCCCAGTTCTCTGGTACATTCTAGAGGGTTCTCCCGAACCTCCTTCCACCCAAGGTCACCTGTTTCCATTCTTTCTACTGGCACTAAGGACTTCAGTCCTTTTTCCCCACCCTATACTAGATTGTGTTCCTCTCTCCCCCCACCTCATCCCCTTTGCCTCCCCCTGTCCCTTCCCCCTTGTATTTGCTTTCTTCTCTCTCCCAAGTGAAACTGAGAGGTCCTCACTTAGGCCCTTCAGTTTGCTGACCTTTTTGAGCTCTGTGGACTCTATCTTGGGTATTCTGTACTTTTGTGTGTGTGTGTGTGTGTGTGTGTGTGTGTGTGTGTGTGTGTGTGTGTGTGTGTAATATGCACTTATTAGTGAGAACATACTGTATATGTCCTTTTGGGTCTCAGGCCCATTCATTGGCCTGCAAAACTCAGAATGTCCTCGGTTTTAATAGCTGAGTAGTACTCCATTGTGTAAATGAACCAGATTTTCTGCATCCATTCTTCTGTCGTGGGACATCTGGTTTGTTTCCAATATCTGGCTATCACAAATAAGGCGGCTATGAACATAGTGGAACATGTGCCTCTGTGGCATGGTAGGGTAGCTTTGGGGGATATTCCCAAGAGTCATATTTCTGGGTCTTTGAGTTCTCAAAGCACAGAGAAAGAGCATATGGAGACAACTTCATTATATTCAAGCATTCAATGATTTTCACATTCATTCATAAATCTAGCTTCAGAAAAAAACTGCTGATGTAATCTTATAGTGATTTTCAATTCTTTTTATTTCCTTTGCAGGACTCAAATTTAAATTGTTCCAGAAGAATGTTTTTTTTTCTCTCATGCATTTACTAAACTATTTATTTGTATTAATATAAATTTATGGAATACCTTTAGTATTCAATATTTATTTTGTTTGTATGTTATTCCAGCTTCTACCGTAATTTTTTCACATCACTACTCTGTCCTTTTGACATATCTGTGTTTGGTTAAAGGTGTGCATGTATGGGTATGTATATATGTTTACGTGTGGAAGGCTGCAACTTCCTGGAATTACCATAATCACTAGTCTCATGTTGTATCCTCTCTAGTTCTAGAGCTTTAATTTCTTCAAAGAATCTAATTCTATTTATTTGAAAATGACATCAGAAAGCAAAGTTTTACTGTGGGCCCTATGAACATAAAGTTATTTTAATGTAATGCATGAGGGTAAATCTCGTTATGCAAAAGTCCTATAGTAATTTGTGTATTTATAGTTCTGGGTATATATGCATAGTAGATTAAATGAATATCAAAATGTGTGGTTTAATTTTATTTGAGAGACAAAATTTCTACAATGGCTATCCCATTCTTGCATTGGAATTTATTTCTCAGCTGATGTTGTTTCATATTATGGCAAATATGTTTATCAAACTCTCCAATAAATACATATATGGGAAGCACTTTCAGATTGTAAACACAATTCAGAACCATTATTGGATAATGATGAGGAAGGCACATGATGATAGAATTGTAAGAAAACACACAAGAGAAATGAATTTAATAATTCATGTTTATAGACATATATTTTGACATTCAGTTTATATTTATTCAACTAAAATGATGGAAATGAAACAATAGCTTCAGTTGCCACAATTATGAAGTAGAATTAAATCTACAATCTACACACATTCTTGAGTTGCTCTAACATCCTTGCATCCACATACTGTTTTTATAAAGAAATATTCATTCTTTGGCATATTAGTATTGTGATTTTCAAAGTCATAAAGGCATTCTTTATATCAAAAGATATTTATACTCAAATGTTTTTGTTTGTAAATTTTGTATATTTTTACTGGTGATTTTAATCCACACTTTCTACCTTCCCCATGATGCACCTCACAATTTCAGCGTTACATTTTCATAACTCAGTGATTCCAGTGAGAGCTACTCATTCAGATAAAAACAAAGATTGCTAAATCCATGATTACTGTTTCATTGTGTAGATGTATCATTGTTTCTTTATCCACTCTTCAGTTGAGAGTCATTTAGATGGCTTCCAGTTTCTGGCTATCCCAAAAAAAAAGCTGTTATGAACATAGTCATTGTGAGTTGGTAGAGTATCTTTTGTGTGTATGTCCAGGAATTGTATAGCTAGGTCTTGAAGTAGAGCTATTCCAAGTTTGCTGAAGAATGCCAAATTGATTTGCAAAGTGTTTGTACAACTTTGCACTCCCATCAGCAATGGAGGAGGGTTCCTATTGCTCCACATCCTTGCCAACATGTGTTATCACTTGAGGGATTTTTTTTTCTCTCACTCATTCTGTCCAGTGTAAGAGATTTCTCAGTTGTTTTGATTTTCATTTCTCTGATAACTAAGGACTTTTCCTTTAAGTGTTTCTCTGACATTCCCCTGTTGAAAATCCATTTAGCTCTGTATACCACTTTTAAAATTAAGTTAGGTTGATTGTTTGTGTTTAACTTTATGAGATCTATATAAATTTTGGATATTAGCCCTATGTCAGATGTGGATTGGTGAATTCTTTTCCAATCTGAAGGTTGCCATTTTGTCCTATAGACAGTGTCCTTTGCCTTACAGCTTGCTTCTTAGTTCTATCTGCTTAGAAAACCTTTCCCAGTCTTTTACTCTGAGGCAATGTCTATCTTTATTGCTGAGGTGTGTGGCTTGTACATAGCAGAATGATGGATGCTGTTTTAGCATCCATAGTGTTAGCCTATGTCTTTTTATTGGGGAATTGAGTGTGTTTATGTTGAGAAACATTAATGACCAGTGATTGTTACTTCCTGAAATTTTGATGTTGGTGGTGTAAGTGTGTGTGTGTGTGTGTGTGTGTGTGTGTGTGTATGTGTGTGTGTGCGTGTGTGTGCTTCCCTTGTTTTTGCTGGTATTTAGTTACTTATTTCCTAAGTTATTGGAAGTAATTATCCTACTTTGGTTGGAATTCTTCTAGAAATTTTTGGGGGGCTAGGTTTGTGCATAGATATTGAATGAATTTGAATTTGTCTTGACATATCTTGTTTCCTCCCATCTATAGTGATTGAGAGTTATGCTGGGCGTAGGAGTCTAGGTTGGCATTTATGATTTTAAAAACAAATTCCATCTAGGTCCTACTAGTTTTAGTGGATCTGCTGAGATGTTGGGTATAATACTGATAGGTGTGCATTTGTGTGTTATTTGACTTTTTTTCTTTGGATACTTTTTTATTTACATTTCGAATGTTATTCCCTTTCCCAGTTTCCTGAACATAAGCCCACTATCCCATCCCCCTCCCGTTCTTCTATAAGGTTGTTGTTACACTCCCCATCAACCCCACTGCCAACCCCCACCCCAGACATTTCCCTACACTGGAGATCCAACCTTGACAAGACCAAGGGCTTCTCCTTCCATTGCTACCCAACAAGGTCATCCTCTGCTACATATGCAGCTGAAGTCATAGTTCAGTCCATGCAAAGTCTTTAGGTATTGGTTTAGTCCCTGGGAGCTCTTGTTGGTTGGCACTTTTGTTCTTATGAGGTTGTAAGCCCCTTCAGCTCTTTCAATCCTTCCAATAATTCCTCCAACACAGGTCCAGTCCTCTGTTCAATGGTTTGCTGCTAGCATTCCCCTCTGTATTTGACATGCTCTGGCTGTGTCTCTCAGGAGACATCTATATCCTGTTCCAGTCAGCATGTACTTTTTAGCTTCATCAATCTTATCAGGTTTGGCGAATGTATATATATATGGGCCACATGTGGGGTAGGTTCTGAATGGCCATTTCCTCAGTCACTGCTCCAAAATTTGCCTCCATTTCCCTCTTATGAATATTTTTGTTTCCCCTTTTAACAAGGACTGAAGCATCAACACTTTGGTCAACCTTCTTCTTGAGCGTCATGTGGTCTGTGAATTGAATCTTGGATAACTCGAGCTTTTAGGTTAATATCCACATATTAGTGAGTGCATACCAAGTATGTTCTCCTGTGATTGGGTTACCTCATTCAGGATGATTTTTTTTTCTACTTCAAACCATCTGCCTATGAATTTCATGAAGCCATTGATTTTGATAGCTAAGTAGTATTCCATTGTGTATATGTACCATATTTTCTGTATCGATTCCTGTATTGAAGGATATCAGCATTCTTCTGGCTATTATAAATAAGACTGCTATGAACTTAGTGGACAAGTGTCTTTGTTGTATGTTGGAGCATCTTTGGGTATATGCTCAGGAGACGTATAGCTGGGTCCTCAGGTAGTGGGATGTCCAATTTTCAGTCCAATGTCCAGAGTGATTTCCAGAATGGTTGTACCAGTATGCAATCTCACCAACAATGGAGGAGTATTCCTCTTTCTCCACATCCTTGCCAGCATTTGTTGTCACCTGAGTTTTTATCTTAGCCATTCTGACTGTTGCAAGGTGGAAACTCAGGGTTGTTTTGATTTGTATTTCCCTAATGACTAGGGATGTTGGACATTTCTGTAGGTACTTCTCAGCCATTTCATATTCCTCAGCTGAGAATTATTTGGTTAGCTCTGTACCCCATTTTTAATAGGGTTATTTGGCTCTATGGAGTCTAACTCCTTGAGTTCTTTATATATTTTAGATAGTAGCCCTGTATCAAACATGGGGTTTGTAAAGATCTTTTCCCTATCTGTTGGTTGATGTTTTGTCCTAATGACAGTGCCCTTTGCCTTACAGAAACTTTGCAGTTTTTTGAAGTCCCATTTGTCGATTCTTGATCTAAAAGCATAAGCCATGGATGTTTTGTTCAGGAAATTTTCCCCAGTGCTCATGTTATTGAGACTCTTCCCCACTTTTTCTTCTATTAGTTTGAGTGTATAAGGTTTGATGTGGAAGTCCATGAACTACTAAGACTTAAACATTGTACAGGGCAACAAGAATAAATCGATTTGCTTTCTTCTACATGCTGACCTCCACTTTAGCCAGCACCATTTGTTGAAAATGCTATCTTTTTTTCCATTGGATGGTTTTAGCTACTTTGTCAAAAATCAAGTGACCATAGGTATGTGGGTTCATTTCTGGGTCTTCTATTCCACTGATCTACCTGCCTTTCTTTGTACCAATACCATGCAGTTTTTATCACTATTGCTCTGTAATACTGCTTGTGGTCAGGGATGGTGATTCCTCCAGAAGTTCTTTTATTGTTGAGTACAGTTTTCACTATCATGGGTTTTTCACCTTTTTGTTTTAAACACAGTGTTTCTCTAAGTAGCTTATCTTGTCTTTAATCCAACTACCCTGATTCTTCTATCTCATGGTAGTTTTCACCAATGCATTGAAACTGAGTCTATCATCCACATTCCTGGATAGGACTCATACACAAGAGTACTTGACCAGCACACATAAATTCCATGGTTAAAATGTTTTTGTTTTTGTTCTTGTTTTGTGCGTGTGCATGTGCGTGCATGTGTGTGTGTGTGCGTGCATGTGTGTGTGTGTGTGTAGACCTGTTGTTTGTGTTATTTGTCATTTTTTTAATCTTCATTATTTATTTGAAGTAGTTCTACTGCTTGTTATTTTGAGAGGGAGAATTGGGTGTGGAGGGTGGGAGGGAGGCTCTGGTTTGGGGCAAAATACGATTAAAATATAACATATAGTTACTTAAAATTAAAGCAAAACTTTAAACTAGCATATGTTATCTCATTGTCAATGAAAGTTTGCTAAGATTAAAAAAATAATAATGTTTTACCCCTTTTGGAGGTATTTTATACTGTTTGCATTCTGTAGTGTGAGCTATGAATTGTGGGGATTAACAGAGGTTATGCTTATAAAGAAAAATAACAAATAAGATGCAAACCTAGAATGTTTAAGTATTATACAAATGCAACCCTGACACAAGCAAACTGAAGAATAGGAGGGGAATCATTTATGCAAGTTAGAGGAAAACTTTTACATTGGACAGTGAAGCCCAATCTTGAATGTGTTTAAAAATCTCAATTCTATCCTTTGCATTTTTACTAACACATACATTTTCAGAAATGGATGTTCTTGAATAAAAATCACTGAGCTAATGTGTTAAAATAATTTGAATCTATAGTTTTTCATCAGGTAAGAAATTAAAAGGAATGACTGTGCCTACAAGTTTTGACACATTTTATTATTTCTTAAAGTAGGAAATGGGATATGTTGTGTTTCTGTAAAATTCAAAAAGAAAATGTTAATATTCTAACTCTAAAGAACTAAGCATTTTGCAAAACTATAAATTATACCCTAAAACATGGATAATTTATTGTTTTTCTCCTAACAAATAGGCTGGAGAAATGGGTTGGCTAAGGATATTACTGCTCTAGAAGAGGATTAGAGTTAGGCTCACAGTACTCATATGTCAGCTCACAAACTGGGTAGGACCAGAAAGAATTAATTCTAAAGTAATCAGATAGCTAGAGAGACAGGTCTTACATTTGATCTGACTGTTCTTTGAATGTTTCCACATTAGACCTGAGATAGTTTACTCCCATGCCTTCATGTCTTTTTAAGACCCCATCAGGGTGCTAGGCTAAATACATGCCAGTAAAATAACTTTCATCCCTTATCAACTGATAACTACCCCCTCCACACACACAGAGGACCCGCTAATGGACTAAGTAGGCTTTATTTGCAGGAATTAAAAAGTCTTGTGACTTACCCAGTCAAGTCTCTGCATCTTTGAAAATGCCTACTGGGCTAAATGAATTCTGTTTGTTCAACTCAAGAAAAAATGTAATCCAGTCCAGCCCACTATAAACATGTGTGTGTGTGTGTGTGTGTGTGTGTGTGTGTGTGTGTGTGTGTGTGTGTGTGTGCCTGTATGTTGTTGCTGTTGTTATGGTTTGTCTAGGGAGTGGCACTATTTGATGATGTGGCTCTGTTGGAGTAGGTAAGGTATTGCTGTGAGAAGCCTGGTCGTGCTTTTGTTTGGAAGAAATGTGAATTTGGGGATATTGGATGTGGAGTATAGTGGAATGCTCTAAGTGGTGCTTAATGATCTATCATAGTAGGAATATGGAAGATTTTCTTGATGAGAATGATTTGAACTGTGGAAATCTGGCCCAAGATGTTTCCGTGGAGAAGCACTTCAGTATGTGGCCTACTACGTTTTTGTAGTGTATTTGGTGAAAATTGTGGCTAATTTTTGCCCTTGTCTGAAAAGTCTGCCTGAGGCTCAGGTGGATAGATTCGGATTAATTGAGAAAGGAAGTTTCATGAACTCCCATCATAGACTCTGTTCTCTGGTTAAGTCTCATGAAGAATATTTTGAATAAGCAAAGCCATCTTATAAAGGAAAAATATAAAATATATGGTTTGAGTATTAAATGACCACTAGGAATTGAAATGGAGCTGAATTCTGTGTTCAAAGATATTAATTTGAATTAAGGGAGTCTTGATCATGGGGTTAGATCCCACCCAGCTAAGTTTACATCCAGGTATTATAGTACAAGTCTTTAATCACAGAAGGCAAAGGAAAGAAGATCTCTAAGTTCAAGGCCAGCCTTGGCAGAGCATGTTTCTAGATGAAGAAAAGCTTAAATCATGGCATGGTGTTACACGCTTTAAATCCAAGGAAGGAGAGCCATGAAGATCTCTGAGTGCTAGGTCAATCTGCAGAGCAAGTTTCAGGTCAGCCAAGCTGGGCAGTGAAGCAGTTGAAAAACAGAAAGTTAGTGATAATGTAATAGATCAAGGGGACCATTCCAGCTTGGCAAGCAGAAAATATTTGGCAGCTTAAGCCTCTTTAAAGTCGAGAGGAAGAAGCTACTGGAACAATTGAAGTTGGTTAGCTGGAGCTAAGAAATTAGCAGTCGTTAAGAAGAGACCAGCATCACTGAGGTGAAATCTTCTAGGGAATATTTTGAGAACACAAAGAAGCTGTGATCCAGAGATAACCAAGGTTGTATTTCTTGCTGTAGCTTCATTTCCTAAAGTGTAATTGTTACCCAGATGCTACTGGTTTTGAAGGCATGGAGAGATCATGGAGAGCAGTTGGGGCTGGACACTTCTGAAGTAGGTGTTACTTCTGGTGAAGACCATTGAGGTTTCTTCTGAGAAATAATATTTCCCTTTGCTATATGTCTCTTTGTTTTAAATACAACAATCTTTTCTGTTTAACATATATATATATATATATATATATACAATATAGACATTTATCAGATTAAAATTAATCAATTCATCATATTTTTATCAACTCTTGGATTTTTCAATAAAGTATTCCCACTCAGAAATATGCATTTCTTTCTAACCTGGCAGTGACTATGTAGGTCAGTGTTTCATCTAAACAAATTCCCAAATATACATTAACTAAGTCATTCTGATTCTCTTCTCTCTATGATTGGATTTGTTTTAAATCAAGTTATGAGCTTCCTCTGAATTTGTCTGAGATAAGACATTTGAATCTAAATATAGTGATTTCTTCAAAACAAGGATACATTCAGAATGTTCTTTGCAGTGATGAATATCTTTAAACTGCATTTGTTATAAGTGGGGTAAATTATTGTATTCCATCTTAGAGACATGTCATGCTGAGGTGGTGTTTTAAAAATGAAGTCATTCTTTAGCTATCTTTACTGAACTCACTTCAAAAGGTTTAAACTTTAAATATATTCATTCCAGGAATGAACAAAAATTCTTCAGATAAAGTGACTGAATCTCTTCTGGCTGGGAATATTTATTTATTTCAAAATTGATAATCAGTGTGTAAGGCACTTTTCCCCCTGACAAGACAGGTGAATAGAATAGGGGGGAGAGGATCAAGCAGGAAGAGAATAAGACACAAAAATTAGGGATATTTCACTTCAGAAAAACAGAATAAGCTGAAGTTTAGAAGAGTTGGTAAGTTTGATAAATAGGAGGAAAACATAATCGGATATTTATATTAAAAATAAAGCATGTTAAACTGTGATAAATAAATGGGAAGTAGAGGACCATGTTTTAAAGATAAGAGTGGTTTATAATAATTCAAACACAAGACAATTTAAGATAATGGCAGAGAGAAGAAGAGAGTATCTCAAGAAAGAATTAAAATTGCAACAGGACATTTGCTTATTAGGATTGGAAGACAACAATATTGGCAGATAATGGGTACTGACTTCTTTTTAAATGTTGATGGGTAAAAGTAAATACATTTAAAGGTATTTTGCAGTATCAGTTTTAGACATGGACAGTTTGACATGTTTGCAAGTTTCCAAGTGAAAATATCGATTTTTCTGTTTCTAAGAATACCTAAAGTCCAAGAAAAAACAACACAAAACTAAACAGAAAAATGTATGTCAAATCTTGCTTACGGCCCACATCTACAGGCTGCTTGCCTCAGAAAAAGTCTGCAGCAATCAAAGATAGAGTTGAAAATCTTGTCCAAATACCCATGCCAGCTGGGACAACCATGGGGCCCATACAGACTTGGGATCCACCTCCTCCCAAACCCCAGATCCACCTTTCTTCCAGTCAGATTTCTTCCTGGGCCAGATAAGCAGCCAGATATCTGCCCATACATACAACTTAAGTTCCTCCCAGGAGGTCCACAGTAACAAGACACAGTGCCCAGCTGACATTGGGTTCACCTGCCCTATGGAGCTCAACCTTCCTACTGGTCTGCTTTTCTACCTAAGCCGATCAGTGGGCAAAGTACCCTCTCACACCCCACAGCTTGCCTGCCTGCCAGGAAGCCCTTAGTTGCCAAGATACAAACTATCTACTTTCTAGAAGGTCTACAGTTAACAGGGACACAGAGCCTGCTCTCACCAGAGACAGAAGGGACCTACCCTGACCAGAGACAACACTGTGTGCCTCCAAGGAGACACCCAAGCCAGTTAACACCAGAGATAACCAGAATATCAGAGGCAAGCATAAGACCATAATTAACAGAAAAGAATGCAACCGGAAACCATGAGAACACATTTCTCCCACCACAGCATGCTGTGGATATCCCAACATGCCTGAAAAGCAAGATAATGGCTTAAAAATCCCATCTCAAGGAGTTGATAGAGACCTTTAAAGAGTTTATAAAGAACTCCTTTAAAGAAACACAGAAAAACCACAGGTAAACAGGTAGAAGCCATTAAAGAAGAAACAAAAAAAATCCCTTACAGAAATATAGGAAAATACAATAAAGTAAGTGAAGGAATGGAACAAAATGATCCAAGAATTATAAATGGAAATAGAAATTATAAAGAAGACACAAAGAGAGGCAACCATGGAGATATACGACTTAGGAAAGATCAGAAATTATAAAGTTAAGCATCACCAACACAATACAAGAGATAGAGAAAATCTCAAGTATAGACAATGCCATAGAAAGCATTGACACATTGGCCAAAAAAAATATAAAAAATAACAAAGTGTAAAAGTCTCCTAACCCAAAATTCTCCTAACCCAAGAAACTAAAGACACAATAAAATTAATCAAACTTAACAATAGTAGGATTAGAAGAGGATGAAGCATTCCAGATCAAAGAGCCAGAAAACATCTTCAGCAAAATCACAGAAGAAATCTCCCCTAAGGAAAGAGATGGCCATAGGTGTACAGAAACCCCTACAGAACAACAAATAGATTGGACCACAAAAGAAAACTGTCTCCTTACATAACAATCAAAACACTAAATGCACAGAACAAAGAAAAAAACATTAAAAGTTATAAGAGGGAAAGGTGAAGTAACATACAAAGACAGACATATCAGAATTATACCAGATTTCTCAAAAGAGACTCTAAAAACTAGAAGATCCAGACTGTAAGAGAAACAAATGTCAGTTCAGGATACTCAGTGAAACTCTCATTCACCATAAATGGATAAACCAAGATGTTCCAAGGCAAAACCAAATTTAAGCAATATCTTTCTAATAATCCATGCCTACAGACAATACTGTAATGAAATATCCAATAAAAGAAAGTAGCTACACACAAGAAAGTAAAAGAAATTAAACATTTCACAAAAAAACCCAATAGAAGAAAATCATACACCATAACATAATACCACCTCTATTAAACATAAAATAACAGGCACTAATAATCATCTAACTTCAATATTTTTCAACATCAATGGACTCAACTTTCCAATAAAAACATACAGGATAATAATAGGGCCTAGCATTTTGCTACATACAAGAAACACACCTGTACCGACTGGTTTTATGTGTCAACTTGACACAAGCTAAAGTTATCACAGAGAAAGAAGCCTCAGTTGAGGAGATGCCTCCATGAGACCCAGCTGTCATTTTCTAAACTAATGATCTAGGGGTCAGGACCCAGCCTGTTGTGGGTGGTGCCATACCTGGGCTGTTAGTCTTGATTTCTATAAGAGAGCATGCTGAGCAATCCAGGGGAAGTAAGTCAGTAAGAAACATCCCTCCATGGTCTCTACATCAGCTCCTCCTTCCTGACTTACTTGAGTCAATCAGGTGCCCAGGATTCAAGAGGTCATGCAAAGTAGAGGCTTGGCACCATGAAGAGAGCCTTTGAGAGGCTATTGGTGAAGTCTAGTTGCAGCAGAAGATAACAGTGTTTTGAGGATACCATTACCATGTGATGACCAACAAGGGCAGCAGCATAAGTGGAGAAAGGCATCTGGAGACTAGAAGACATGGTGTGGGCTAAAAACTGGAGAAGTGACCCAAGCCCTTGGCAGCTCAGAAGAACTCATGGGTGGATCCCAGACAATGGATGGTTAGAATTTGAATTTTTTAATTATGACTGTGCCCTAATATTTTTCCCTCTTGAAGGGAGATAGTGTTTTAGTGGAACCCACACTTAAGAGACTTTGAATTGAAAACAGACTTTCAATTTTAAATGAGATTGGATATTTTAAAGGGATTGAAATTTTAACATGTAAGAATTTGTAAAGACTGGGACTTTTAATCTTGGGGATGAATTAGAAAGTAAGGGCAGAGGCTTAATAGTGAAGTGTTTGTGTGTCAAGTTGACAAGGGGCCAGTTGTACTGGCTAGTTTTATGTGTCAACTTAAAGCAAGCTGAAGTTATCACAGAGGGAGGAGACTCAGTTGAGAAAATACCTCCATGAGACCCAACTGTAAGGCATTTTCTCAACTAGTGATCGAGGTCAGGACCCAGCTCACTGTGAGTGGTGTCATCCCTGGGCTAGTAGTCTTGGTTTCTATAAGAGAGCAAGATGAGTAAGCCAGGAGAAGCAAGTCAGTAGGAAACATCCCTCCATGGCCTCTACATCAGCACCTCCTTGACCTACTTGAGTTCCAGTCCTGACTTTCTTTGGTGATGAACAGCTATGTGAAATTATAAGCTGAATAAATAGTTTCCCAACCAACTTGCTTCTAGATCATGATGTTTGTGCAGAAATAGAAACACTGTCTAATACAACAACTCAGTGACCAAGACAGACACTACTTCATGGTAAAAGGCTGAAAAATTATTTTTCAAGGACATGATCCCAAGAAAAAATCTAGAGTTGCCATTCTAATATACAATAAAATGGTCTTTCAACCAAAAATTATCAAATGAGATGAGGGAAGGACACATATTAATATTCAAGGAAAAATTCCCTAAGAAGAAGTCTCAATGCTGAACATCTATACTCCAGAAGCAAGGGTAACTAAAATCAAAAGAATTTTTTTCTTTTTTTTTTTTTTTTTTGGTTTTTTTTTTTGGAGGTGGGGACCGAACCCAGGGCCTTGCGCTTCCTAGGTAAGCGCTCTACCACTGAGCTAAATCCCCAGCCCCAAAAGAATTTTTTTCTAAAGCTCAAATTACACTTTACACCTTACACATTAATAGTGGGAGACTTCAACACCATACTCATTAATGGACAGGTCATTGAATCAGAAACTCAACGGAGACACAATAAAACTAATAGAAGTTATGAACAAAATGGATTATTTAATAGATATCTACTGAACATCCCACCCCAAAGTAAGAGAATACATCTTTGTTTAAGCATCTCATGGAATCTTCTCCAAAATTGACCACATAGTTGCACTTAAAACAACCCTCGAAATGTATATAAGAAATACTCAAGTTAATAATAATAAAAAAAAAAAAGAAAGAAAAATAATCCTTAGGCCAAAAGAAGCTGAAAAAAAAAAAACAACCCTTAAGAGATAAAAGATGATTGAAATAATCCCATTCATTCTATCAAATCAAGACCAAGAATTAAGACTAGACTTCAGTAACAACAAAAACAACAGAAAGCCCACCTACTCATAGAAACTGAACATCACTTTGCACAATAAGTTGGTCAGGGAAGAAAAAAAAAAAGAAATCAAGGACTTTATAGAATTCAGTAAAATGAAGGCACTTCATACCCAAACTCATGGGATGCAAAGAAAGCAGTGTTGTAAAGAAAACTCATAACACTCTCTAAGTGCCATCATCAAGAAATTGGAGAGATTTTATATAAGCAACTCAAGAGAAATGAACTACAAATCCCTGAAAAAAAAATAGGCGAAAACCTCAGAAGAAGGAAAGATCTCCAATGCTCATGGACTGGTAGGATTAACATAGTGAAAAATGGACATCTTACCAAAAGCAATCTACAGATTCAATAAAATCCCCATCAAAATTACAATGCAATTCTTCATAGATATGAAAAGAGAAATTCTCAACTTCATATAAAAAAACAAACAAACAAAAAATAAACAAACAACAAACAACACAACAAACTGAAGATAGCCAAAACCATTTTACACAATAAAAGAACGTTTAAGGGAACCTTGACCTCAAGCTGTACTATAAAGCAATTGTCACAACAACCCCATGGAATTGATTAAGAAACTGACAAGTCGATCAGTGGAGTAGAATTGATGACCAAGAAGTAAACCCATATACCTATGGACCCTTGGTCATTGACAAAGATGTCAAAAACAGTGGAAAAAGGAAAGCATCTTCAATAAATGTTGCTGGTCTAATTGGTAGTTTGTATGTAGGGGAATGAAAATAGACCCATATTTATCACCCTTCACAAAGCTCTAGTATAAGTGAATCAAGAACTTCAACATAAAACCAGATACATTGAATCAAATAGAAGAGAAAGTGGGAAAGAGTCTCGAATTCATTGGCACAGGGGGGAATTTCCTAAACAGTTTCAATGGCTCAGGCTTTACCAAGAACTTATAAATGGGACCTCATTAAACTAAAATGCTTGTGTACAGCAAAGGATATAATCAATAGGACAAATTGGTAATGCAGTTTGGGGAAAAAAATCTTCACTATCCCCACATTCAATTGAGATCCAATATCCAAAATATATACAGATCTCAAGATGTTAACCACCAAAAGATACAATCAACCCAATCAAACCTGAGGTATAGAACTAAACAGAGAATTCGAAACAGAGGAATCTCGAATGGCTGAGAAGCACTTAAAGAAATGTTCAAAGTATTAGTGATCAGAAAAATGCAAATCAAAACGACCCTGACATTCCACCTTATACCAATCAGAATGACTAAGAACAAAACCTCAGGTGACAACAGATACTGCTGGGGATATGGAAAAAGAGGAACACTCCTCCACTGTTGGTGGGATTGCAAACTGGTACAACCACTCTGGAAATCAGTTGGGAGGTTTCTCAGAAAATTGGACATTACACTACCTGAGGACCCAGCTATACCTCTCCTGGGCATATACGCAAAGATGCTCCAACATACAACAAAGACACATGTTGTTGTAAAATATAAAAAATAAAAAAGTATTGTTGTCTTTTAACTCGCTAGGTCCAGCACCATGGTGCCCCAAGTTATCTGTTAGATATCTTGGTGGAAACACATCCCAACTTCGCCATGGCGGCCCAGTGTCTCCAGCCACTGCACAGTTTCCTACACTCAAACCCTCACATAAAAGAACACACAACACAGTAATCTTAGATCCAATTGATAAGATATAATTGCCCACTTAAACATACAAAGCCTGGTACCATCCATCCCTTAAGAACATTGATAACAACCTGTAAATACACAGAGTGAGATCTTTACGTCAGCCTCCATTGTCCTGCCACAGCTTCTCCCTCTCCTTCTCTCTTCCTCTCTCTTTGTTCCAGTCTCTTCCTCTTCCTTCAAACTTTTCTCCTGCCCATCCTTCCTTCTCATCCAATGACAGGCCCCCTTCTATCCTGTACCTGCCTCACCTGTGACATCATTCCACAGACACATGTTCCACTATGTTCATAGCAGCCTACTTATAATAGGCAGAAGCTGAAAACAACCCAGATGTCCCATGATAAAAGAATGGATACAGAAAGTTTGGTTCATTTACACAATGGAATTTTACTCAGCTATTAAGAATGAGGACTTCCTGAGTGTCTAACGCTCTAAGATCAGTAATCAATTAATGGGACCTCATGAAGGTAAAAACTTCTGATGGTCCATCAATAAGACAAATTGGCAACTTACAGATTGGAAAAAAAGACTTCACTAACTCTACATCGGACAGAGGGCTAATATCCAAAATATTTTACAAAGTCAAGAAGTTAACTTCCAGTAAACCCAATTAACCCAATTCAAAATGGGGTACAATGCTAAACAGAGTTTAATACAGGCTTATTTATAATAGCCAGAAGCTGGAAAGAACCCAGATGTCCTCCAATAGAAGAATGACTACAGAAAATGTACTCATTTACACAATGGAGCATTACTCAACCATTAAAAACAATTACTTCATGAAATGCATGGAATAAAGGCAAATAGATGGAACTAGAAAATATCATCATGAATGAGGTAACACAATCACAAAACAAAACAAAACAAAATAAAGAAAAAACCCACATGGTTTATCACTTATCACTGATAAGTGGATATTTCCAAAAAGCTCAGATTACCCAAGATGTGGTCCACGGACCACATGAAAAAGAACAACCAAAATGCAGATGCTTCTTAGAAGGGGTAACAAAAATATTTATTGGAGGTTATATGGAGACAAAGTTTGGAGCAGAAACTGAAGGAATGGCCATTCGGAGACTGCCCCACCTAGGGATTCAGTCCATCTACATACAGACACAAAACCCAGACAATATTACTGATGCCAAGAGATGCACACTGACAGGAACCTGATAATAGTTATCTCCTGAGAGGCTCTGCCACAGCATGACAAATAAAGAGGCGAATGCTCACAGACAACCATGGTACGGAGAACAGGGTCCTCATTGGAGGAGTTAAAGAAAGGATTGAAGGAGCTGAAGGGACTTGCAACCCCTTAAGAACAATACCAGGGAATTAAACCCAACTTCCAAAGAGTACACATGGACAGACTCAGAGCTCCAGCTGCATATGTAGCAGAGGATGGTCTTGTTGGGCATCAATGGAAGGAGAAGTCCTTGGTCCTGTCAAGGTTCAAACCCCCAGTGTAAGGGAAAGTCAGGGCGGGGAGGAGGGAAGGGATGGGTCTATGGGTGGGTGAACACCCTCATAGAAATAGGGGGAGGGAGGATGGGATAGGGGTTTATGAATGGGAAACTAGAAAAAGGATAACATTTGAAATGCAAGTTAAGACATTCCAGTAAAAAAGTTTTCAAAGCAGATGAATGCTGACTGGCTGAGAAGCACATAAAGAAATGTTCAAAATTCTTAGTCATTAGAGATATGCAAATCAAAATGACCCTGATAGTTCACCTCACACCATTCAGAATGGATAAGATCAAAAACTCAAGTGATAGCACATGCTCATGAGAATGAGGGGGGGAAAAAAAGCAAAACACATTGCTAGTAGAATTGCAAGATTGTATTATCACTCTGGAAATCAGTCTGGCACTTCCTCACAAAATTGGAAATAGTTCAACCTGATGACCTAACTATGCAACTATTGGACATATACCCAAAAGATGCTCCACCATAACAAAAGAACCTGTACTCCACTATGTTCATAACCCACAGACCTTAAGAAATGTAACAAGGAGAAAGGCCCAAGTGAAGATGTTTCAAATACAATTAGTAGGGGAAGGAAGGAAATAATCAGGTAGGCAGAGGGATTGAGGGACCAGGTTGAGAGTGGGGATGGAGAGGAATATGGAACAGGATCATGTCATGTATGAAGGAACAGTTCAGAAGCCCAGGGGGTTGAGAAATTAATAAAATAAAATTAATGAGGAAGAAAAAAATCATTTTTTGCATTTGTATGAACTTAAAGTATAAAATTACGTCAAAATAATGTCATTTTGGAATGGTTGAGGAGAGGCCTTATCTACAATTCTGTAAATTGCTCACACCTTTAAAAAGGTTACCATAAGAGGTTGAAAATAAATAGAAATTGAAAGAAGGATCTTAGAGTCGTGTCAAGGAAGACTAAAAGATATTAATGTTTTAAAGCAAGAATTGTATAAGAGACTCAATATATATTTGTAATGGAAATGTCTCTATACTGAGCTTTATATGAACAAATTAAATACACTACTAGTAATAGGGTAATATACGAGTTGGGGAATGACAGAGAATAAGGTATGCCAATTATTAAGAATTTTAGAAATGTCTCTTTCTATATTTGGTATTGGATTGGAAGTAATCAAAAGCTGACATGCACTCACAAGATAAACTTGAAAGTAATCAAGACATGAAAGCAATTAGAGCTGGTACAATAGAATGAGTTGGTGGTTATCATGTAGGAAAGAAACATTCAGGAATTAGATGCAATGGTAGATTTTCAGATACTTGTTTATGCATTAATAACTAAATTCTAAAAATGGGAATAGTGTACAAATTTAAGGAAAGAATCTTTAACTTGAAACCAAAACACAAAGCAGATTCTTGTGATCCATGAAACACGTTAGAGAATGATTTATCTCAAGTATCTGAAAAACATAACAAGAAATAAAGCAGTCAATAAGAAGTTAAGTTTCCCATTTCTTGATTGCCAAATTATTCCTACACTGAATATACTACATCTATTGTGTCAAATGTCCCCCAAAGCTGATGTTTTAAGAAGCATATTACTTCATCCTACAGGAATACTTGGAAATGGTAGAGCTTCTCCAAGATAAGGCCTGCAAGAAGGACATTAGGCTGTTGTTGATAATATTTCAGAAGATATCAGAACCCTTGCCTTGTCAGGCTTTTTGCTTTTTATCCACCAAGAAGTAGGCAGGAAGTAAGATTCTTCTGTTACCTGGTTCTACAGGCTTCACATTGAGATTTAGATTTTTAAAAATGAACAAGTAAATGCCTTGCTCCTCTCTGAGAATAGGAAAGCCTTATATTAAATCTTGGAAGCAGCGACCCAGTGCAGGGAAACTAAAAGATAATCCACGGATTTGGTCTAGAATGGTGGGTGGGGGTATTGAAAAGCAAGTACTATTTGATAAACTTAGGGAGAAAATAATTTATAAATTATGAAGTAAAACCTCAAGCACATGCACAGAGAAATGGGAATTTTAAAAAAAGTATTATTTTTTAATTTTGGAATTGAGAATTTTTTTCATCAGTAGTTTAGGGAGTTGTTTATATTAAAAGCAGTCTAAGACCTGTAACCAACTCATAGAGAGAACAGAGTAGGTCCTCTGTTCTACAACCTTGCCAGGATCCTACAGCTTGTAGCCATAAAGTAGTTGATTCAGCACCTACGGTCCCTAGGCTTGGATCAACCCCGTGATGATTTCCAAGGCAGCTGCAGGTTTAACATTGGTCTATCCATAGAACGTTCAACATGACCCTCTGCTGACTTCATATATGTCTTCATATATGAATCCCTCCAGACCACAGAAATCTGCTTCTATACTATAGCTTACAGAGCATTTACAACTAACGTTTGATAGACTGATGAATATTTGGGAGAACTAAATTGAAGTCCATAGGAAAACCTCCTTATAAGACATATGATAAGATACATTGTCTTTTGCTGGTCAGTCCTTCCTATCTATAGTTCTTTTTTTCCCCTCAGATTTATGTTTCAGAAGATTAAGCTATTTTATATACATGGACAGTAGCATACATAAAATGTAGCAAAATAAAAAAATTGTCTAGTTTTACAGTAAAATACAAGTGATCATCCCATATCATATATACAAAAACACACTCTTTGTGTTACATTTATACATAGATATGTACATACATATACATTTATATATGTGTATTTGTTAATAAGAATAATTGAAGAAAAAAGAAGGCTATTAATTTTAGAATTTGAGCAGAGCATAGAAAAAGTTGGAGAGGAAGGTACCTGGGAATAGCTGGAAGGAAAATGGAGGAATAAAAGGGATATCATTTTAACATAATGAAAATGTATTGGACCATAGTTCATATATGAAATGTCATTATCAAACTGTTTTTAGAGCTCAGCAGGACTTAATAAAGAGGATCAGGAAGATCTGGAAGCACACAGCGGACTAGGACAGGTTCAGGCAAGATGAACTCCTAGGATAGACAGTGGGATGTGGGCACAGGTCCACCACTAATAAAGAAGCTCTCTGCAATTGATACTCACTTGCAAGGAACAAATTGTTTTCTCCGAAGCCTTCAAATTCGGCATATTAACCACATTGAAGGATATACCCCATGCCCAGCAGTAGATGACCAACACCAAACAAACTCATGGTATTTTTGTAGACAGCATATTGCTATGCTTGAACATTTTTCTTTTGGTCTTACTATATTTAATTTAAAATGCATTGCATTCAAAATTATTACCATACATTTTGTATATATTTGCAGACATTATAATTCATAGAGATTCTAAAATAGAATAGTACAAATTAGTTGATTTTTAAATAAACACTAGGAATTTATAGAAAAATGCAATGTATACCTTAATGAAATTTCTTTGGTTATTTTGCAATGTTTAATAATGATGCAGTGCCTTATATAAATAGATTAAAATAAACACTCTATTTCAAAACTTAATTTGAATATGAGAGGGAAGGGAGATTGCTCTGGGGCTGTTATAACTCAGTGATAATTGGATTATAGTGGTACAGTTAATAGAGCCAGATAAGAGTGGCTATTTCTTTTCTTCCATGTGTAAAAAAAATATGTATAAAATTTTACAATAAGAAAACAAAAGTAAATACAACTATTAGCTTCATTAGATAATATGTGCAAGGGCAACCATGTTATTATATTTTTATTTGTTTTTATTTACAATAAAATACGCAATGAGGAATACTAGAGTAGGGGAGATCATTTAGCCTACAGATAGTACCAGTCAAAACCTTGGTAATGGTCTTATGACAATTGCCATCAAAACAGCAGGAGAATATGGAAGAGTTTGGAAGGGGGACAGTGCAAGATCCAGATGAGATGATGCACACTCATAATAATGTATTTTTAATTGAGAATTCAGTCAGCTTCCTACAAGGACTGCTTTTATCTTTCATAAATAGTGACTTAGCTCTATTGACCTAAGGCTAAGCGCCTGTGAATATGCACTACTGTCTCACTACTGTTTTGCAACTTTGCCACACTGTGAGGAAGTTTCACATGCACAGAAGTACAGGGAAAAAATAATACTTAACTAAAGGAGGAAAGGAGACGGAGGGAAGGAAGGGGGAGGTAGAAGATTGAGAGAAAGAAAGAGAGGAATTCACTATATATTGTATGTGTTATCTACATCATTACTGGTGCACTTTTGTTTGTTATCAAAATTTTATTTTCTTTCTTCTCCCACCAAAACACTTTGTAAACACACTTGGCTTTCCAGTATGAGCAAATCTTTTATTCTTCTCAAACTTTAGCAAAGCACCAAGTACGATGTTTACAGAATCCAAATCTCATTGATGAAATATACTACAGTAGACATTATTTCACAAGAATGTGCTGAATGTTTTAGCATGCAACACAAACCCCAAAACACCAGCATGTCAGGTTTATCACCCATATTTTTTTCTGTCTCTACCTTTCATTGTGACATATGTATAGTTCATCAAATGTAACACTAGAGGTGAGAAAAAATGAAAGAAGCCAGAGAATAAAAGATAACAGGCAATATAGCAGAGCAGAGATAAGAATAAAAATCAGCTTTTCTAAGAAGCCATGAAGCAAGAAAGAATGGAGTAAATGTTCAATATTTTAACAAAGCTTCAAATTCAGTATTGTGTAAAATTATCTTCCAAGACTGAAAGAGAAATACATTCTAAGAGAAATAAAAACTGAAAGAATTTGATGCAAGAAAAGATGCTTTGCAAGAAATATTGAGGACATTCATTGGACAAAAGAAAATTCTAACAGGTCAGAAAGTTTAAGAAAATAAAGAGAAGAAAATTAACTAACTACCGCTGAAGAAAAAAGGTGTGTGTGTGTGTGTGTGTGTGTGTGTGTGTGTGTGTAAAAGATAGACACACACACTGAGAGAGAAAGAGACAGAGACAGAGACACAGAGACACAGAGAGAAGAAGAGACAGACAGACAGACAGAGACAGATGGAGAGACAGAGAGAGAGAGAGAGAGAGAGAGAGAGAGAGAGAGAGAGAGAGAGGGGACAGACAAAAAGAAAGTGTGTATGTGTGTGTGTGTGTGTGTGAGAGAGAGAGAGAGAGAGAGAAGACTGTTCAATTCTCAATTGTTTTCTACTTCACTAAAATTTTAGACAAGTTTTCTCTCTCAGCAGATAGCTTACCAGTTCTATCCTGGAGTGATGATTTGAATGAAAATGGCCCCTATAGATACAAAGGGATTGAAACTATTAGTAGTTGTGTCCTTGTTGGAGTAGGTATGGCTGTGCTGTAGGAATTATGCCACTGGGGCTGGGGTCTGAGACCTCAGTTGATCAAGTCTAACCTAATGTCACACTATCTTCCTCCTGCTTTACAATCTGGATATAGAACTCTTAGCTACTTCTACCTATGTAATACCATGCTTCTCAGCATGACAGTAATGAACAAAATCTCAGAAACTGTGAGCCATTCCCAATTAATGTTTTTCTCAATAAGAGTTGCAATGGAGTTGTAAACCCCTTATGCTCCTTCAGTCCTTCCCTTAACTTTTCTATTGTGTTACTTGGGCTCAGTCCAGTGTTTGGCTGTGACTATCTGCGTCTGTATTAATCATGTGCTAGCAGAGCCTTTCAGAGGCCAGTTATACCAGGCTCCTATCTACAAGCACTTCGTGGCATCACCAATAGTGTCTGGGTTTGGTGTCTGCAGATGGAATAGATTTCAAGGTGGGTGAACTCTGGATAGTTCTTTGTTCCTTCAGTCTCTGCTCAATTTCTTGTCCCTGCATTTCCTTTAGACATAAACATTTCTGGATTAAAGATTTTGAGATAGGTGCAGGGCCCCATCTCTAAACTAGGGGCCATGTCTATTTATTGCAGGGGGCCTCTTCAGGGTCTATCTCCTTGTTGGGTATTTCAGATAATGTCATCCCCATTGGGTCCTGGGATCCTCTCGCATCACTGGCATCTGGGACTTTCTATTGTTTCCTCCTGTTGCCCACTCCCCACTGCTACATATTCCTATTCATTCCCCTGGTCCTCTTTACTTCTCTCCACTTTTTTTTCCACACCTTATCATGACCACTCCTTTTCCTTCTCCTACCTCCCCCACACAGATCCTCCCTTCTTTTACCTCCCATGATTATTTTTCCCCCTTCTAAGTGAGTTTGTAGCATTGACATTTTGCCTTTTCTTCTTGTTAAGCTTTGTACAGCCTTTGAATTATATCTGGAGAATTCTGAACTTTTTATCTAATATCCACTTTTCAGTGAGAATGTACCATGTATGCCCTTCTGTGACTGGCTTACCTCACTGAGGATGATATTTTCTAGTCCCAACCATTTTCCTGAAAAGTAATGAAGTCATTGTATTAATATTATTATTTTTTTCAATTTTATTGGATATATTTTTATTTACATTTCAAATGTTATCCCCTTTCCCAGTTCCCTGTGTATAAGCCCCATATCCCATCCCCTTCCCATTCTTCTATAAGAGCCTTCCCCTACCCATCTATCCTCCCTTCCCGGCCCACTCCAACATTTTCTTACACTAGGAGTTCAACCTTGGACCAAAGGGCTTCTGCTTCCTTTGATGCCCAATAAGGCCACTCTCTCCTACATATGCAACTGGAGCCATGGATCAGTCCATGTATAGTCTTCGAGTAGCATTTTGATACCTGGGATCTCTGGTTGATTGGTATTGTTGTTCTTATGGAGCTGCATGACCCTTTAACTCTTTCAATCCTTTCTCTAATTGATGCAACAGGCATCCCATTCTCAGTTCAATGGTTTGCTGCTAGAATTTGCCTCTGTGTTTGACATGCTCTGACTGTGTATCTCAGGAGACATCAATATCTGTTCCTGCATGCACTTCTTATCTTCACCAATCTTATCTTGTTTTAGTGACTCTCTATATATGGGTCACATGTGGAGTAGGATCTGAATGGCCATTCCTTCAATTTCTGCTCCTAAGTTCATCTCGATAATTCCTGCTCTGAATATTTTTGTTACCCAATCTAAGAAGGACTAAAGCATACACACATTGGTCTTCCTTCTTGAGCTTCATGTGGTCTGTGGATTTTATGTTGGGTAATTCGGGCTTTTGGGATAATATCCACTTATCAGTGAATGCATACCATGTGTCCTTTTCTGTGAATGGGTTACCTAACTCAGCATGATATTTCATAGTTCAATCCATTTGCCTATGAATTTCATGAGGTAATTGTTTTTTATAGCTGAGTAATATTCCATTGTGTAGATATACCACATTTTCTGTATCCATTCCTCTGTTGAAGGGCATCTGGGTTCATTCTAGCTTCTGGCTATTATAAATAAGACTGCTATGAACATAGTTGATCATGTGTCTTTGATGTATGTTGGGGCATCATTTGGATATATGCTCAGGAGAGGTATAGCTGGGTCCTCAGTTAGTAGAAAGTACATTTTTCTGAGGAACCTCCAGACTGATTTCCAGAGTGGTTTTACCAGTCTGCAATCCCACCAAAAATGGAGGAGTGTTCCTCTTTCTCCACATCCACACCAACATCTGTTTTCACCTGAGGTTTTGATCTTAGCCATTCTGATTGGTGCAAGGTGGAATCTCAGGGTTGTTTTGATTTGCATTTTCCTGATCACAAAGCACTTTGAACATTTCTTTAATTGCTTCTCAGCCATCTGAGATTACTCACCTGAGAACTCTCTGTTTAGCTCTATACCCCATTTTTAACAGGGTTATTTGGCTCTCTGGAGTCTAACTTCTCAAGTTCTTTATACATTTTGGAAATTAGCCTTCTGTCAGATGTAGAATTGGTAAATGTCTTTTCCCAGTCTGTTGGTTACCGTTTTGTCTTAATGAGAGTGTCCTTTGCCTTAAAGAAGCTTTGCAGTTTTTTGAAGTCCCATTTGTTGATTCTTGATCTTAGAGCATAAGCCATTGGTGTTTTGTTCTGGAAATTTCCCCCTGTGCCCTTTAATCGAAACTCTTCCCCACTTTTTCTTCTATTAGCTTGAATATATCTGGTTTGATGTGGAAGTCCTTGATCCACTTGCATTTAAGCTATGTAAGGGGCAATATAAACAGATTAATTTGCATTCTTTTACATTCTGACCTTCAGTTGAATAAGCAATATTTGTTGAAAATGCTATCTTTTTTTCCATTGGATGGTTTTAGCTCCTTTGTCAAAGATCAAATGACCACAAGTGTCGGTTTATTTCTGGGTCTTCAATTTTATTTCACTGATCTAACTACCTGTCTCTGTACCAATACCGCACCGTTTTTTATCACTATTGCTCTGTAATACTGTTTGAGGTCAGGGATGGTGATTCCCCCATAAGTTATTTTATTTTTGAGGATAGGTTTGGTATTCTGGGTTTTTTTTTTTTGTTATGCCAAATGAATTTGAAAATTGCCATTACTAACCCTATAAAGAATTGAGTTGGAATTTTGATTGGGACTGCATTGAATCTGTACAACGCTTTTGGAAAAATGACCATTTTTACTATATTAATACTGCCAATCCATGATCATGAGAGATTTTTCCATCTTCTGAGATCTTCTTCAATTTCTTTCTGCAGAGACTTGAAGTTCATTAACATACAGATCTTTAACTTGTTTAGTTAGATTCACACTGAGGTATTTAATATTATTTGGAACTATTTTGAAAGGTGTCATTTGCTTTATTTCTTTCTCAGACTGTTTATCCTTGAAGTAGAGGAAGGCTACTGATTTGTTTGAGCTAATTTTATACCGGACAGTTTGATGATCTTGTTTATCAGGCATAGAAGTTCTGTGGAGGAACTATTGGGATCACTTCAGTATACTATCATATCATCTGAAAATAGTGATATTTTGACTTCATCTTTTCCAATTTGTATCCTTTTGACCTCTTTTTTTGTCTGATTGCTCTGGCCAGGAAGTCGAGTACTATATTGAATAAGTAGGGATTGCTTCAAGTTTCTCTTCATTTAGTTTAATTTGAACTACTGGTTTGCTGTATATTGCTCTTACTATGTTTGTGTATGGGCCTTGCATTCATCATCTTTCCAGTACTTTTATGATGAAGGGGTGTTGAATTTTGTCAAATGCTTTCTCAGAATCTAATGAAACGATCATGTGTGTTTTTTTTTCCTTTGAGTTTGTTTATACACTGGATTACATTGATGTATTTCCTTATATTGAAACATCCCTGCATCCCTGCAATGAATCCTTGATCATGATTGATGATTGTCCTGATGTGTTCTTGGATTTGGTTTGCAAAAATTTTATTGAGTATTTTTGCATCGATATTCATAAGGAAATTTGGTCTAAAGTTCTCTTTCTTTGTTGGCTCTTTGTGTGGTTTCAGTATAAGAACAATTGTAGCTTCATAGGAGGAATTTGATAGTGCTGTCTGTTTCTATTTTGTAGGATAGTTTGGATAGTATTGATATGTGGCTTCTATGAAGGTCTGATAGAATTCTGCAATAAACCCATCTGGTTCTCTGTTCTTTTTGATTGGCAGACTTTTAATAATTTCTTCTAATTCTTTAGGATTTGTGGGGTTCAATTCCCTCACCTGTTTGGTTTTATTTTCTGGTAATTTTTTCTGGAGATTTTTCTGGAGATTTTTTGTGTTTCCTCTTTAAGGGCTTCTACTTGTTTACTTGTGTTGTCCTGTATTTGTTTAAGTGAGTTATTTATGTTCTTCTTAAAGTCCTCCATCATCAAAATAAAATGTGATTTTATATCTAAATCTTGCTTTTCTGATGTTTTTTGATATCCAGTATATGCTTTAGTGGGAGAACTGGTCTCTGTTCTCTGTAGTATTGGTTTCTGTTGCTTAGGTTCCTGTGTTTGCCTCTTCCTATCAGGTTGTCTCCAGTGTTAGCTTGTGTTTCTGTCTCTGACAGTGGCTTGACCGTCCTGAAGACCTGTTTTTTTTTTGTTTTTTGTTTTTTGTTTTTTGTTTTTTTTTCAGCTGGATCTGGGAACAGAGAACTCTGCTCTGATGTGTGTAGGCGCTTCTGGAGACTAGCTTTCAGCTTTAGGTGTAAGCAGACACTGGAAGGGTCCTGCCACTAACTGCTCCTAGGTCCCTGTGGCCAGGGGTCACAGATGGCACTAGGTGACTCCCTCTTGGGTTGGAAATGTGGGCAAGGAGTAGTCTCCTACTTCTCAAATGTGTCTGCATTTCTGAGGGTCCAGCTCTCTCCCCCAGGGATTTTGGTACAGGGAGCTGTGTGACCAGTTCAGTTCAGTTCTGGGCACAGACAGGACCCATCCGGTTCTTGTTACAGACTGCTCCTATGTTCCTGTATCCAGAGGCACTATGCAGTTTCCTCTTGGACAATGGATGAGGGCAGACGTGGGCAGAAGTGGAGGTCTGTCTTGCAGTCTCAGCATTGGTCCCACTGACCAAATTGAACCACTAACCAAAGAGTATATATGAGTCAGTCCATGGCTTCTGCTACATATGTAGCAGTGAAGTGCCTTAACTGGCATCTATGAAGGGAATGCATTTGGTCATATGGAGGCCTGTTTCCCCAGCAAAGGTGGATGCTCTAGAGAGGTGAGGCAGGAGTAGGGGAGCAACCTCTTAGAAGCAAATGGGAGGGGAAATGCAGTAGGGGAGCTTGCAGTGTGAACACAGAGAAGCAGGACATTTGGAAAGTAAAAAAGAAAATATAATAATAATAATAATAATAATAATAATAATAATAATATTAATGATGATGATGATGATAACTAAAGAGAGTTTATGAATGTGTCTTGGGGCAGTCTTTCAGGTTGTAAGAAAGTGATGGACATTGTATTCTTTTTATAGCTTTTAATATTTTTATAGATGGCAATGATGTTTGAAAAGTATGCATATATTTGATGTAGGAATATTTGATATAGGAATTTTACTCAGACAACTTTAAAGTTCTATGTATTTCATAGGTGACTGAGCACAACCTAATTTAGGTGTTTAGTAGAAACATAACTTAATAGGTCCATCCATCTCTAAGTAAAAAGTCTCTAAACATGAATAAATATTCCCTACATCTTAAAAATGTTGTCACTGTCATGGTGTCCTCCACAGCAATAGAAACCCTAAGACATAACTCCTGTCCTTGTCCTCATCTGTTAAAGCACTTACTTTACTTAATATGATGCTTTTCCAAAGCCTTTAAAAAAAACCTTAATGGAATTTTTAGTCTTTTCCATATAATAAAATATATTCAAATATAAGCATTAATTATCTAATATATACATGTATACATATATGTGCATGTATAATATATATTATATGACATATATATGATGTATATGTATACATCATATACAAACACACACATCATACACATACCCATATACATATACATATATATAAACATACACATCATATATATATATATATATTACATACACATAAATGTACACATACATATATACATTATACTTATACATGTACACATACACATACACATTCACGGACACACACACTTATACATTATGCTTTTTTGTGTGAATGTATATGTACATATATATTAACATATTTGGACATCATATAGATATACACATACACATACACACAGATACATATTCATATGTGTGTATATAATCTATTATATAATATGTTAAATATATGTATAGTATATAATGAATTATCTATAGTTGAATCATAGTAATTATCCAAGGGACCAAAACAAGAAATTATAATCTTAGTATTATCAAGTTCTTATTCAAACTGTAAAATAGTTCATTTTAAAAAGTTAACTAAAACAGACTATAAATACATACTATAAAATCTAAGAAAGCTAAAAAGTACTTTTAAAAACTGTAACTAACTGAACACCTAAGAAAAGAATAAAAATTAAATAACCTAACATTCTAATTTCAAACCCAAAATAAAGAGTAAGAATAGAATCAAAAGTAGATTCAATGAACAAGGCAACAAACAGTATACATTTAAAACATGCCAATAAATATTTGTAGAGTAATTGATGTTCTAATTTAAAAGACAGATTTCCCAAGAATATAAATATAGAGCTCAAATGTATATTTTCTAGAAGATACACTCAAAAATATATCATATACAGGTCAGAATGAAACAGATGGTGAAACTTACACTATGACACACTCATCTAATGCAGTGTACAGTGAAAGTAATTCCATTAATTTCACACAGAACAGACTTCAAAACAAGAAAAATGTTCAGGGATATAGAATACTATTAAATAATAAAAGTGACAGTTCACCAAGGAAACATAAACAACTCACAATAGAAATACTAATAAGTTGAATTTCTTTTCTGTCATTAGAAGTCAGGTGTAAAAGAAAGGTAACTATGACAAAATAAAGTGTTTGGATAGCATCCAAGCTATGAGACAAGCCCTAGATCAATTATAATAACATGTTGTATATATTTGCTGCCAATTAGAAGCCAGATACTGTGGCAGCTAGTTTCTGTATACTTTATTTGATCAGAGAAATTAAAGCAAGTCTCACACAGAAACACTTGAAGTTCAGTTTTCGGCACTGTACTACATTTCTGGGATGTGATGGTAGATTAGAGGTTAACAAGAAGCATATAATATTTTAAATGGAAGGATGGCAGCAGGAAACACAAAAGTTGAAACAGGATGGATGATAATCAAGGAGATGATGAATGGTTCCATGAGGAACAATGGGAAAATGCCCACAGCTCCTACATTTGAGAGTGAATTGGAGGTCAAAGCCGAAAATGAATACATAGTCAGCCAAATCTTATGGTTACAGAAGATCTATGATTCCAGTCACAGAGCAGGTTTCAGTGGGAACATTTTGTAAGGCACTGATTTCTCTATGGTCACAAGTAAGAACTAAAGAAGAAATCTTTTTTTTTTCTTCATATATTGATAACACAGCCAGACAGCATTATTAGAAGAAATATTCTGTTTGATACTGGACTACTCTGTGACTCTGAAATCAAGGGTCTATCAGAACACCAGGTGAGGTACCCTGCCACAGTTTCTGTACTTTCTATTATAAAGGACTAAGTGCTAACCAAGGTGAGTAGGAATGCTACACATTGGAGGCATGTTAGGATTAAGGAGTTTCAAAGCTATTGTTTGTTACTTTGTTTGATTGATTGTTTGTTTGTTTGTTTTGGTTTCATCTTCTGTGGTAAAGACTGTTTTCCTATCTTGGGAAGAATATTATAGAACTGAAAAACTCTAAGCTATGGCTATGGATTTTTCTTATTCTCCAAAACAGATTTACTTCTCTGTGTAGGTTGCTGTTTGCCTGGACTGAGAACATTGAGTGCAGATCAAGAAGACTTCATTTTCTGAGCCTCCTTTATTCCCCAAGGGTAATTAAAACGATGGAGGCAGTAGGGATAAAGCCAGGATTCTTCAAATCCCCCTCCACTATTCATCCACTTACCTGTTCCTCAAAACACACATGGTTATGCTTTCTACCCTTAAGAGTTGTTTGTTTCCTCTGTGAGACTCCCTTGGAGAAAACTACATTTACAATATAAAGTGGTTATGATTTGGAAATAGCTTCTGGGGCTTCTGAGTTATGGATGAGGTCTTATGTCCACCTCTAAGACACAACTTGTGCAAATTCCAACCTCAGTTGCATGCTACCTCAGTGTCTGTGAGTTCATATGTATTGGTTTGTTCCGGTGTTTTTGATGTCCTTCATCCCACAAGCTTGTACATTCTATCTTCTCTTCTGCAGGTTCTCTGAGCCAAGAGGGGAGGGATTTGATGAAGAAATCCAATTTAGGGTTGAGTGTTCCAACACTCTGCAAATAGTCTGGCTCAAGTTCTCTGTTTTTTCACAATATTTGCTCTTATCTGCTGCAGAAGGAATCATCTCTGGTGATGGTTCAGCAAGGTACTGAAATATGAGTGTATTTAAAAGTTATCCGCAGTTATTATATGTAATAATAAATTAATTAAAAAATCACATAAGTGTCATCTTCAGCAATGGGGCTTTGCTTTCAGTATGTAGAGATTACCCTATGGTCTTGGCAAAACCATAGATTATTCAGAGGTTCCCATGGGACTCCTGTGGGCTTGTCTTTCTCCATTAATTTACGTGTGTGTGTGTGTGTGTGTGTGTGTGTGTGTGTATTAGAAAGTTTCTACTGTATTAAGTTTCCTCAAATATCTGTTGATTTTAAGTACCATATTCCCTACATTACCCCTATTATCTCTACTGCTCAAGACAGTAACATTTATTTATTTTGTCAAAATTTTTAAATCTGTTACCCTTATATTCTTCTTCATTTTATATTTTTTTCACTATTTAAACTGCACTATTCTCATCTTTATAGCATTTCATACCACTTCTTTTATCTAATCTTATTATTGTCTTTATCTTTTTATTTAATTTAATAGCTAATTCTGTACTTTCATTTTCCACACTGGCATTGTAGAAGTGACATTCCATCGACTTTAATTGTGAGTCCTGATTTGTATTTGCTGTGCTATTTTTTTGAGATTGTTATTTTTTTATTCCCCTGGTGGAATATTGGATATTTAACCTATGATATATACTGTATACTGTTGCCCCTGAATAAAATCTTCTTCTATATTCATTAAATGACTAATAAAAATTTCAATGAAAGTACACACAAACACACACCAAACACAGGATCAATATCCAGAATATATGAAAAATTAAAAAGTAAACTCAAATGAACAAAAATCATCCAACAAAATGAGTACATATGAAAGACAAGAATAAGTGAAAAATAAATATGTGAAAAAATGTGATTTTGCCACAGATTTGGGGTGGTTTATGTGATTTTCAAAACCTACATTGTCTCTGTGCTTACATTAAGGGGATCAGAGTCTCTACAGGTACATAGTTTATACATTTAAAATTTCTGATAAAGTCAATAGTTTTGACAAAAATATTTTAAAATTGGACTAAATATAACAATTTGAAATTTTAGTCCCTGCATTTCTTTTAGACAAGAGTAATTTTGTGTCAAATATTTTAAAGGTTGTTTGGTGTCAGGAGGTCCTGTCTGACTACCGAAGGTGATCTCTTTAGTTACTCTACCTTGACTGGTAGGCATTTAGGTTAAGGTCAACCACATTGACTCCTGGGAGCCTCCCCTATCTCAGGTCTCTGGGACTCTCCAGAGGATCTTTCAACTGCCCATTCTAACACCGACATATTTTCATTCATTCTCTTGGCCCTCTGGGGCTGTCTCTGGTATCCCCCATACCTGATCCCTGCCCTCCTACTCATCGCTCCTAACCAGGTCCCCTCCTCTGTCTACCATGATTATTTTATTCACCCTTCTAATTAGGATTTAAGCACATTCACTTGGGCCTTCTTGTTTAACTTCTTAGGATCAGGGAGGTATGTCATGGTCTTTCTGGACATTTTAGCTAATATCCACTTATCGTTGAGTAGGTTCCATGCAGGTTCTTTTTGGTTTGTGTTATTTCACTGAGGATTATATTTTTTTCATTCCATACATTTGTTTGCAAAATTCATAATATCCTTGCTTTTAATAGCTGAATAGAATTCAGCTATGTAAATGAACCATATTTTCTGTATCTATTTGTCATTTGAGGGATATCTGGGTTGCTTCCAGTTTCTGGCTATTACAGATAAGTATGCTATGCATATAGAGAAACATGTGCTCTTGTGGTATGGTGGGGCACCTTTTGTATATATGCCCAAGAATGGTATATCTGGATCTTCAGATAAATCTATTTCTAATTGTCTGAGGAATCTCCAGATGGATTTCCAGAGTGATTGTACCAGCTTACAGTCCCACCAACAATGGAGGAGTCTTCCTCTTTCTCCATACCCTCACCAGTATGTGCTGGCACTGAGTTTTTGATCATAACCATTCTGATTGCTATAATGTAGAATCTCAGAGTCATTTTAATTCACATTTCCATCATGACTAATTTTGAATATTGCTTTAACTGCTTCTTGCCCATTCGAAATTCCTGTTTTGGGAATTCTCTTTTTACCTCTGTACCCCATTTTTAGTTGAGTTATTCGGTTTTCTAGAGTCTTCTTGAGTTCTGTCTAACATAAATCCAGGGACAAAAATGGAACAGAGACTGAAGGAGTGGCTGACCAGTGACTGACCCAAGTTGGGATCCATCCCATGGACAGACACCAATCACTGACACTATCACTGATGCTAAATTTTGCTTACAGAGAGGATCTTGGTGTGGCTGCTCTCTGAGAGGCTCCACCAGCAGGTGACTGAAAGAGAGAGGTAGATCCTAGTAGCTAAGCAATGTACAAAGTTCATAGAATCCTATGGGATAGTTATGGGAAGGATTGAAAGAGCTGAAGGGGATGGCGTCCCCATAGGAAGACTAACAGTGACAACTAACCTGAACCCCTTGGAGCTACCAGGGACTGAACCACCAACTAAAGAGCACACCTGACCTGGTATGAATTCCAGGGCTCAAAGGTGGATAGGGCTACCTTGTCTGGCCTTAGTGGGAGAGGATTCACCTAATTCTGTACAGATTATTGCCTCAGGTTGGGAGCATACAGGGGAGATCAGCACTCTCTTAGAGGAGAAGAGGTAAGGGAGGGGATGGGAGAAAATCTCTGTGACGGGAGCAGGAAAGGAGCAACATAAATTCAAATAAAAAATAATTAATAAAAATCTAGAAGTGCACAACTAAGTGTTAGACCTTAAAATTTTACTGGATATAACTAAACAAAAATTATATTTACAAATTCCTATTTCTATTCATAATTCACTTCATAGTGTATTAAAGACTAAAGCAGAATAATCTTTCCATCCTGTGAATTTATGATAAAGCTGTGTTTGAAGTTAACATTTTTATTTAATATTTTATATTTTCACACATATAATACATATAATAAGTTAATAATCATAGGCCAGAGTCATTGGGTTTCCTGGAACTAGGGTTAGAGGTGGTAGTAAGCTGCTCTACATAGGTGCTGTCAACTAAGACATGGTCCTCGGAGAGAGCAACTTATACTCTTCTCCATTCAGTCATTGCTACAATTTCAACATTATGGTTTTTTAGTTGCAATTATATTTATGTTTTTAAAAATGGAATTATTTCATAAAAGAATTGATGACTCCCATAGTTTACTTGAAGCAACGAGCAATTGTAGACAGAGCAGTATGCAAATGCTCCCCAAAGCCTTTTGTGTTGTTTTGTTTACATTAAGCATGGGGTGTCACTGAATCATATACTTCTGTGCTTTCTTAAGGTGCAAGTTTTCTTTCACAAAGCAGAAGACTAACTACTATTTTGTTAATGATGTATTAAATATTTTAAAGAGTTATTACATGTTAAAAAGACCAAATATTTTACTTAACTAAGCATAATATCATTATCAACACATTTTAACATTTATCAAAACACTTCACATACATTTTATATGGCCTAATTAATTTTATGTATGTAATATAATTTATGCATGAAAATTCATTAATTTTATCTTTAACTATTGTATGAAAAGTGTTATTTAGATGGTAAACTCCAGTTTAATTTTGCCTGGGAAACAACAAAGATTACATTTTGTTAAATAGAGTGAGGTTGAAGGAGGGTCAGAGTAACATGTGGGGGTCTGCCAAACAGGGACTGGCCCCTTTCAGTAGGGGAACTACAGGCTCAGTGATACTTTGCCCAACCCCACAGAAAATTGCCACCAAATGGCTGGCAGATAAAAGAGGCTATCAGGGGTCAGGATCAATTAGGGAGGAGAGGGAGTCTGGATGAACAAGGGTCCCAAAGAGATGATAAAAAATCCAAACCTATGAACATAGTGGTGCACGTGCCCCTGTGGCATGGTGAGACATCGTTTGGGTATATGGTCAAAAGACTTACAGCTGGATCTTCAAGTAGGTCCATTTTCAATTTTCTGAGGAACATCTAGATTGATTTCCAGAGTGGTTGTACCAGTTTGCAATCACACCAGCAATGGAGGAGTGTTCCTCTTTCTCCATAACCACGGCAAATGTGCTCTCACTTGGGTTTTTGATCTTAGCTATTCTGACTGATCTAAGATGGAATCTCAGGGTCATTTTGATTTGCAATTCCCTGATGACTAAAGATTTTGAACATTTCTTTAAGTGCTTCTCTCTACTATGTTCATAGCAACCTTATCTGTGATAGCCAGAAGTTGGAAAAAAAGCAGATGTCTCACAGTAGAATAGATACAGAAAATGTGGTACATTCACACAAAGGATTAGTAGTCAGCTGTTAAGAATAGGACATCATGCATTTTGCAGATACTGAGCCACCAACCAGACAGCATACAGGAGCGATATGAAGCTCCTGACACATACACAGCAGATGACTGCCTAGTTTGGCCTCTGTGGGAGAAGAGGCTACTTGGGAGGCCATTTTTGGGGCTTGGTGAACATCCTGTTGGAGACAGGTGGAGGAGGAATTGGATGAGTAACTGTGGAAGGGTAGGCCATGAAGGGGTCCAATGACTAGATTGTAAAAAAAATAAAAATACAAAATAAAATCATATCTTTACTCCTTCAAAAACAATATCTTGGGCATATCTCAGGGCAAAGTTGAGAGAGAATGGGGAAAGAACTCTGAGAGGGAAGATCAGAGGGGGCAAACAGCATGCAGGGAATAAATATATAAAATTATTATTATAATTAATAATGATAATAATAAGCCCAACCCTGAGCTCCAGGGCTACCTCTCTTATCTGAGGCTGTTCTAATACACTTAAAGGGAGATGCTTTAACATTGGCTGTCTCCCCAGACCCCTATATAGTTAAATTTTATCTATATTTATGCTTTATTAATAGCCCTCATGATTTTAATGTTTATTTTGTATCCAGGACACCCTGTGTCTCTACTTGGACTACTTGGGTATGTCAGGTGTCTTAGGACTATGCTGGATGCTCCAAAACTCCTCCCTCAGAGTTCCAACTGTTTCTGTCTGTTCTGGCCCTCAAGATGTTGGCTGTATTCACACCACAGACCTTGCATGCTTTGGGACCTTCCTTGGATCTCTGTCAATCTGCCAGTTACTCTTTTCTTTCTAATTGTTAATTCCTTTTCCTAAGTGACTTCTCTTCCAGGACACATTACTTACTTGTCCCATGGACTGAACACAGGATACTCATACACAACAATCTCTCAACCAAGACTTAACAATATAACAATCAATTTTTAATTTACAAATGTAAACTGTCTATCCCATTTAAGTCCAATCTAGTTACACTGTCCCTTCGATTTTCTTTGAGATATCAAAAGAAAATATTTTATTTCTATTTTAAGACTTTTCAAGCTAATATGAGTGAGTCATTTAACTTTCTCTATATGTTTAAATTTTAGATACTTTCTGTATGCAATACTATAAATGCACCACATGGATTCTCTCATATGTGTATGAGTAGTGTTTCTCTCTGTGAGTGTGTGTTTTCAAAAATGTTATCTCATTAGTTACATTGTCTGTCTTTGGATATTAGTGTATTACATTCATATTTTTTCTAATTTAAATAAAATGGCTAGTTTTTCTTATCAAGTTGTAATTATGTGGTTCCATCACTGTACCACTTATTGAATAAATGGAATATTTTCTGCTTAATCTATTTTAATATATGTACAGAAATTTAATTAACATTAAGTACTTCCTTCCTCATTTGGTTATTAAATATAAAATTTCCAGACTGAATGAGTTTTGTGAGCCACCCTTTCATCTTTTGTTCATTTGAATGAATAAAGCAAAAAGGCAGTCATGAAGCACAACTTATTTCATTCAGAGGCAGTCTCTTAATCATTGACCAAAATGGTTTCCAGTGACCAGTGTTGCAGTATAGAGAATATCTGGGGTTTACCAGAGTACAAAAGAAATGCAGTTATGTTTTAGAACAAAAGAAGCAAGATTGGGAATGGTATATATGCTAAATACTGAGAGGATCAAAAGGACCAGTTTATGAAGAGACATAGAAACCACAGTAAAATCAAAATATATCAGTTTGGATGTAAAATTCTATTTTTTTAAATTTTTTATTAGATATATTTCTTTACTTACATTTCAAATGGTATTCCCTTTCCCGGTTTCCTGTCCATAAGTCTGCATCCCCACCCCGTCCACATACGGGTGTTCCTCCAATCAACCTCCCTTACCCCCCCTCACCCAACATTCCCCTGCACTGGGGGTCCAACCTTGGCAGGACCAAGGGCTTCCCCTTCCATTGGTGACCCAACAATGCTATTCTCTGCTACATATGCAGTTGGAGCCCTGGGTCAGTTCATGTATAGTCTTTCAGTAGTGGTTTAGTCCCTGGAAGTTCTGGTTGGTTGGCATTGTACTTATGAGGTTGCAAAGCCCTTCAGTTCTTTCAATTCCCCCCAAGGGGGTCCTGATCTCAGTTCAGTGATTTGCTGCTAGCATTGACTTCTGTATTGGACATGTTCTGGATGTGTCTCTCAGGAGAGATCTATGTCCGATCCCTTTCAGCATGAACTTTTTAGCTTCATTAATCTTATTTATTTTTGGTGGTTGTATATATAGGGGCCACATGTGGGGCAGGCTCTGAATGGCCCTTCCTTCAGTGACTGCTCTAAACTTTGCTTCCCTATCTCCTCCTATGGAAATGTATTTCCCCTTTTAAGAAGGAGTGGGAGCATCTGCATTTTGGTCATCCTTCTTCTTGAGCTTCCTGTTGTCTCTAGATTACATATTGGTAATTTGAGCTGTTTGGCTAACATCCACCTATCAATGAGTGCATACCAAGTATGTTTTTCTGTGATTGGGTTACCTCACTCAGGATGATATTTTCTAGTTCATTCCATTTGCCTAGGTATTTCAGGAAGTCATTGTTTTCATAGTTGAGTAGTACTCATTTGTGTAGATGTACCACATTTTTTTTAATCCATTCCTCTGCTGAAGGGCATCTGGGTTCTTTCCAGCTTCTGGCTATTATAAATAAGACTGCTTTGGACATAGTGGAGCATGTGTCTTTGTTGTATGTTGGAGCATCTTTTCGGTATATGCCCAGAAGAGGTATAGCCGGGTCCTCAGGTAATGGAATGGCTAGATTTCTGAGGACCCTCCAGACTCATTTCCAGAGTGGTTGTACCAGTTTACAATCCCATCAAAAATAGAGGAGTGTTCCTCTTTCTCCACATCCTCACTAGCATCTGCTGTCACCTGCTTACCCAATCTGACTGTTGTTTGTTTGAATCTCAGGGTTCTTTTGATTTGCATTTCCCTGATGACTAAGAATGTTGAAAAATTCTTTAGGTGTTTTTCGGAATTTAGGTGATTTTAGGAATATCATTCGATATTCCTCAGCTTAGAATGTTTTATTTAGCTCTATACCCCATTTTAAAGGGGTTATTTGAATCTCTGGAGTTGTAGGATTGGTAAAGATCTTTTCTCAATCTGCTGGTTGCCATTTTATCCTAACAAGGGTGTCTTTTGACTTACAGAAGCTTTGCAGTTTTATAAAGTTCATTTGTCTATTCTTGATCTTAGAGCATAAGCCACTGGAGTTTTGTTTAGGAAATTTTCCCCAGCGCCCATGTGTTAGAGGCTCTTCCCCATTCTTCCTTCTATTAGTTTGAGTGTATCTGGTTTGATGTGAAGGCCCTTGATCCACTTGGACTTAAACTTTGTACTTGGTGATTAGAATGAATGAATTTGCATTCTTGTACAAGCTGACCTCCAGTTGAATCAGCACCATTTGTTGAAAATGCTATCTTTCTTCCATTGGATGGTTTTAGCTACTTTGTTGAATACCAAGTGACCATAGGTGTGTGGGTTCATTTCTGGGTCTTTCATTCCATTCCACTGATCTATCTGCCTGTCTCAGCACAATTACCATACAGTTTTTATAACTATTGTTCTGAAATATTGTTTGAGGTCAGGGATGGTGATTCAGTCAGAAGTTCTTTTATTGTTGAGTATAGTTTTTGCTATCCTGTTTTTTGTTTTTTTGTTTTGTTTTTTTTTTTTTTTTTTTTTTTTTTCCAAATGAATTTGCCAATTGCTCTTTCTAAGTCTGGAGAATTGAGTTGGAATTTTAATGGAGATTGCATTGAATCTGTAGATTGCTATTGGCCAAATGGCCACTTTTACAATATTAATCCTGCCAGTCCATGAGCATGAAAGTTTTTTCTATCTTCTGAGATCTTCGATTTCTTTCTTCAGAGACTTGAAGTTCTTGTCATACAGATCTTTCACTTGCTTGATTAGAGTTATACCAGGGAATTTTATATTATTTGGGACTATTGTGAAGGGTGTCATTTCCCTTATTTCTTTCTCAGCATGTTTATCCTTTGAGTAGAGGATGGCCACTGATTTGTTTGAGTTAATTTTATACCCTGACACTTTGCTGAAGTTGTTTATCATATTAAGTATTTCTCTGGTGGAACTTTTGGGGTCACGTAAGTACACTATCATATCATCTGCAAATAGTGATAATTTGATTTCTTCCATTCCAAATTGCATCCCTTTGACCTCCTTTCATTGTCTGGTGGCTCTAGCTATGACTTTGAATATGCTATTGAATAAGTAGGGAGATAGTTGGCAGCCTTTTTTAGTCCCTGATTTTAGTGGTATTGCTTCAAGTTTCTCTCCATTTACTTTGATGTTAGCTACTGGTTTGTTGTATATGGCTTTTACTCTGTTTAACTAACAACCTTGAATTCCTGTTCTTTCCAGGACTTTTATCATGAAGGGCTGTTGAATTTTGTCAATGCTTTCTCAGCATCTAATGAAATGATCATGTGGTTTTTATCTTTGAGTTTGTTTTTATAGTGGATTACTTCGATGGATTTCCATATATTAAACCATCCCTGCATCCCTAGGATGAAGCCTAATTGATCATGATGGATGATCATTTTGATGTGTTATTGGATTCGGTTTACAAGAATTTTATTTAGTATTTTTGCGTCAATATTCATAAGGGAAATTGGTTCTTTTCTTTGTTGGGTCTTTGTGTGGTTCCAATATAAGAGTAATAATGGCTTCATTGAAGGATTTTGGTAGTGGTCTGTCTCTTTCTATTTTTTGAAATAGTTTGGAGAGTATTGGTATGAGGTCTTCTATGAAGGTCTGATAGAATTCTGCACTACACCCTTCTGGTCCTGGACTCTTTTTGGTTTAGTAGACTTTTAATAACTGCTTCTATTTCTTTAGGAGTTATATGGTTGCTTACATGGCTTAGTTGTCCCTGATTTAACTTGGGTACCTGGTATCTGTCTAGAAAACTGTCCATTTCCTCCAGATTTTCCAGTTTTATTGAATATAGTCTTTGTAGTAGGATCTGATGATTTTTTAATGTCCTCAGATTCTGTTGTTATGTCTCCCTTTTCATTTCTGATATTTTTAATTTGAATACACTCTCTGTGACTACTGGTTAGTCTGGCTATGAGTTTATCTGTCTTGTTGATTTTCCCAATGAAACATCTCCTGGTTTCGTTGATTCTTTGTATAGTTCTTTTTGTTTCTACTTGGTTGATATCAGCCCTGAGTTTGATTATTTCCTGCCTTTTACTCCTCGTAGGTTTATTTATTTCTTTTTCTTCTAGAGCTTTCTGATGTGCTATCAAGCTGCTGACATGGGCTCTCCCCTGTTTCTTTTTGCCGGCACTCAGAGCTATGAATTTTCCTCTTAGCACTGCTTTCATTGTGTCCCATAATTTGGGTAAGCTGTATCTTTCTTTTCATTAAATTTATGAGTCTTTAATTTCTTTCTTTATTTCTTCCTTGACCAAGTTGTCATTGAGTAGAGCATTGTTCAACTTCCATATATATGTGGGCTTTCTATAGCTATTGTAGTTATTGAAGACCAGTCTTAGTGCGTGGTGATCTGATAAGATGCATGGGATTATATATATTTTCCTCTATCTGTTGAGGCCTTTTTTGTGACTGATTATATGGTTAATTTTGGAGAGGGTACCATGAGGTGGTGAGAAGAAGGTATATCTTTTTGTTTTAGGATGAAATGTTCTATAAATATATGTTAAATCCATTTGGTTCATAACTTCTCTTACTTTCTCTATGTCTCTGTTTAATTTCTGTTTCCATGATCTGTCCATTGATGAAAGTAGGGTGGTGAAATCTCCTACTATTATTGTGTGAGGTGCAATGTGTGCTTTGAGCTTTGTTAAGCTTTCTTTATGAATGTAGGTGCCCTTGCATTTGGAGCATATGTATTTAGGATTGAGAGTTCATCTTGGTGGATTTTTCCTTTGATGAATATGAAGTGTTCTTCCTTTTTTAATGACTTTTGGTTGAAAGTCAATTTTATTCGATATTAGAATGGTTAATGCAGCTTGTTTCTTCGGGCTATTTACTTGGAAATTTGTTTTCCAGTCATTTATTCTGTGATAGTGTCTGTCTTTGTCTCTGAGGTGTGTTTCCCTTAGGCATAAAAATGCTGAGTTCTCTTTATGTATTCAGTGTGTTAGTGAATGTCTTTTTATTGGGAATTGAGTCTATTGATGTTGAGAGATATTAAGGAATAGTGATTGTTGCTTCCTATTATTTTTGTTGTTCGACTTGGAATTATGTTTGTGTGTCTCTCTTTTGGTTTCATTGCAAGGAGATTTTACTCCTGCTTTCTGTATGGTGTACTTTCTTTCCTTGTGTTGGAGTTTGCCATTCATTATCCTTTGTAGAGCTGTATTTGTAGAAATATATTGTGTAAATTTGGTTTTGTCATGGAATATTTTGGTTTCTCCATCTAAGTTAGTTAAGAGTTTTGCTGGATATAGTAGCTTGAGCTGGCATTTGTGTTCTCTTAGTGTCTGTATGACATCTGTCCAGCATTTTCTGGCTTTTGTAGTCTCTGGTGAGAAGTCTGGTGTAATTCTTATAGGTCTGCCTTTATACGTCACTTGACCTTTTTCCCTTGCTGCTCTTAATATTCTTTCTTTCTTCCTTTCTTTCTTTCTCTTTCTTTCTTCCTTCCTTCCATCCATCTTTCTTTCTTTCTTTCTTTCTTTCTTTCTTTCTTTCTTTCTTTCTTTCTTTCTTTCTTTGTGCATTTAGTGTTTTAAGTATTATGTGACTGGCTGATTTCTCTTCTAGTCCAATCTACTTGGAGTTCTGTAGGCTTCCTTTATGTTTACGGGCATCTCTTTCTTCTAAGTTTTTTTCTATAATTTTGTTGAATATATTTACTGGCCCTTTAAGTTGGAAGTCTTGACTTTATTCTATACCGATTATCATTAGGTTTGATCTTCTCATTATGTCTTGGATTTCCTGAATGCTTTGGACTAGGAGCTTTTTGTGTTTTATATTATCTTTGACAGTTGTGTTGATATTTTCTATGGTATCTTCTGTCCCTGAAATTCTCTCTTCTCTCCCTTGTATTCTGTTGGTGATGTTTGTATCTATGACTCCTTGTCTCTTTCTTAGGTTTTCTATATCCAGAGTTGTCTCCTTTTGTGCTTTCTTTACTGATTCTATTTCCACTTTTAAATCCTGCATAGTTTTGTTCAATTCCTTCACAAAACAGGTTTGGTTGTGTTTTCCTGTATTTCTTTCAGGGATTTTTGTGTTTCCTCTTTAAGGGCTTCTATTTGTTTACTTGTGTTTTCCTGCATTTCTTTAAGGGAGTTCTTTATGTCCTTCTTAAAGTCCTCCATCATTATCACAAAATGTAATTTTAAACCTAAGTCTTGCTTTTCTGGTGTGTTTGGATATCCAAAATTTCTTTGGTTTGAGAACTGGGCCCTGATAATGTCAAGTACTCTTGATTTCTGTTGCTTAAGTTCCTGAGCTTGCCTCTAGCCATTGGGTTGTCTCTGGTGTTTGCTTGTTTTGCTGTTTCTGAGAGTGACTTGACTGCCCTGTAGGCCTCTGTGTCAACATTCCTGTAGAACTGTTTTCCTTTTTGCTTTCAGCCTTTCCTGAGAACAGGTGCTCTGATTTCAGGTGTGTAGGAACACCTGGTGACTGTCTTCCAGCTCTCAGTATGGGCAGGAATCAGAAGAGTCCTGCCCCAATTGCTCCTATGTCCTCAAACCCAGAGAGCACAGTTGTACTAGGCCATTTCCTCTTGGGTCTGGAATGTGGGCAGAGAGTATTCTCCTCTGACTTCTCAGGAGTGTCCACACTTCAGAGGATCCAGCTCACAGGATTTGGGCTCAGAGAGCTGTTTGGCCGGTTCAGTTCTGTCCTGGGTGCAGACCAGAACTGCAGGTACTGGTGCCTGACTGTTCCTATATTCCTCTGTCCAGTGGCACTGTGCAGTTTCCCCTTAGTTCAGAGATGTGGGCAGAGGTGTGCAGAAGTTGCAGTCTGTCCTGCGGTCTCAGGATGTCTGCACTTTTGGGTGTTCAACTCTCTTCTCCACGGGATTTTGGATATAAAATTTGTAAAATGAGCTCAGCATTATTGTTTATTAACTATGTTTCCATGGCACATTCATTTAAAACTACATAAAAGCTTTCCTCTTATAATGATTGCAATATGGTGTTGAAATAGTATTTATTTTCACTAGTACACTGCCCAAGTCCATTTTAAGTCCAGTTTCTAATATTTATTATTTTAAATATTATGCTTACTTCTGTTTCATTTCGGAAATTTCCTTCCAGAATACCATCTTCAATGTGGACTTCTTCATTTCTACCTGTAAAGACAAAAGAATAAACCTTTCTCCTTCTAACATACTATGGAATATCCGATGTTATGTTGTTCAACATGAGCAAGTGAAAGCAAAATGGTTAATATTTAATCATACACACTACATTGTCATATAGAAAGAAGGTAGTTGTTTAAGACACCACATAATTTTATCCCCAGCATTTGTAAAAGCCCTTTAATTATAAATAGATTATTTTAATCAAGTCTGCAATGAAATTACAGTTTCTATTTCAGATTTGGCCATATCTAGTTGGATAGAAATATAAGAAGCAAAGGAAAGTTCTGTGTCTTGTGTGAAATATAATTAAGATCAGCCATAAGTAAGGGATGAAGGGAGATGAGAAAATGTTTGGAAATAGCTGCATTTGGTCAAGCTTCTGAAGGGAAAGGAAATATATTTGTAGGAATAGATCATTGTGGGTATTATGGCAATACCCCACACAGATATACACAATATACTTATTTTGACGAAAAAATTACTTCACATTTTAAATTGTAGGTTTTCAAAAGTTAGTATCTGGGTGCAGACCAGAACTGCAGGTACAGGCTGACTGTTCTATATTCCTTTGTCCAGTGGCACTGTGCAGTTTCCCCTTAGTTCAGGGATGTGGGCAGAGGTGAACTAAGGGGAATGGTTTGTTTAATGTATTACATATAGCATATATCCCAACTATGCCTTATAAATTTAAAATATTTCAGATAAATATTTAAAGTGTGATTAAAATAAAGTCATCTGTGGATAGTTCAAGAGTAGAAAAGCTTTCAGGCATTAGGTCTCAGGAGTATTTCCCAATACTGGCACAACATAAACCATCATATCTTAAAGAAAAACATACAATCTGCATTAAGAATAATGGGAAAATATATTTGACATTTCATCTAGAAATTCGCCTTGTGAAAACACATGAATTTTGAAACATATAGTAGAAACATACTCAAATTTTCTATGAATGACAGTTAAACAAAATTCACCTCACCCTGGTGTCAAATAAATCAAAGTAGATTACATCTACTCCCCAAAGTAACTGCTAATTTATGAAAAGTGATTATTACTATAAAATTTAGTTACTGGTAAATATCTAAGGGATATTTTAAGTCAATGAATATTCCCAAATGATTTGGAAAGTGAATCTTATTCAGTACATGTAAGTAAAAATGACAGTTTATATTTGAATTGTGTCACACAATTCTAATATATCTAGTTGAATTAATTATGTCATTTAGACCTGATTTCCTCTAGAAAATATCAAGTTTGCACCTATAAGATAATGAATGAGGTATTATGATATCTATTAAGAATGTTCCTAATCAAATTACTTTCAAATGTTAGTAACTCAAATGTCCCAAATATTCAGACTCGATTGTAGCAACCAATCAGCATTATAGTAGATAATACTCAAATTTTAATTCTTACAAAAGAATAAAATTTTGGACAGTGTTACCAGCTTTTTGAAAGAATCTGCAATTTAAAAATTGGTAAATTTTTGATGTATGAAAAGAAATGAACTTGGATTAAATATTCCTATAGGTAAGATAACTATTAAGTACTAATTATCTGGGTAAGATAAGATAATGGTATGCAGAGGATTAGTGAACTTAAGTATTGGAATCCATATGCAAATCCTTCTTCATTTTTGTTCTTTTATTCAAAAAATGTTTTTCATCAGCTAGTACTGATTTGGGTTTTGATTTCGGCTTTCCCTCACCTCATCCTCTGAGTCCCTAATTATCCCACATTCTCTCCCACTCATTTCTACCACTTTCCTAGTCACTCATTAAAAAAAAAATAGGCATTTAGAAAATAAATAAAATAAATAAAAATAATTTAAAATATGACCAAACCAGAAAATAGGAAAAATTACAAAATTAGAAGAAAGACATATAGATTAAAAAAATACACATTTTTGCACACACAGGAACTCCAAAAAAGAAAAAAAAACTAAATCTGGAAGCCATAGTGTATAAACAACCTGTAAATTAAAAAATAAAATAAATTTTAAAAGTGATTTAATATTATAAGGCACAGACCATCAAAGATGCTTCTGAGTTCATATTCTGTGTTGGCATCCATGGCTGGTCATGGGAGCTACCTTTAAGAGTGGTTTCTTTGATTTGGGAAACTCTTTGGGAAAAGAAGTACTCATTTGCAAGGGGCTATCAGTTAGAGACAGCCTCTGGGTTATGGATGATTGCTTGTGTCCCTATTTCCTTTCAGCTCCAGGACTCCATCTGGTAGAGACCTCTATTTCACAGACCTATGAAGGCTCTGTGCATTCTGCCACAGTCTCTGGGACTATTATGTGTGTCCACCATGCAGTGTCTAGAACGCTTTGGTTCCTTTATGACCTGCATGCCCTCTAGCTCTTTCATGCTCTCACTGTCCTCTTCTTCAAATCCCTGAGCCCAGAAGGGAGGGGTTTGATAAAGACTTCACTTTTACCATTGAGTGTTTCGATGTCTCTAAATTTTGGCTTAGGGTATGGCTATGAGCCTTTCTGTATTTCTTCCCATCTACTTTAGGAAGAAGATTCTCTGACGCTGGCTGGGCAAGAAACTGATCTATTGGACTATAGCAGAGTAGAAGAAGAGTAATTTTATTTCTGTGTTCCTCTAGCAAAATAGTACTATTTGATTTTCATCTGGGCCTTTGGCATATCTAGTCTCAAGGCCTTCCTTTTTGTTAAGCTTACTATGGTCTGTGAGTTATATCTTAGGTGTCCTGAACTTTTTGGCTAATATCCATTTATCAGTAAGTACATACCATGTATGTCCTTTTGGGTCTAGGTTACCTCACTCAGGATGGTATTTTCTTTTTCTCTTTTTAATTTATTTTTCATTGGATAGTTTATGTATTTACATTTCAAATGTTATCCCTGTTTCTGGTTCCCTTTTGACCCATCCTTCCTTTCCCTGCTTCTATGACAATTCTCTTCCTCCCACCAACCCACTCCCACCTCAACACCCTGGCATTCCCCCACACTGGGGCATCAAGCCTTCACAGGACCAAGGGCTTCTCCCCCTATTGATACCAAACAATCTGTCACCCTCTGCTCCATATATGGTTGGAGCCATGGGTCCTGCCATGTGTACTCTTGGGTTGGTGAAGTCCCTGGGAGCTCCCTGTCTGGTTGGTTGATATTGCTCTTTTTCCTGTGGGTACCAAACCCTTTCAGCTCCTTCAGTCCCTTCTCTATCTCCTCCATTGGGGTCCCTGTAATCAGTCTGATGGTTAGCTACAAGCATATTAATCAGTATTAATAAGGCTTTAGCAGAGCCTCTCAGGAGACATCAATATCAGGAATGGTATTTTCTAGTTCTGTTCATTTGCTTGCTAATTCATGATGTCCTCATTTGTAATAGCTGAATATCATTCTGTTGTGTTAATGAGTCACAATTTGTGTATTCATTCTTTCTGTAACCCATTCATCTGGGTTGCTTCCAGTTTTAGGCTACTACAAATATGGCTGCTATGAACATAGTGGAGGATGTGTTGTTGTGGTATTGTGAAACTTCTTTTGGTTTTATACCCAGGAGTGGTTTAGCTGACACTTCAGGTAGAAGTATTTCAAAATTTCTGAGGAATTTCTGAGTGGTTGTATCACTTTGCAATTCTACATAGACAGTAGTACAAAATGTCTGTCTACAGTTTGGGAAACAATCTTCACTAACACTACATAAGATAGAAGACTAATATCCAAAATACACAAAGAACTCAAGAAGTTAGACTCAATAAAACCAAATAAACCAATTAAAATATAGAGTACAGGGCTAAATGAAGAATTCTCAGCAGAGGAAACTTGAATGTCCAAGAAGTACTTAAATGGTCAAATGGTTAATTTCTGTGTTTTCAATTCTAGTACATCGATCTACCAGCCTGTCTCTGTACCAATACCATACATTTTTTTTTTAAATCACTATTGCTCTGTAATACAACTTTATGTTAAAGATGCTGTTTATATGAAACATTTCATTGTATCTGTTTAATTAAACCATTAACAAATCTGTAAACAAGGAATAGTCCAGTGGCAACCAAGCCAAGTTGTTAACTAATATTACAGTGACCTTTGCTACCAAAAAAAAATGTTCAAAATCATCATGGAATAGGGAAATGCAAATCAACTGGACCTTGATATACCACCTTTCTCCAGTCAGAATGGCAGAGATTAAAAAGTCAATGGACAGCACAGTCTGGCAAGGATGTGGAAAAAAGAAGAATACCCTTCCATTGTTGGTAGGATTGTACTGTAAAACTGTCTTCTAAGAAGCATTTTTACTTTTAAATATTTTCAAAGCTACCATATGAATATATGTTTTTCAAATTATGATTAAGGAGATGGAAACTTGGTGTTAAAAATTTAAGGTAAGCCTTAGTTACAGTGGAAATGTGTTGCTAATTTGTGATACCAGACACCCTATGACAAAGATACAAAACTTACAAAGCCATGCAGGTAAGATGAGTCAGTGAGTTAGATGATCACAGTCACTGCTTGTCTGACAGCTTGAGACCCATCTGTGGGAGAATTCACGCTATTAAGCCTTCCTCTGATTCTCACAGTTTTGGATGTCATGTATGCATCTATACTTAGAAACATTACCATCTCCCCTATCACACACTTACACAGGTACAAAACACTAACAAGTAAAAAAAACAAAACAAAAAAAAACAAAACTGGGAAACAAAACAAAACCACCATATTAGAAATGGTAAAATACCATAAAATTGTAATACATATATGTCACTGTACACATTATACAATATACCAATGTAAACATAGTCAACAATATAAACTTTTATTTAATAACAAACTTCCCATATTATTTATATAAATTTACATTGTTTTATATATTTTCAACTTATAGAATTATATGTTTTAACATTTTATAAGTTCAAAATTTTCTTTAAGAAAAAAATATTTGTTTCAAAAAACATAATTAAATTATAATTTAAATTCATAATATTTTCCATACACCGTATAAAGCTTAGATATGATGAAAAAGGATATATATTTTTTTTCTTGGAAATAAGTTTAATATATGCTGGGAAAATATCATTGTAAGTCAAAATTTCCTTAGCAAATATTCTAACAACTCTCTTTGTTTTTTTTTAATTTCCAATGTAGATTTTTTTTAATCTTTATTAACTTGAGTATTTCTTATTTACATTTCGATTGTTATTCCCTTTCCCGGTTTCCAGGACAACATCTCCCTAACCCCTCCCCCTCCCTTTCTATATTGGTGTTCCTCTCCCCATCCTCCTCCATTATCACCCTCCCCCCAACATCTTGTTCACTGGGGGATTCAGTCTTGGCAGGACCAAGGTCTTCCCCTTCCACTGGTGCTCTTACTAGGCTATTCATTCCTACCTATGAGGTTGGAGCCCAGGGTCAGTCCATGTATAGTGTTTGAGTAGTGGCTTAGTCCCTGGAAGTTCTGGTTGGTTGGCATTGTTGTTCATATGGGGTCTGGAGCCCTTTCAAGCTCTTCCAGTCCTTTCTCTAATTCCTTTATTGGGGGTCCCGTTCTCAGTTCAGTGGATTGCTGTTGGCATTCGCGTATGTATTTGCTGTATTCTGGCTGTGTCTCTCAAGGGAGATCTACATCCGGTTCCTGTTGGCCTGCACTTCTTTGCTTCATCCATCTTATCTAATTGGGTGGCTGGATATGCATGGGCCACATATGGGGCAGGCTCTGAATGTGTGTTCCTTCTGCCTCTGTTTTAAACTTTGCTTCCCTATTCCCTGCCAAGGGTATTCTTGTTCCCCTTTTAAAGAAGGGGTGAAGCATTCACATTTTGGTCATCCCTCTTGAGTTTCATGTGTTCTAGGCATCTAGGGCAATTCAAGCATTTGGGCTAATAGCCACTTCTCAATGAGTGCATACCATGTGTGTTTCTCTGTGATTGGGTTACCTCACGCAAGATGATATTTTCCAGGTCCATCCATTTGCCTATGAATTTCATAAAGTCATTGTTTTTTATAGCTGAGTAATGTTCCATTGTGTAGATGTACCACGTTTTCTGTATCCATTCCTCTTTTGAAGGGCATCTGGGTTCTTTCCTGCTTCTGGCTATTATAAATAAGGCTGCTATGAACATAGTGGAGCATGTGTCTTTGTTATATGTTGGGGCAACTTTTGGGTATATGCCCAAGAGAGGTATAGCTGGGTCCCCAGGTAGTTAAATGTCCAATTTTCTGAGGAACCTCCAGACTGATTTCCAGAATGGTTGTACCAGTCTACAATCCCACCAACGATGGAGGAGTGTTCCTCTTTCTCCACATCCTCACCAGCATTTGCTGTCACCTGAGTTTTTGATCTTAGCCATTCTCACTGGTGTGAGGTAAAATCTCAGGGTTGTTTTGATTTGCAAATTTAAAAAAATGGATATATTTTAATCCTTATATTTTCTTTTACGCTAACATTACAGTCAAAACTTTCATGAGTGAAATATCATGAGTGAAAATAAAAAATACATGTGACTATAAATAGTTATATATCAATAATTATGTTGGTATTTAGGGAAAGTGAGGATTTTAAAGCTAATTATTGGGGAGGTGGTATTAACTGAAATTAAGTGAGCTAAAAAATAAGAAATGATACTGCAAGCTTGATATTATAGGAAATAAAATATAAAGAAGCAAACTACACATTTCAATGACATTTAAATGTGATTATAATAGTACTTATTATTTTAAAATTTCCTGCCCAGATGAATTGAACTAAATTCTGAATCATTAAGTCAGAAGAATACAATGATTGGCAATATACCTTCATCTTGGCACATAATTTTTTAAATCAAAATACAGATAGAGCCACTAACAAATTCTTCTTAATATTATCAAAATAATATTCTATAGCTATATGAAAGCTATAGTATTTTTCATCAAGAATACATTTTGATGAAGAGGATGAACAGGAAACTATCAAAGTTAATTCTTTGAAATAAACAATACACTGAACAAAAACAAAAAACAGATGAAAGCACTATATATTAATAAAATAAATCCAGTTAAGTGAACCAGAAAACACAGGAAAGTGAATCAGATTGTTACCACAATGAAATAATGACACTAGATTCTCCAAACCACCAGTTCAACTCTCACTCTGCTCTGTGGCCCTAAAGGAATTAACCTAAGGGAATGAGAAGATGATCAGGAGTGGATTATATATCAAATCATATCTTTCATATTAATAAAAAATCATTCTAATTATATCTGCATCTAATGAATGGATCTGAACATAAATACTGAAAAGTAACCTTGGCATATGACGGAAACTTGAGATTCATACTAAAATATCTTGTGCTTAAGCTGAAAATTTGATGTGGCACAATTTAATAACCCCATATGTACAACAATGCCAAGCAACCAGAGCTTCCAGGGACTAAGCCACTACCTAAAGACTATACATGGACTGACCCTGGGCTCTGACCTCATAGGTAGCAATGAATAACCTAGTAAGAGCACCAGTGGAAGGGGAAGCCCTGGGTCTTGCTAAGACTGAACCCCCAGTGAACTAGACTGTTGGGGGGAGGGCGGCAATGGGGGGAGGGTTGGGAGGGGAACACCCATAAGGAAGGGGAGGGGGGGGATGTTTGCCCGGAAACCGGAAAGGGAATAACACTCGAAATGTATATAAGAAATATTCAAGTTAATAAAAAAAAAAAAGTGGGGATTTGGGAATCTACTTTGCTGAAACATGAAAGTTGGCTTGTATAGACCATTACTTGGGACAAAAGAAAAAACCCTGTGTGTTAGTGGCACAACGGAACAATAGAGAGCAATTTCTCAAGTGTATTTCAATATAATGGGCAGAAATGCTGTCAAACAACTTCATGGCAGCTTTCACTGGGAAGTATTGACAACACTTGAATTGATTAAGTCAAATTAAGCCATCCTTACTCATAAAATTTGAAAACAAACTGAAAGGACAGCTGTGTTATAGCGAGTTATATTTTCACAATTTAAACCTGTTTGCTGTTTCTAGTTCTTCTTTACTGTTAACATAAATAGCCATATAACATATGGCCATCCTAAAACAGAAATTAAATGGAGATGTTTGAGAAAGTGGACTTTCAACCTGATGTGAAAGAATATTAGCCAATTAAGTTCACTGAGGAAGGAAATAATTGAAGTTACACTTAAAAATCAAAGAAAGTATTCAAGTACATTTTAAGAAATTATTCTAGATTTTTAACAATAGATGATCCTTTTCAATTTAGGTTTATCCCTCTGGTGATTAGTGTAGAAAATTAACTTAATTTTTATATTTATGACGTGTTAGTCAGGTCATGTATAAAATACTGATATCTAACACAATTATATCTAAAGTTATGTAGCATTTGTGAGGATTTTAATGTAAAGGAGCCAAATTTAGAAGCAGTAAAGTTGAATAAGGTCTTTTAAATAAGACTCTTAACTTATTTACATTCCTAGCTAGTTGTCTTTTTTGTAACATATTGTATTTCTCAGGACTGAGAATGATCTATGTATATTTTGTTATCAGTCATTGCTGGTAGTGAACAAATACAGTTTTGGATGTTTGTTCCCATATTCAGCTTATTTTTATAGAAAACTGAAGAGTATCATTTTGAGAAGTCAGTTTAGACTCTAAGAATTAGTCTCATAAACTTAACCCCAGAAGACAGAGTGTAAAACCATATAGATAAGAGTTTGTATTTTGAAGGATGTTTGCATTCAGCTAAGTTGCTGGCATTCATTATAAACATTTTTAAAATCATATCATGCTTTACACAAATAAAATAAATACTAAAAATTAAACTTATGATGAAAGGTCTTGACGTGTTGAGATCTAATATTACAATTGATTCTTACACTATTTTTCCATAGTGTCAATTCTTAGTAAAAATGATGTTTAGAACCTTTATATTTTATTATTTACCACTTAAATTTCAAGGCTATGTTTAAAAATAATTTATTAAAGAAAAAGTGCATTCTCCAAAGGAAAAGGTTTTTAATGCTCTAAGAAATATTCTTTCCTCCAATTTGAGTGCATCTCTGAAGGCCCTTGATTTCTGTCAAGTATCATTAATTAGCATTTTAATGTCATTAAACTATTGTAAAATACTTCACATATTTATAGAAATATAAATCATACAAAATGTGTCCTTTAGAGAGCATTCCTATATTTAAATATATGCAAGTATTTGTAAATACCTTTGCAGCATATTGTATCATTGTATCACTTTGCATTAATTAACTAGGATATAATAGCTTCTAGTAATTATTCCCAGTGGTATGAATATTACAAAATACTTAAGAAAAGGATGGTTTACATTATTTGTTTCTAGGAAAACAAACCTGAAAAACAACAGAACAAAACAAAGAAGTTTTCCTCAAATCAGATGACTTATATTTATTGAAGATACATATAAGATAGTTTTACAAAGTTTAGTCCTATTGCTGGATAACCAAAAGGTAAATAAATACCTATTGAATTTATTATACAGGTTTAAATTTCAAAGTACTTGTATCAATTACTTTGGTAAATATATACTCAGGAAATATTTATCTATAAATTCCTCCATTTAAAATAATTTTAAGTGGGGGTATAAAATTAACTTAAACAAATCAGTAGCCTTCCTCTATTCAAAGAATAAACAGGCTGAGAAAGAAATTAGGGAAATGCCACCCTTCACAATAGTCCCAAATAATATAAAATGTCTTGGTGTGACTTTAACCAAGCAAGTGAAAGGTCTGTATGTCAAGAACTTCACTCTTCTGAAGGAAGAAATTGAGGAAGATCTCAGAAGATGGAGAGATCTTCCATGCTCATGGACTGGCAAGATTAATACAGTAAAGATAGCCATTTTCCAAATGCAATCAACAGATTCATTGCAATCCCCATCAAAATTCCTACTCAATTCTTCACTGGGTTAGCAAGAGTTCTTTGCAAATCATTTGGAATAAAAACCCAGGATAGTGAAAACTATACTCAGTAATAAAAGAACTTCTGGGGGCATCACCATCCCTGACCTCAAGCAAGATTACAGAGCAACAGTGATAAAAGCTGTATGGTATTGGTACAGAGACAGGCAGGTAGATCAGTGGAAGAGAAATGAACCCACACACGTATGGTCACTTGATCTTTGACAAAGGAATTAAAACCATCCAATAGAAAAAAGATAGTATTTTCAACAAATGGTGCTGGTTCAACTGGAGGTCAGCCAATAGATGAATGGAAATCGATCCATTCTTATTGCCCTGTACAAAGTTTAAGTCCAGTTGGATCAAGGACTTCCACATCAAACCAGATACACTCAAACTAAGAGAAGAAAAATAGGGTATGGGCCTCAAACACATGGATATTTCCTGAACAGAACACCAATGGCTTATGCTCTAAGATCAAGAATCGACAAGTGTTGAATTTTGTCAAATGCTTTCTCAGCATCTAATGAAATGATCATGTTATTTTTTTCTTTGAGTTTGTTTATATAGTGGATTATCTTGATGGATTTCTGTATTTTAAACCATCCCTGAATCTCTGGGATTGAAGCCTACTTGATCATGATGGATGATCGTTTTGATGTTTTCTGGATTCGGTTTGCAAGAATGTTATTGAGTATTTTTCCATCTATATTCATAAGGGAAATTGGTTTGAAGTTCTCTTTCTTTGGTGGATCTTCCTGTTGTTTAGGTATAAGAGTAATTATTGCTTCATAGAAGGAATTGGGTGGAGCTCTGTCTGTTTCTATTTTGTGGAATAATTTGAACACTGTTGCTATTAAGTCTTCTATGAAGTTCTGATAGAATTCTCCACTAAACCAATTTGTACTGGGGTATTTTTGGTAGGGAAACTTTTAATAACTGCTTCTATTTTTACGAGTTATGCTTATGTGGAGATACAGTATTATGTATTCATTTTATATTGGCTGAATATTGGTTAATGTCTTTGCACTTTTTCTTTTTTGTTTTATTATAGTATATTGTTTATGTTAAGTAAGTTATTTCCTCGTGATTTTCCACATATACATTTAATATACTTTGATCCCTAGTTTCTTGCAATATGTTTGTATTCCTCCTCTGTCTCAACATACTTAGCAATTCATTTATGATTTTAGAAGTGTTGATACTTTTAATCTAGAAATTTACATTTTAAAAAATTGTTTTAAATTATTTTGTTTATATATTTTTAAGCATTTACAATATACCTGAATATATTTGTCTCCTGAAATGCTAGATCAGTTATATGCTACAAGTATATGTGCTGAAAGTATGTTTATGTGTGCTCTCTCCATTGATGTCCAAACAAATTTAGAATCAGAAAATAATCCTGGTCCCTTAAGAATTATGCATAGCAAATTTCACCATCAATGAATAATACAGGAAATGTTCCTCAGAAACATTCCACATAATAAATTATAGTTTATAACAAAGCAGTTAATGTAATATAATGTTCAAATTAATTTTATCTACATATGTATTATAAATATGGCCAATTATAAGCATGTTGTATATTTGATGCTGTTAATGCTTAACCTATGTAAATCTATTAATTTCATTTCTTTTGGCATCACAGTGTCTAAATGGTAAAACAATATTGCTTATCATTCTCTACTAAAAAATCCTATGCAATGTTAATTTATATTTCAAATAATGTATTTGCAAATATAAATATATTAATGCAAATATTAATTATATACATACATACAGATAGATAGATAGATAGATAGATAGATAGATAGATAGATAGATAGATAACACCAGGTGTAACTTATTGTATGAGAATATATAGAGCCAGACAAAGAACATTTTATGTCGTGATTAAGCGTTCGTTACATACATTTCCTGTTATACCTTTTCCTCAAAGCTACACCTATAACTTCAACCAGATGCTAATTCTACAAACTGTAATTAACAGTATGTCACTTACAAAGTAATTTTTAGAATGATTATAGTTACTATACTTTTATCTCCCAGATGTGCTAAGTACAGTCATCATCACCTGTTCGCAGTGAGTCTTATTGTACTACAGGCTATTAACAACGGATGGATTCATTTAACCAAAGCTTCATTCCTAATGAATTATTAGTAACTGATTTTTTATGTCTGAAAGATGAGCTGATAGAAGCTTGCTTTTTTTTTTAATGACATGAAATTTATCCTCATGCATAACATATGCTTATTCTTATGTTTCAAACTTATGGTTTGGATTGGCACAAATGCTCTTCAAATTATTCAGATAATATAAATGTTATCAGTTTTAGTTAAAAATTAATCTGAGGAAGTGATAAATTTTAATAAGGCAAGCATAGCAATATATGGTATAAGTAATAATTAACACTACAAGGTGGGTAGATTATTTCATAAGGGAGAAGTACAGAGGATCAGGAAATCGAACAGAAGTGTGTAGCAGTAGGGGATTGGGAACTGGGGATAGCTCCTAGATAGTCCCTGAAGCCAGGAAAGCAAGAGACTCTCAGGACCCTATTGGATGACATTAGCTGAAATTCCCATCAAAGGGGAGAGAGAACCTGTAGAGACAATATGCAGAGGTTATGCACAGCCCCTGGTTGAGGCATGGGGCCACCCACCCATCTCAAAAATATTAACAAAGAATTGTTCCTGTCTAATGGAAATGCAGGGACAAAGAGTGGAGCAGAAACTGAAGGAAAGGCCATTCAGAGACTTCCCCACCTAGGTATCCATCCCATATGCAGACACAAACCCAGACACTATGTCAGATGCCAAGAAGCACTTGCTGATGGGAGCCTGGCATGGCTGTCCTGGGAGGATCTGCCAGAACCTGACTAATACAAACGTAAATGCTCCAAGCCAACAATTGGAGTGACCCCAGTGGAGGAGTTAGGAGGAGGACTGAAGGAGCTGAAGGGATTTGAAATCCCATAGGAAGAACAAAGATATCAACGAACCAGACTCCCTAGAGCTCCCAGAGACTAAACCACCAACCACAGAGTATACATGGAGGGGCCAATAGCTCCAGCTGCATATGAGACAGAAGATTGCCTTATCTGGCATCAATGAGAGGGGAAGCCTTTGGTGCTGTGGAGACTTGTCTAGGGGTATGCTAGGGCAGTGAGGCAGGAGTGGGTGGGTGGGTGGGTTTGGGAACGCTGTCATAGAAGCTTGGTTGGAAAGGGCTGGGATAGAGGGTTTGCTTAGGGGAAATTGGGAAGGCAGATAACATTTGAAAAGTAAATAAATAAAATAAACAATAAATGAATATCAAATAAAAGAAATAAAAAGGCAAGTGATTAATAAAATGTATATACATACAAATATGGAAATATATATTAAATGTAAAAATTTGACATGATAGAATTTTAATATAGAATGTGAATTGCCAAAGTAATGGAAATAAGAACTAATTATGCACAGAATATTTTATGGAAAAAAGGTTTTGAAAATGGCCTCAGAAATAGAAAGCTGATATATTTAAATTGATTTAAACATTCCAAATGTATGCATGTTTCAAAATAGTATATAACCCCATAAATAAGTGTAATTGGGGAGGTAGTATCTGTTAAAATAAACAAACCTAAAAGTACATCATGACTAATTTTACATTTTAATGCTTATTTGTTTTAAATTTAAATAAGGTAAAATAAATTTTGTGGTAGCTAAATCCAATTATAATTTTACACATATCATATCAATAACCTCTTTTATGAAAACACAAAACAATATACAGTTAGAGATTTCTAATTACCATTTTCAAATATGTAAAATAAACACAAAATATTGAATAAACATGTTCAATTTTCTGTTTCATTTTTAAACAAAAAAAACTGTAATCTTCATCAAAGCACAAAGTTCCCATATTTTTCTATGGAATGGAACTCTAGAATACATATGAGCAGGCATTTATTTTGTTACTTTTCTGGGTAGTCAGTGCCTTGTGCTGATCTCAGAATCTTTGATTCTATGATGGAAGACTGGTATCTATGAATCTTCCGTCTTGTTTTATATAGTTTTTATGCTCTGTGTTTAAAATTTTGTTCATGAAGACCCACTCTGTTCTATCAGTCTCTTTATTCAATCTGAACCCAGAACTAAATACCAAATGGCTTGTAAAGTCATTTGAGAATTTGGTGTAGCATAATATGTACTCACTAATATGTGGGGTTGCTGGAATAAGGATAATCTTTTGGAGACTGGGAGGAAAGTAAGGGGTGGGGAACAGTCAGAGGGCAGACGGGGAGGGGGATAAAGACTGGACTGTAAATGATGTTTAAAGAATAAAAAAAGAGAAAAAGAAAAAAGAGAAAATGTAATATATAGATAGATAGATGAGCATGTACACACACACACACACACACACACAGAGCCATGTGAAATTTGTTCTGTAAGGTAGGTGACTGTTGATTTTGAGTTCTAAATTTCTAGTTAAGAAAAAACATATCTAATAAAAGTAGATGTTCAAAAAAAAAAAAAAGAAAGAAAGAAAGAAACCGCAGACATGCATAAACAAACTGTAATGTATTATTTTGGTTCCTTTCTTTCATTTCACTAATTTTTTTCTTTTTTATTGGGTATTTTATATATTTACATTTCAAATGTAATCCCCTTTCTCCCCTCTCACATCCCCACTCCTTGCTTCTATGTAGATGTTCCACTTCCACACATCCACTTCCAACTAAACACCCTAGCATTCCTGTACACTGAGGAAATGCGCCTTCATAACAGGATTCTCCTGTTGATGCCAGATAATGCTATTCTCTAGTGCATATGCTGCTGGAGTAATGGGTCCCTCCATGTGTGCTCCTGGTTTGCTGGTTTGGTCCCCGGGAGCTCTGGAAGGATCTGGTTGGTTGATATTGGTGTTCTTCCTCTGGGATTGCAAACCCCTTCAGTTCCTTCAGTCCTTTCTCTAACTTCTCCACTGGAGTCCCTGTGCTCAGTCAGATGGTTAGCTGCAAGAATTCTCATCTGTATCAGTGAGGCTCTGACTAAGCCTCTCTCAAGACAGCTATATCAGGCTTCTGTCAGCATGCACTGCTTAGCATCCACAATAGTGTCTGGGTTTGGTGGCTGCATATGTGATGGATCCCCAGGTAGGGCAGTCTCTGCATGATCTTTCCTTCAGTCCCTGCTCCATACTTTGTCCCTGTATTTCCTCCTGTGAATTTTATGTTCCCTCTTATAAGAATGACTGAATCATCTATACTTTGGTCTTCTTTCTTCTTAAGCTTCATATGGTGTGTGAACTGTTTCTTAGGTATTCTGAACTTTTGGGTTAATGTCCATTTATCACTAAGTGCATACCATGTGTTTTCTTTTGTGATTGGGTTATCTCACTCAGGATGTTATTTTCCAGTTCCATACATTCGTCTAAGAATTTCATGTAGTCATAGTTTTTAGTAGCTCAGTAGTACTCCATTGTGTAATGTACCACATTTTCCATATCCATTTGCCTTTTGAACTATATCTGAGTTACTTCCAGCTTCTGGCTATTACAAATATGTCTGCTAGTGAAGCATTTGCCTTTGTTATATGTTGGAGTATCTTTTTGATATTTGCCCAGGAGTGGTATAGTTGGGTCATTAGGTAGTACAGAACCAATTTTCTGAGGAACCACCAAACTGATTTCCAAAGTGGGTGTGCCAGCTTGCAATCCCATCAACAATGGAGTGTTCCTCTTTCTCCACATCCTTCCCAGTATCTGCTGTCCTCTGAGTTATTGATCGTAGCCATTCTGACTGGTGTGAGGTGGAATCTCAGGGTCGTTTGGATTTGCATTTTCCTGATGACTAAGGATATTGAACATTTCTTTAGGTGTTTCTCAGCCATTTGATATTCCTTAGTTGAAAATTCTTTGTTTAACACTGTACCACATTTTTTAAATAGCATTATTTGGTTCTCTGGAGTCTAACTTCTTGAGTTCCTTGTACATGTTAGATATTAGCCCTCTATTGAATGTACAATTGATAAAGACCTTTTCCCAATCTGTTAGTTGCTGTTTTGTCCTATTGACAGTATTATTTCCTTACAGAAGCTTTACAATTTTATGAGGTCCCATTTGTAGATTCCTGATCTTAGAGCATAAACCATTGATGTTCAGTTCAGGAAATTTCCCCTCTGCCTATGTGTTTGAGGCTGTTCCCCATTTTCTTTCCTATTAGTTTCAGTGTACGTGTTTTCCTTTGGAGGTTTTTTGGTTCACCTGGACTTGAGCTTTCTACAAGGAGATAAGAAAGGGTTGACTTGCAGTCTTCTAGATGCTGACCCCCAGTTGAAGCAGCACTGTTTGTTGAAAATGCAGTCTTTTTCAATTCTATTCCATTGATCTGCCCACCTGTCTCTGTACCAATACCATGCAGATTTTATCACTGGTACTCTGTAATGCAGCTTGAGGTCAGGGATGGTGATGCCCCAGAAATTCTTTTATTGTTGAGAATAATTTTTGCTATCCTGGGTTTTTTGTTATAAAAAATGAATTTGCAAATGTTTCTTTCTCATTCTATGAAGAATTGAGTTGAAAATTTGACAGGGATTGCCTTGAATCTGTAGTGCTTTCAGCAAGGTAGCCATTTCTGCTATATTAGTCCTGCCAATCCATGAGCATGAGAGATCTTTCCTTCTTGTGAGATCTTCTTTGATTTCATACTTCAAGGACTTGAAGTTCTTGTCATGAAGATCTTTCACTTCCTTGGCTAGAGTCACACCAATGTATTTTAGATTATTTATGACTATTGTGAAGGGTGTCATTTCCATATTTCTTTCTCATCCTTATTATCCTTTGAGTAGCTGAAAACTACTGATTTGTTTGAATTAATTTTATATCCAGGCACTTTGTTGAAGTTGTTTTGCAGGTTTAGGAGTTCTCTGGTGAAATTTTTGGGGTCACTTAACTATACTGTCTGATCATCTGCAAATAGTGATATTAGGACTGCTTTCTTTCCAATTCCCATTTTTTATAGTCATGATTAGAATTTCATAGTGATGCAAAATTTTAAAAATTAAATAATTACTTTTTAATTTACTTTACATCCAGATCATAACACACCTTCCTCCTCTCTTTACCGTTCTACCATTACACATTATACATTACTCTTTTGCCCATTACCCCTTCCTTTCTCCTCAGAGAAGAGGGATGCTTCACCTTGGGTATCACCCACTCTGGGACATTTAGCTCTAATAGGACTAAGAACCTCCCAGTGAGGTTCAAACATGTAGTCCAATATGTGAAATGAAATCCAATGGTAGCATTTAGAGACCAAGACAGTCCCTGCTCCACTTGATAGGGATCCTGCATGAATACCAAGCTGCACATTTGCTATATATGTGTAGAGGTCCTCAGTCCAGACCCTGCATGCTCCCTGGTTGGTGGCCCAGTCTCTTTAAGTCCCTATGGTCATATGTTAGTTGACTATGTAGGTCTTGTCGTGAAGTGAAGTCTTTGATCCCTTTGGCTAGCTCATGCTTTTCCCCACTCTTCAACAAAACTCCCAGAAATCTATTTGTTATTTGGCAGTGGATCTCTGCGTGTGTCTCCATCTGTTGCTGGACAAAGTCTCTCAGGATATAGTTATTCCTGTTTCCTGTGTGACAGTATATCAGAGTATCATTAATAGTGTAAGAGGTTGTCTTTCTCACATGGAATGGCTTTCATTTTGGGGCAATCCTTGGTAGTCTGTTTCCCCAGGCTGTGCTCCATCCGTATTCCTGCACTTTTTATAGGCAAGACAAATTTGGGGATGAAGGTTTTATGGTTGGATTGATGTCTCTCTTACTACTCTGAAATCCTGCCTGGGTACAGGAGGTGGACACCTCGGTCTCTATTTTACATTCCCATTGTTATCTCAGTTAGGGTCTCCCCCATAGATTACCTGGAAACCTCCCCTATCCCATGCCTTCATCTAGATCCAGAGCTGCCCCCAACTGATTTCTATTCTCATTCTCAGCTCTCTCCATGTCCCTCTTCTATACACACCAGTCTTGGATAATAAGTAATGTTTATTTGACACAAAGGCCTACAATGTTATAAAATTATTAGTTTTCAGAGGAAGAAATAAATATGGTCTTCATGATTTGTTGATGTTTTCTTATTTTTTATAAGTGTCGGGAAAAGCTTCTCTAAACCTTAAAAATACATTTACTTCACTGGATCTTCATCTTCTTTAATAAACTTTGTTTTCTTTATATTTCCTTACAAGTTCAAACCATTGAGATTGAACATCAATACCTGTGATGAACAATTATTATCATAAAATACAACATGATGGGATACCCGATGCAGCGTGGTTCAGGGCATCTAACTGCTATGGAATTATTATGGTGCCCTGTGATTTATTATGAATCCCAACCATCATTTCACCACCCTGCTGTCTTCTTTATTGTTAGAGTGAATGCTTTCAAAGACATCTTATAAATCTTTGCTTCGGCCAATATATTTGTAGTGTCTTAACATAGAACTGGTATGCCTGCCTTTCACTACCTCTGAGATTTAGAGGTATAATTTCAATTTGATGTGAAAAGTTTTAGCTGGGTAAGTTCCATTAGCCTCTTTTGTCAAGGAGGGAATATGCCTATTCATTTTCATGTTCAGTTTATATATTGAGCTATATCAACACAAGAATGGTGTACTGTGGTGTTTGCAAAGATGGGAGCCTATTGTCCTTTCTAAGTTTCTCATATCCACAAAAAATATATTGGTCTGTATTTCTTTTTGTAAACAAGAAGTTTATAAAAGTTTGTGAAATAAGATGATTTCTTACCTTAAATCATTATTGGCTCAATTGTAGTGCTTCTGCCTATTGCCTCAGAAACATATGCTCTTCTGCACTTATCTTGAACAATCCAAAATGATACCACAATGCAGCTGATTATGTGAGGTACGCTAACTCAAAACTGAATTATGAAGCTGCAGTGCATGGTGTTTATATGCATAACATTAATTAATGAATTATAGTGTAGACAAAGACACACACACACATGCACACAAACACAAGCAATGAAGAGGGGATTTATTGCATATACATATAGATCAAGAGGAAATATGTAAAAATGCAAATAGCAGTTATTCGTGAATTATACTTCCTTGGTACATTTAAATTTCATTGTTATTGTTGCTGTTATTTAGTTAGTTCGTTGGTATTGCCTATAGAAATCATATAACAAAAAGGTAGCTTTCAGGAAATAAAGTTTATATGGACACTTACAACACCCTGATATTGTTGTTTTCATCAGCAGTCATAAATCCGCAAGTCTCAGGACACTTTCAAGCTCATCATGGCCCATAAATTGATGGCAGCATATTGCCCTTATTATTTAATTAATGCCCAATGTAGAATAAAGATTCAGAAATATTTCTCTGTATGTTTACCAACTTAAAAGATTAGCTTTGGAATTTTTGAGGGATGTTAATACATAATATTTACAAAGAGCTAACATTTTCTACAGTCTCCAGTACAAAACTGGACATATAAAATATGTTTTTAAAGATATTTAAAAATGAAAGGAAATTAGAATATAATACAGCATTTCTGGTTGTGTTTCTATATGAAAAAGACAATGAATCCGGAACTGAACTGTCTGCTGGACATCTCGTGCCACAGACCAGTTTGGGGACACAAATAAGGATGCAAGACAAAGAGCATGGGCCAATTTATCCTGCAACCATCTACCCAATTATCAATCTGTTATTCAGAAATAATGTAGTAATAACATAAAGAGACTTTGTCCTGTTTCAAACTAGATAAATAGTTCAATATTTTGACATCAGTGTACCAAACTGAGGAGTTTGCAGTAGTCTATTCCACTCCGATGTTTCCTATCCTGTCACATTTGACATCGGTGTACCACACTGAGGAGTTTGCAGTAGTCTATTCCACTCCGATGTTTCCTCTTCTATCCTGTCACGTTCCAGGCACATTCTGCCGTGGCTCATCTAGTCCATCCTCTCCTATTTTTGGCTTTAATTTTTCCTTCAAGGATGAACGTTCACATTAAATATTGAAATCGAGACAATACTAACCCCTTGTGATAGCTGTGTCTTCTATTTTTCCCATTAAATATTTTATCAGCTGTACTTTGATATGTTTATTACATTACTGTGCAATGTTGTACTACAAATAAAGCCTATACAAAATCATGTTTGCGTATGCATTGCTTTACCTAATGAGAACATAGCCTTTTAAATATTTCTTTTGTCAAACTATCAACTAATTCCAAATATGCACTGAGCCTTAATGCTCTATAATTTGTAAATGTGATGAATAGATGAATCAAAAATTCTATAAAATATGACAAATATATGTGATTATTTGTAGAGTCACAGATTAAATATATAAATCTTTATCTGAAATGTATGTAGGTGCATGTACATGTTTGTGATTGCATAAATTAATTTCAGGTGTAAAATATTACAATTTAAGTTCCCTAGAATTACAGATCTCTAAAATAAAGAGAATTATGGTGTCCTTTACAAGATTGTATTTTAATTTCATGTGAGAAAACTTATTTTAAGTATTTTATGAGTAATATGATAATAAATGTTCAATTAGTGGCTTAATATATAATCAGTAAAAATATCTCTGATTTTCTGTGTTCATAATCTAATAAAAATTAAATGTGAAATCAGTCAATTATATTCAGTTTCTTAAATTGAAACTTTTTATATTAAACATTCCATTAGTTCATTAGGCAATCTAAGCCTATTATTTATGATATAGCTTTCTATGTAACAACTTGAGATTTATATTATATTTATTATTATATTGACTACAATTATTATAGCTAGTTCTTTTCTGATTATTTTAGCCAAATTATTCATTGATGCCTGAATGCATTACTCTTATGTTTTTTCCTATAGAACATGACCTATTCACATAAATTTTTTATGAACAGGAGAGAACAGAAGATGAATATATTTCAGTGAATTGTGATTCTCATACTGATCATCTTCTCATATTATCAATATTGAAATACTCCTATTGTACAATCATTATTTTTTGTAATGTTCTGTTTTTCTCAGGCAATTCATGTGTGTCACAGGTATTAATCCCTCATAGTCTTTCAATAGCAAATTGAAATGTACTTAGTAATTCAAATATTTAAAAAAGGTAATAAAACTAAATATGTTCCACATAAAAGCATATTAAATTTGAGAAATTAACTCAGTTTTTACAGTGATTTTCATATTTGGGTGTGAGTGTGTCTGGGAGTCAGTCCACAGCCTTGCATATGGTAGACCTGCCCCTGAAATTGTTCTTAAACTCTTCATTTATTTTATGTAACAAATTTTATTTTGTACCCCAAAATTAAAATTTGAGATTGTCATTTTAATAAGAAAATGACTTAATACAAAATTGATACTTTTATTCATGATTTTTACTTTACTTACTACTTGTCCCTGTTATAGGCTCTAATTTATAATATGTTGCAAATACCAATGTATGTAGTGTGAAAATGTCATATGGGATATTTATATGGCAATATAATATAACTTCTGTATTCTGGTGATGCTGGTGAATATTTTATTTCTAAACACTAAACTACTAGTATATACCTGTTAATATTTAACTTCCCAAGTGGTGTGCATTGTAGGGATACAAATATTAATAAAGTGATGTGAAAAAGCAAAAATGAACATTTTGTCTTTCTATTTAATGGACAAAGTCCAAATTTAACTTTTTTAGACTACAAACTTTTTTACCTAGCTTAATACAATGGATAACTAAAATTAAGGGTAAACATTATATTCTACTTGCATAGTTTCAACTATAGCTTTATCGAGTTTGAATTTTTTTTTTTTCTGGAGCTGGGGACCGAACCCAGGGCCTTGTGCTTCCTAGGTAAGTGCTCTACTACTGAGCTAAATCCCCAGCCCCATGTTTGAATTTTTATACAGTGCTATACAACGCTGTAATGATAAAGAAGTTGAATGGAAAACTCCAAATTAATTTAATTGCAGAAAATACATTTCCTAAACTGAATGACTGGAACTCTGGCAGTTAAAATGGCATTTATTCTCCAATGAATCTGATGAAGAGTACACCATATTGACTTGACAGTTTGTAAGTAGATAGATATTGGCTTGATTTTCTAAATTCTGTGAAAAATTCTAAATATTTTGTCGTCAAATACAATGTACTTAGAGTAGTATAATTGCTACTTATCATTGTTTGATGGTGGAACGTGCTTCATTTTTTAATCTAAGTATCATCTCTGTGAGTTCTACTTTTTTTTTCTCAGATACATAAAGTTGGAGCTCTAGAAGCCGTAAAAAATGTGTGCCTTCTGAATAAAATGATATTTTATTGCTTAAGCAGACATTATCTAAAAGGTCAAGCTCTGAAGTATAAATGCATTAAGTTACTGCTAATATTTTATCTTCTACCTCATCTGAACTTTCCCAGGAGAAGAAAAAAACTCAATGAACTTAAAGTATATTTTATTGGTGATCATGCATTTATATTCCTGATCAACAGAAGTACTAAATTTGTAAAATAAATATCATTTACTAGAAATTTAACTTCAAATTATAAGTATTGTACATGGAACTTCTTGCTTCCTTTGGTGCCAATTTATACCCTATCTCTCTAAGTATTTTCTGAATTTTGACTAACGTTTCTCTTTAATAGTTCAGAGTCGTTTAAGGATGATTATGACATAAAACATATCATTTAAGATGCATAGCGAATTAAGAAAAACATGGAGAGCTTCACATATGAGTACTTCATCTATATTAGTCCTATAACTCCTTCCCCTCCAACCCCTCACAAGTCCTGGATCATGGTAAATACATGACTTCCTCCTCCATTAGTATTGTTATGTACATACACGTGTTTACACAGCCTACAGATTGTGTGTTCTATGGCTCATATTCAGATGTGTGCAGGACTGAATGCCTGGCTTTGGGTAGCCTAAGAGTGAGCTTCTCATTGAAGGAAGATTGTTTACCTTTTGACTCTGAAAAATTCTCACAAATTATAACGATTCATGAAAAATATAACAGGAAGGCATTCTTTTTTGAAGAGAGGAAGAGAATGGCCTTTTCTTCTTTATAGAACATCTTTTCACATATATATGAATAGGCCTTCTGTATATGTGTGACATATGCAATCTACATAGTATATAGATTGTAAGAGAGACATTTGTCATGACTTTGGACATGCTAGCCTCAAAACCAAGGGTTTTAAATAGAGTTCATAGTTGAAGGCATTCTGACTTACGTCTTTCATAAAAGGGAGAGAGACAACCCAGCTCATCAGATTTCTTTCTCTCATTTGCTCCCAGGATGTAAGTAAGCTCCTTTTCACACACAACTGCTTATAAACATGAAGTCCTGAGTTACCTAGTGTTTGTAAGAACCAGGCACAACCAACCATAACTCTTCACCTCCACAACTGAAAACACAGTTTTGTTTAAGGTATTTGATATTGTGATAAACAACTTATTATGCAAAGATTTGTTTTATTTCCAGATACTCCAATTTTAATAAGGAAAATTTGAACTGGCTCTATAGAATGTTCATTTTGAAAATAAAAATGATTTTTACATCATTTTCACTTTGATTATATTTTCTTTTTTTTCAGAATATAATAACTTTATGTGTTAGGCTTACTTACATGATTGTTATATACTAAAATGAACTTGGTCAAAGTATAATGGGGGCATTGATCTCTTAAATAAGTGAGTTGTTCTAGTCATGTACAGAGTATCCAGGTAGTGGAAAAGTTTACTGGTTCTCACACATATATAAAAAATCCACAAATTTAACTGTATGTACTTCATTCATTTGAAGGAAATGTGGTAATTTTGACCCAATGTAAACTAAGCTGAGGCCTTAGGCATAATAATATTTGTATGAAAGGGTGGCTATCATTCACTTAAATTTGTTAGTTCTGGTGATTATTTACTTGGTTATAGTATAAGTTATATAACTATGGCAAATAGTAGAAAAAGAGGCAGGGATTCAGTTATTTTAAATAGTTCATAGAAAATAGTTTTTCCATTCTGGAAGAATGAAAATATATATAAAAAAATTGGTATCAACTGATCATAATCTATTTGCCAATTGTATATTGGCTCTGAAAAAGAAAGTAGTTTCAAAATCCCACCCCTAATCTAGAAGCAATTTAAAATTAATAGTTTTGGGGAAAGGGAAAATCAGTATTGTCTAATGGAGTATCATTAGCTATATAAAACTTTAACCATGGAAGGCCTCTTGACCAGGCATGTTTGGCTAACAGCAGCATAGTCTTACTGTCTTTCCATAGAGTAACTAAAGCAATAGCCTGTAATTTTTGGGTGTGTATGGTACATCCCTGGAAAACCACATGAGCATACATAGGCAATTCATGACACTGTGTTTACTAGGAGAGCTATAGTTGTACTATTATACAGAAATTCCATTAAAATTGTTTTTAATATGCAGATATGTTTATATTTTAGAGAAGTTCTGCAATATTAGTATATTTTTTACGTTTTAGGAAGTATTTATGCTTTTGGGTAATTTGAATGAGATATTTCCCCAATTTCAGGCATTTGAATATACAAAAATAGAAAAACAAACAAAAATTAGAAATAGAAATTGATGTTGGAGAAATGGTTTATGTATTATGGTTTTATCTTACAAAGGATCTGGCTTAGGTGTCTGCTACTTCCATGGTGGCTTGCAACAGAATGTAATTAAGTTCCATGGTATCTGTCACACTCTTCTGACCTCTGCAAGCACCAGGTGACTCCCACAGTGCACAGATATATGTGCAAGTAAACACTCATATAGATATAAAGATTCATCTTTAAAATAATTAGGAATTAAAAAGTATTAAAAAAGTATAGAGATTTTACTGAAGAAACTATAAAAAATAAAATCACAAGCATGCATTTTGAAAAATAATGACTGACCAATTCACTTCTAATTTGCATTTTGTTGAATATGAGCTCACAGAACAATGGACTGCCCCTTCTCATGAAAAATTTAAAAGGCACTTGGACCATATTCAGAATGTATGAAGATGTGATTAAGGTATATTGCAGAATATTTCTAAGACAAATTTTCAGGGAGAAATTAGGACCCTCACTATCGCACTGTGGACTGCACATTCAACAGACTACTGAGACAAATTTTCTACCAAATGCATTCAAGAATATTCATGGGAAAGATACTAGAAAACAAAAAAAAAGAAATAATTGAGAGATAGAAATTCTCTGTAAAACACAATTAGCACAGTGTGCTTATAGACACTCTGTATAGGAAAATATCATGAATGAAACAAAAGAATATATCATATATATACATACACACACACATACACATATCAGAGACCAATAATAAATACTTAATTTAGCGATACATGCCTTTGAGAAAGGAAAAAATAGCCTCATATGATATCCTATTAATCCTAAAAACTGCTGGCATTTAGAAATTTTTCAATGAGAATGAATGACTTAGGGGTTGTACATACTTAATTTGATCATATAAAAGCATAAAACCTGAAACTTATTTCAATCCATGTTTGTTGTATGTGAAATGCTGCATCATTCTTAAATATGGCATACAGTTTTTCACTTAAAAAATAAATACATACAAATCAAAGAGGAGTCCTGGCACTTAATAGTGCTTGCTGGTCTTCTAGAAGACCCATGTTTGGTCCCAATAATTCCTAAGATTCCAGTAAGAGAGTCTGACGCCTTCTATAATCTTGAATCCTTCACACATGTGGAAGACTCTCTCTCTCTCTCTCTCTCTCTCTCTCTCTCTCTCTCTCTCTCTCTCTCTCTCTCTCTCTCTCTCTCACACACACACACACACACACACACACACACACACACACACACACACACACACACACACACACACACGCACAAACAATATAAGTGGAGAATGGGACTTGACCTCACAGTAAATTGCTTACATAGTATGTAAGAGGCCCTGGGTGCTGCAGATATGCTGGGATGCCTCAGGATGCGGTTTCAAATGTTCTGAGTGCAGTGGATCCTCTGGTATGCCTCAGGATATAGTGTTCCTGGAAGGAGGCTAGCTATCAGTCTGTCCCAGCAGAAAGGACCAGGCAGAAGCAGATTGGTATTTGGGAAGATGGAGGGTTCCCAAATCCACTGGGCCTCAGAGGCACCTGTGGCACTCTGGGGAGAGGGGATTCTTACCAAATTCTGAGTGCAGTGCAGACCAACTAGCAGTCTGTACCAGCAGAGAGGTGAAAGGATCCTACTGTTTGTTTGTTTTTGTTTTTGTTTTTTTTTCCCTTAAGCCAAGGCATTTTCCATGTGCACGTGGTTTAGGAAACAACAGTCTCTCACAGCATTGGTGTTTGTTGGTCTTTAACATTTTCTCTGTGTGTATGCCTGGGTATCCTGAAACTGTAGAGCGGCTTGTCTGGCCTTGAACTCAGGAGAGCTGCCTGCCTCTGCCTCCCAAGGGCTGTGACTAAAGGTATGTGCCACCAGGCCCAGCCAAATGCTAGCTCATAGTAGAAAATAAGTGGTTAAATTTCAGCTCCCTCCTATAACACAGAACAAGACTAGCTTAATAGAGCGATGTGCATAGAAAAGCATAGTCTTTTGTGTCCTCACAAAAGACTTCCAGGTGCCAAGAGGGTGTGTGTCACCGTCATGGAGTTCCAAGCACAATGTTTGGATTTACGTGTGTGCTTTTCTAGCATAGGGATCCCCCATCCTAAATCCTGAGCTACAGGAAAGGACTGGCACTGCAGGATAGGGTACAAATGCTGTTTCACTGACCCAGGACAGCAAGCCTGAGAGGTTCCAAAGCCGTTGTAAAATGGCCTCACATAAGACCTAGCATGGCCTTTGTCACCTTTCTAGCTGCCTTCCCTGCCTGAGGAACAAGTCCCCAGGCATACGCCAGCAACTAGGCAGAGGTGGAGGCAGGGCTGCTGTGGCGTTTAAGGCCAGCCAGGGCTACACAGGAAGACCCAGTATTGAATAAACCACACCAAACACAAGGCCATCTACCCTGACAAAAATAAAATGTAAAACCAAGACCCTCTTCATCCAGATTCATGTGGACTGCCCCACTGCTTTAAGTATGTTGGAGGGTGTGGGCGGTATATTTGGGCTAGTTGCCCACCGAACATTAAACACCAAGATAGAAGGAAGGCAGGGTATTTCTTTCCTCCACAACTTGCGTTGATTTCAGAGACGGCAGCCAAAGTAGAGAATTTTCCTTTCCATGAACTGGGCTGTGATAAATGTCTTCGATGCTCACACAGCCTACTGTGGTTCTCCTGGTCCTTTCCCTCAGTTTTTGAAGGCAGAAAAGGATCTTCTCTGAAGATACTTGATAATTTTACACAAACAACAAAAGCATTTCCAGTGCGTGCTTTTGGAAAAACTTCTCCTGCTCCAGTTGAGCTGCCGGATGAGCTGGTTGATGCGGTCACCCCAGTAGCCGGGTGAGCCCATCTCCTTGAGGAAGCCCACTCTATTCTTGGTAGCATGATGGGCCACAGAGTGGTGGAAAGGGCACACGAATGAAGAGATCTCCTGGAAAGGCTTCTCAGGGAAGGCATCCTCATGGATGAGGTCCTCCAGGTAAATGACACCAAATCTCCCCAGGTTCTCCCCAGGTGCTCCACAATCACTGCATTGTCGTTCATAGGAGCAGTCTTATCGTTAATATTTGCTTATCTGCGTTTTGAAAATGAGTTCTCAGACAGTCTTCAGATTTGGAAATCCCCAGGTCACATAAGGCAAAGACGCCACTGAACAATTTCTTCAGGCCAAGTTTCATGACGGTGCTGTTTACCAATAATCTTATTCCTTCAGTCTTTTCCATGCATATCACGAAGGCCAAGGAATGTTTATCAGGCATCTCCAAACCACGAGGCTTCACTTCTAGTTGCTGGACACGCACCTTGTCACGTTGCTGCGGCCAGTAATCCTGCAAGAAAGATTCTAGCAGTCTAAACCAGAATTCTTTCCCTTTTCTCTCTCTCTCATTGCCAAAAGAGCCTGCTTTGCCTGAGTGGGTTTGAGGGCCTGCCTCTTTTTCAGGAGATTTTCTGAAACTAAAAGGGATCTTTTTTCTTTCCCCCTACTCTGCCATCTTTCCGGTGCTCCAGCTACTGCTGGGTACTGTATTTACTTTTAAGGGAGATATTTAGGTCCTCCTTAAGGTCCTCTATCATCTTAATGAAATGGGATTGTATATCAGAGTCTTGCTGTTCAGGTATGATAGGGTATGTAGGGCTTGCTGTGCTGTGTGAATTGTGTTCTGATGGTGTCAAGTGGTATTGGTTTCTGTTGCTTATGTTCTTGTGCTTGTCTTTTGCCAACTGGTTATGTCTGGTTTTAACTTGCCTTGCTGTCTCTGAATAGAGCTTATTCCTTCTGTGATTCTGGTTATGGTGGGCTAACAAGTCAGGCTTTCTCTGGAGGTGGGCAGTAGATGGACAGGGGCTGGAACACCCAATTTGCCCGTAGACACAGTTGGGTTCCAGAAGTAAGATGTATCTCATGAACAGTAGATAGGTCCTGTAACTGCTGGACCCTGTGGGGTCTCAATTAGGCAGATATTGGGTTAGTAGGGGTGTCTTGTCTATGAACCTAGTTATGACAAACCTCCTGAAAGCCAAGCTATGTCTGGGTAAAGGAGGGTGTCTGCAACTTCCCATCTGCCCCAGGCAGAGTTGGGGGCCCAGCTTGATTTAATTAAATTTGATAAGACTTATCATTGAAGTATACAATAGAATAATTTTCAATATAATAAAAATTATACTTTCTTATATATCAAATTATTAGACCTAAGTATTAAAATATCCTGTAATATCTACATTCTGCTAAATGCATACATTTTCATTTAGGTAAATTTGTTATTTAAGAAGCTGCTTATAGATCTAGAGCAAGAAATAGAAATTTCAGCACTTACGGACTTCATTTATTGCATAGTTAATTAGTCAAATCCTTTAAACAAGCTATAGGACTCTGCATCAAAGCACAGATCAAAGCCATGTGGAGAACACATTACATACTCTTAATTAAGCAAACTGAACCCATGAAATAGCAGTGCATTGTACAAATTGTTTCATTAGTTTGAGAACAAAAACACTCCAGCCCTGAAGATATAAAATGTATGTTTTTGATAATTTTTAAATTATATTACAGTGAAAATTTTCAAAGAAGAATCATGAATACCAACAGAGAAAACAATAAAATATGTTAACTTTCATAGATTTTTCCTTTTGATTTTAAAAATTAACAGACATTACAATTTAAACATATTTAAATTATAATTAAATAGAAAGTACAGAGACTTCCTAAGTGTTACTTCACTTTCCCATCTATTAAAATCTCATTTTAGAGTGACAACTTAATAGCTTTTCAAACCTCGTTTTTAAATGATTTATGAACAAATATTAATACATCATTAATAAGAAAATTCCTTAGTTTTGGGTTAGAAGTTGCCCTTCATACACCACATCCTATGATATAAGATGTGTGTAGCAGTAACCACTGCATCACTGAAGAACTATATACACCTTCATTACTCTACATTGCAGTGCACAGTCCTCCATTACCTCTATCCCAAACCTATTATTTTATTATATTTTTCTGATGATATATCATAATGTATATCAAATATTTATCATTTACACAGGTTGCTTAATAGGATGATAGAATTTATTTTTATATTAGATTATTACTATGTCTTTATTATTAATCTGAGAATTAGTAGTACCTACACACTAACCTTTTCTCTTTCATTTATTTAATTTTTCCTTTTAGTGATTATAATATAATAATATATTAGTCTTTAAAGTTAAGTGTTTTGCAGATTTAACCCTAGTCTCTGATTTTCTTTACTCTTTTCATAAATATATTTTGAAGAAAAAATTCTCAATTTAGTATTTCAAAAATTTGTTAAAAAATTTGTTGAATATGTTCTGTGAAAATTCAAACTTATATCTATGCATGGGCAGTAGACAGCATGTGAAAAAACCTGCACATGCAGGCAGGCTAGAAGGCTTCTGGTGAACTGAAGTCAGAGTTACAAGTGCTGAGAGGTAAACACAAATCTTCAGCATGAATAGTATGTGTTCTTAATCCATTAAACACATGGATTTTTAGTTTAAACAGCAGTATATGAATTACTGTTATTCATTACTACTGTACTTTATTTTGGTATATTCAAAATTGTACTTACATGCTTAATAGAGTATTATTTCTATGTATTTCAGACACATTCTTTATATATTTTGAGTGCAACTGAGACATCATTCATCATCACATCCTGCCTCTGTGGAGAAGCCTTCCATACAATCAGGGACAACTAGTCACCTGCAATTTTAAGTCAGGGTAAACCATTAAATTGCCTGCAATGCTTCATTATGGCAACAGAAAGGTAGCTAATACATTATTGCTGTTTTAAACTAAATATTATGAAATCTGAAAAATTTAATTATGTTACAAAAATATACAGTTAATAGTTCAAGATGAATGAAAAAGAACATTTTGTAACACCCAAAGCTGACAATGGAAAAGGTGGCAGTTGTGTTAAAATCTTAGGGAGGGAATTCTGTGGGATTTCATTCCTGGTTATCATGTGTTACAAATTTTAGGGGCTTTGAGTTTCTTAAACAGATTAATCTATGACTTATTGTTTTAATGTCATTAAATGATGCTGAAAAGGAAAAAAAGCTTACATACTGGGATTTATTTAATTATTTATAATCATTTTAAAGAGGTCAGATTGACACAAGTTTTGGTTTTCAGACTTCTAGTTAATTTAAAAATGGACTCCAGTTTTTAAAGGACTTTATGTATATCTTATCACATGTAGATATTTTACAAAGTCTGAGAACAAAGTCATAAGTATATATTTAATTTTTATTCTGTCATGGTTGTCAGCTTCTGGGCATTCCTTTTTTTGTTTTTTTTTTTGTTTTTTGTTTTTTTTTTTTTTTTTTGTAAATCCAATGATTACATTTTTTTTTCTATTTCTGAATAATACTGTGCTATTAATGTTCCTAAAGTACATAATCAAAGACAGAATGTACTTTTTTCTATACATGCCAAGTAGGTACCTCGACCAATAATAATACAGTAGCCAAGAAAAATGGAGTAAAACAGGGGAAAGAATGAGTGGCAAAGACACATTCTCCTACCATAAAATACATATTATTGAGAAAAGGCTTGAAAATAAATTTGTGATTGTGGAATGATATTCTAGATACCAATTCGAAATGAGAGATTATTTAACAAAAAAAAAATACCTGGTGATGCACATCCCACATAAAGCTCAGGACAGCAAAAATCTCAACACTATTTCTTCATGCTTTACTTAGTAAATAGCTTTACATAGCCGTGGGTTCTGCCCATTGTTTTAAGTTAAATCTGTTATGTTGTGATTCAAAGGCAGCAGTTTTATGCTAAGATATCATGACAGACAATGTTGAAGATGCCCAATTCAATAAACAATCAAATGCTTGAGTGCTGGAAAGCTTTAGCAATCACCTCTTCAGAAACAAAATGATAGAGAATTTTGAGGTGCGTGGTGATTTTTGTAGGACAAATAGTTCCATGTGAACTATTTCAATCCACTGCAATTCAGGGATTAAACAATGCTTTTCAAGCAAGCTCTTGAAAGCATGCATATTTGTCACGCACTTCTGTCAATGCTGGAAGAAAGCACAGCATTCTTTAGCAATACCAGGCTTCTGAAAGTAGTGTTGAAAACAGCAGCAGTTATCTGAATATCAGTATTTGTGCCATTACTTTAAAAATCGCGTTTCATATGACCTGTGAATGTGTTCTTAGGTATTCCAAGATTTTGCACTAAAATCTACTTATCAGTGAGTGCATACCATGTGCATTCTTTTGTGACTGGGTTACCGGAGTTCCATTCATGTTCCTAATAATTTCATGTAGTCATTGTTTTTAATAGCTGAGTAGTATTCCATTGTGTAGATGTACCACATTTTCTGTATCCATTCCTCTGTAGAAGGGCATTTGGGTTCTTTCCAGCTTCTGGCTATAATATATTATTATGTCATTGTTATATATTGGAGCATCTTTTGGGTGCATTCCCAAGAGTGGTATAGTTGGATCCTCAGGTAGTACTATGTCCAATATCTGAGGAACCACCAAACTGATTTCCAGAGTGGTTGTATCATCTTGCAATCCCACCAACAATGAAAGAGTGTTCCTAGTGGGTGGGCTGTGTGGGAGCATCCTCACAGAAGCAAGGGGAGGGAGGGGGAGTACGGGAGGGGGGAGAAGGAGAATAAATGTAAATACATAAAATATCAAAAAATAAATAGACAATAAAAATTCACATTTCAAGTGCAAATCAATTAAAATCTAATGCCTGCACACTGGCTTTAGAAATAGCACCATAATGAGTAATATACAAACAAAAATGGCCCAAAGAGAATATAATATAATATTTTATACTGCACATTACACAGCTGTTCATAAAGTTGTCTTTTTTCAAAGTTATTTCTTTATCAATGTCCTAGTATAGACAGAACAAAAATAGCCTGGACCTTTCTTCACAGAAACACAGAAACAGAAAAATATCAAAACCAACACAAAATTAGCTGCATAAGCACATGAGGTTGCTTATCATGGTGTTATAAAGGCATGCATGCAGTTCTCTCCCAAAAAGATGTTCTGGTACATCAGAACAAACTCGCAATGATATAGGAGAACTTAATCTTCAGTTTTGAGGGTTTAGTTAATAAAACTGCAATGTAACAATTACTATTTATTCAAGTTGTGTCTGTTCCTTTGTTTAATGTTTTTAAACTTTGGGATCACTGATTTTATGATTTTTCCTTTTAACAAACTCAGATTTCTTTACTCATGTAGCATGATCTGAATACAGTTTTCCTTCTCTACTCCTCCCAGGACCTCCGCACCTCCTCTCCCATCAAATCCACTCCCTTTCTATATCTCACTAGAAAAGAAAATAATTCTCAAAGTTAACTGCTATGATTTCTTTCTTCTCCCTCCCAAATGGGATTGAGGCACCCTTGACTTGTTAACCTTCTTGAGTCCTGGGTATTCTGTACTTTTTAAAATAATATCCAATTATTAGTGAGTACTTACCATGCATATCCTTTTGGGTCTGAGTTACCTCACACAGATAATGTTTTCTAGTACTGACAATTGCCTGCAAAACTCATAACATCCTCGTTTTTAATAGCTGAATAGTATTATTCCATTCTGTAAATGTACCGCATTTTCTGTATCAATTCTTCAGATGTGAGACATCTTGGAGGTTTCCAGCTTCTGGCTATAAAAAAAGAAGACCTCTATGAACATAGCAGAACACATTTTCTTGTGGCATTTGAAGAATATTTTGAGTATATTCCTTAGAGTGGTATTGCTGGATCTACAGGATCTGTTTCCAATTTTCTGAGAAAACTTCTAGATTGGTTTCCAGAGTGGCTGTACATGTTAGCATTCACACCATCAATGGAGTGCCAATGAGTTCTCCACACCCTTGCCAATATGTTCTCTCGCCAGATATTTTGATCTTAACTATTGTGGTTGTGTTTTGATTTGCATTTCCCTGATCACTAAGGACTTTGAACCTTTCCTTAAGTGCTTCTCAGTCATTTGAGACTCCTGTGCTGTGTGTGAATTCTCTGTTTAGTTAGATACCCACGTTTTTTTTATTAGTTTTTGGATAGTAGCCCTTGTTGAATGTGGGTTTACTCAAGGTTTTTTTTTTTTCCCAATCTGTAGGTTTCTGGTTTGTCCTATTGACTATGTTCTTTGCCTTACAGAAGCTTTCTAATTTCATGAGGTTCCATTTATCAATTCTTGATCTTAGAGCCTGAGGCATTGGAGCTCTGCTTAAGAAATTTCTTCCTATGCCAATGAGTTCAAGAACCTTTCCCACTTTCTCTTCTATTAGATTCTGTGTATCTGCTTCTATGTTGAAGTCCTTGTTCCACTTTGACTTGAGCGTTTTGAAAGGGAACAAATTTGAATCTATTTTCAATTTTCATTTTCCTACATAGAGACAGCCAGTTAGACCAGCACTATTTATTAAAGATGCTTTCTTTAATAAATTTTATGTATTTATAATTCAAATGTTATTCGCTTTTCTGGTTTCCCATCTAGAACCCACCTAACCCATTCCCTATCATCCTGCTTCTGTGAGTATGCCCCCCTCTCACCCACCCAAACCCACCTTACTGCCCTGGAATCTTCCTACACTGAGGAAACAAACCTTCATAGGACTAAGAACCTCTCTTTCTATTAATGCCAGACAATGCCATCCTCTGCTACATATGCAGCTGAACCTATGGGTTCGTCCATGTGTACTCTTGGTTGGTGGTTTAGTCCCTGGAAGTTTTGAGGGGTCTGGTTGGTTGATATTTTTGTTCTTTTTATGGGGTAGCAACCCCTTCGGCTACTTCAGTCCTTTCTCTAACACCTCAATTGGTATCCCCATGCTCAGACAAAGGTTGGCTGTGAGCCTTTACCTCTGTATTTGTCAGGCTGTGGCAGAGACTCTCAGGAGACAGCTATAACAGGCTTCTGTCAGCAAGCACTTCTTGGCATCCACAAGAGTGACTGGGATTGGTGTCTGTATAAGGGATGAATCCCCAGGTGGAACAGTCTCTGCTGCGCACTTTCTCTTTCCTTCAGTCTCTGCTACACACTTTGTCCCATATTTCCTTTAGACAGAAGCCATTCTGGGGTAATATTTGGAGTTGAGGGGTTGCAGAATCCTCCAAACTAGGGCCTTACCTAACGTTTCGATATGGTATCTAAAGTTTCTCAGTCCCCTTTGTTGGGCAATTCAGGTAATCTCATCCTTATTGGTTCCTGGGAGAATCTTGGTTTCTTGGCAACTGGAACTTGTTGGTGGGTACCCCCAGTTACCCATCACCCATTGCTTCACACCTATGTTCAAATTCCTGATACTGTGTATATCATTCCCATCTCCTCCCATACCTGATTATTCCCCCTCTCTATCGCCCCCTTCATTCTTCCTTCCAAGTCCCCCCAACCTCTACCTCCCATGAATCTGGAAATTGCTCTTTCTTACAGTATGAAGAAGACCAGAAACTTTGATGGTGATTACATTGAACCTGTAGATTGCATTTGGTAAGGTGACCATTTTTACTATATTAATCCTGCCAGTCAATGGACATGAGAGATCTTTCCAACTTCTGAGATATTCTTTGATTTTCTTCTTCAGTGATTTGAAGTTCTTGTCACACAGATATTTCACTTGTTGGTTAGAATCACACCAAGGTATTTTATATTATTTATGACTATTGTGAAGGGCTTTGTTTCCCTAAATTCTTTTTCAGCCTGTTTATAGTTTAAGTAGAGGAAGACTACTGATGTGTTTGAGTTAATTTTATATCTAGTCCCTTTGTTGAAGTTGTTTATCTAGTTAGGAGTTCTCTGGTGGAAGTTTTGGAGTCACATAAGTATACTATCATATTATCTGCAAATAGTGATATTTTGACTTCCTCCTTACCAATTTGTATCTCTTTCATCTAAATCTGTTGTCTAATTGTTCTGGCTAGGATTTTGAGTGCTATATTGAATTGGTAGGGTGGGGGTGGGAAGTCTTGTCTAGTCCCTTATTCTAGAACTTGCTTCAAGTTCTGTCCATTTTGTTTGATGTTGGCTACTGGTTTACTGTATATTGTTTTTACTATGTTTAGGTATGGGTCTTTAACTCCTGTTCTTTCCAAAACTTTTATCATGAAGGAATGTTGAATTTTGTCTAATATTTTCTCAACATCTAATGAAATGGTCATGTGTTTCTTTTTTCTTTGAGTTTGATTATATAGAGGATTACATTGATGGATTTCTGTATATTGAACTATTCCTGCATCTCTGGGATGAAGCCTACTTGGTCATGGTGGATGATGCTTTTGATGTGTTCTTGGACTTAGTTTGTGAGAATTTTATTGATTAATTTTGCATATATATTCATAAAGGAAATTGATCCAGAGTTCTTTTTAATTTTTGGGTTTTTGTGTGGTTTAGGTATAAGCATAATTGTGGCTTTGAAGAATAAATTGTGTAGTGTTCCCTCTATATCTATTTTGTGGAATAGCTTGAAGAGTATTGGTATTAGGTCTTCTTTGAAGCTCTGATAACACTCTTAACAAAACTCATCTTGTCCTAGGCATTTTTGGTTGGGAGACATTTAACAACTGCTTCTATTTCTTTAGGAGTTATGTGAACATTTAGATTGTTTATCTGACCCTGATTTAAGTTTGGTACCTTTTATCTGTCTAGAAAATTGTCCATTTCATCCAGATTTCCAAGTTTTGTTGAATGTAGGCTTTTGTAGAAGGACCTGATGATTTTTTGAATTGCTAAGCTTTTATTGTTATGTCACCCTTTTCATTTCTGATTTTGTTAATTTTGATACTGCCCCTGTACCCTCTGGTTAGTCTGACTAAGGGGTAATCTATATTGTTTGTTTTCTCAAGGAATCTGCTCCTGCTTTTGTGGATTATTTGTATAGTTCTCTTTGTTTTTCTTTGGTTTATTTCAGTCCTGAATTTGATTAATGCCTGCTCTGTACTCCTCTTGTGTGCATTTGCTTCTGTTTGTTCTAGAGCTTTTAGCTGTGCTGTCAAGCTTTTAGTATATGCTCTCTCCAGTTTCTTTATGGAGGCACTCAGAGCAATGAGTTTTCCTCTTAGCACTGCTTTCATTGTGTCCCATAAGTGTGGGTACATTGTGCCTTCATTTTCATTACATTTTTAAAAGTCTTTAATATCTTATTTTATTTCTTCCTTGACAGTGTCATCATTGATTGGAGGCAGTATTCAGCTTCCATTTATATGAGGACTTTCTGGTTTGTTGTTGTTGTTGTTGTTGTTGTTGCTGTTGTTGTTGCTGCTGCTGCTGCTGCTGCTGCTGTTGTTGTTGTTGTTGTTAAAGACCAGCCTTATTCCCCAGTGATCTGATAGGATTCATGGGATTGTTTCATTCTTCTTGTATATGTTGAGGCTTGTTTTGTAACTGATTATATGGTCAGTTTGGAGAAGGTACCATGAGGTGCTGAGAAGAAGGTATATTCTTTTGTTTTAGGATGAAATATTCTATAGATATTTGTTAAATCCATTTGGATCATAACTTCTGTAAGTTTCACTGTGTATCGCTTTAGTTTCTGTTTCCACGATCTGTCTGTTGTTGAGAGTGTGGTGTTGAAATTTCCCACTATTATTGTGTGAAGTATAATGTGTTCTTTGAGCTTGAGTAAAGTTTCTTCTATGAATGTAGGTGCCCTTGAATTTGGAGCACAGATATTCAGAATTGGGAGTTTATCTTGGTAGATTTTTCCTTTAATGAATATGAAGTGTCCTTTCTTTTCTTTGTTGATAACTTTTGTTTGAAAGTCAAAATTATTTGATATTAGACTGGCTACTGCAGCTTGTTTCTTGGGACCATTGCTTGGAAAAAATTTCCCAGGCTTTTACTCTGAGGTGTTGTCTGTCTTTGTCACTGAGGTATGTTTCCCATATGCAGCAAAATGCTATGTCCTGTTTACATCTGGAAGTTTATGTCTTTTTATTGGGAAATTGAGTCCATTGATGTTAAGAGATATTAGGGAATTATGACTGCTGCTTCCTGTTATTTTTTTATTAAAAGGGGAATTATATTTTTGTGGCTATAGTCTTTTGTCTCTATTGAATGTAGAGTAATTTCTTGCTTTTCCTAGAGTGTAGTTTCCTTCATTGTTTTGGAGTTTTCCATGTATTGTCCTTTGTAGCGCTGGATTTGAGGAAAGTTATTGTGTAATTTTGGTTTTGTCATGTAATCTCTTGGTTTCTCCATCTACGTTAATTAAGAGTTTTGCTGGGTATTGTAGCCTGGGATAGGTTTTATGTTCTCTTCAGGTCTGTATGTATGACATAAGCCCAGGATCTTCTGGATTTCATAGTCTTTGGTGAGAAGTCTGCTGTAATTCTGATAGGCCTGCCTTTATATATTTCTTGTACTTTTTTCCTTACTGCTTTTAATATTCTTTCTTTGTTTTATGCATTTGGTGTTTGATAATTATGTGTATGTATGTATAAATGAACCACATTTTCTTTATCCATTCTTCTATGGAGGGACATCTGAAATGTTCCCAGTTTTTGACTCTTAACTATAAAGCTATGGTAAACATAATTGATAAAATGTTTTTGTAGTATGAGGAAACATACTTTGTTATATATTCTGGAGTGGTAGAGCTGGGTCCTGAGGTAGAACTACTCCACATCTTCCTTGAACTGTGGTGGGAATCAGGTTTAGGAAGAAACCTGGATAAAATTTCAGGAGAGTGAATGGAAATTGACAGCCAGAAGTGGGTATTTCTAGAAAAATCTGGAAACCTTGGGTTTAGTGACTCCTAAGATTCTATATGTGTGACTATCTGACACTTTTAGCAAAAAGATAAATGGAATCTGAAGTGACCACCTCTTGTAGTCCAGTAGGAATCCCAGTGGAAGGATGAGGACACCGAACCACTGAAAAACTTTGACCCAAAGGTCCTGCGTAAAGGAGTGCAGGGCCAAAATTAGAACAGAGACTGTGGGAATCGCCTAGGAGGATTGAAGAACCCAGATAGGATAGGTACTCTACAGAAGGAACAACAGAGCCAACTATTCTGGACCCTTGTGTGTCACAGAGTCTGAACTACCAACCTAAGTGTGAGCGTGTGCTGGACCTAGCCTTTTATCAGAACATATGTGGCAGAAGTCCAGTTTGGTTCTAATGCAGGTCTTGCAGCAATTGGAGCAGTTGCTGACCTTGACAGTGCTGCCTGCTTGTGTATCCTGTTCCCTTTACTGAACTGCTTTGTTTGGCTTCAGTTGAGAGGAGTGGCCCAATTTTGCTGTCAGTTGATGTTCCAGGGTGGGTAGTTTCCCAAGTATGGGGTACCCCCTTATCAGAAGAGATAGGAAATGGGAGAGGGGCTATGTGAGGAAGGGACTAGAATGAGAGGAAGCTGTGATTGGTATGTGAAGTGAATAAATAAATAGATAAATAAATAAATAAATAAATAAATAAATAAATAAATAAATAAATAAATGAAAATAAAACAAAAAAAAATTAAACACGCTCGCTCTCTCTCTCTCTCTCTCTCTCTCTCTCTCTCTCTCTCTCTCTCTCTCTTTCTGATGTCTCTATGTTATTCTCTGCATTTAATCCTTTCCACTGCAGGGATAAATGCCATTGATGATGGTTTAATAATCCAATCTATGTAATAATCCAATATATAGAATATTATTATCAGTTGTTTTACTTTTAATTATTTTTAACCACCAGTAGTATTTTGTTTTACTCTAGGTCTTTGTGTTATTGAGTATTTTGTTCTTCATCAACCAAGCTGTGTCTGGTATGGTTTCCATCTCTTGGAGTGGGCCTTAAGTCAAGTCAGACATAGGTTGGTTAGTCTCATAAAGTTTTTGCCGTTATTGCTCTAGAGAAATTTGCAGTTAGTACATATTTTAGATCACAGGTTTTGTGGTAGTGTTGACATGTGCAACCTGATCCTGATACTCATAGTTTCATTTGAGATCAAAAGATAGCCAGTTGTGCTTCTGTCATCCTAATTAAGTAAGACATCATTAACAATGTGTTCATATATCCAGGAAATTTCTATAGCATAGGTTTTCATATTGTCCCTGAAATGCCCTTCAATTGCAGTTGTATCTCTCCTCTTTCTCTCCTTCAATCTCCTGGTTCTACCTTCATATTCCTGTCCTTGCCCCCAATTCCTAACCCTGGCTCAAGTCCACCCATAAAAGTTATTTTATTTTGCGCTTCTAGGGAGATTCATGTATCCCCATTGGTCACTTCTTTTCCACCTACCCTCTCTGGGTCTACTAGGTTAGTTATCATTTGTTTAATGGCTGATATTCAGATATAAGCAAGTATATGCCATATTTATATTTCTGGGTTGAAGTTATCTCACTCAGGATGACTTTTTTCATTCCATTCATTTACATGAAAATTTCATGATGTAATTTTCAAGAGCAGAATAATAGTCTATGGTGTTAATGTACCACATATTCTTTATCCATTCTTCTGTTGAGGGATATCTAGGTTGTTTCTCTTTTCTGACTATTATAAACAAAGCACCAATGAAGATTGATAAGCAAGTGTCTTTGTAGTATATGCTTTGTGTATATGCTCAAGAGTGGACTAGATGGCTCCTTGGGTAGATTAACTTCCATACTGGCTGTACATGTTTGCCTTCCTACCAGCAACGAAGAAATGGTCCCCTTATTCCATATTCTTACCATCATGAGCTGTAATTTTTATTATTAATTTTAGCCATGCTTATGTATTGATGTCTATATGCAGGTGAGGGCAGACACAAGATAAGACAAGACCTGTGACTGGGCAGTGAAAAAGTAAGGCAGGTGCAGAATTTTAGGATAGGAGAGAAAGGAGGAAAGAAGAAGAATCAAGTTCCAGAAAGACAAGGATGACCCAGAATCATGTGGCCTTAAATGGTCACAGGTAGGAATGAATACTTCATAATGGATGGATTTTTACAGTACAGTTTCTCTTACCTAGGAGGGCAGATTATATCAATATCAGTTGGTTCTGAGTTTATTGTGTGGATGTTTTGTGCAGTGAGAACTTACTGATATAAATTTGATTGATAAATTACAAGCGTCTAGAGGTTTTATTTTTCCAGGTTACTGTGAATTGTAACTACAGCCACAGAGGGTGGATGCTGGGAATGTGAGCACAGTCTGTCACAGAGATGCGAGATAGATGGGCACTGATGGGGCTAGCCATGGAGACAGAGAGACCACCAGGGACAGAGAGTTGCAAGAGGTAGCATGGCATGGTACCTGATGCCCTGCATCCTTTTCTATTATTTACTGCTACTGAGGCTTGAATCAATTTAATGTTGATATGCATTTCTCAGATGGCTAAGTATGTTGAAGATTTCATTAAGTGATTTTCAGGCCTTTGAGTTTCCTCTATTGAGAGATTTCTGTTTACATGTATACCCCACTTTTTAAATTGGGTCATTTGATTTTGTTATATCAAGTTTCTAAGATCTTTATATCTTTTGGGTGTTAGTTCTATGTCAAATGCTGAGTTGGTAAAAATCTTTACCCATTCTTTGGGCAGTGCTTTGTCTGAGCTAATGATGCCATTTGCTGAGCAGAAGCTTTTCAGGTTATTGAGTTCCTATTTATTAGTTGTTCATCTTAGTACTTGCATTAATGGTGTTATTCAGACAATCCTCTCCTATGCAATTGAGTTTAAGGCTATTTTCCACTTTGTCTTCTATCAGACTCAGTGTATCTGGTTTTAAGTTAATGTTTTAGATCCATTTGGATTTGAGTTTTATGCAAGGTGATAGATGTGGATCTATTTGTGTTTCCATACTCAGCTATGCAGTTTGACCAGCATCGTTTATTGAAGATGCTCTCTTTTTAGCCCAGTGTCACTAAGCTTCTATTATTACTTGAAAATTTTAACCCTAAAATAAACACAGAGGCTGCTGAAACATTGTCATGGAAATGCAAATGGAAGAAAAGGGAATGGTCAGACCAGTAAAATATTAAGTTATTAATCCAGATGGTATCAAAATAAGGATAATAAAGTATTAAATTCTTTGCAAATTTTAATCAAATATAAAACTTTAAAGTGTTTCATTTAAGGTTTATTATGAAAATATACATGATTTTATATACTTTTTCTAAATAAAATATTTAGCCATATGCAAATACTAATAATTTAAAATAGCAAACAGGAAATCAAGATAGAGTATAATAGCCAAGAGAACTTGCTACTTATCCAGAAGACTGAAGTTTGGTTCTAGGCAACTATGTTAATAAGTTCAGGACTGCCTTTACCTCTATTTTCATAGGACCTAAATATGTTTTCTGGCCTTTTTTGGCACTTAAATGCACATGCACCACCACACACAGAAACACACAGACAAGTACCCAAATGTATTAAAAGCAAAACAGATCTTTCAACTCTATTATAATAAGCAGGTGAAATATCTTCAGAAGGATTGCTTGTGCTTATTCTCATGAGTACTGCTTGACTTTCAAGAATAATGTATTCTTGTAATGTAATGTATTATTGAAAGTTTGGGAAAGCATGCAATATTATTATTATACCTTTTCAATTAGTGAGTTTATCATTGTTTATTTCTTCATTCTTGTTTACCTTAAGATTTCTTACATAGCATTGTAATTATGAAATTATCATTTTTCTGTGTATTCCAAGGCTTTTATCCAAACATGAACATCAGAATGAGTTAGGCAACCTGAAACACACACACACACACACACACACACACACTCACACACAGAGACAAAGAGACAGACAGAGAGGGGGGGAGAGAGACTTACACATGCAAGTATATAATTAGTCATACTTGAATGTAGGTTAAAAAAAAGGTCTTACAAAAATCTGAATCTGTTGATACAGTTAGTATGTACAAATATTTTTCAACTTACTAGAAGATAGTCTTCTATAGATTATAAGTTTAAATAACTGTATTAATATATACTATTGACCGCAAAGAGAATGTTTTTAAAATCCATCTTTCCTTTTTTGTCCGACACAGTGCTTACATGATGGTATTTATTTGGGTAAGCATTCTAGCTTAAATTGCTACACTCATCACTGCTTTTCTCATGGCCTACTGTAAAAGATTCAAAGATGACTTTTTTACTTCTACCTTGCTCTTGATGGTATTGCCATAAAATATAAGTGGCATCATTACAAATAATTACAACTCAGAATTTTTTCTATTATCTTCATTGTTTAATTTTTAGCTGATCTATAAAAATCCCCATTTTCTTTAAATCAGTAATGAAATATTGGCAATTTCCTGTAAAGCATCTAATTCAAATGCATTCACTTTTATTTCCTTTTTCTGTATATATTTTAAGTAAAATAAGATTTCATTTCATGTCCTAGTTTGGTCTTGAACTTCTTATTTGGATTAAATTGCTTCAAATCCCCAATCACCTTGCCTTTACATTCTACATACTGGATTTATAGATATGCAACACCACTTCAAGCTCCACAATTCATACCATCGTATTTAAGATATGACATAATGGTGTGCATACATTTCTTTAAACTCATGTTATGATACTCTCCTGTTTCACATACAAATTTTCTAAGTTCAGTTTCAGGTTTAGAAATTTTTCTAACTTCATGTATTAATGGCTGAAAATTCCCAGTGCTATTAGCACAACTCACAAATTCTATGTAAACTTTATGAATATAATATTGAAATACCTATCTGACATAAATACCTATCCCTGCTTATTTATTTCATCTTTAATTGAAAGTATCTGCCTATAATAAAATGGCATATATAAATGATGAAGTATAACTTATTATTATGGTAGTTTTTATCCTAAAATAAACTTTATGACTACATAATTTTTACATGTTATCCTGGATATTTTGCAAAGTAGTTTACATGCTATGCATGCCTCATGTGAGAATCTTTGCTAAAAATGATCATTTAATGCACATTTCAATAAGGACATACTTAATAAATACTTTAAGGGAAACATCAATAAATGAAATCATATGTCATCACAATGTACTGTGACATGTCCTAAGTAAAACTCTTGATTTTATACATGGTGATTTTCATGAATCTTAAAACCAGCCATACTTAATTAGTATGCTTAATAATAAGTTCAGATATTTACATATCATAAACAGAACATTAAGTATAATTGATCATTTTGATCCTTTAAGGTTCCCCCTAGATTAATAATGTTTTTGTGGTTTTAGTTATGGTACAATAAAATATCAACTTGCATGCTATTAGTAATAACTAAATGTTTGGGGTACTGGAGGGATGACTCAGTGCTTAAGATCAAATGTTTTTATATCCAAGTGGTGGCTCATAGCTGTCTGTAATTCCAGTTCCAGGAGATCCAGTGCTCTCATTTGACCTCCTCTGGCAACAGTAACAGACGTGGTTCATAACAGTGCTTCAGGAAAACAGTCAAAAATAAATAAATTGGAAAATAATTTTTAAAATATTTAAAAAACCAACTGTACCAAAGATCACTGGTTCAGATTAAAAACAACACCTGAAAATAGCATTCAGGAAAATGCATTTATTTAACAATTTCACCCTTAAGCTTTTTATTTGCAAAACTGCACACTTGGGATTTTGTACTTTATGAAAACTTATAATACCAATATTTAATAAATTGTTTTTGCTAACTTGTTTTAAAAAACACAGTATCTGCAAAATGTAGAATAAATTTCTGATCTATAACTTACTTACCTTTGTTGAGATAAGGAAAAAAAATCATCTCCAGAGGTCATGATCTTTTTGTATAATGTATCTTTTAAAATTCTTCATTTATGATTTCACTTTTTCAGATTGTTAGAGCTTCTTGGAAGCGTAAAATGAAATATAAGTGCTCTGACATCATCACATGAGGTCACTTTGTTTACTCATACATTTAAAGGAGTCAGAATGGAATTTGTATGAAGCAGGCATAATGAGAACCATTTAGGAAACAGAACAAAGACCATGTCTTCTACAGTACACATGTTTTAAAGAATGACTTAAAGTATCAGACAAGAACAGGCGTGTTCTTGATGGTGCGGCATAGGAACTCCAGAGGAAGACCAAGAGTCCATTAGCCTGGACCCCCCTGGGGCTCTCAGAGACTGGACCACCAAAGAACATACACAGACTGGACCTAGGCTTGCCTGCTCATATGTACCAGATATACAAGTTGGTCTTGTTCGGGTCTGTTGTTTACTTATCATAAATAGAGCATTAAGTATAATCAATTATTTTGATCAATTTACCTCCGCTAGATTAGTAATGGCTTGTGGCTCCCGAACAACTGGAGTAGGGACTATCCTAAAAGGTATTGTCTGTAAGTGGGTTATGTTCTATTACTTGGGCTGCTTTGTCTGGTCTCAGTTGGAGAAGACGCATCTAAACTAAAAGAGACTGGATGTACCAAGGTTGTGGGGGGGATACCCAGGATGGTGGCCACCCACTCAGAGGAGAAGGTAATGGAGGATATGGAGAGGGATTGTTGGAGGGGCTGACCAAGTGGGGAGAGCAGTGAGTGGGATGGATGTAAAATGAGTAAGTAAAATGTAAATAAATAAATGAATTACACATAAGAGCATGTTATAATGTATCCGTAATTAATGTACTACCTTATACCCTGCACTCCCCTGGTAATGAAGGTTGACAAATGGTAAATCTCAAGACTTTCTCTAAAATCTAATATGCCAACTGACAAAAAAGCAAGAAAGAAAACGAATGCAAGCATGAACAAGACAATTGCATTTTTATGCAGCTGTAAAGCTATAAGACACTTAATGCCTCTCAGAAGAATTTCTAATAACAGATTTGAGTTGTTAAGGAAGAACTATGAGCTTAAAGCACAGGTCAACAAATGTTTGCATATAACTTGATTGTCATTACAATTCCATAAATACTCTACTAACTGTACAGATTACTTCAGTTAAAATAAGTAATGCACATTATTACTAAATATACAACAGATCATAAATTGATCAAGTCTGATGGGAAAAATCTATAACCATTAACAATTTTATGCTCTGTGCACATAGACTTTGAGCATTCTGTTTTCAAAAAAACATCCTGAGATGCAAGGATGCAAAACCGCTTCTGTTTACAAAGCCATGGATTATTTTATAAGGGATTTGAATGAACAAGATGAATCTCAAGCAATAGATACCACCATTATGAAAATGTGCTTTTCCACAAATTCCTAACTCCTTTTAATTTATTTTTACTTTTGAGCTTATAATTTTATTACACTGTATTTCTCTTCTTTTCCTCCCTCTGCATCCTTCCATATACCACTCCCTGTTCTTCAAATTCATGGCTTTTTTGTACTAATTGTTGTTGCAAACATAGGCATTTGCATAAATATGCCTAAATAAAATCTGTTCAGCCTGTATAACATATGTTTTTTTTCAGGGCTGACTACTTGGCACTGGGCAACCAATTTGTGGACTCTTCCTTCCCTGATGAAGGACACCTCTCCTGTTCTAAAATTTCCTCAGGTTTTATAGGTATTTGTTTATGTTTTTCTTGTTCTTTCTTTTTGTGTATATGCAGTGCCATTCTTTTGACATCAAACTTGGCATTTTCATCAGTCTCATCTGTCACTTTTAATTATGAAACTCTTACCAGGATGAACAATACTATGTGGGATGTGCTACATGTATCTCCACTTTCAACCCCAGTCCAATTGTTGGTTAACTATTTCTAAATAATAATGTCTGCACTGAATAATTTCTTTTAAGGAAATCTCTTCGCCATTAGGTAATACAATTTCATATTCTTTGGATTCATTCTAAGAGATGACTAGCATACTTTTTCCTAGCAAACTTTCTATCCTCCATAAATCCATAAACATGAATTACCATATCATAATCCATGTAAAACATCATGTATTTTTGTTGAGAGTAATTTTCAATATTCTTTCAAAATTTAAAGTATGCAACCCTAAATTTCACTTGGAATGTTAGCACATTCCTTCATTTTAACTATGTTACTCATTTTAACAAGGTCAGTGTGTATGTGATATGTTGATGACAAGACTATGTGAGTGTTACAGAGTGCGAGGATAAAAAGAAGAGAGGTTAATGGCTAACAGGTGTCATAGCAGTTAAATGGAATATGTTCTAGTGTTCTGTAATGCTATAGAATTATGCTTCATGATAGCTGATTGCATAACATATTAGTTAGATTTTCATGTGTATAGTGAAGAATATGAAGAAAACAACAGGAAAATAGTTTTGGTTCATGGTTCCAGAGGATTTCAGTCATAGAAGAAGATTCTGGGCAGTGCAGAAGTTAGCTGGAACTTAGTAGCTTGTTCACAAATCTAATAGTAGTAGAGATAGTGCAATTCTGGTGACTCTCACCTCTAAACTACAGCTTGATGTCTTAGGAAAAAGAAGACACAGTATTATGCTCCATGGAGTTACTAAAAGTCTTCTCCTAACTGTGTTTAACTGCAATGATATATGGCACAAACGTTATTTCTTTTCAGATTTTACAGACATCTCCCCTAGTATTCTAGGGATTTTAGCTCATCTACATTATCTTGTAGAACACTGCTGTGTTTTGTAACGTTCATGGTCTTTGTATATGGTTCACTTTGGCTGTGTAAAAAATAATATCTTCATTTCTCCATATAAAGATATATTTAACATTGTCAAATAGGTAGAGATTAAGCAAATATTATTAAACATTTTAAGTGAGGAACGGGAAGTGTTGGGAAAGAAACTCTGCTACTTTTGGGTTTGAATTACATCAACTGAGAGCCTTCTACTAAGGAAAAAAATATGTCCTCAATTTTTTAAGGACCAAAGAAATTTACAAAATAGAAGTCAATGTGTTTCTTCTCATAACTCTAGTTCAAGACAGCAGTCAAGCTGAAGATCATTTAGCAACCTAGAGATCTTGAAATAAACAAATGTTACATTAATGTGATTAAACTTGGTTTGACTTTTAAATGGGCAAAGCAAGTTATTTTATTAGATAGACTAATAAAAAAAGAAATCTTTCAATTTGGGCAAAATGGTAAGGTGAAACGTGTACTTTAATGCATCTAGTGCTTTCTCTGGTAGTTGGTTAACAATTAATCGTGATTATACTATTGGAGTTTCTAACACCCAAAATCATTAAAGAGAGCCAGCTTTATAAGCATCATAGACTACACGCTCTATTTGTATATGGATTGATAATGATTGTACTGATTTTTCCCATAGTGAGCAGAAGAATGATTAACAGACATTCACAAATATATGACATGTTTGATATATTCATAAAGGCATGTGAAATGATACAAGAGTTTGAAACACTGAAAATATAGCCAAATAACAATGTTGTGATTATATTTAATAAATATCTCTTCAGTAATTTCCAGAATGTAGTATTAAAGACAATCCAGAAGTGACTAAGACCATTAAGATGAATTTCCTCCAAATCCAAAATTGGAAAATTAGAATTTTACCCAAGACATAGGTAATATACATCTGTTCCTTAACCTTATTTATCACTAGACTAATGTATAGGATTAAATTCACAAGTTCTTTGAAAGATTAGGTAACACCGTAAAATTCCATAGTTATTAATTTTCAAAGTTTCTCAATAGTAAGAAATCAGAAATCACATTTTTTGTTTCTATGTGATTAAAGGTTGAATTTTAAAAGGCCAGTGTACAAAATATCCTGCACTCTTACTACTAGAGTCATTTTAATCCTACATGTATTCAAAATTAAACACACAACAAAGAGAAGGAAATAAGGAACACGGGAGGCAAGAAGAGAAGGGAGAGGAAAAGAGGGCAGGAAGGAGAGAATAAGATGAAAAATGGAAGCAAACCAGGAAAGGAGAAAGAACCCAGACTTTTTATAAGAGCACCATCACGTAGAAAGTGCATATACACTTAGTAAGCCTCCAATGAATGTTAAGTGGGTCAGCAAAAAGCATTTCATTTATTATTAGTCCATTACATGGAAATGTAATTTATTCAAAACCATTTGGAAACATGTATTTAAAATTGATCTTAACAAACCAAATATACTGTCATTTAATTTTTTAAATCTCTGTTTGAAAATTCAAGTATAATGCTAATAAGCCAAAGAGAGTTTCTGCTCTCCAAGTTTTATATCACATTATTTTGTACTTGTGTTTGATTTAGTGTGTGAATGGGCACGTTTAATTTTCTATAAATGTGAAGCTTATTTCTCATGCATTTCTGGATAACAAGAACAACTTCTCTCTATTTGAAACAAAACAACCTCATAATTTATTTTAAAACAATCTTGGTAATTTCATGTATGTGAACCATTAAATTACTTAGCATTTAATAATTTCTATTGCACACTACTTTTAAAGTAAATATGTACAAATTGTGAAAAGATTTAAATATTGATGAGTAGTACACTCTGTATTTCTACCTCTGCCTTGCATATTTTTAATGGGGAGTAGTAATTCTAAAACTGTTCTTTAATAAATGAGGAAAAATATTTAATAAAAATAATTGTATAAATACAATATTAATTGATACAATGAATAAATTTACTGTAAACTATCTTTGTTTTACATAAAAATGTGATCATTTATTAGACAGAAAAAACCTTGCCTACTGGAGAAATATGTTTCATGATAATAGGCAAATTTAGTAGGTTCTTTAGTTTATATATAGACATAAGCATATATTACCTTTCAAAGGATGGTATGCATACGTAGCTATTTTAGGGACAGAAAAGATACATTACAGGAAGATGACATATAGATGGCAGATGATAACAAGATAGTGGTAGCTAGCCAGACAAATGTTGCAGATAAAAAGGTTCATGTTAGATACATGCCACTGTCAGGGAAGCTGGTACAGTTTTTGTCAGTGGCTCTGTTATAAATATGTACTCTCTTGTATATGTATATTTATTATCCATTCCCTTTGAACTCTCACAATATGATGCCTTATCCTATGTCATAATAAACAAAAAGTCCTTTACCACCTTGATATTGGATTTCAAGGCTTCTAGTGCTTTGAGTAATGAGTTTATTATAAGTTATGAGCGTTTTTTCTTCTGAAATAGCAAAAAAAATTGACTAAAAAATTGAGACAGGATAATTTTGTGACATTGGTAAGTTATGGGGTCACTTATGTCATGTGATTGGAAACTTAGAGAAATGCCTGACTATTATGATTTAAAATAAAATTTGTTAATTAATTATAAAATGCTATATTCTTGAATAATAATGAGAAAATTTTAAAACCATAGTTTAGAATATCTGAGACATATCTGTTTACCCTCATCTCAAGCACTTAAATGATATATTTATTCCAAAATACTTTTGTAAAAAATATTGTTTGATCGGGAAATATCATATAAATAATACATTTGATATCAGAAATTTAAGGATTATCAAGTTTTATCATGCACATTTGCTCCTCTCAACAATTTTAATCATGAAATAGATTTTAAAACAGCATTTAAGATTCACCAAAGCCTATAACACAGTTGGTACCGGATAAAGTCGAGAGGGAAAAGTGTTTTGGAAAGAATAACAAGGGAACAGCCACATGTAATGACCTTTAATATTATCAATAAAAGATCAAACAACACTAGATGATTTGATAGACAGTGGAATTGTGCTAAGGACCAACAATGATACAAACACACACACACACACACACACACACACACACACACACACACACACACACATATATATATATATATATATATAAAACTTTTTATGACACACTATCATAAAGATTCAATATTGCTAGATTAAATGGGCAAAGAAAAAGTTAGAGTTAAAGAAGGCTACTTCTTGAATAAATAAAAAAAACTGAACAATTCCCAAATCAATGATGTTTTTTTGGATTTTTGTAAGAAATGAAGTTACTGGGAATATGGTCACTCTACAGGAAAAGGGCAAGGTATATCCAGAGAGGAGCAGCTGAGATCTGCTCATGTCATAGTGGTATTCAGACATAATTGGTGAGAACCCTGCAGCCTTTATTCAGAATATCAGAATCGCGTGGAAATTTAAATGAAGAGGACTCTAGTGCCAACCTCAAAAGGACCTCGAGGATTGACTTCTGACTTTATATTTTCTGGAATAAAATAGGTGTATGTGTAGGTAAACATGTTCGTGTGTTGCATTGTGGTTCTGAAATAAAAAGGGTTGGGGAGTAAGTCACTGTTAAATATACTCAGAGCCTTTCCCCTCTATTCTGGTGAGAAGCAATTTGCTAGTCCATATTTGAAATGTCATTCCAATTCAGAAAGAGATTTTTCTCCCATATCAGTTATGAGATTTTTATATATTTTAGACACAAACACCTTTCAAACATATATCTATTAAAGATATTTTCTCATTTTGTGGGCTGCCTATTTACCATGGTGATTGGTGTCCTTTGGTAATTTTGTGAAGTCCAACTAATTATTTTTTGTTGTAATGCTTGTAGTAACAACAAGGCCTTGTTCAAAAGTACTTTCCTTTGCCTATAAATTCAAATGTATTCCTTACTTTCTCCTCTATCTGATTCAGGAAAGCAGGTATTATGCTGAGGTCTTTAATCCATTTATACTTCAGCTTATCCAGGGTTAGGTAAGAGCCTAGAATCATTCCACATAAAATTTTCTAATTTGTCCAGCACCATTTGTCAAAGATCTTATTTTTCTCTTAAATGTGTAATTTGGATTCTTTTTTAGAAATCAGGTTGCTGTAGGAGTGTGTGATTATATGTGGCTCTGTAGTTCTTTTTCATTGACTTAAGTTTCTTTTTTTATGGCAGTCCCAGGCACTGTTTATTACCATAGCTCTGAAGTATAGCTGAAACCTGGAATAGTGATAGCTTCACTCATGGAGAAAAAAGAATCTTTTCTTGAGTACTCTGCTCAACACTTATGTGTCCCCATTTCTTGTGCAAGAGTTGAGTTCAGTACTATTCTGAGAGGAAGTAAAGTGCAATTTCTTAAGATGCTTTCCCTACTCCCTGGGGCCTCAAGTCAGTCTTTCCAGGGCTAGGTACATCTTCTCTCACCGAGTCAAGACCAGGCAGTCCTCTACTGTATATGTGTTGGGGGCTTCATATCAGTTGGTGTATGATGCCAGGTTCGTGTCTCAGTGTCTGAGCGGTTTTGGGGGTACAGGTTAGTTGAGACTGCTGGTTTTCCTCTAGGGTTGCCTTGTTTCTTGGCTTCTTCCAGCTGTTCCCTAATTCAGCTACAGAGGTCACCAGCTTCTGTCCATTGACTGCATATAAATATCTGCATCTGACTTTTTCAGCTGCTTGTTGGATCTTTTGGGGGGTAGTCATACTAGGCTCCTGTTTGTAAGCATGCTATAGTATCAGTGACAGTGTCTGGCCTTGGCGTCCCCCCTTGAGCTGGATCAGAATTTGGGCTTGTAACTAGACCATCTTTCTTCCCATCCATTCTCCATTTTTGACCCTGCACTTCATTCAAACAGGAAAAATTCTGGATCAGAGTGTGGGATGACATCCACATCCCTCCATTTGATGCCCTGTCTTTGTACTGGAGGTGGACACTACAATTTCCCCCTCCCCACTGTAGGGCATTTCATCTAAGATTCCTCCTTTGAGGCCTGAGAGTCTCTCAGCTCCCAGGTCTCTGGTATATTTTAGAGGGTCCTCCCATCTCTTATCTCCTGAGGTTGCTCATTTCCATTCTTACTGCTAGTGCTCAGGGTTTCAGTCCTGTTCTCCCCTCAATACCTGATCATGTTCCCTTCTTTCCCAGGACCCTCTCTTCCCCCCTTCCTGTTTCCTTTCTTCTCTTTCTCAAGTGAGATTCAACGCCTATGTTTGATACCTCTCTTGAATTCTATAGATCGTATCCTGGGTATACTGTAGGCGTGGGAGTGGGAACACCCTCTTGGAGATGTGGGGGCAGGGAAGGAGGTACTACGGAATGTGGGACAGATAGAGGGCAGACTTGGAGGGGAATAAAGACTGGACTGTAAAAATATTAAAGAATGAAATAGAAAGAGGGAAAAAAGAACAAAATCCCTCAACTTCTCTAACAAAATAGCTCTTGCGTTTGTTATATAATTAGGAAAATGGAGAAAGAAGAGAACACACACACAGAGAGAGAGAGAGAGAGAGAGAGAGAGAGAGAGAGAGAGAGAGAGAGAGAGAGAAAGAGACAGAGACAGAGAGACAGACAGAAAGAGACAGAGAGGGGATAAATTCCTGCAGGACTCCATTTTAAGTTCAAAGTATCCTAATCCTTAAGGGCATGGATAAAAATCTTGTATTTGCCTGAAATAATTGTCATATCCACGATTTACTGATTCATATGATAACTTAGGCCTAGTCCTAGAAGCATCTAGTCTAATCTAGGCCTAGAATGTTTTCAGCCTCTAAGACTTCCTGCTGAATAACCTCACCCTTTCTAGTTCTCTCTGAACACTGACTCGTTCACCTCAGCTTTTCTAGTTCAAACTCCCTCTAAGCCTGACTGATTCAATCTGGCTTCTCTGGCTTCTACTGAATTGCCTTCCTTGACCTCAAACTAACTCTGGCAATAAGTACTAGTCTTCTGGCCCTTTCTCTTTCTCTGGCTCATCCTTTCTTCACCGATATCTAACTTTCTCTCTCTCTCTGTCTCTCCTATCTCTGTAGCTGTTCTGGTAAAATGCCTCCCTTTCTCCTCTATTATCATAAGATTTGGGCATATCTTCTCAAATCTTTGATTTGTCACTTTGTCTACCACACAATTAAATATAATTTTAAACATGGCTGCTACCTTCTGAAAACTAAGTTTACCTTTGTTGTTTGAGATTGAAGGTGTGTGTTGGCAGTTTAGCCATACCACAATGTTTTGGGAGTTGAGCCATACCACAACTAGAAACAGCTGGTTTTGTTTGTTCATTTTTTGTTTGTTTGTTTCTTGTTTTTTTTGTTTTTTTTTTGTTTTTTGTTTTTTTTTTTTTTTTGATTTGTATTTTTGTAACTAATGCAATCTCTGGAGGATGGGGGTGTCTTTGGTGACTACATGGGGATTGTGTTATTGACTGGAAATAAGGGCTGTTTCTGGTTTTTGGGGTGCTTTACCTTTTGCACACACCTTTAATTTGTCTGGCTATAATGCAGACATGTCCTTAGTACACACCTTTAAGTATAGGTGAGAATACAGGGAATTTATTGGGATGAGTTGAGATTACTACCAGAGTGGAATATAGAGAATGAAATGGCTACTGGCTGAAGTCAGACAGGACTCCCAGAGGAGGAATTGGGATATCAATTTACCCACAAAACCTTCAACTTAAAATCTGTGTTGCCCAGTGAAAGGGGAAGCCCTTGGTCCTGCCAAGACTGAACCCCCATTGAACAGGAGGGTAGTAATGGGGGTAGGATGGGGAGGGGATGTCGGCCTGGAAATCGGAAAAGGTAATAACAATTGAAATGTAAATAAGGAAGACTCAATTTAATAAAGATGGACAAAAAAAATCTGTGTTGCCTACAAGATTCTCAGGGACAAAGAAGGAGCAGAGACTGAGGGGAGAGACATCCAACGACTGCCCCAACTTGAGACCCATCCTATGTGAGAGAGAAATCCCAAACTCTATTGATAGACTGCTATTCTTGCAGACAGGAATTAGCATAACTTGTCTCCTCAAAGGCTTTAACCCATCAGCAGATGGAGCCAGATGGAGAGACCTAGAGCTGAACATCAGAGAGAATTTGGGAAGTGTAGTGAAAGATGCGGGAGAGAAGTAGGCAAGCCTAAATGTCAAGGGCACTATACGGAGCCCTACAGAAACAACTAACATGGAGCCATAGGGCCTCTCAGAGATTGGGCCACTAACCAGGGAGCATTCAGGAGCTGGACCACTACACACTTATAGTAAATGCTTATCTTGGTCTTCATGTGGATCCTTAACAAGTAAAATAGAGGCTGTTTCAGTCTCTGCTCCGCGCCATTGAACCCCTTTCCCCCTACCTGGACTGCCTGGTTAGTCCTCAGTGGGAGAGGATCCGCCTAGTCCTGTTGAGACCAAATATCCCAGGATGGAGTGATACCCAGAGGGGTTCCTCTTCTTTGAGAAGAAGAGGGGTTCTATGGGGGATTTGCAAGGGAGGAGAGAAAGAAGAGTGTACATAAAATGAATAAAGAATAGATTATTGAGAAAAAACCAACAATATTTAAAAAAGAGGTCCTCCAATTTTCCACTGAAAGCTATATAAATTATAATAGAAATATGTTCTTATCATTATTTATTTTTCATTAAATTTAAAGGTTAATGTTGAATTTTCTCCTAAACACTTTCTTCTGATATTACTCTAATTCATAGAATGAAGAATGATTTCAAACTTTTATGCCTCTACTTAGATAGAAGTTAAGGCATTTAAATTTTACTAAAAGTAAAGAAATGAAATGTAATGTGAATGGAAGAGTGTATGGTTTGGAAACACTCTGCTAAGGGTCTATACTTTAGCTTTTCCATCTAGAAAATAAGATTAAAAGTGTTCCATAGATTATGTTATAGACAATTTTATTTAACATTTTATTAATATAAGCATATATTATGTGTGTAAGTAACATGTATGTATATGTATGAGTATATGTTTGCATATGTATGCATATATAGGTATCCAAATATAAAACAGAGTTGTGCATGTTTAGTGTTAGATATTTTATCACAAATATGTTATATATAAATGTCAATAAAATTCATATTCATACGTTTTACTTTATTCTGTCTTCTTTTTAAAAGTCATTTATTAGTTTTTGAGGTTTTCTTTTTATTTAGTTATATTTTATATTTCTTCCATTTCTAGGTAGGCATATATTATTCACATACAACAAGGATTTCATTTCTCTTTTTCCTTTTATTCAGGTTTTATTACTTTCTTTGCCTCTTAAACTATTTTGGGAAAATGTCATGAATCTAGGCATCCGTGTTTTGTTTTGAATCTTAGGGAAAAGTGCCAGTCATTAGAATTGTATGCACTGTTATTAAGGGTAGGTTTGAGAAGTATTTTTTATGTCCTGTTTTCATTTTTAGAAATTAACATATAAATACAATATTTCTCAATTCTCTTACTATCTTACCTCCAAATTCTTACCCATACTTCTCCATGTATTCCTTCATATTAATATGATCATCTTTCACTGGAAGAGCTTGAAGGGGCTCGAGACCCCATATGAACAACAATGCCAACCAACCAGAGTTTCCAGGGACTAACCCACTACCTAAAGACTATACATGGACTGACCCTGGGCTCCACCCTCATAGGTAGCAATGAATATCCTAGTAAGATCACCAGTGGAAGGGAAAGCTTTGGGTCCTGCTAAGACTGAACCCCCAGTGAACGTGATTGTTGGGGGGAGGACAGCAATGGTGGGAGGATGGGGAGGGGAACAACCATAGAGAATGGGAGGGGGAGGTGTTAAGGGGATGTTGACCCGGAAACCAGGAAAGGGAATAACACTCTAAGTGTAAATAAGAAATACTTAAGTTAATAAAAAAATTAATAAAATAATATGATCGTCTTTTGTTTTTCATTATTACGTACAAATATGTATTTGTACAGTGTATTTATTTTATTAAGAGTGTTCCCTAACTACTTCAATGTCTTGAAAGATTTATTAGAAATGGATCCTACATTTTTCACTTGCTGCTTTCGTATCCACTTATAGAATGATGTAATTTTTCTTTTTTGCTTTGATTTTGTTTGTTTGCTGATTTGTTTGTTTGTTTGTTTTCCTTGTAGTTACTGACTTAGAAATTTTGAAACAGTTTGGCATTACTGGAATAAAATTTACCAAATTAAAATAAATAATTCATTGTATGTATTTCTGAAATCCATTTAATATTTTTATTTGACTAATTATTGTATGTGATTAATAACATTCTTATACCATTGGGATATGTTTTCCAAATATTTTCTGGAATATCCGAAATAGAGGATTATTCTTTCTTAAATATGTAGCAGTACTTTATAATAAAATATATATGCTTCCTTTTATCAATTTCAGATTGATAAATTTTATTTCATTAATAACCACAGGAATGTCTATATTACCTCTATGTTATAGACATATTATATGTTATATTTTCTCCTTCCCAAATTTTTCTTTTTAGAATTTTATTTATTTTTTACTAATGTGCATTTGTATTTGTGTGTATATTTCTCTATGTGGGGTGAGTGTGTGTATGTGCGCACACACGTACATTTTTGCATAATGCCATGTACTTACTCCTACATGTTAGACCAAGGACAACATCAATTTGCACAGAGATGGAGTCACAGATACTGGAAAGGAATAGCTTAAAAAAATTACATTTTCTCTTGTTTTTATTTCAGTTTCTTTCCTAAGATTATTTCTAGGATTTTCATTTATTACAAACTTATTTGTAAACGCTTTCGGAAGCATTTTTAGGGGGACTGCTTAAAATATTTATCAGATGATTCTTACATCTTTCCTGATTATTCATGCAATTGGATGTTGTCATTACTGTCATTCTCCTTTTTCTCTCCACTCAAAACTTCCTGGGTATGATATAAAAATTCATTTTGATGTAAAACAGAAATGTGAGTCATTATGCTTTGAGTAATGGATCTATTTATTCATTTATTTTGGCTGGATTCTCTGACGCTATTGCAAGTAGAACGGACAGAGAACGGGTGAGTGTTGAATTGCTGGTCAAAGTGTAGCAGTCTATGCTTGTTCAGTACAATTGATCTCAGTGTTTAGAGAAACACTACATTTCTACTATGTGGTTTGGACTTTCTAGTTCTACATGCTATATGACATATCCTCTGTATCATTGCAAATGAAATAAAACTAGTTATTTTGGGCCTTCTTGAGCAGACCAATCCATGGAAGCTGAAGTAGAATAGGAATATCTACTCCTCAGAACGAAAATGTTTTTCTTCATGGAGATGAGGACACAACAGTCTTCTGTGATGTTGGGGGACAGTGGTAGAACAGAATTGAATGCACAGTCTCAATTCAATGTCAGCCTGGGATTCATGATTAGATTGTTGCAAACAAACTCAAATCTGCAGCATGCTCAGTTGCATACTTAGACAATATTTCCCAGTGAAATTCTTCGTATTGGCAACTTTCTATTCATCTGGTCCAAAGCATAGGAAGACAAAAAAAAAACACCTAGAAACTCATGAACATGTGGACAGGTTATCTGAAAAAGGCTACAGACTATGGTAGATGCCAAGAGATTCTTTAACCTGGCTCCTTAAATTATGTCTATATAGATTGAGGAATAAGGAAAGTAAAACTATTCTATTTTAAGATTTTTCTTTCCTCTTCTCCCATTTAATACATCTCAGCTGAAGCTTCCCCTCCTTTCCTTTTCCCACCTCCCTTCCCCCCCAGATCCCCTACTGTTTCCCTCAAGAAAACAGCAGGCATCCCAGGGATGTCATTTGAAGGCAAAGTAATAAGATACAATAAAACTAGGCATAAACCCTAATATTAAGGCAGGACAAAGTAACCCACCAGGAGGAAAAGGGTCCCAAGAGCAAGCAAGAGTCACAGATAACCTCACTCTGGTTTATGTTTTTTTCAACATAAACCAATTTAATTCAACACTTAGTATTCCTTTACCTCATTGGCTATTTCTTTTCTTTTCCTCATCCACATAACATCTTTGCAAGAAGACAAAGTCAGCAAAAATAAAAACACAATAATGCAAATTATTTAAAAACAAAGCTACATCCATGAGATAAATAAGCATAACCAAATACTGAAAGGACATGGAAATTTTTACATAAAAAGAAATTAAAGTACTAAACGTTTTGCCTTATGTAATACCTTGTTTTTATTACAGACACAAAAATTTAGGTTATTTATAGATTAGACTACTTATCTAATCATAAATCAAAATGGTCAGGGTCTTCAGAGCAGGTTCCAAATAAGAGCCCAATGGCAGTATTTTAACTTTCCAAGTCACTTGCCTAGACCACTTCAAGTTGGTGCTTTGTTTCATTAACTGCAGAGTTTCCTGTTTTCTCCTCTTTCCTCTCTTGTTGGCTTTGGTACAATCTGGAATCTACTCCAGAGAGAAGGGCAGCAAACTTTGGAGGAAGCGTGTCCTGATAATTGCATCAACATAAAAAAAATGGAATTTCTATCACACACACAAACATACACATACACACACAAACACATACACACATACACACACACACACACAATTTTCTAACTTTCTTATATCTGTAAACCGACATTCACTTTTTACTTTTTTATAATATATGCATATTGAAGGAAAATATACTTATTCTTATCACTGATTTTTGGGATAGTATATTTTACTGTAAATAATGATGATCACTAAGCAGTAAGTAAAAATAAAATTGTACTTATAAAATGTTTCAGTTTTGATACAAACTTCAAATTACAAATTGGGGATTGCAGAAAATAATCAGTGTTTGAAGAAAATAGAACAAAATGTTATGTGATTCTCCTCACTTAATTAGATACTGATTCAATCATGACTTGAATCGAATCACGTATTGGAAAATTATACCAAAAAAAACATTAAAATAAGAAATAGGTTAACCACAAAATGAAATATCTAGATTACTATATGGTAATATAAAAATGAAACTATGAAAAGGATGATTTCAACAAAAAGAAACATAAATTAGACTAAGAAAATATACGAAGTCATGAAATGAATTAAAATAATTTGTTAGCAACAGTAATACACAAAAAATCAATAATTAAGCATTACTATTATCAGTATAGAAAATAGTTTACAACATATGTTGGGATTTCTTCCAACTCATTAATAATTATGAATGATATAGAAAACAGTAATGTCTATGAGTACCTAAAATTAGTAAAGAATTAAAAAAATGCGAAATACAAAGCATCAACGAGGGTGCTGAGTGTACCTGAAAGAGAATGGGGGAAGAGACACTAAGAAGGAGGCCAAGAGAAGATTTTGATCAAGGTGACAATTTTATTTTTTTCCAAGGCTGAATTTATACCATAACAGGGGTAACAGAGAGAGGGGGCAAGTGGGAAACATTTACACAGGCCAAGGACACAATATACGTGTGGTCAGCTGATGTCAACAGGATGTTGGTTTTTCATAAAGGTTACAGGTTTGTCATATTATTAGTCACCAGGATGTTGGTTTCTCAGAAAGATTACAGGTCATCATATTGGGTATCTTGACCTCAGATGTATTTCTCAGCAAGGTCAGAACTTTATCATATCATTATTCATCTTGACCACCAGATTTGTATCAGTCTTCTGCAGCTGGCTGGGAATTTTCTATGAACCCAGTCATACTTAACTTTAATCATAATAATAACATCAATAATGGAGGGTTTCAAGGGCATCGCTCCCAACAACAAAGAAGTCAATCAGTGTTGGATAAAAGATCTCACAAGTCATAAAATAAATATTTCTTAAAGTTAAGAACACCAAAATAGAGCCCAAGGTATTAATGTTCTATTCAGGAAACTGTCTTCTGTACTAATCTGTTCAAGGCTATTTCCCACTTTCTCTTCTGTGAGATTTAGTGTATGAAATTTTATGTTGAGGTCTTTGATCCCCTTGTACTACAGATTTATCTAGGGTGATAAATGTGATTCTATTTACATTCTTCTACATATAGGCATCCATTAGACTGGCACAATTTATTGAAGCTGCTTTTATTTTGTTTTTATGAAATTGAAAATTTTCTGTAAGGAAAAATATACTGTTATTAAGAAGAAAAGGCAGCTTACAGATTGTGAAAGGACTGACAAAACCTACATCTAACAGAGGACTAATATCCAAAATTTATAACAAACTCAAGAAGTTAAACACCAACAACCCAAATAAGCTAATTAAAAAATGTGTTGCAATTCTGAGCTTTTTCCCCTAATGTCCACTTATCAGTGAGTACATACAATGTGTGTTCCTTTGTGACTGGGTTATCTCACTCAGGATGATATTTCCTAGTTCTATCCATTGGCCTGCAAATATCATGAAGTCATTGTTTTTAATAGCCGAGTAGTACTCCATTGTGTAAATGCATTACGTTTTCTGAATCCATTCTTCGGTTGAGGGACATTTGGGTTGTTTCCAGCTTCTGGCTATTATAAATAAGGAATACCTACAATACAACTCAAAGACCATATGAAGCTCAAGAAGGAAGACCAAAGTGTGGATGCTTCAGTTTCACTTAGAAGGAGGAACAAAATAATCATGTAAGGTAGAGGGTGGGAGGGATTTGGGAGAAAGAGAGAGAGGAAGGAGAAAGGGAGTAGAAGCAGGTGTGGGAGACAGGGGAGATGTACAGAAGTTTGCAGCAAGAAGGAAGTGGGGAACTGGTGGAAGCCATCAGAAATTCCCAGGTGTCAGAAAAGCAAGAGGCTCTCAGGACTCAACAGGGAGGACCTTAACTGAAACACCCAACAAAGTGAAAGAGAATCTGCAAAGACTATATGAGGAGGTCATCTCCCCTAGTTGAGGAATGAGGCCACCCACCCATCTCAAAAATTTTAACCAAGAAATGCTCCTCTCTAAAGGAAATAGAGGGACAAAGAGTAGAGCAGAGACTGAAAGAAAGGCCATACAGAGACTGCCCCACCTAGGGATTCATCTCATATGTACCCACCAAACACAAACACTATTGCTGATGCCAAGAAGCACTAGTACAGATGTAGATGCTTGTAGCCAATCATAGAACTAAGTGTGGGGACCCCATTGGAGAACTTCTGGGAAGGAGCCAAGGAGTTGAATGGGTTTGAAAAATAGAAGAAAAATATCAACTAACAAGAACCCCCAGAGCTCCTAGGGATTAAACCACCAACCAAAAAATATACATGGAGGTACCCATGGCTCCAGGTGCATGTGTTTCAGAGGATGGCATTATCTGACATCCGTGGTAGGGGAGGCACTTAGTCTCGTGAAGGCTTGATGTTCCAGGGTATGAAAATGCTAGAACAATGAGGTGGGATTGGTGGATGTGTTTGGGAGCACCCTCATAGAAGCAGGGAGAGAGGGAAGGATGGGATAGGGAGTTTGTGGAAGGGAAACCGGGAAGCAGGATAGCATTTGAAATGTAAATACATAAAATAACCAATACAAAATTTAAAAACTACAAGTAAAAAGTAAAAAGAAAATGGTGTACAGAGCTAAACAGATCAATTTCTCATTGCTGAAAAGCACTTAAAGAAATGTTCAAAGTTCTTAGTAATCAGGGAAATGTAGTCAAAACAACGGAACATTATATCTTATACTTGTCTGAATGGCTAAGACAAAAACTGAAGAAATACCACATGCTGGGGAGGTTATGGAGCAAGGCAGATACTTCTCCATTGCTGGTGGGAGTGCAAACTTGTACAACTACTCTGGAAAGCATTTGGACACATACTCTACTATGTTAACAACAGCTTTATTCTTAATGGTTAGAAACTTTAAACAACATAGTTGTCCCTCAACTGAAGAATGGATAAGGAAAATATGGTACATCTACACAATGGAATTGAGCAATTAAAAATTAAGTCATTGTGGATTTTGAAGTCAATTGGATGGAACTTTGGAATAACATCCTGACGGAGTTAACCCAGTCCCAAAAGGATGTGCATGGTATGTACTAACTCAGAAATTAATATTAGCTATAAAATGCAGGATATACATGCTTATACTTCAATGACCCAACAAGAAGGAAGACAAGAAGAAGAAGGAAGGGAGCTCCAATCTCCAAGGGAAAATTAATGAAAAGAGGCAGATAGAGGAAGGGACTTGGGTGGGTGAGGAAATGAAAAGGTAAGGGTTTACAGAAGACATGGCCAGATGGCCAGGAGAATGAATGGCAATTTGCAACTAATAGGGTTGGGCACATGGAGGACATTTTCAGGTCATGATAGGATCCTGGAATAATGGAAGTACCCATGAATCAATGACAGAGATCTTAGCTGTGACTCCCAGTATTGACTTTTGATCCAAAATTCATCCTGGGAGAATGAAACAGAAACTGGGGGGATGGTCAACTTGAGACCCATTCCATGGGCAAGCACCAGTCCTTGACACTATCAATGATACTCTGTTATGCTTGCAGACAGGAATCTAGCATGTCTGAAAATGAGAGATTCTATCCAGCAGCCAACTTAGACATATGTAGACACCCAGAGCCAAGGAATGCATGGAGCTTGGGGACTCTTGTGGAAGGATAGAGGGAAAGATTGTTGCCCTTAAGGGGATAGGAACTCCATGGGAAGATAAACAAAATCAAATAACCTTGAACCTTGGTGCTCTCAGAGTCTGAACCAACTAAAGAACATATAGGGCTGGACGTAAGCCTTCATGCACATATGTGACGGATGTGGCACTTGGTGTTCATGAGGGTCCCAAACAACTAGAGCAGGGACTATCCCAGGAGCTGATGCCTATGTGTGAGATGTACTCTTCTGGCTGGGCTGACTTCTAGGATGTGCCTAGTCCCACTAAGACTAAAGTGCCAGGGTGGGAGGATACCCAGGAAGCACCAACACATTCAAAGGAGATAGGCAGAAGGACTGTAGAAAGACTGACTAGGAAGGAGGCAATGAGCAATGTGAGGAGAGAGAGAGAGAGAGAGAGAGAGAGAGAGAGAGAGAGAGAGAGAGAGAGAGAGAGAGAGAGAGAATCAAAATATACATAGGTATTAATTGCCATCCAAAATTATATTGTAAAATATAAGTATATAAGCTTCAGTTTTATTTTTATTATTTTAGGAAGGGCATATTGCTATTATCCTAGTCATGAGAAAATTTATTGACCTATAATCTCTTTTTCCAACCCTTTTATTATAAGTATTACTTAATTGATTAATAAATAAATTAGCTCTTTTGTATTCTGTGGTTATGTCTGTGATGATGATATGAAAGATAGACATGTGAATTATGAATGTTTGTATGTTCCCAAGCCTGCTCAGTTACCTACAAGTTGTACATATATATTATATGCCTTCCATCTTCATTTTCCACCTATTACTTTGAGACTGAGTCTCTCCCTTAACTCTGGGTTTGTTTTCCTAACTAGGCTAGAATCCAGCAATCCTGACTTTCTAAGATTTTTAGAATGATTGGTTTGCCACATGGTTTCTTGGAATTTGAACTCTAATCCTCAATATTCTATTTCGATCACACATTCCCATAAAAATTTTACCAGTGTAGTTGGATTGTTAGGACAGGGAGGTGAGAGGGAGTCAGTCAGTGGGTGGGCGAGGGAGCATCCTCATAGAAGCAGAAGGGAGGGGTGAGATTGCAATGTTCTGGAGGGGAAACCAAGAAATGGGATAACATTTAAAATGTAAATAAAAATGCAATAAAAAACAAAACGACATTTAAGACTTTTTTTTTTTTTTTTTTTTTTTGGTCAGGGCAGAAAGTGGATGAGTAAAACCCCTACTCAGGGTGGAAATGAGATTAAATTCCTTTTGTAGGAAGGAGTGTCTGGGAAGGAATGTTCCTTGGCTAAGCCTCCAGACCTTTAGGTACTTCATTATAATGGAGATCCGTTTTGAGCCTAAGTGATCTATGGTCACATCCTCTACCTGTGGAAAGTCTTGGGGTGTTGCCCTTATGTGACTGATGTCTACAAATCTATGGAGGGCTGCGGCTAGTTATGGGCCTGGTTTCTTGGGAGTGAGGTGAAACTCCTACATTGAGGGTCATCCTTGAGGGTCACTGGGGTTTGAAGCCTTTGCTCAGCCAGGAAGCAGGATGTCTTTCACGGTCTCACGACAGAGGTTCTCAATCTGTGGGATTATGATTCATAAAAGTGGCAAAATTGGAGTTATGAAGTAACAATAAAATGGTTTTATGGTTGGAGTCACCATAACATGAGAAACTGTAGCAAATGGTCACAGTACTAGGAAGTTTGAGAACCACTGGACTAGGTGGAGTGGTTATTCCACAGTATTCCAGCAATGCTATAGATGCCTGGGTGCTAGCTAGCCTTTGGATCTGTTATAGGAAATGAAACTCTTGCCTTGCTCATGTCTTAGACAACCTTTATTGTGTTTTGTTTATTTTCATAGCTAAATATAACCCTACAGAGTATAGGAATAATTTTCAGTGATAATATTTGTCTCTGCTGAGTTTAAAATGGTAGGTCTAAAATTAGCTTATTTTCCTATTATCTAGGATATGGGGCATACAAGAAAAATCAGTGAGCCAAGATGAAATGCTAAGAAAAATATTTGTTTTACTGATTTACATATTTGGTTATATTTAGCACTGGGCTATAGCAAGCAATGACATTTTATTTTTTCCTTCGGCTCTTACACTCATGAGCCATGCAATTTGAGGTCGCCTGCTGCAAAGTTGTAAACTACCAGTTGTAATATCATTGTGGGAATCAAAAACCCACCAAATAGATAGAAAATGTGTTTTAAAATAGACATCACCAATTTATTTGTTTATAGCTAAATTCCCCAGAGCATGCTGCTTCTATTCCTTTTTCCTTGATACATAGATCAAGCAAGGGATTTTTGTCTCCAGGGAACGTATTGGGAGGAATAAACAAACAGCTCCTTTTTTCTTTTCAAAACTTCCTACTGTCCTTCACCTTCTATGGTCTTTGAAAGTTTTTTTTTTCCTCATTTAATCTATTTTATGGCACCTTAGTGCCCTACAGGAGTCTTCCACTGTCCTATTTATCTTTTCTATGGAGGATTATTTTAAAGTCTGGCTGTTTAATAGTGACTAAATATAGCAGAGGGCATGTATTAGGACACATTAAACAGAGTTCTAGTTATTCTGGTGTATAGGACAAAAATATTACTATACATTTGCTATGTTGTATTATGCTAGTATGTCTGCAAGCTTTTTAGATGATTCATTGAAAGAGAATTTTAAAACATGACACTGTGTGTGGAAAATATTTTTGCTAAATGAAGCAGGTCAAAGTCTAATAAATCAGATATCTTGAAAGATAATCAAATAGAAGAAATAGTTAAACGGAAATAATGTAATAAATACATTTTGATGGATTTCTCAATAGGCTTACCACTGGGTATTAATACCTTTTAAAGATACATATTAAAATTAAAAAAAGCTTGGTGCTTAGGAAAAGTAAATATTGGTGCATTGAATTTAAAAAAAGCCAGCAGGATCTGATATCTGTTGAATAATCAGGTAGCTGAGAAATGATATTGTCACTTTTAAAATAGTGTTTTAGTGCTTAAAAGAATGTAAGCACAAATAAAAATCTGTGGAGAGATGCGTGGGTTTTAAAATATATAATTTATTGCATTTGTTATGAACAATAAATTTTCCTCCAATAAATTTAGGGATAGAAAAAAATTACAGGGTCACAATTACAGTTGCAAATTACACTTCCAATTGGTAAGGAGCTAGCAGTTGAATTAGCTTTCATGAGAATACCTATTAAATCTGTAGTGACAGAGTAATTATAGTCAGTATGTTAGGTACAAAGATTGTGTGAAGTGTGTAGCACTGTGTTTAGATATGGGCATGAGGCCAGTTTGTAGTTTGAATCTTTGTGTGAGAAATTATCATTGTTAATTACGGATATGAAGATTCAATTTCGAAAAGAAAAATTATTCACATAGTAATTATGGGTGACAAATTGTTAAATTTATGTGAAATGTTGTAAATAATAAATTTTATTATGTAAATTTATAAAATAATATTTATCGATGTATTGATATAGTAATAAATATATTAATAAACTATTAAATCTGTAACTTCAGACAGAGAGCTAATTATCAGTGGGGAAATATAGGTGGATACATATAAATATTTGGCTTGTAATGGGCAGAGGTATGTGTGAATCCTAACTGGGTATGTGTAATTCCTAAATGAGAGAATTGTGAGAATACAATAAAGAACTACATGGTTCTCCTACACCTATCCAGCATTTCTTAACATTAAGAAAAAATGTACAGGAAACAACATTATAGCAACAATGAATGGTTAAAACCTCACTGGCTGATATGGGGCTTGCAGCTGCTTTAGTGATGTGAATTTTTCCTTACTTGTAATAATTTCTGGGTCATGCATCTCCTTGATAAAGCACAGCACAATTTGTTTAAATGCACACATCTGTTCTGGATGACTCAGAACGATAGTGTCAGAACCTCTGCCTCTGTATGCGGCACTGCAAACAGAAAAGTAAGGAGATCAAAGAGATGAGGCAAATGTTTCTGCTCTGTGTGCATGGCTGTCATTCTTGATTAAAGGGAAATTTACGACAGCTTTTCATAATTTCTAATTAAAGGAACAAGGTCTAGAGAAAACAAGCAAAGGAAATGTTTCACAGTAACAATTGCCCCAGGAATATGCTGATCAAAACTGAAGTGAAACTGCATAAGTCCTAAACTGTGGGAGAAATGGAGATGAAAAAAGGCAGAGAGCTCATCAGGTTTTCCTGTGGGCAAGGAGATATAAACCTTATAGTAATGCGTATAGGACCATGATTAGTATAGCAGGTTACTGTAAGCAGTAATGGAATAATTTGAGAATGAAATTTAATGCATAAGGGGAATTCCAAAGGATACAGAAATCATAATGATTTCTTTATAAACCAAGCACCTAAACTACAAAACTTCAGGAAGAGTTCCTCCCACAGCTCTAGCATGAAGACAGGGCTTACAGCCCTCAGATGGCTGAGGTACATTGTCTCACGGATAAGTCCCTCTGGTTCCTTGTCAGAAAACTTTATTAAAATTTTGTCCTGTGTGTTGGATATGTAACTGTGTACGGGAGGCCCTATTAAATAATTAACTGCCAGGATAATCTTTGGTTTTCTCAGTAATATTGACTCTTATGTATTGGCAGTCTTGCTAAAGCCTGTTGTACGTAAACTAAATAGTATACAAATCTTTGATTTTACCCTAGAAAATGTTTTACTGATAAAGAACTCTGGTGCTAGACAAACTATCCATTGCATATGAACCTAGCTCATTCCTGAATTGTGGAAAAACAAATTTTGTTTTCTGTAATGTAATTTTTGTTGGTTTGTTCGCTTGCTTAATTTTCCTCCAGCATCCTCTGATGAGGCACAACTTTATTTCAGAAGTTAAAAGAAATTCTTGAAATAGTCAATTTATTGTTTTTAGAGCATGCATTTGATTGTGGATTTAAATTTTAGAGGAAAACATGCATCAATAACAATAAACAGAAACTTAAACATTAATTTGAAAAATAGAAGTTAATGAAATAAAAATCATTATGGGTAAGAAGTGTTTTTAATAAGGGTTTAAAAGCTAATTTTCTTCTTTAGAATATAATTGTCTAAAATGTTGCATTGAGTAATCCATAATCCAAATCATTGTCGAATAACAAACAGCTGGTAAAGAAGTCTTTTTATCACAATGGGTCAGTAGTTTTCATTTCCTTCTCTGTGAAGTGAAACAGATAGTGAGGATGCACACACTCTGAGTAGTACCTCCAATTCACTTGATTGATTTGTCATTTGTCTCCACATAATATCAGGAGACTACAATGCCATGGAAACAGTTGCCATGATTAACCACATTCTAGCACTATAAAACACTGTACAACAAAGTAGGTGGTCTAGAAATAAGTCAACATGTGTTGTAAGACAATACGAACAAGAATACAAACAAAAGGCAAGATAAACAACTGGAAAATTTGAAAACTTAGCCAAGTAATAGTAGAGTTTGCACATACACTACATATTTAAGAGACACAGGAATGTTTTCATGATGAACATGTAGCATAAATGGTAGCCATCAACATGTCCCTCGAAATAAACCAATGCTCTAGCATGACTATAAACAATTTTAGAACACTTAAAGCAAAGTCCGGAGGATCAGAGATTTTTATTTTGTTTGTTTTTGTTTATTTGTTTCTATTTTGAAGTAAAAAATACAATGAGGATTAACATAGCCCAAGAGCTCAGCAGGTTGAAATGATTGCTGACTGGAACCCACAAAATGGAGGAAGTCAACTGACTGTCACAAGATGTGCTCTAACACCCATCCCTCTTGTGCCTATTCTCAGCCTTCCCCTTAAACAGTAAATGAATAAGAGTAGGAAACATCTTTAGTCATAAGGGAAATGCAAATCAAAACAACCCTGAGATTTCACCTCACACCAGTGAGAATGGCTAAGATCAAAAACTCAGGTGACAGCAGATTCTGGCGAGGATGTGGAGAAAGGAACACTCCCTCCATTGAAAGTGGGATTGCAGATTGTTACAACCATTCTGAAATCAGTCTGGAGGTTCCTCAGAAAATTGGACATTGAACTGCCTGAGGATCCAGCTATACCTCTCTTGGGCATATACCCAAAAGATGCCCCAACATATAAAAAGACCGTGCTCCCACTATGTTCATCGCAGCCTTATTTATAGTAGCCAGAAGCTGGAAAGAACCCAGATGCCCTTCAACAGAGGAATGGATACAGAAAATGTGGTACATCTACACAATGGAATATTACTCAGCTATCAAAAATAATGACTTTATGAAATTTGTAGGCAAATGGTCGGAACTGGAAAATATCATCCTGAGTGAGCTAACCCAATCACAGAAAGACATACATGGTATGCACTCATTGATAAGTGGCTATTAGCCCAAATGCTTGAATTACCCTAGATGCCTAGAACAAATGAAACTCAAGAGGCGGATGATCAAAATGTGAATGCTTCACTCCTTCTTTAAAGGGGAACAAGAATACCTTGGCAGGAAGAGAGAGGCAAAGATTAAAACAGAGACTGAAGGAACACCCATTCAGAGCCTGCCCCACATGTGGCCCATGCATATACAGCCACCCAATTAGAAGATGGATGAAGCAAAGAAGTGCAGTCTGACAGGAACCGGATGTAGATCTCTCCTGAGAGACACAGCCAGAATACAGCAAATACAGAGGCGTATGCCAGCAGCAAACCACTGAACTGAGAATGGGACCCCCCGTTGAAGGAATCAGAGAAAGAACTGGAAGAGCTTGAAGGGGCTCGAGACCCCATATGTACAACAATGCCAAGCAACCAGAGCTTCCAGGGACTAAGCCACTACCTAAAGACTATACATGGACTGACCCTGGACTCTGACCTCATAGGTAGCAATGAATATCCTAGTAAGAGCACCAGTGGAAGGGGAAGTCCTGGGTCCTGCTAAGACTGAACCCCAGTGAACGTGATTGTTGGGGGGGCGGCTTGGGGGGAGGATGGGAGGGGAATACCTATAAAGAAGGGGAGGGAGGGGGATGTTTGCCTGAAACCGGAAGGGAATAACACTGAAATGTATATAAGAAATACTCAAGTTAATAATAATAAAAAAAAAAAAAAAGAGTAGGGAAATGAGGCTCTATGGAGAGAAACAAATAAAAAGAACATTAAAATATCACATGCATATAGTACAGAAAAATCTAAAACAGAACACAAAAATTCCACTGTATTCAATCTGAAGAATAAGAGAGCAAATTGGAAATATTCATAGTAACATTTGAAAGTGCTAATGTCACTAATCTTACAGCTATGGGATGTAAAGGAAGAGTCCAGTAACATATATTCATGCCTAAAAGAATTTACCACCAGATCAGAGAATCTGTAATCGACGCTTTATAGCTACATGATAAGAATCAATTCCTTCAAGTTGTCCTTTATCTTCTACATGCTGGCCTTGGAATGCAAGTTCATCCCACACACAAAATAAATATAATGATTTTTTACATAACACTACAATCAAGGTTATGGTAACATAGGCTAATTGAATCATTAATTTAAAAACCAAATTTTCAGCTCACAACATTTTATCCACTCAAGTAATTTCTAACTACATTCATTATAGGTTTTAGAAAAAATCACCAACAATACTTGCTGGAAGTTGACTCAAATTATATGAATAATTTGTAAATGGAACATTTTATTATTATTACTGTTATAATGTGTTTTTATAACAATATCAGAGTTGAGACTTCACGAGGATATTATATCCTGTGCTCCTTAATACCTTTGTTTAATTCCATAGTTCCCATTTAAAAATAACAAAATTAATTGATGATTTACATTAAATATATCTAATAATTTTTCATTTTCTAGTGGTATACACATGTAAAAATGTAGCAATTACAAAGAATCTTGGAGGAATATGCTTTGAAATACACTAATATTGTAGTTCTTAAATCTTTTAAAGTTCCTTCTTTATTTCATCTAAGTCCAGATATTAAATAAATGTTGAAAATATTTATTTCAGGCCTGTTATTCTACACATATACATATTTTTTAAAGAAGAGAAATACATTATCTCACCTAGATTGGCCTCAGACATTAACTTTCAATTTTCTTATCTCTAATGATGGACTTCAAAAGTATATTCTTTAATTCCCAGCTAAGTTGGCCATTTTAAACCATTTTCTGAGTTCCTTTAGTTTTCCTTATCACATTATAAGTCTTTTTGATACATGGTCAAGTATGATTAATGAAACCCTAATAAAATGATAGTTTGCAAATGCTTAAAATGTTTTAATTTACTCAGTTGCTATTGTATTATTATGAAACTGACTATAATCTATCAGAGAACTAAGTACATTTATTTACACAGACAATTTCAATTATTCTTAATATGAGATTTCCATAAGTCTCAAACACTATTTATGTCTATACATTACATGATTATTTATCTACAGATAACATAGAGCCCCACTAATGATTCCATTGGATTGGAATTATTACTGACCCTATAGATGAATGATAAGTAAAATATGTAAATACTAAGGAAGCTCACATATAAATCTCATAATTAAATATATGTAATGAAAGAATCATCACATCCTATTTATAAAAGTTCAAACCGATTAAAATTGCTATGAATGAAAAATACTTTGATTCTGAAAAGAATGTGATTAGGACCCAAAATTTCAAAGAATTTTTTATTATCTTCAATAGGAAATAAAGAACAGTACTGAATGATTCTAATGGTGTTAATTTTAACATACAATACTGCACATGTGAGTTAACTATAACATACATGAGTGCTTAATGATTGAATGCCCGAGAGAGCCAAAGAATCAGAGTAGAGAAGACAACTCTTTGCTAAACCCAGAAATATTTATATGGGTATGTCAAGAAAAAACAATGAAGTATGATGAAGACACAGAAGAAAGGTCACTTGTCATTCAGAACCTTAGTTATTTGGAGGTCAGAACTTACAACTTCACTGTGTTCAACCATTTATAATTGGATATAGCTCACATTCAGAATCACTAAAATTAGAGAATGGCTTCACACTCAAGGCATGTGAAAGATTGTTTTCACATAATAAGTAAATGTAATACTGAAGTAGAATTTAAATATCACAGCTTTCAGCATGTTAGAATAATGATTCTCAGGTTTGTAGTATAGTCAGATTTGTGCCTACTTAGAGAATTATCTCATTTTCAGAGAATAGTCTATACCATCAGAAACATCATGATCATTAGCAATCATCCTCCACACACCTTACTTGATCACGTGTCCACCAATAATTTTCCATATCTAAAGATGAATATATCTTCCTGCTGTTCGGGCTTCTTTGGTGTTACTTTCATAAAACAGTTTGACTGAAAGTAACCCTGGAAAGGAAATAATTTATTTAGCTTACACTTTAAAAGAGTCAGCTAAAGAGGTTTGAGACCTGATAGGAACAACAATGCCAACCAACCAGAGCTGCAAGGGACTAAGCCACTACCCATGAACTGACCCTGGGCTCCAAATTCATAGGTAGCAATGAATAGCCTAGTAAGAGTACCAGTGGAAGGGGAAGGCCTTGGTAGTGCCAAGGCTGGATCCCCAGTAAACGGGATTGTTGGAGGGAGAGTGGTAATGGGGGAGAATGGGGAAGGGAACACCCACATAGAAGGGGAGAGAGAGGGGTTAGGGGGATGTTGGCCTGGAAACTGGGAAAGGGAATAACATTTGAAATGTAAATAAGAAATACCCAATTTAATAAAGATGGAGACAAAAAAAGAGTCCTCTACGCAGAGAAAAATATGACTATGAAAGGTTTCCCTATAAATTCTGAAGTGCTGTTTTTAGGAGAACCATGGTAGGTAGTTTAAATTCCCAAAGTTTTGTGTTAATCAAAGTAAGTGAGAAAATAAAAGAAAGATAACAAAATTCATGGTTAAGATATTATAAGCTAGTAGGGTACAGAGAAAAGTGAATAAGTAAAATCTAAATAGTTATCCAATTTCTAAACATACACATAAGACATTACTGATATACTTGACCTACCCATTCTCTGTGGTAATTTGGGTAGTTTTATGTATTGGTTTTTATATTTTATGAGTGTGTATATTCATAATCATTCTTGTGATACAAAAGTTTCTCATTTTCCATACCTATGTTCTATTTAGTTACCACTTCAAAACTTATTTTTCTCTAATCTTTAGTGTCTACACAGGAAATACTTATGCTTTTCAAATCGAACTGTTGTAATTTCCTGTTACTATACATTATATCTATAGAAAATTGGATTTTTGAAATCAAATTTCTGTTTCAAGGAAGATTTCCAGGGTAACTTCCTTTCCCTTTGTTATTTGACGTAGTCAGTGTTTAATTAAAAAAAAATAGGTGCATAGAATTGCTCAGTGTTAGAACATTTGTTTTTCCAGTTATAATAATACTGTCAGTTTGCTTTAAAACTGACCTCAGTGATTTCCATCTCCTATAGTGATACATAACATTTCTTATCAATCAACATATGATTTGTGATTATTCTGAGTGTCTGTCAGTATTGACAATTTAATTGAATAAGATGGCTCAGTCTTTCTTCATTGAGGAGATCAGAAGAGGAATGTTGCCAGTAGCATGAGATACAGGATATTCTGAACTACTAAGTGTAGGTTCTGGAAACCAAACTCAGGTTCTTTACAAGAACAGTGAGTTTGCTTTACCATAGAACTATATCTTAAAAATTAATTTTTATTTTTCTATATTTCAATTCTTACTCAAGTACCTCATATCCAATGGTATTAACTTTTCATTTTAGTATTTGACAGTGAGGATGAAAATTGACATACCATACAGTCTCTTACACTCTAATAAAGGATATGTATATATAATATTAAAGATAATATATTTTATATTGTAAAATTAATATATTTTATCATATATAATATATATTATATATCATAAATATACATACTACATAAATATAAGATATATTATATTTTATACTTAAATATATAATGCATTAGTACTGACCATTAAAGAAACAGAAAGGGTAGAACATATGTATAGATAGATATATAAGAATTTTGGTATGTTTGTGCACATGCATGATTATTGGTTGACATCTCATGATCCATCATCTAAAACACTCTAAGCATGAAAGTCAGCTGTTTCTTTCTTTTTTATTTCTTCAGTGTCTTTTTTCTTTTATTGGATTTTTTATTTACATTTCATATGTTATTCCCTTTCCCAGTCTCCCAGACAGAAGCCCTCTATCCCATCGCCCTCCATTCTTCTGTTCCCTATCCATCCACTCCCCTTCCTGCTCCCCACCCAGGGCATTCCCCTACATTGGGGGCTCCAACCTTGGCAGAACCAAGGGCTCTTCCTTCCATTGGTGCCCAACAAGGCCATCCTCTGCTACATATGCACTGGGAACCATGGGTCAGTCCATGTATATTCTTTGGGTAATGGTTTAGTCCCTGGGAGCTCTGGTTGGTTGGCATTGCTGTTCTTATGGGGTTACAAGCCCAATAATAACCAGAAGATGGAAAGAAGACTGCAGTTTTTTTTTTTTTATCCTGCATCAATGTGTAAAAATCCAAAGCTCTACTACATGATCATAGGAATTGACAGATGTTCTTCCTTAAATTTTATTTTATTCTTTCCTTCTTCAGAGCAATGAGGACGGGTCTGGGGATTTGGCTCAGTGGTAGAGTGCCTGCCTAGGAAGCGCAAGGCCCTGGGTTCGGTCACCAGCTCCGGAAAAGAGAGAGAGAGAGAGAGAGAGAGAGAGAGAGAGAGAGAGAGAGAGAGAGAGAGAGAGAGAGAGAGAGAGAGAGAAGCTCAGAGCAATGAGGACAAAACTTCTCTTAGTTTCTGACTCAAATGTTAATCTCTTTTAAACAAACTCTCATTCTTAATAGCTGACTGGTGTTTCATTGTGTAAATGAACCACATTTTCTGTGTGCATTCTTCTGTTGTGGGACATCTGTGTTGTTTCCAGGGAGAAGGGCCCAAGTGAGGATGCTTCAGTCCCACATGGGAGGGAGAAGAAACCACAAGGAAAGAGTGAGGGAGAGAGGGTCAGGGGAGGGAAAGGGGATGGGGTTGTGTGGAGAGGGGAACATGATCTGGTACTGAGTGGGTGAAAAGGACTGAACCCCTGAGGGCCAGAAGAAAGAATGACTTTCTTCTGGAGACCTCAGGAGGAAGGAGGTTGGGAGGAGCCATTAGAACGTACCAGAGACCTGTGGAGTGAGAAACTCTCAGGATTCAAAGGATGGGGGAGGTTGATGAAATGCCCTACAATGGTAAGAGGGCACTTGTTGAGCCCACCTCCAGCAGAAAAACAAGGTATCAAGCGAGGGATAAGGTTGCTATCCCACAGTCCAAACTCTGACCCACAATTCTCTGTATCTGAAAGAAATGAATGGATAGAAATAGAGAAGAGCCTGAGGGAAACAAGGTCCAGTGATAGACCCAAAGTGGGATACAGCTCAAGGGGAGACCCCAAGACCAACAACATTACTGAGGTTAGGGTGTATTCACAATAAGGGACCTATCACGAATGCCTTCCAAAAGACCCAACAAGTAGCTGAAAGAGTCATTCACATATATATATGCACCACACCAATGCACAGAATCTGCTCACCCCTCTGGTTGAATTAGGAAAAATCTGGAGGCAGCTCAGGAGGAGGTCAACCCTGTAGGAAGACTAGCTGTCCCACTTAACTCAGACTCTCTAGATCTCTCAGACACTATATCACCAACCGGGCAGCATATACCAGTTGAGATGAGGCTTCTAATACACATATAGCAAAGGACTCTGGGGTCTGGGTTTAGTCAGAAAAATGCACCTAACCCTCAAGAGACTGGAGGCCCCAGGAAGATTAGAGGTCTGGTGGGGTGGGGACATCCTGGTGGAGACTGGTAGCGGAAGGAGTGGACATGTTGGGGGTGTGGACTGTAAGGGGAATAAAACCTGGAGTGTAAAAATAAATTAATTAATTAATTTATTAATTAATTAAGAAAGAACCCTAGCAGATGGATGCATGCTATGAATGGAAGAAATTAGTGATTTCTAAATTGCAGGCAAATGTTCTTCACAAAAAAAAAAAAAATAATGTCAGATGCTTTAAGAAACACTGACATAACTTACTGCCTTTGAACTCAGTGGCAAGACCTTACATGGACTCAGGTAATTTCTGCTCTTCTTCCTGTTTGTCATTTTATTCTCCCCAAATTCCTTCAAAGCTCTGCAGCAGAACATTTGAAGAAGTCTCTCTACACTTTTTATCTTCATTTCTTTGGGACCCCTCCAATTCTTGTGGCAGATGCAGCCACTCTCCTTCTCCCTAACAATAATGTCAGGCCCTATATCTAGAAATGCTATCTACTGGAATCACCTGTGTCAGCAATTACCAAAGACGTAAGAGAATCTCATCCTCCTTTATGATATCTCACTCTTAAATTAGTAATTAATGGCAAAATGAGTACTCTAGAAAACAAAAAGGAATACTAACACCAAAATAAGAGCAAGGGTAATCAAATCACAGGATGAATTCCATAAAGTAGAAAAAAAAACATAAATTTCCATTAGGAGCACAGTTGAAAAAAAATCTCAGTAAATTACTTGCAAACAAAATCCAAGAGCTCATATAAAATTCATCCTCCATGATCAAATAAGACTTCATTTCAGATACATAGGAATAATAACTCAACATATGTAAACCAATAAATATAATTCACCATAAAAAAGATTGAAAGAAAAAAATCATATCATTTCATCAGATGAAAAATAATACCTTTGACAAAATTCAGCATCTCTTCATGTAAATAGTCTGAAAAAGACAAGGACTTAAAGGAATATACCCCTCTATAAAATGCCGATGACTTTGTGCAAGGGTTATAATTAACACCAATTAAGTGGAGAAAAATCCAAAGCAATTCTACTAAAATCTGGAACAAGGCCAGGGAATCCACTCTCCACAACTTTTGGATATATCACTTTAATCTTAGATAGAGAATTAAGAAAATAAAAGGAGATCAAAGAGCTACAATTAGGAAAGGAAGAAATCAAAGTATCTTTATCTGCAGATGACATGATTCTATAGAGAAATGACATAAAGTACTCATTGATGAACTTCTAAAGCTTAGAACAGAAATCATAATAAATACAAAAACCTATTAGAATTCTTATAAACAAACTAATTGCTAAAGAAATCACAAAACAATTAAGTTTTAGAATAGTTCCCCCCAAAAATATATCTTGGGGTAACTAACTAAACATGTACAAAACTTGTTAATAAAAACGTTTAAGATATTAGAGAACAGATTGAAGGGACAAAGAATGTAAAGGTCTCCTGTTTTCATGGATAGGTTGGATTAATAAAATGAAAAGAGCCACCCTACAATTTGCAATCTATAGATTCAATGCAGTACCTAATGAAATTATGACAAAATTCTTCATAGAAACTGAAAGGAATCTTGTAAGATCCACATAAAAACAAAGGAATGAAAATATGCAGGCAAGCAGAAACAGTCCTGAATAATTATTTTATTGGATATTATTTATTAACATTTCAAATGCTATTCCCTTTCCCAGTTTCCTGGGCATAAGGTCCTTATCCCTTCCCCCTTGCCTTCTTCTATAAGGGTGTTCCTCTCCAAAATAACTCCCATTCGCCCACCCCAATATTCTCCTGCACTGGGGAGTCTAGCCTTGGCAGGACCAAGGGCCTGTCCTCCCATTGGTGCCCAACAAGGACATAATCTTCTATATATGCAGCTGGAGCCACAGGTCTGTTCATGTGTCCTTGGGTAGTGGTTTAGCCCCTAGGAGGTTGGTTGGTATTGTTGTTCTTATGGGTTCACAAGCCCCTTCAGTTCCTTCAATCATTTCTCTAATTCCTCCAACAGGGACCCTGTTCTCAGTTCAATGGTTTGCTGTTAGCATACACCTCTGCATTTGACATGTTCTGACTGAGCCTCTTAGGAGACAGCTGTATCATGAATACACACACACACACACACACACACACACACACACACACACACACACACACACACACGGGCTGTATACCCAGGTAGAGCAGGCTCTAAATGGACATTCCTTCAGTCTATGCTCCAAATTTTGTCTTCATCTCCATATCTCCTCCTGTGAATATTTTTGTTTCCCCTTTTAAGAAGGACTAAAGCATCCATATTTTGGTCAACCTTCTTGAGCTTCACGTGGTCTGTAGATTGTATCTTGGGTAATTTGAGCTTTTGGGCTCGTACCCACTTATCTGTGAGTGCATACCATGTTTATTTTTTTGTAATTGGGTTACCTCACTCAGGATGATATTTTCTAGTTTCATTTTTGTGTTCATTCTTCTTTTTATATTGTGATAATTTATTCAGTTGGTTTTATCCCCATTTGTTTGTTTACTTCTCTGTTTCTTTTTTCCTTAAGAGAGAGAAAATAGGGCATGGATGTGAAAGAGTAGAAAGGAGTAGAGGTTTTGAGAGTAGATGAGGGAAGGGAATGCATGATCAATAAATATTCTATGAAAATAGTTTTATATTCAATAAAAATAAAATCAAAGCAGAAGCACTGACAGACACATCAAAATATCTCAGCTAATATCATGATCCTAAGTTACAGCAGCTTCATATGCTTTCTTCTGAACAGTCCAATTGTCCAATACAATAGGTAAGGGAGACAGAAAATTGCCAAAAGCTTTTCATATATTATAGATTGTAAGTAAGAAAATTGTGTTTTGAATACAGTTTGACTCAAAAGCCCTGACGAATATAAGGGAGAGAGTTTGAAACATGTGGTAGTTATGGTTCAGTGAAGATAGAATCTTGAATCTTTACCAAGATTAAAGAGAACATGAGACATAAGGTCAGTGATTATTTTCATTTACTTGTGATTTTCATACATATTTTTCCCTGTAGGAAAAATTTCTGAAGAGTCAAAAGTTATTCAATGTTATTAGCAGTAGTAACTGCTTTGGAGCTTATCTAAAAGAATAATTCATCTGATTATATGCCAAATGCATACAATTTGAAAGCTGCAACACATTATGTTATAAAGGGAAAGCATACCTTTTATAAATTATTACAAATTAAAATTTTGCCAATTTACTTCAGATGAAGTTTTCTAAGTTTTGTAGGCAGCAATATAAAATAAAGTAAAATTTGAAAAGCAAATCAAATGTTCAACTCAAAATCTGCTACTTTTCTTATTGTGCTCCTCTTTCTCCTTTCTCTATTGCTCTGGATTCTGATATTTCTCTTTTCCTTTTATACACAGTCATCAAACATGATGTTAGACATGTACCTTATGATGAAGCTAAACATTGATTCATGTTTGCACTCTTTGTAATGTAAAACTTAAGTAGCACTTTAATGATCTGTTAATTGAAAATAAATAACTTTCAACAGAACTTACTAAATGTGTATTCGCTATGGTCAAAAACTCTCAGTTGACTGTAGATGGTGGCGAGGATGTGGAGAAAGAGGAACACTCCTCCATTGCTGGTGAGATTATAAGCTGGGATACTGGGATACAACCACTCTGGAATAGAGTCGTCAGTTCCTCTGTGAATTGGACAGAGTACTACCCGAGGACTCAGATATACCACTCCTGGGCATATACCCAAAAGATTCTCCAACATATAACAAGGACACATGCTCCACTATGTTCATGGCAGTCTTATTTATAATAACCAGATGCTGTAAAGAACCCAAATGTCCCTTAACCAAGAAATGGATACAGGAAATGTGGTACATTTACACAATGGAGAACTACTCAGCTATTGAAAACAATGACTTCATGAAATTCATAGGCAAATGGGTGCACCTAGAAAATATTGTCTGGAGTGAGGTAATCCAATGACAAAAGAATACACGTGATATGTACTTACTGATAAGTGGATATAGTCAAAAAACTTGGAATACCCATGATACAACTCACAGACCATATGAAGCTAAAGAAGAAGGAAGACAAAAGTATGGATGCTTCAGTCCTTAGAAGGGGGAACAAAGTAATCACAGGAGGTAGAGGGGCAGAGGGAGTTTAAAAGAAGAAAGGAGGGGGTGGTGAAAAGGGAGGAGAAGTATCGGGTATGGGAGGAGATGAGGATGATATACAGAGGGTCAAGAAATTAAACAGAGATATGTAGCAATGGTGGATGGGGAACTTGGGGTAGCCACCAGCAAGACCCAGATACCCAGAAAGCAAGAGGTTCACAGGATGCAAAGGACATAAGATTAGCTGAAATGCCCTCAAAGGGGAGGAAGAACATATAGAGACCACATCCAGAGGTTAGGCAAGACCTCCAGTGGAGGGTGTCCATCTCCAAATTTTTAACCCCGAATTGCTCCTGTCTAAAGGAAATATGGGGACAAAATGCAGAGAAGAGAATGAAGAAAAGGCTATCCAGTGCCTGCCCTAACTGGGGATCCATCCATATACAGATACCAAACCCAGACTCTATTCCTGATGCTAAGAAGTAATTGCTGACAGGAGCCAAATACAGATGACTTCTGAGAGGCTCTGCCAGAGCCTGACCAATAAAAATGTGGATGCTCGCAGCCAAACACTGGACTGAGCATAGGTACCCCAATGGAAGAATTTGGGAAAGGGCTGAAAGAGCTGAAGGGATTTGCATTCCCACAGAAAGAACAGCAATATCAGCTAACCAGACACCCCAGATCTCTCAGGCACTAAACCACCAACAAAGAGTACACATGCATAGATAGCAGAGGATGGCCTTATCTTGCATCAGTTGGAAGAGATGCCCTTGGTCCTGCAAAGGCTCTTTTCCCCCGTGTAGTGGAATGCAGGGTGTGGAGGTGAGAGTGGGTTGTGGGAAGGGGAGCATCTACTTAGAAGCGAGGGGAGGGGGATAAGATAGAGGGTTTGTGAAGGGGAAACCAGGAAAGGGAATAACATTTGAAATGTACATAAATAAAATATCGAATAAAAAAGAAACTGTAAACATTGTCTGGTTTACACCATAAGATGTACAGAGGTGCATGATAGAAATAGATATAGGACCTTATACATAGAAACATTTGCTTTATTTTGCAGTTTCTACCCCTAATGTTTCTACCTCTCATAATCACCTTTTATAGGGGATTCTGTTAAATAAATCTTTGAGTAATAAATCCAAAGAAATCAGTAAATTACAGATAATTAGCCAATAAGTAAAATCTAATGTCATGAAACAACACTCAATCCTATATAAAACAGAAGTTTAAAGGATTAATAGAGTATAATATGTAAAAATAGAAATAAAATGTAAAGTGGAAATAAACATGTTATCCAAGGCAGTTGCTTATAAACAGACACAACAGACAGTAAACTTACAAAAGCTAAAACTAAACTTTATGTCAAGACAATAGAAAATACTAACAGAATTTACTGACAGAAAATACTGAACAGAATAATTAAAACAAAGTAAAAATTATTGGTGCATGAAGATTAAAAAATTATCTTAAAATTATTAAGTGGATAGTCATTTATTTGAGTATATAATTTAGACATTGCCACAATACCAAGAAAATTCAATTTTCAATACTAACAAGGGATAAATAATAACAATATAGTGTACAATTATTAAAGTATAAACAAATTCCATAAACAGTTTTACATTAGTTCAACATCCCAGAACATACAGACAAGCTTACATCACAAAAAGCTAATACAATTCAATCAAACCACTGTGCAGGAAGCTGAAATCATCATCAAAGATATAAACTTTAATTCATTGTTATTGTCTCCTATGCAATATAATGAAACAATTTCTTTCTGCTCTCCATTACATATTACAGGAAACTGAACAAAAGGGGAAACTCCCAATTTCATCTTGTGAGGCAAACACTTCTCCTCTGTCAAAATCCGTGAAATGTATCACAGCACAACAGAACAGGAGTCAAAAAATATTTCATGCACACACATATTTTATTTCCAAAGTTTTAGAAAATTATGCTAAATAACTTAAGTATTACTATCACTGTTTTCATAAAATTACTGACACATACTATAGATGTATGATTTTGACAAAGAACATCAACAGTAAATGAAATAAAAACTCATTCCTAAGCCCCCTAAAAAGCATTTATGTGTAAAAGAATGTAAGATTTTCATATAAGTTCAGTGAAAAGTTAAGAATGTATCTTCACCTGTCAAGTGTAAGCATTTTTGTAAATATATAACAGTTTCTAGAAGAAAAATAAGTGACATTGTATTTTGAATTAGATACTACCAATATTTATAGTCAACATGATAATTTATAAATAAAAGCTGCTAGGAATAATTATAAATATTAAAAATACTTACCAAAATCTGACATATAAATCTCATTACACAATTTATACTTTTGCTTTTAAAATTGTCTTAAAGTACTTAAATAATAAACAAGGTATCGAATCCTAGTGAACATGATAAATCATGTCCATTACCTTCACATTCAAATTGTATTGTTGATACAAATTTTATATTACTAGAAAATTCTGTTTCTGTATATTTGAAGACTCAATTTCCCAATCCTGTTTTTTGAAATTAAACCAAAACTCATCAAATATAGTATCATAAATATTGAACTGATGTGCAAGCATTAATGACATATGCAACAAAAACAACTTTAAAAAAAAAAGAAACAAGAAATCAGACTACTTACCCTGTCTTAGTTAAATACGAATTATAATTGTATATTTATTATGAGACAGACAGTGTGTTTCCATTAGAAGACAAAAGGTACTAACAACAGAAAAAAATTGTAAACAGATTTGTGCATGTTACATCCACCCGATTTTCAGCAAATGCAAATGTTCCACTGGGAAAAGAAAGAAATGAGGAGTTATACAACACAGTTTTACCCTTCATGTAACACTGTGCAGATGTAATATAATGATAAGTATAATGATAAGCTAAAGTAACATTGAATGGTAAACATGTAATATTACAAACTTATATTCAGTAACTATACAGAAGTTTGCTTTGCAAGCTGCAGATGTTATGTAAATTGTTAATAACTTTTATTAAATTATTTTATTTATTTGCATTCCAAAAGCTGCCCCTCTCCTGGTCCCCTCTCCCTGAGTCCTTCACTCCATCTCCACTCCCCCTCCTGCCTCTGAGAGGATGCTCCCTCACCCACCCACCAACCCTTCCTCACTCACACCAGTATCCATCATCCCTGGGACCTCAAATTTCCCCAGGATTAAGCTGATCTCCCACTGAGGCCAAACAAGGCAGGCCTCTGCTACACAGATGAGGTAACCCAGACACAAAAGGACATGGATGATTTGAACTCACTGATAATTGGATATTAGCTAAAATGTTCAGAAGACCCGAGATATAACTCGCAGACCTTAGGAATCTTAACAAGAAGGAAGGCCCAAGTGTGGATGCTTCCATCTCACTTAGAAGGGGGAACAAAATCTTGGGAGGCACAGGAAGGGAGGAAATTTAATGAGAAAGAGGAGGAGGAAAGGAAAAGCAGGACTAAGTATTGGGGAGACAGAAGGGAGGCCCAGAAGGCCAGGAGAATGAATAGAATTAATAATAATTAATACAATATTATGCTAAAATATTAAGAATATTAAGATATGAAAATATACACACCAATATAATATAAATTGCTTGCAACATTAAAGTACCTTAACAATACATATTTGGTACATAAGACGTCTAATAACATTTTTAATTTAAGTGATCAGGAAAATTATTTGAATAGAAATTCCACTCTGTACCCAAATTCTGTGGGAGAAAGAGCTGGTCTTCCAGAAATGCTGACAATCCTGAGAGCTTAGAGGAGACAGCTACTTCTACCCACATTGCTGACCAAAGAGGAACCTGCCTAGTGCCCTCAGTACCCTCTAGACATAGGAACCTAGGAACAGTCAGAGAGGCAGGACCCCACCGGTTTCTGCCTGCAACTAGAGCCAAAAGCCAGTCACCAGGAGTGCCTACATACCTGAGAGCACAGGTAAGACCAACTCTTCTGGTCCAAGAGACCTGCCTGGTTGGCCTCGGGATACACAAAGGCAAAAGTTCTCTGGGACAGGACACTTGTCATTTCTGGCTGCACCCAGAGCTGAACCACTCCCACAGCACTCTGAATCTAAATCCCATAGCCGGGAGAGCTAGACTCTAAGAATTGCAGACAATCCTGAAAGCTCAGGGAAGACCACCACTTCTGCTCACATTCCTGGCCCAAGAGGAACTTGCCTAGCACCCTGTGGATACAGAAATATGGGAGGAGTCAGTAGCAAGAACCTTCTGGTTTCTGGCTGAGCTCAGAGCTGAAAGCCAATCACCTGGAGCACTGGCACACCAGAGAGCAGAGGTATGATGAACTCTTCTGCTCCAAACAACCTATCTGCAGGCTTTAGGAATATACAAACACAGGAGCAGCTCTCTGTTCCCAGATCAGGCTGAAAGAAAACATGTTTACAGGAGTGATTAAACACAGGCTTACAGGAGGATCTCAAGCCACTATGAGAGAAAGCAAGACAAGCTAACACCAGAGTCAACCTGATGGCAAGAGGCAAGCACAGGAACCTAGGCAACAGAAACCAAGACTACTTGGCATCGTCAGAGCCCAATTCTCCCACCAAAGCTCCCATCAAATACTGGATATCCAAACACACCAGAAAAGTAAGATTTGGATTTAAAATCACATCTCATGATGATGATAGAGGACTTTAAGAAGGACTCCATCATCACCATAAATAACTCCATAAAGAAATATAGGACAAATCAGGTAAACAAGTAGAAGCCTTTAAAAAGAAATCACAAAATTCCCTTAAGTAATTACAGGAAAACACAACCAAACAGGTGAAGGAACTGAATACATCATCCAGTATTTAAAAATGGAAATAGAAACAATAAAGAAAGCACAAAAGGAGACAATACTGGAGATAGAAAACCTAGGAAAATGATCAGGAGTCATAGACTGAAGTATCACCAAGAGAATACAAGAGACAGAAGAGAGAATCTAAGGGGCAGAAGATACCATAAGAAATATTGACACAACCAGCAAAGATAATGTAAAATGCAAGAAGCTCCTAACACAAAATGTCCAGGAAATCCAGGACACAATGAGAAAACCAAACCTAAGTATAATAGGTATAGAAGAGAGCAAAGACTCCAAACTTAAGGGGCCAGTAATTATCTTCAACAAAATTATAGAAGAAAACTTCTTCAATAGATGCCCATACACATACAAGAAGCCTAAAGAACTCCAAATAGTTTGAACCAGAAAAGAAATTCCTCCCAATACATAATAATCAAAACACCAAATACACAAAACAAAGAAAGAATATTAAAAGTAGTAAGGGGAAAAGGTCAAGTAACATATAAAGGCAAACCTATCAGAATTAAACCAGATTTTTCACCAGAGACTATGAAAGCCAGAAGATCCTGGGCAGATGTCATAAAGACCCTAACAGAACTCAAATGCCAGCCCAGGCTACTATATTGAGCAATATTCTCAATTAACATAGATGGACAAACCAAGATATTCCATGACATAACAAAATATACATAATATCTTTCTACAAATCCACCTGTACAAAGGAAAATGGATGGAAAACTTTAACCCAAGGAGGGAAAATGCACCCTAGAAAAAGCAAGAAAGTAATCCCCTTGCAACAAAACTGAAAGAAGAGAGACACACAAACAAAATTCCATCACTAACAATAAAAACAACAAGAAACAACAATCACTTATTCCTTAATATCTTTTAACATCAATGGACTCAACTTCCCAATAAAAAGACTAACAGACTGCATACATAAAGAGGATCCAGCATTTTGCTACATACAGGAAGCACACCTCAGTGATTAACACTACCTCAGAGTAAAAGCTCGAAAACAATTTTCCAAGCAAATGGTCTGAAGAAACAAGCTGAAGAAGCAATTCTAATATCAAATTAAATCAACTTTCAACCAAAAGTTATTAAGAAAGCTAAGGAAGGACAATTTATATTCATCAAAGGAAAAATCCAAGAACATAACTCTCAATCCTAAATATCTATGCTCCAAATGCAAAGGCACCTACATTCATAAAAGTAACCTAAAGCTCAAGGCACACATTGCACCTCACATGATAACAGTAGATTTCAAGACCCCGCTCTCATCAATAGACAGATGCTGGAAACAGAATAAACAGAGACATAGAGAAACTAACGGATGTCCTGAACCAAATGGACTTTACAGATATTTATAAAAAATTTCATCCTAAAGCAAAGGTATACCTTCTCAGTACCTCATGGTATCTTCTCCACAACTGACCATATAATCAGTCACAAAACAGGGCTCAACAGATACAAAGAAAATGGAAACAATCCAATGCATCTTCTCAGATCACCACAGACTAAGGCTGGCCTTTAATAACAATAAGGACAGAAAGCCCACATGTACATGGGAGTTAAACAATGCTCTAGTCAATAATAACTTGTTCAAGGAATAAAGCAAGAAAGAAATTAAAGACTTTTTAGAATTTAAAGAAAATGAAGGCACAACATACCCAAACTTATGGGACACAAAAAAGCATAAAATTGTGATGAAAATGTTCAGTATTATAGAAATGTGAAATAATGTTTATCGGTTTTACTTAATTTATCAGAGTACCTAATATTTGATTATTCTACTCAGATGAAAATTGCCCAAAGTTTATATTTTTACTTATTTATTTTAGGCATATGACTACACTGTCCCTCTCTTCAGACACACCAGAAGAGGACATCAGATCCTATTACAGATGGATGTGAGCCGTCATGTGTTTTCTAGGAATTGAACTCAGGACCTCTGGAAGAGCAGTCAGTGCTTTTAACTGCTGAGTGACCTCCCTATCTCCCCAAACAAAATTTAAAATGTACTTACTAAAGTATCTACATGTAATAGTGGCAAGAATCATATAGATATAATCAACTGTTTTTGTTTGTTTGTTTGTTTGCTTGTGTGGTTGATTGTCTTTGGATTTAAGGCATACTCTAAAGGAGGAAACAGTTGTTTAGTAATATGAATATGGCCAAGGACTCATAGCTGGGGAGGTCATAAGAACCAGAAGCAAACGAACTACTATATGTTGGTAAGTGGTCATAGCATAAAACTGCCCTCAAATTTTAATCTTTATATGCTTAAATTAGGATAACACTCGCAATATACCATACAGATTTTTTTCCAGTAGATAAAAGTCATTGTAGCAAGTCACAGCTACTCAAAGCAGGATGAATAAGATTCTGTGTAGTGGTCAGCCATACATTGAGCATAGATGTCACACATCTCTTTCCACAAGAATGTGAAACCTTTGAATAGTGACTCAGTAATGTTTTAAGAGCCACAGATCAAGGAAAACAGTACCCTCTGGACATATTACATAACAAAAGGTGTTGGAGTATCCATTTTCTATTTTTCAGTTCTACTGTTACATTTTTATATATTCAGAATGGCTTATTTTTAATTTAAATTATTTTATTTATTCACATTCCCATCATTTACCCATCTAAGTCCCCCTCCCACTGTACATTATCCCATTCCTCTCTCCCTTGCCTCGGAAAGTGTGCTATATCCCCTGACCAGGAAACCCCCTTCACCAATTTCATCTAGATTTTCCGGTTTTTTAGAGTAAGGGCTTTTGTAATAGGTTTTGATGAGTTTTTAAATTTCTGCACTTTCTGCTGTTATCTCTCCTTCTTCATTTCTGATTTTGTTAATGCTTCCTCAGGGCACTTTGGTTAGTTTGGCTAAGGTTTTTAACAGTCTCCTTGATTTTCTTAAAGAACAAGTTATTGGTTTTTTTTTTTGATTCTTTGTATTGTTCTGTTTTATTCTACATGGATGATTTCAGCCCTGGGCTTGATTATTACCTGCCATCTACTCCTCCTGTGTGTGCTTGCTTCTTTCTGTTTCAGAGCTCTGAGGAATGCTGTTAATTTCTTTGCATGGGATCTCTTCAATTTCTTTATGAAGGAATTTACTGCTATGAATTTTCCTCTTTCCACTTCTTTCATTGTGTTCCCTAAGTTTGGGTGGGATGTATCTTCATTTTCATTGAATTTATAAAGTCTTTGATTTATCTCTTTACGTCTTCCTTTACCAAGTTGTCATTGAGCTGAGAGTTGTTCTGTTTCCATGAATGCGTGCATTGCTTAAGTCTAGCCTTATTCTGTGGTGATATGATAGAATGAATGGGATTATTCCAATCTTCTTGTTTTATGTTTTATTATGTGGTCAAATTTGGAGAAAGTTCCATGAGGTACTGAGAAATTATATTTTCTTGTTTTGTGGTGAAATGTTTCATAGATATCTGTTAAGTCCATTTGGTTCATAATTTCTGTTAGTTTCACTGTCTCTGTTTACTTAATGACTTGTCTATTGGTGAGAGTGGGGTGTTGATATATCCCACTATTATTGTGTGAGTTTCAATCTACATTTTGAATTTTGGTAAAATTTTCTTTATGAATGTGGGTGCCTATACATTAGTGGCATAAGTATTTATGGTTGAGACTTCCTTTTGTTGGATTTATCCTTAATGGATATTAAGTGTCCTTACTATGTCATTTGATAATTTTGGGATGAACGTCTATTTTATTAGGTATTAGAAAGGCCACTCCAGCTTGTTTCTTGGGATCATTTTCTTGAAACCATTTTTCCAGCCTTTTCCTCTGAGGGAATTTCTGTCTTTGTCACTGAGATGTTGTTTCCTTTGTGCACCAAAATTCTGCATCTTGTTTAAGTAACCAAAATGTTAGCCAGTGTCTTTTTTATTGGGTAATTGACTCAATTGATATTTAGAGATATTAGAAATAGATAATTGTTAGCTCCTCTTATTTTTGTTTCTGTATGTGGTACTATGTGTGCATGATTCTCTTCCTCTGGGTTTTTTGTGATCTGCTTAGTTTCTTACGTTTTCTTGGCACAATCACACTCTTTATATTGAGTATTTCATTCTTTTATTCTCTGTAGGACTGGATTAGCAGAAATGTATTTTAAAATTTTATTTTGTCATGGAATATCTTGCTATCTCCATATGATGATTCAGAATTTGCTGGGAATAGTAGCCTGTGTTGGCATTTGTGTGCTCTTAGAGTCTGGATGACATGTGTCCAGGATCTTCTGGCTTTTAGAGTCTCTGTTGAGAAGTCTAGTGTAACTCTGATAGGTCTGCCTTATATATTACTTGGCTTTTTTCATTACAGCTCTTAAGATCCTTCTCTGTTCTGTGCATTTAGTATTTTGATGATTATGTGATGAGAGGATTTCCTTTTCTGGTCCAATCTATTTGGTGTTCTGTAGGCTCCTTGTACAGTTATGGCTATCTCTATCATTATGTGTGGAAAGTCTTCTATGATTTTTAAAGATGTTTTCTAGCCCTTTGAACTGGGATTCTTTACCCTCTTCCCTCTTATTATTCTTAGGTTTGATCTTTTCATTGTGTCTCGAATTTTCTGGATATTTTGGGTTAGGAGCACTTTATTCTTTTCATTTTCTTTGACTGACATGCCAATACTTTCTAAGGTGTCTTCTATGCCTGAGATTCTCTATTCTATTCCTTGCATTATGTTTGTAATGCTTGCATCTGTAGCTCCTGGTCTTTTTTCTATGTTGTCCATCTCCAAGGTTGCCTCTCTTTGTGTATATTTTTATTGATTATGCTTCTGTATTTCTTAATTATTTTCTTTTTGTCTAAAATATTCTATCATCACATAGTAGGAAATTCAAAGATTAGTCATTTCAAAGTAGTCTTTTTTTTTCTGTTTATGACCTCTCGATAGATTTCCATTACAACATTAGTAATAACTTATTTCTGATAAATTTTAAAAATGTTGAAGTATACTAAAAGTTAGATGAACTTAATTAGCAGAGGAGAAATGTGGCCAAGATCAACCATAAATGCTACATAGAAATATAAAATGTAAAATAATTCAAAGAATTCTAGAGCATCTGAAGCAATAAATGCTAACAGGGCTAAGCCTCTGGAGAAGAGGGTTGGCAAAGAAAAATGAGCTTCAGGGCTCTTTCTCTGAGGCCATTTCCAAAACTGTAAGACACAAAGCAGAATTAACTTGACTCTCACTAAATTTACTTTCATTTCCTCCACTTTTCAATTTAATAAATGATTTCTAATATGAGTCATTAGAACACTTCTAGCTTTATCTATATAGCTAAAGGGGAAAAAAAAGAGGTATGAACTAAGCCTTGAAGAGAAATAAAAAGGTTAATGTTGAAGTTAAAGGAGGTTTTTAATTAATTGGCAGAAAATCACAGTGACAATTCTCATCCTATTGCACTTACAGAAATGAACTATTACATTTTCCTGGGTCTGAGCAAAAACTAAAGACGTGGAGAATAATTAATTGGAAGAAGCATTAAACATCATGTTCCCTACTCAAGAGGAGGAGCAAAATGATGATTATTTTTCTTGGTAGATGAACAAGTAAGAAACATTAGAAAAGCAATTAACTCCTGACCACTGGGTCAGAACACAGTTTATTAAGAGTTTCCCTGTCAAATAATCCACACTACTTCAAACTGGACTGAGATATTCCTTTAGAATTTGTACATACTTAAAAATAATTTTAAAAAAATGAAATAGAAAAGGAAGTTAATTCCTTTCTCATTCATTTTTACTAAACTTGAACTTTGTAAAACATAAAAATATTTGACTAAAATCAGCTGCTTCTGAAGATATTTTCAATTTATTTTGCTATTTATTATTAAAATCCAAGTAAATATTACTTTATTTAAATATACATATGCAAAATGTGATAATATAGTATAAATTATTGTTCCTTCACGTCATAATTTTTATAATATAATAGTGAGCAAAAGAAATAACCTATTATTCAGTGAGCATGTCCTAGTGCCTTAATGTCTAATTGTCATACATTTTGCTTATGGTGGATAATGTAAGTAATAAAAACATGACAACTGTGACATTTCCATCTTTTATTTTGCATAACAAAACTTATGCTAAATGTTGAAAAGACTCAGCCAGTTTAGTGATAGAAAGTTATCCTATTTACAGGACAAATGAATAAAGATGGCACAGTCTCTGAGTGCTTTGTACAGAATTCAATTTTTTAAAAAGTAGGGAAATAAAAGAGACAGGATAAATTCAGAATGAAGAGGAAAAAAATCAAAGTTAAAAAAAATCAAAGTTAAGTCTGATCATAAAGATTGTCTAGGGACAGAGAAGTCATTGATATCAAGATGGGAAAGTACTGAGCAGATCTGAAGATCATCATTTGCAAAGAAGGATAATCATACCTTCTGATGATGCATTTAATGATATGTAATTTTTTTCATCTAACAAACTATTGTGAAGAATCACAGGCAAGGAAAAGGAAGGTTTAATGCAATCACATGACATGTTCCAGTCTCCCATAGGACATGTCTAGAAGCCTAGCTATGTAAAGTTAGAAATACTAGTAGTGTCTAGATCAGAAAACTGTTTTAGGGGCTAAATCAAGTGCATAAATACATTAATTCTAGCACTCTTCTGTTGTTTTAAAAAACCACAGGAGTTTTAACAGGTTAAAATATGATCCATTTATTTTTTTCATCTTTGTAGAATGAAGTTAATGGAAAGTGTTCTCTGCAGTCTCACTGTTTTTCTCAAAAGTCTGATATCAAATGTGGGAGAAGTTTATATTCTCTGCTATAGACTGAAGGGATGAATGCACATTCCACTCATTTAGGTTGTTAGCCGAATTCTTTTCACTGTAGATGGAAATGACAGGCTTCCTTACTAACTACCTATGGATGTTCTTTCTTGGCTTTTCAAATGGTGTTTTAATTTCTCATAGTTGAATCTCTTCTCCCATTTCTAAATGTGAATGTCAGTCATGTTATTGTTCTAACCGATATCTTGTTGTTTTATATTTTACTGCTTTGTTTACTTCCTTCTACTTTTTACTTGCCTCTCTTTTCCTGTTTTTTTTTAATTGTAAGGCACTTTTAGTTGAAGTACATAATAAATATCTAATGAATATCTATGTATATTCATACATATATGTATAAACATACAATTACATAAACACATACACGACCAAATGTGTGCACATGCATATGTATGTGAAATGAGAAAGATGTAGCTAGTTTTACATTTATGTAGTTTTAAAAAATTCACACATATTCTGGGCCTTATGTTGAGAATTGTGATCTTGGCCACAGTAAAATGTAGAACAATAATAGTATTGTGTTTCTAGGGTATCTGATAGGTAACAGTAAGAATAGTTTACTAAATACAATTCTAAAGTAGATGACATGATAACTTTTTAAATTTTTAACCAATTGAAACATAGATTATTTCTATTAATAACTCTTATTCTTTCATGCTTTATACATGGTTTCTTCGGTACATTTATTATATCCCTCTCTTATTTCTTCTCCTCCCTTCACAGGACCCCATTTTTCCTACAAACCTATTTCTTCTATTTATTAGTTATAATTTTGCTTAGGTTCCCATAGAATTTCCTGAGTGTCCATTGTTTGATACTGAGTTTGGAACCAATCTTCAGAGCCTAGTGGTCCATCACTGGCTGTTCAGTTGGCTACTAGTCTTCTACTTGCCACAGTGTCTGTCAGCTGACAATAGATCAGTAATAGACCATAGAACCCTTCCCCCTCTAGAACTACTGATTAGGAGGTCAACTAATATGGACGCAGTGTTAAATGTTCACAGCTGCTACGAGTTTACAATTACCATGCCTGTGTTTAGAAGATGTAGTTCTCATCCCATTTTCCCATTCTCTGGATCTTAATTTCTTTCGCTACTTCTGTAATATCCCCCAAGCTTTAAAGGAGTGAAATATATAGGGATAAATAAACAAAGGTTATTTATTTTCCGAAAGTTTATGCAAGAACAGGTGTTACTATTTACTTCTGTTTACCACAAAGAAAGGGCTTTCTGTTTAATGCTGAGAATATCTTTTGTCTATGGGTAAAACAGATATTTAAAGAGTTGTCTATTTCTATGTCATTCCGGGCAAGAAGTCATCTTGATTTCGTCACTTTTGGACTCATACCACTTTAGTCATAGCTTGTGGACCAGGTCTATAGTATCAGAACTGGATTCCTTCTTCTAAGAAAAGCTGCGATTTCAATCAGGGAACGGTTGGTGGCAATTAAAGTCATGTAACTGTTTCATCAATAAACACATCTTTCAGGCACATTCATATTATAGTTCATAGAGTACACAGCTGTCTGAGTACTTTGATACATTTAGTCCACAGCATCCTGTATAGTTCTGTTTGGGACCATGAGAAATATACATCAGGAAGGAATCTTCAGCATCAGCCAGCTTTATTTTTCTTTATGTCGTATCCATGGTGTATAGTCAGAATATCAGTATGGCTTTAGCAACTAGTATGTGTGGGTACTCAAGAGGAGTAGATTGAGTCAGTACTGTGTTTGGAATCTTGGAATTCGCTAAGGATTCTTGTCTTATATTATCCTTGAGTTTGATGACTGTTGTTTATTTCCTTTGCTCTATTGTTTCTAGGACCAATGCTGTCTATTTTTGGTGGTGTGTCAGCCTTCAAATTCATTTTATGCTTTTTAATTGTGTTATTAAGATGGTATGATTTTCCTTCTTTGCAAATGATGATTTTCAGATCTGCTCAGTACCTTCCAATCTTGATATCAATGTCTTCTCTGTCCCTAGACAGAATAATTTGTAAAAATTACCTATGTGAGAGATATTACCCAGAGAAGTTCCTGTGGTACTGCAGGAAAGGGGCCATATCAGAACAGTGTGCTTGAGGTTGTCTGATTCAGGTATTAAGGGTGGAGCACACAGGCTTTTCAGCCCAACACTGTGGGATGTAAGTTCATATCAAACTGGATGTGCTTCTGCCATAACTCACATAAATAACCATATGAGTGTGCTCCCTTCATTTGTTCTTATAATTATAATTTCTTAGTGTTGAGTCAGTAGGTCTGGAATTGGATGGGTGTATCATAACATTTATTAACCATAAGACTATGATAAATGACAGAATCCTTCAGAAGTTCATTTTACTTACCTGCAAAAGGAAGGCAATAACCTGATCTATTACCTAGCATAGTGGCATTAATAGGACACTTTTTCTTAGATGATGAATTTCCCAGGTTTCTGAGATCTCAAGCATTCAGAGACTTCAGACTTGTAATGAGCATAGTAATGGAAGAAATGATACTCCCTTTGTAATAGACTCTTTTTGACACATGAACTTCAGATGTTCTTGGTTCCGTAGGCAACTCTGTTTTCTCTGTTACTTTCTTGAATTACAGAAAATGATTTGACAGTTTTTATTGATTTAGTACACAAAACATAAATCTTTGAGGTGGATAAATTGTGTGGGCAATTTTCTTTCTTTTGTGATAATTTCTTTACTCAAAACATTACATTTTTTTTCTGGGATAAAAATTGTTCACTAATGAAAAAACATTTATTTTTACAGTGAAAGAAGTGACTGTTTTAATGGTGTCATATCTATTGTATAGATAGCTGAAAGCTTTTTGTCTTGTTAGTTTTTTTTTACTTTCTTTGAAGCTCTTTTACTCTGCCTTGAATATTGTAACTATTGCACAAGTTTCCCTCAGATTAATGATGCTACTATTCGAGTGAACTTCACAACATTGTTCTGATTTTACCTAATAAACTATCATCACATGTCTAAATATCTCAGTAATACACCATGTATGTGTGTATGTATTTCTTTAGATCATTATGTTTAGCTCTTTGGTAATAATGAAAATAGTATCTACTAATTATTTAAAACCTAAAACTATTGAGTATCTCACTATGTCAGTGATAAATTAGCAAAGATACAGATTATAACTGTCATGCTATTTCTCAAAAAAGTACTTTTTCTTTGTGACATTTTATTTTAACATTACACATAAACTGAATTCACATCTCTTTCTAGAAGAAATGAGATTTTGACTTAAACCACACGGGTACGAAAGTAAGGTCAAGTTGAAGCCAAATCAATCTAAAAGATGCCGATCTATTACTGGAAAGTAGTGCTTGATATTTTTCTACCTGGGTAATAGAATTGGCTTTCCTTGCTCACTGAGAAACATCTATCTAGTTATAATAAAGCTTCTAATTTACTGATTTTACTTTGAAGATAAATTAGATGTAAAACACACATAATTGGATTTAAATGATTGAAACATTTTCTCTCCTTCTGAGAAAATAACAATCTTAAGCAAATAATACTTCTTATGACCAGTAAAAAATTGTACAAAATACATTACTTTTTCCGTCATTTTCAGTATTTTGAGTATAAAGTCAAGATTTTAAAACTCATATTTTAAATAAATATGAACATTTATTTTATTCTCCTTAGCCAACTTTGCGAATTATGTCATAGAATTCCATCATTAGGATGTTTACCTTGCTCAAAACTTTCCATCATACATTTACTATTATTAGATAGGAACTTTATTATCTTAATAATATAGAAGTCTATTTGTGAGTAATATAGGAATACTATTTAGTTTAATTCCATAGAAATGAATGAACAAATTGATAAAGGAAGGTAAATCTAATAAAAATTTAGCTGCATGTTATTTTATGCAAAAGATATGTAGATATAAAGAAGAAAGCATCTTTCCTAGAGAAAAACCATACTTAAAAGAATACATTAACCTAGTATTGATTTATTACTATACAGGTAACAAAAATACATATTTAGTTGGTTTGATTGCTACTAAATTGTGCTTAAATTTTGTTTGGACTTATTTCTAAATTTGAACACATTTTAACTAGTATATGTGTTAAAATTAAATATTAAATACATAGATGGTTTATATGCTGCAGTTATTCTCGTCTGCCCACATTACACATCAAACTAATAACCACACATCAAACTTTGAGTGTTAAGTTGCAAACTAGAGATATTTATAACAGGAAACAAATGAATTACCAACACCTAAATCTGAGGCACAAATAAAGGTTGGTGGCTCTGGAAGGTTGGCCAACTTAAAACTCTTTCCAATATTTGAGAATAAAGTTAAATGTTTCTACTTATTATTTTCTTTTGTTGTTGTTCAATCAGTTTTGTTTGTTTGCTTGCTTGCTTTTACACTCCAGATTTTATTTCCCTTCAAGATCAATCTTAAGGATGGAGGATAACTGAGATTGGTGCAGAGTCATCCTTGTTGTCAGATTCTTCCAGCTTTTCCCTAATTCAACCATCAGAGTCAGAAGCTTCTATCCATTGGTTGGGTGCAAATGTCTACATGTGATTCTTTCAGTTGCTTGTTGGGTCTTTTGAAGGGCAGTGATGTTAGGCCCCATATGTAAGGGCTCCATAGTCTCAGTAATAGTGTCAGGCACTGGGGCCTCCCTTTGAGCTGAATCTCACTGTGGGCCTGTTGCTGGACTTCCGTTTTTTTGTTTGTTTGTTTGTTTGTTTTTGTTTTGTTTTGTTTTTGTTTTTTTTTGGTTTTTTGTTTTTTGTTTTTTATTTTTTGTTTTTTGTTTTGTTTTGTTTTGTTTTGTTTTCAGGCTCCTCTCCATTTCCATCTTTGCAGTTCTTCCAGACAAGAACAATTATGGGTCAGAACTTTTACTGTCAGGATAGCAACCCCATTACTCACCTGATGCTCTGTTTTTTCTGCTGGGGGTGGGCACTAAAAGTTTCCTCTCCCTACTGTAAGGCATTTCATGTAAGGTTCCCACTTTGAGTCCTGAGAGTCTGTTGCCTTTCAGGTCTATGGTATATTCTGAAGGGTTCCCCTAACCTCCTACCTCCTGAGGTTTTCTGTTTCCATTCTTTCTGCAGGCCCTTAGGGCTTCAGTCCTTTCCCCCTACCCAATAACAGCTCGTGTTCTTCTCTCTCCCTCCCCCCAATTCTCCCATTTTCCTCCCAGGTCGCTCCTTCCCTTACCTCACATGATTGCTGTCTTCTCCCTCTCAAGTGGGAATGAGGCTTCTTCAATTGGGCCCTTCAACATGTGGAACTTTGTGAGTTCTGTGGACTGTATCTTAGGTATTCTGTAGTTTTGTTTTTGGCTAATAGCCACTTATTTGTGAGTACATACCATGCAAATCCTTTGGGGTCTGAGTTACCTCCCTCAGAATGATATTTTCTAGTTTCATTCATTTGTCTACAAAACTCAGGATGTTGGAGAGCTGAAAGTCAGCCTCCAGGTGCATTTATATCCCTGAGAGCAGAGGTAAGACCAATTTTTCTGCTCCAAGTGAGCTGCCTGGTGGACTCAGGACACACAAAGGCAGAAGTCCTCTGGGACAGGTCATGTCTGGTTTCTGGCTGTGCCTGGAACTGAACTGATCCAATCCCACAGCTCCCTGCTCCCAAATCCTGTGGGGAAGAGAGCTAAACACCCAGAAGTGCAGACAATCCTGAGACCACAGGACAGACAGCCACTTCTGCCTACCTTTGTCTACATCCCTGGCCCAAAAGGAAACTGCATAGTGCCTCTGGACACAGAAATATAGGAGAAGTCAGCTGCAGGAACCCATGGTCCAGGTCTGTGCCCTGAACTGAAATGAACTAGTCAAATAGCTCCCTGCACTCAAATCCAGGGGGAAGAGAGATGGACCCTCAGAAGTGCAGACACTTCTGAGAAATCAGAGGACAGTAATATCTGCCCACATTCATGACCCAAGAGGAAATTTCCTAGTGCCATCTGTGCCCCCTGGGCAAAGGAACCTAAGAGACGTTAGAGGAAGGACCCTGCCAGTTCCTGCCTGCTCTAAGAGCTGAAAGCCAGCCTCCAGGAGCAACTAGACACCTGAGAGCAGAACACTCTGTCCGTAAAACTGGCTGGAAGAAAACAGGAAAACAGGTCTAGAGGAGTTCTGACACTAGGCCTAAAGGAGGGTCAAGCCACTGTCAGAAACAGCTAGACACACTAACACCAAAGACAACCTGAGGTCGAGAGGCAAGCACAGGAACCTAAGCAACAGAAACCAAGACTACTTAACATCATCAGAGCCCAGTTCACCCAACAAAGCAAATACTGATATCAAAACACAGTGGAAAAGCAAGATTTAGATTTAAAATCGCATTGTATAATGATAATGGAGGAATTTAAGAAGGACATAAATAACTCCCCTAAAGAAATACATGACAACACAAGTAAACACATAGAAGACCTTAAAGAGGAAACACAAAAGTTCCTTAAAGAATTACAGGAAAACGCAACCAAAGTGGTGAAAGAATTGAAATGGAAATAGAAACAATAAAGAAATTATAAAGGCAGACAACCCTGGATATAGAAAACCTAAGGAAGAGACAAGGAGTCTAGATATGAGCATCATCAACAGAATACAAGAGAGAGAAGAGAGAATCCCAGGGGCAGAAGATACAATAGAAACCATCAACACAACCATCAAAGATAATGTAAAATGCAAAAAGCACCTAGCCCAAAACATCCAGGAAATCCAGGACACAATGAGAAGATTAAACCTAAGGATAATAGGTATAGAAGAGAATGAAGACTCCCAACTTAAAGGGCCAGTAAATTCTTCACAAAATTATAGAAGAAAACTTCTAACCTAAAGAAAGAGATATCCATAAATATACAAGAAGTCTACAGAACTCCAAGGAGATTGGACCAGAAAAGAAATTCCTCCTGTCACATAATAGTCAAAACACCAAATTCACGAGACAAAGAAAGAATATTAAAAGCAGTAAATGAAAAGTCATGTAACATGTAAAGGCAGATGTATAAGAATTACACCAGACTTCTCACCAGAGACTAAGAAAGTCAGAAGATCCTGGGCAGATGTCACGCAAACCCTAAGAGAACACAAATGCCAGCCCAAGCTACTATAGTCAACAAAACTCTCAATTAACATAGATAGAGAAACAAAGATATTCCATGATAAACAAAATTTATGCAATATCTTTCTACAAATCCAGCACTACAAAGCTAAATAGATGGAAAACTCCCACACAAGGATGGAAGCTACATGCTATAAAAGCAAGAAAGTAATCTCCTTGCAACGAAACCAAAGGAAAACAGACACACAAACATAATTCCACCTCTAAATACAAAAATAACAGGAAGCAACAATCAATATTTTTTAATATCTCTCAATATCAATGGACTTAATGCCCACCAAAAAATGACATAGACTAACAGACTGGATACTTAAGGAGGACCCAGCATTTTGCTGCATACAGGAAACACACCTCAGAGACAAAGACAGACACTAACTCAGGGTAAAAGGCTGGGAAACAACTTTCCAAGCAAATGGTCCAAAGAAATAAGCTAGAGTAATCATCTTAATATTGAATAAAATTGACTTTCATCCAAAAATAATCAAAAAAGATGAGTAAAGATACTTCACATTCATCAAATAAAAATCCACCAAGATGAACTCTCAATCCTAAATATCTATGTTCCAAATATAAGGGAATTTTCATTCATAAAAGAAACCTTATTAAAGCTCAAAGCTTACATTGCACCTCACAGAATAGTAGTAGGAGATTTCAACACCCTACTCTCATCAATGGACAGATCATGTAAACAGAAATTAAACAAAAACATAGACAAATTAAGAAATATTATGAACCAAATGGATTTAACAGATATTTATAGAACATTCCATCCTGAAACAAAAGGATATACCTTCTTCTCATCACCTCCTTGCACCTTCTCCAAAATTGACCGTGTATTTGGTCACAAAACAGGCCTCAGCACATACATGAAGATAGACATAATCCCATGCATCATATCAGATCACCACGGATTATGTCTGGTCTTCAATAACAACAATAAAAACAGAGAGTCTACATATACATGGAAGTTGAACAACACTCTACTCAATGATAACTTGGTCAAGGAAGAAATAAAGAAGAGAATTAAAAACTTCTATGAATTTAGTGAAAATGAAGGTACAATATACCCAACGTTATGGGACACCATGAAAGCTGTGCTAAGAGGAAAGCTCATAGCTTGGAGTGCCTCCAAACAGAAACAGGAGAGAGAGCATACAACAGTAGCTGGCACCACAACTTATAGCTCCAGAACAAAAAGAAGCAAATACACCCAAGAAAAGTAGAAGGCAGGGAATAGACAAATTCCGGTCTGAAATCTACCTAGTAGGAACAACAAGCACTATACAAAGAGTCAAAAAAACCAGGAGCTGGTTCTTTGAGAAAAACAACAAGATAGATAAACTCTTAGCCAGACTAACCAGAGGGTACAGAGAATGTGTCCAAATTAACACAATGAGAAATGAAAAGGGAGACATAACAACAGAATCTGAGCAAATTCAAGAAAAACATCAGATCCTACTACAAAAGCCTGTATTCAACAAAACTTGAACATCTGGAGGAAATGGACAATTTTCTAGATAAGTACCAGTTACCAAAGTTAAATCAGAAACAGATAAACCATCTAAATATCCCCCAAACTCCTAAAGAAATAGAAGCAGCTATTAAAAGTCTCCAAACCAAAAGGAGCCCAGGTTCAGATGTGTTTACTGCCGAATCCTATCAGACCTTAATAAAAGACCTCATAAAAATATTGTCCAAACTATTCCACAAAACAGAAACTGACAGAACAGTACCAAATTCCTTCTAAGAAGTCACAATTACTCTTATATCTAAACCACACAAAGACCCCAAAAGAAAGAAATTCAGATCATTTTCCCTTATGAATATCGATGCAAAAATACTCAATAAAATTCTATAAACCAAATCGAAGAAATATCAAAAGATTATCCATCATGATCAAGTAGGATTCATCCCAGGGAGGCAGGATTGGTAGAATATATGGATATCCATCAATGTAATCCAGTATATAAACAATCTCAAAAAAACAAACAAACAAAAAAACCAACATGATCATTTCATTAGATGCTGCGAAAGCATTGAAAACATTCAACACCTTTTCATAATAAAAGTCCTGGAAAGATCGGGAATTCAAGGCCCATTCCTAAACATAGGAAAAGCAATACACAGCAAACCAGTAGCTAACATCAAACTAAATGAAAATAAAATTTAAGCAATCCCACTAAAATCAGGGACTAAACAAGGCTGCCCACTCTCTCCCTACTTATTCAATACTGTACTCGAATTCCTAGCCAGAGCAATCAGATAGCAAAAGAGGTAAAAAAGATACAAATTGGAAGGAAAGTAATCAAAATATCACTATTTACAGATGTTATGATAGTGTACTTAAGTGACCACAAAAGTTCCACCAGAGAAGTACTTAACCTGATAAACCACTTCAGCAAATTGTCTGGGTATAAAATTAACTCAAACAAATCAGTAGCCTTCCTCTACTCAAAGGAGAAACAGGCTGAGAAAGAAATTAGGGAGACAACACTCTTCACAATAGTCCAAAATAATATAATATACCTTGGTGTGATTTTAACCAAGCAAGTGAAAACCAGCATGACAAAAACATGAAGTCTCTTAAGAAAGAAATTGAAGAAAATCTCAGAAGATGGAAAGATCTCCCATGCTTATGGATTGGTAGGATTAATATAGCAAAAATGACCATTTTGCCAAAAGCAATCTACAGATTCAATGCAATCCCCATCGAAATATCAAACAGTTCTTTATAGAGATAGAAAGAGCAATTTGCACATTCATTTGGAGTAAGGACAAAAACAGGATAGATAAAATTATACTCAACAATAAAAGAAGTTCTGGGGGAATCACCATCCCTGACCTCCGGCATTATTACAAAGCAATAGTGATAAAAACTGTATGATATTGATACAAAGACTGGCCGATAGATCAGTGGAACAGAATTGAAGATGCAGAAATGAACACACTCAGCTATGACCATTTGATCTTTGACAAAGGAGCTAAAACCATCCAATGGAAAAAAGATAGCATTTTCACCAAATGGTGCCTGTCCAACTGGAGGTCAGCATGTAGAAAAATGCAAATCAATCCATTCTTATCACCCTGTCCAAAGCTTAAGTCCAAGTGGTTCAAGGACCTCCACATCAAACCAGATATACTCAAACTAATAAAAGAAAAAGTGGGGAAGAGTCTTGTACACATGGACACTGAGAAAAATTTCCAGAACAAAACACTAATGGCTTATGCTCTAAGATCACGAATTGGCAAATGGACATCATAAAACTGCAAAGCTTCTGTAAGGCAAAGGAAACTTTCATTAGGACAAAGCAGCAACCAAAAGACTGGGAAAAAAATCTTTACCAATCCTACATCTGAGTGCTAATATCCAAAATATTCAAAGAAGAAATTAGACTCCAGAGAGACAAATAACCCTATTAAAAATGGCATTCAGAGCTAAGCAAATAATTCTCAGCTGAGGAACATTGAATGGCTGAGAAGCACCTAAAGAAATATGCAACATCCTTAGTGATCAATGAAAGGCAAATCAAAACAACCCTGAGATTTTACCTCAAACCAGTGAGAAAGGCTAAGATCAAAAACTCCAGGGACAACAGATGCTGGCAAGGATGTGGAGAAGAGGAGCACTCCTCCATTGTTGGTGGGATTGCAGACTGGTACAACCATTCTGGAAATTAGTCTGGAAATTAATTCTGAGGTTCCTCAGAAAATTGGACATTGCACTACTTGAGGGCCCAGATACACCCCTCTTGGGCTTATACCCAAAAGATGTTCCAACATATAACAAGGACACATGCTCTACTATGTTCATAGCAGCCTTATTTATAATAGCCAGAAGCTGGAAAGAACCCAGTTGCCCTTCTACAGAGGAATGGATTAAAAAAATGTGGTACATCTACACAATGGAATATTACTCAGCTATCAAAAACAACGACTTTATGAAATTCTTAGGAAAATGGAATGAACTAGAAAATATCATCCTGAGTGAGGTAACCCAATCACAGAAAAACACACATGATATGCATTCACTGATAAATGAACATTATCCCCAAATCTTGAATTACCTTAGATGCGATCCATGGACCACATGGAGCTCAAGAAGAAGGATGATCAAAATGGAAAGGCTTCACTCCTTTTTAAAGGGGGAACCAAAATATTCATAGGAGTTATATGGACGCAAAGTTTAGAACAGAGGCTGAAGGAACGGCCATTCAGAACCTGCCACACATGTGGCCCATATATATACAGCCACCAAAACTAGAAAAACTTGATGAACCTGAGAAGTGCATGCTGATAGGAACCGACTTAGCCAGAACATGTCAAACACAGAGGTGAATGCTAGCATCAAACCACTGAACTGAGAATGAGACCCCCATTGGAGGAATTACAGAAAGGATTGAAAGAGCTGAAGGGGCTTGGAAACCCATAAGAACAACAATTCCAACCAACCAGAGCTTCCAGGGACTCAATAACTCCCCAAAGTCTATACATGGAATGACCCATGACTCCAACTACATATGTAGCAGAAAATGGCCTGGCTGGTCACCAATGGAAGGAGAAGCCCTTGGTCTTCCAAGGTTGGACCCCCAGTGTAGGGGATTGTTGGGGCAAGGGGCACTAAAGTGGGGTGGATTGAGAAGGAAACACTTATAGAAGAAGGAGAGGTGGAGGGGTTAGGGAGCTTATGGATGGGAGCGTTATTCATGTACACAACCAAACATCAGAGTTAGCATGGGGAACCCAATGGAAAACTTAATGAAAGGACTGTAGGAGCCGAAGTGGCTTGCAACCCTATAGGAAGAACAACAATATCAAACATCCAGAACCTGCCACACTCCCAGGGGCAAAATCACCAAAGAATACACCATGACTCCAACTATATATGTAGCAGAGGATTGTCTTATCTGGCTTCGATGGTATGGGAGCCTCTTGGTTGTGCGGAGACTTGATGACCCAAGGTAGGAGAATGCTATTGCACTGAGGGAGGAGTGAGGGCCTGGGTGGAGGAGGAACTTCATAGAGGAAGGGAGATGGGGAGAGGATAGGAGGCTTGTGGAGGGGAAAATGGCAAGGGCGATAACATGTGAAGTGTAAATAAATAAAATAATCACTAAAAATGAATAAAAATGAAAGCTTCTCTACCAAATGATGTTATACTAACTGGTTGTCTGTCTGCATGTAGAAGCATGCAAATAACTCCATCCTCATTACCCTGAACAAACCTCAAGGGATACCCTGTGGTCGAGGCTTTTTCTTCTATTAGTGTGAATGTATCAGGTTAAATATGGAGGTCTTTGATCCACTTGGACTAAGCTTAGTACAGGGTAATAAGAATGGATTGATTTACATTTTTCTACATGCTTACATCCAGTTGAAGGAGCACCATTTATCAAAAATGCTCTTTCCCACTGGATGGTTTTAGCTCCTTTGTCGTAGATCAAGTGACCATAAGTGTGTGGGTTCATTTCTGGGTCTTCAGTTCTATTCCACTGATCTACTGGCCTGTCTCTGTACCAAAACCATATGATTTTTATCACTATTGCTCTGTAATACAGCATGAGTTCAGGGATGTTGTTTCCCCCAGAATTTCATTTATCTTTAAGGATAGTTTTCGCTAAATTGGGATTTTTGTTATTCCAAACGAATTTTCAAATTGCCCTTTCTAACTCTATAAAGAATTGAGTTAGAATTTTGATGTAGATTGCAGTGAATCTGTAGATATATTTTGTCAAGAATGGGCTTTTTTTTTTCAATATTAATCCTGCCAATCCCTGAGCATGGGAGATCTTTCCAACTTTTTTTTATTATTATTATTTTTCTTTATTAATTTTAGTATTTCGTATTTACATTTCTATTGCTATTCTCTTTCCCGGTTTCCAGGACAACATCCCCCTAACCCTGCCCCCTCCCCTTCTATATGAGTGTTCCCCTCCCCACCCTCCCCCCATTACCGCCCTCCCCCCAACAATCACTTTCACTGGGGTTTCAGTCATAGCAGTACCAAGGGCTTCCGCTTCCACTGGTGCTCTTACTAGGCTATTCATTGCTACCTATGAGGTTGGAGCCCAGGGTCAGTCCATGTATAGTCTTTAGGTAGTGGCTTAGTCCCTGGAAGCTCTGGTTGGTTGGCATTGTTGTTCATATGGGGTCTCGAGCCCCTTCAAGCTCTTCCAGTCCTTTCTCTGATTGCTTCAACGGGGGTCCAGTTCTCAGTTCAGTGGTTTGCTGCTGGCATTCGCCTATGTATTTCCTGTATTCTGGCTGTGTCTCTCAGGAGAGATCTACATCCGGTTCCTGTCAGCCTGCACTTCTTTGCTTCATCCATCTTGTCTAATTAGGTGGCTGTATATGTATGGGCCACATGTGGGGCAGGCTCTGAATGGGTGTTCCTTCTGCCTCTGTTCTAAACTTTGCCTCCCTATTCCCTGCCAAGAGTATAGTTGTTCCCCTTTTAAAGAAGGAGTGAAGCATTCGCATTTTGACCATCCATCTTGAGTTTCATGTGTTCTGTGCATCTAGGGCAATTCAAGCATTTTGGCTAATAACCACTTATCAATGAGTGCATACCATGTGTGTTTTTGTGTGATTCTGTTATCTCATTCAAGATGATATTTTCCAGTTCCCTCCATTTGCCTATGAATTCCATAAAGTCATTTTTTGATAGCTGAGTAATATTCCATTGTGTAGATGTACCACATTTTCTGTATCCATTCCTCTGTTGAAGGGCATCTGGGTTCTTTCCAGCTTCTGGCTATTATAAATAAGGCTGCTATGAACATAGTGGAGCATGTGTCTTTGTTATATGTTGGGGCATCTTTTGGGTATATGCCCAAGAGAAGTATAGCTGGGTCCTCAGGTAGTTCAATGTCCAATTTTCTGAGGAACCTCCAGACTGATTTCCAGAATGGTTGTACCAGTCTGCAATCCCACCAACAATGGAGTAGTGTTCCTTTTTCTCCACATTCTTGCCAGCATTTGCTGTCACCTGAGTTTTTGGTCTTAGCCATTCTCACTGCTCTGAGGTGAAATCTCAGGGTTGTTTTGATTTGCATTTCCCTTATGACTAAAGATGTTGAACATTTCTTTAGGTGTTTCTCAGCCATTCGGCATTCCTCAGCTGTGAATTCTTTGTTTAGCTCTGAACCCCATGTTTTAATAGAGTAATTTGTCTCCCTGAGGTCTAACTTCTTGAGTTCTTTGTATATTTTGGATATAAGGCCTCTATCTGTTGTAGGATTGGTAAAGATCTTTTCCCAATCTGTTGGTTGCCGTTTTGTCCTAACAACAGTGTCCTTTGCCTTACAGAAGCTTTGCAGATTTATGAGATCCCATTTGTTGATTCTTGATCTTAGAGCATAAGCCATTGGTGTTTTGTTCAGAAAATTTTCTCCAGTGACCATGTGTTCGAGATGCTTGCCCACTTTTTCTTCTACTAGTTTGAGTGTATCTGGTTTGATGTGGAGGCCCTTGATCCACTTGGACTTAAGCTTTGTACAGGGTGATAAGCATGGGTCGATCTGCATTCTTCTACATGTTGACCTCCAGTTGAACCAGCACCGTTTGCTGAAAATGCTATCTTTTTTCCATTGGATGGTTTTGGCTCCTTTGTCAAAAATCAAGTGACCATAGGTGTGTGGGTTCATTTCTGGGTTTTCAATTCTATTCCACTGGTCTGTCTGTCTCTGTACCAATACCATGCAGTTTTTATCACTATTGCTCTGTAATACTGCTTGAGTCCAGGGATAGTGATTCCCCCAGAAGTCCTTTTATTGTTGAGGATATTTTTAGCTATCCTGGGTTTTTTGTTATTCCAGAAGGATTTGCAAATTGTTATGTCTATCTAACTTCTGAGATCTTTTTCAATTTCTTTCTTCAGATACTTGAAGTTCTTATTATACAGATCTTTCATTTGCTTTGTTAGATTCACATTGAGGTATTTTATATTATTTGTGACTATGGTAAATGGTGTCATTTCCCTAATTGTTTTCTCAGCATGTTTATGATTTGAGTAGAGGAACGCTACTGATTTGTTTGAGGTACTTTTACATCCAGTCACTTTGCTAAATTTGTTTATCCATTTTAGGAGTCCTCTGCTGGTATTTTTGGAGTCACATAAGCATATTATCATTTCAGCTGAAATAGTGATATTTTGACTTCTTCCTTTCCTATTTCTATCCTTTTTACTTCCTTTTGTTTTTTTGACTAGTATGGCTAGGACCTCGAGTACTATATTGAATAAGTACAGAGAGAGTGGCAACCTTATCTAGTCCCTAATTTAAGTGAAATTGTTTCAAGTTTCCATTTAGTTTAATGTTGGCTACTGGTTTTCTGTATATTGCTTTTATTATGTTGAGATATGTGCCTTGAATTCCTGATCATTCTATGACTTTTAACATGAAGGGGTGTTGATTTTGATTAAATGCTTTCTCAGCATCTAATGAGATGATCATGTGGTTTTTTATCTTGAGTTTATTTATATAGTGGATTACATTGATGGATTCCCATATATTGAACATACTTGCATCCTGGGATGAAGCCTACTTGATCATGATGAATGATCATTTTGATGTGTTACTAGATTCAGTTTCTGAAAATTTTATTAAGTATTTTTGCATTGATATTCTTAAGGAAAATTGGTTTGAATTTCTCTTTCCTTTTTTGGGTCTTTGTGTGGTGTAGGTTTTAACAAGGTTTTCTAATATCCAAATAGTCAATATTAAAGAGGCATGAATTTTATTAGAGTGTACAGACCACAAGTGGCATTTATTAAACTTTTATTTTCTTGTTTTAGTTTTAAGTAAAGTTATTGTGTGGTATTTACCAAAATAATTGCACAAAACTTAAGAATTTAAAAGACTATGGATAAAGGCTCTATTTTAAAATAATATATGACGATGATAAGTCTTGTGTTTCCAAAAGTTAAACTTTATTTTTTATGCTAGAACATACTTGTGTTTTGGCATACAATTGTCAGTCATCCAGCCACTGACAGGAAACAGCCACTTGCAGGAGATATGTATTAACAATATATTCAAGTATAAAAATTCCACCAAACACATGATTATTTCCACATATTAAATCAGCTAGCCCTAATGGAAAGGCATGATTGCAGGGAGTTATACCAAAATAATAATACAATACATATTTAATTATGGATTATATTTTCTATGTAATATATTAGTATAAGTAAAGCAAGAATACAAATAAATGACATCGAAGCCAAATCTAGCTCAGAAGATAGTATTAATATATTAGTGCACACATACACACAAACATGCACATATGTAGCAATACTATACAAAGAAAACTAGGTTATGTACGTAAGTGTATGAAATACATAGAAGCAGTTAAAGAAAGTTGGCTGAAGGGGTTTGGAGGAAGAAATGGGAGCAGTTATAAAATTGTTTCAATTAATAGCGTAAAACTAAAACCAATTATTAAAAACATAATATTTTTCACAAATTATTTCCCTCTCTCTGCTCTGACTTTAGATCAACTATGTGGTATAAACAGCAGTCTGGTGTGGATCTATAAAGTAAATGTATCTGCTATTTCTGTGAAACAATGGACAGAGTTGCTGCTAAATGATGTTGCTTTCTCATAATGAATAGGAGCACCAAACTAAGCTGTATCTAAAAGTCCTGACAGTTACTCAAGGCAGATGGTACATGGTTGCCTTGTGAGAAGAGATATTTTTCTGATATCCAGGAAATAGATAAGCAGATAAACAAGTATCTGTTTGTTCTATACTCCAGAGACAGAAGAGCTTCTGTCTTTGTTCTTCAAAACAAAAGACATTCCTCCTAAAGAAGGACAGCTGAACATACATAAGTGAGAAAAGAGTCACAAACAGAATTAGAATAGAGCCACCATACGGTGACTCCAAGAACAATACAATTATATATTATGTGTCAGTATATGTGTGTTCGTGTGTGTGTGTGGTTCTTATGTGGATCTGAGTGTGTGACTATTGTATGCATGTGTGTATGTGTTTGCATGTATTTGTGTGTGTGTGTGTGTGTGTGTGTGTATGTCTGAATTTGAATAGAGTATAGTGGGATTTAAAAACAAGGTGAAATAATTTTTGTAAAAGTATTGAAATCATTTGTTGATCTTTTATAAAATGTTATGTCCTTTAATGTTAATTAAATATCATACAGAACAAATTTTATAAGATGTATCTAAAACATGAACTCAGAATTTGAAAGAAAATGTTGAGGAAATTACAAATGACCTAAGGACCTGAGTGGCAGGAATGTCGTGGGTGACTACTTCTACAATATTCCACTCTCAGGAGATGGAGAATGAAGTTCATAGTAGAATACAGAATACTGTGCTCTACATAATGATTCTCGGGCCAGATACTCAGTCTGTCACACAAAAAATGGAGGTAGGTTTATTAATGGGATGTCTGTAAAGTACCATAACTTCGGTCCCAGAAGCTATGTAAATATATACAGTACTGATGTTATGAGTTTGTGGTCTCAGCACCAGGCAGGCATATATAGAGAATCTCTGGGGCTTATTAACCAGCCAGGTTAAGTGAATCACTAACCTCCAGGTTCAGTGTGACACCAATGTCTCAAAACTAAGACGGTGAGCAGTTGCAACAGAATCCTTATTATGATCTCTAGCCTAGAAAGAGCACACAAATTCAGGCATGAAAGCTTAACACATTTGAAAACCTTTGCATATGAATGTCCCAAAACATGCACAGGCACAGTCAAACACACACAATTGACTTAAGTTACTTTACCTGAAAAATCTTAAAGAAACCTAATAGAAATGGTGAATTGAGATTAAACAATTGTGCACTTCTACAAGAGGCTATAGCTGGTGATATTTGAAATATGATTTTGGATTAACATAAATCATAAATTCCTCAAGTTTGAAAATATGCTTTTTAATAATCTATTGTTCAATAAGTTGTGAAAAACGCTTGTTATACATGACTGTATTTTAGTATACTGGCTAAATTTCTAGGAAAATTTAAAAAAAAATGTTATTTTCCAGCAAAAAGAAACAATTAACACTGAAAAGAAAGAACAGCTGTAATTCCATAGTCATCGGTTTGAAGTCAAATAGGGAGAAGTGTAAAGAAATAAAAATGTAGAGAGACAACCAGGCTGCCAATAAAAAGGGAGATATGTAGGATTTTAAAAGGTTTTGAGTTCAGGCCTTTTGATGCGCAGAGAAGAAAACACAAGCGAGTCAACTAGGAACCTTGATCAATCTTTTTTTTCCTAAAAGAAACTATATAGGATGACCATTTTTGTTAATACATAGAGGTAAGTATTGCAAGTAAGTATTCATAAATTACAATTATTACGACATCAATAAAAACAATGCTATTTCTTTTCTCTTTATTCTGACTCACCTACAATATTTGCAAATGGTTTAGGTATAGACACAGAGTTCTAAAAAAATACATGTTACTTAAACTGACATCATGGCTACATTTGAACTTTTAAATGTATGTTTAACGGTACTTTGCTAATTTCATACATGTATGAAGTGTGTATGACCATATAAATTCTTAGTTCTCTCTCCAACTTGTCCTTCTCCATCCCACTCGATGCCTTCTTAAATTAAACTCCTGATGTTTTTGTTCTTTCCATAAAATTTTTTTAAGTTTTCAATTTTTTTCCATTTTATTAAATTGGGTATTTTTTATTTACATTTCAAAGTTCATTCCTTTTCCTGGTTTCCAGGCCAACATCCACCTCCAAGATGTTCCCCTCCCCATCCTCCCCCCATTACTGCCCTCGCCGCAAGAATCCCATTCACTGGTGGTCCAGCTTTGGCAGGACCCAGGGCTTCCCCTTCCACTGGTGATCTTACTAGGTTATTCATTGCTACCTATGCAGTTGGAGCCCAGGGTCAGTCCATGTATAGTCTTTGGGTAGTGGCTTAGTCCCTGGAAGCTCTGGTTGCTTGGCATTGTTGTACATATGGGGTCTCAAGCCCCTTCAAGCTCTTCCAGTTCTTTCTCTGATTCCTTCAACGGGGGTCCCGTTCTCAGTTCAGTGGTTTGCTGCTGGCATTTGCCTATGTATTAGCTGTATTCTGGCTGTGTCTCTCAGGAGAGATCTACATCTGATTCCTGTCAGCCTTGTACTTCTTTGCTTCATCCATCTTATCTAGTTTGGTGGCTGTATATATATGGGCCACATGTGGGGCAGGCTCTGAATGGGCGTTCCTTCAGCCTCTGTTCTAAACTTTGCCTCCCTATCCCCTCCTAAGGGTATTCTTGTTCCCCTTTTAAAGAGGAGTGAAACATCCTTATTTTGGTCATTCTTCTTGAGTTTCATGTGTTCTGTGCATCTAGGTTAATTTGAGCATTTGGGCTAGTATCCATTTATCAATGAGTGCATACTATGTGTGTTTTTCTGTGATTGGGTTACCTCACTCAGAATGCTATTTTTCAGTTCTGTCCATTTGCCTATGAATTTCATAAAGTCGTTGTACTACATTTTCTGTATCCACTCTTCTGTTGAAGGGCATTTGGGTTCATTCCAGCTTCTGGCTATTATAAATAAGGCTGCTATGAACATAGTGGATCATGTGTCTTTGTTCTATGTTAGAGCACCTTTTGGGTATATGCCCGAGAGGTATAGCTGGGTCCTCAGGTAGTGCAATGTCCAATTTTCTGAGGAACCTCCAGACTAATTTCCAGAATGTTTGTACCAGTCTGCAATCCCACCAACAATGGAGCAGTGTTCCTTTTCCTCCACATCCTCGCCAGCATCTGCTGTCATCTGAGTTTTTGATCTTAGCTATTCTGACTTGTGTGAGGTGAAATCTCAGGGTTTTGATTTGCATTTCCCTTATGACTAAAGATGTTGAACATTTCTTTAGGTGCTTCTCAGCCATTCAACATTCCTCAGCTGTGAATTCTTTGTTTATATTTTTATTCTATTTAATATGCATTTATGCTCGTGGTGTAAGTCTGTGTGTGTGTGTGTGTGAGTGTGTGTGTGTGTGTGTGTGTGTGTGTGTGTGTGTGTGTGCTTGTGTTTGCGAAGTATGTACAGGTATCCTTAGAAGCCAGAAAAAAACATTAGATTCTCTGGATCTAGAGTTTTCATTGTTTATAAGTGACTGATTCGTTATTGGAACTGAATGTTTGTTGGAACCGTAGGTTCTCTTAATGCTGAGTCACCTCTCATTCTCCTACATCTCCTCTTCATCTTCCTTCTCCTTCTTCTCCTCTTCCTCTTCCCCCTCCTCCTCTTGTTCCTCCTCATCCAACTTTCTCCTTACTTTGGAAGAACACTCTCTGTCTCATTAGTATTTCACACCCATGCATGCATATTGAGCTAGCAATGGAACCACATACCTAATAAAAACTACTTTTCCCTCCCCAGAACTGTCAAATAGTTACTCAAGTAAGTATTGGGGAAACTGTGATACCATATCCCACACCAGTGCTGTTCATCCTGGAATGCTGACTGGTGTGATCTTGTGCTGTTACTAACCACTAGTGTTAGTTCAATATTTCAATGTCCTGTCTTGCCCACTGTCTTACTTCCTGGCCTCTTGCTCTTTACAATCTTTCTAACTCTCTTCTGCACTGCTTCCTTAGTCTTTATGGAGAGTGTGAGATACACATGTGTTGCTGAGCACTCCACATATGTTTACGCTACACTTTCAGCAGTTTGAGATCATTTGGTTTCCATCATTTGGGCTGAAAGCAGCTTTTCTGACAAGGGCCAAGAGATGTGATAAACTGTGTGTATAAAGATACATGTTTAAAGGGAACTTAGTACTGTGCCCATTTTCTAATGTAGGTTACTCCCTTTAATTTTTATTTCAGGGTCATGGGAAATTTTTCTCCCTGTAAATAATACACTGTGTATTTTCGTCAATCATGTATATACCTCTAGCCAAACTTTAATTTGTCTTCAGAGAATTAGATAATTCTGTTCCAAGAGATTTAAATGAGTATTTGTATGTATGTGGGTATGAATGTGTTTGTGTATGAGTGTCCTCCTCTATTACACTCTACTTTATTATTATTGAGACAGACATTCACTGAACCTAAAACTCATATTTTTTTGAATAGGTTGATGACTACCAAACCCCAGTGGTGCCTCTGTCTTCCTCTACATCTTAGTGTGCTCAAAAAACATGCACTTGTGGCCACTTTTATTTTATCTCATATAAGCTGATGTATACCAAACCAGGTCATGATCCTTCCATAGCAGGCACCCTTTCCCAATGAATCATCACCCCAGTCATTTCTGCAAGATTTTAAAAAATGAGAGTAGCCAGGCTAGCAGTGCAACTCAGTTTACTGATCAGATGCTCACCTTGTGCCAGGCCCTTTCTGTGAACTCCAAAATATTAAACTATGTAACCAGAAAAGTAGCAAAATTCCCTTTATCTAGAAGAAAAAACAGAAAACTAATTATATCTTCTATTATACTGAGTAAACTCTACTGTCAATTTTCATTGTCAATAAGTCTATATTAAATAACTTAATGATATTCATCAGGATACTTTCTTTCTTCTTATAAGAATCAATTTAAAATGTTTTCACTTTTTCTACATTTCCCCTGAAATTTCTTTGTACACAAAAACATGAGCAAACACATACTATATATGTTACTAGCTATGATAATCTTTATCGTAAAGCTTCAGTAAATAAAATAAAAGCTAAACTAACTTAGTTTACGTAAATGACTCTGCTGATCACTTTACAAATATAAAATACATTTATTTAAATTAAGAATGAATATCATATAATCTTATGTCAACAATCACATAAAACTTGTAAGCATTTACAAGTTTCATAAATTAGAAGGAAGTGAAATTCTAATTATTAGTTGATTCTAATTTACCATCTTAAGTATTGCTAATGGAAAGTTTTAATAAATAATTTGAGATCTTCATTAATCTATTTTAGCAACATGATTAGACAATTTTGTTTGTTAAAATTTCAAGTGGAGGGATGGGGTTGCCATCTCACAGTCAAAATTTCTGACCCAGAATTGTTGTTGCCTGAGAGAACTGCAGGGAAAAAATGGAGAGAAGCTGAGTGTAAGGAGGCCTAGTGACCAGCTCAACTTGGGATCCATCTCTAGGGGAGGCTTCAAGGCAACACACTATTACTGATGCTGCTACTCATGCGCTTACAGACAGGGGCCTAGTATGGCTGTCCTCCTAAAGACCCAAAAAGCAGTTGACAGTGGCAAACTCAGACACATCCAAGCATTTGATTGAGGTCAGGGAACCCTATGGTTGAATTAGGGAAAGGCTGAGGAGGGTGACCTCCTAGGAATCCAGCCATTTCAACTAACCTGGAAGCTGGAGAACAATCTCCCAGACACTAAGCCACAAACCAGGCAGCATATGCTAGCTGGAACAAGGCCCAGATACATATACAGCAGAGGACTGACAGGGCAAGCATCAGTGAGAGAAGGTGAACCTTACCCTTAGAGATGTGAGGCCCCAAGGGAGAAGGGATGCCTGGCATGGGGTTGAGGGTTGGGTGCTGGGGATGGGTGGTGGTGAGTGGGAGACAGGGGCAGGATGAATGAGATGAGGAATTATAGAAGATTGGACCAGAAAGTAATAGCAACTGAACTGTAAAGATAGTAAAAGTAATAATAATAAAATAATAATAAAAGAATATTCATCATGAACTCCTCTTTTCCTTAGGAAACTAGCATTTTGTTATATATCTGATAACTAATAGTAAGACCACAGGTTAGACACTGCAGGCAGCATGAGCTGTATGTTTTCATAAGAAAGAGACTGCCAAGAATTTGACACAGAAATCATTTTCATAATTTTACAGATATTTTTATGTTGATGAAATAGATTTCAAATCAAAATAAGTTGTGCTGCTTCTTTAAGGAAAGGGACACTCTACAGTATTCTACCTGAGAACAAATCAGTTAAAATGGCAGTGGTATTCTTTCCCTAATAGTGATTGAACACATCATATATATTCTACTGCCTGTAATGGAACTGTTGTCACACATCCAGATCTTTCCACTTTGAAAGCTTAAATTATTTATATTTACATCTCATATTTTTCTCTCCTGGACAACATAAAAAGTGTGAAATAAAATCAACTGTTGTTATTATGGCCATAACCTTAGAATACAGATGAGCCCAGAGATATCGGTAGCCATCCATGAATATTTTTAATTAGAATAAATTATCTTGAATTCATAAATACTGTTCTGCTTCATTTACAGTGATTGGAAATATGTACCGACCCTCTTGTGTCAGTTCATTCTGAATTTTTGAGAATTTAGGCCAGAGAATTAAATGAAAGTTATAAAATCAGTAAACATACTTGATTCCTAACTATATCATGAAAATATTTCACACATGAAATTCTCCAATTATCAGACAATTATAGAAATTTCTTCTTTTAGTTTTCTGTTTCTATGCTGGCACCATTTATTTGCATGAGTGTTATTTTATATTGACATTTTTACTAAATACATAGAACCATGACTACTAAATAGAATAGCCCAGTTTAACATACATATAAATTATAAGTAATGTTATCACTTTTATGTTTGTATTTCAGAAGGATTTGGAGAATATAACATTTTCATGTTGAAACACAAATTGACATTTGTTTTTCTCTTATTTTTTAAACATAAGCAGTGTGGGGAATCCTGTAGACACACCAGTGCTACCTAGAGTGCCCTTTTATAAGTGTTCTTAGCTTTTGGTAGGGACAATAAGACTTACAAGTGGTAATTCTGTAGCTCCAGCGCATCCTGTTTGAAGAGCCAGAGACTGGAGCTCTTAAACTCACCTTCCATCATTTGGTTTCTTCCTTTTGTGTAATATCGGAGTTGAGATTTTTTCAGTGTTTTCATTGAAGACCACTCAGTACAAGAGGAGTTAGACGAGAAGAAAAAAGAACCTCCACAAACATTTTTATTAATTGCTAATTGAGATAGTCTTATAAAAAGCAGGAAAGTACAAAACATTGAATATTAATCGCTTAAAAATGTAGCAACAAAATTTTCAAACTATTTTTAAAATACTTAAACACTTCTGAAAAAGTAATAGGCTTGATGTTTTATTAAATACTCCAACATTTACCAAATCTCAATAGAATGATTGTTTGAGAACTGAGACCTAGCAATTTATATTATGATTTACTCATAAAATTTTTCAGTCAGTTTACCTCTATACAGCTTCTTTTAATAAGGTATGCAATGGTTCACTTCATATATGGATTCATCATTAGCTATTACTAATGATATTTTCATCAAAAGATTAATATTTATAAAATCAAATTATAGCTTAATTAATAGCCATTAATAACAACAGTAAAAATTCTCAAAGCAATTATGACTAGATATAATTTGGGGTCATTATTAACAAAGCAAGACCATGATATTTTGCTAATGCATTTTCTTAAAAATCATTTACCTTACATTTTTTTGTAAATTAAACTCATATCTGTTACTATTTTTAGAAGTTCAGAGTAATTAACTCATTGAAAGATGGTGTAGTATAAGAAATTTGGATTAGAAACTGGGTATGGGACTACCAAATATTTGACCTTATCAACAACACAATAAAATAGAAAAGGATATTCTATAATGCAGATATTTGTATGTGTTTTTACCAATGTTGTTATCAGATTCTATAAGAATATCTATTCCAATATTCACATGAGTATTGTCACAGGGTACCATTCACTGCAGTTACACAGTACTAGGGATGACTGCAGGTATTCATGGTAGTGATTGTGTACTCTGCTTTCATCACAGGCTTTGTCCTGGACAACTGCTTCATACACTTTCTATGCAGATCTTTGGGTCTATGGGATATACATGGTACATGTATTTTACAGATAATATCCATTTGTAAATATGTCCGTCATTCACATATCAGGATGATGTTCTCAAATTCCACCCATTTGCCTGCAAAATTCACATTGTCTTTAATTTTTAATAGGTGAAAAATATTTCATCTGTAGATGTACAGGAATTGACATCTAGGACACTTGCACTTTCTGGCTATTACAAATAAAACATAATCAAGAAAGTGTCCCTGTGGAATGTTGGAACATCTTTTGGGTATATGCCCAAGACTTGTATAGCTGGGTCTTGAGGAAGAACTATTCTGTTTGCTCAGAAAAGGCCAAATTGATTTCCAAAGTGGTTGTACAATTTGTACTTCACCAGCAATAAAGGACTGTTCCCCTTTGTTCACAATCTCATCTGCATTTACTATCTCTTGAGATTTGTATCTTAGCCATTGTCTGTATAACATAGAACCACAGAGCTATTTTGATTTGTGTTTTCCTGATAACTACGGATTTTAAATATTTCTTTAAATATTCAAGATTCCTCTTTCAGAAATCTGTTTTGTTTTGTTTTGTTTTGTTTTGTTGTTGTTCTTTTTTATTTATTCATTTATTTTTTATTGGATTTTCAAAATTTACATTTCAAATGTTATGTCCTTTCCTGGTTTCCCATCCATGAGCAACCTTTTCCAACCCCCCTGCTTCTTCTATAAGGGTGTTCACCCTATCTAACCAGATCCCCTTCCTGCCCAGACATCGACCTACACTGGGGAGTCCAGCCTTGGCAAGACTAAGGGCTTCTCCTCCCATTGCTGCCCAACAAGACCATCTTCTGCTACTTAGGCAGCCTGAGTCATGGGTCTGTCCATGTGCAGTCTTTGGGCAGTGGTTTAGTCCCTAGGAGCTCTGGTTGGTTGGCATTATTGTTCTTATAGGATTTCAAGATGCTTCATCTCCTTCAAACCTTTCTCTAACTGCTCCAATGGGAACCCCAGTCTCAGTTCAATTGTCTACTGCTAGCATTTGTCTCTGTAGTTATCATGCTCTGGCTCAGCTTCTCAGGAAGCAATTATATCAGGTTTCTGCCAGCATGAACTTCTTGGATTCATCAATATTGTCTAGGATTAGTGGCTCTAGGGACTGGATCTGCACGTGGGGCAGTCTCAGGATGGCCTTTTCTTCAGTCTCTGCTCCAAACTTTATCTCCATATCTCTTCCTATGAATACTTTTATTCTCCATTTTAAGAAGGACTAAAGCATCTGCACTTTGGTCGTCCTTCTTGGACTTCCTGTGGTCTGTGGCATGTGTCTTGGGTAATTCGAGGTTTTGGGCTAATATCCCCTTATCAATAAGTGCATACCATGTGTGTCTTTTTGTTATTGGGTTGCCTCACTCAGAGTGATATTTTCTAGCTTCATCCATTTGCCTATAAATTTCAAGGTCATTGTTTTTGATAACTGAGTAGTATTCCATTGTGTAGATGTACCACATTTTCTGTATCCATTCTTCTGTTGAAGGGCATCTGGGTTCTTTTCAAATTCTGGCTATTATAAATAAGGCTACTATCAACATAATGGGGTATGTGTCCTTGTTATATGTTGGAACATCTTTTGGGTATACCTGGAGTCTAGAGAAAGAACTATTCAGTTCACTAAGAAAATGCCAAAATTATTTCCAAAACATATGTACAATTTGTGCCCTACCAGCAGTAAGGAACTGTTCCCCTTGCTTCACATTCTCACCTGCATTTGCTATCTCTTGAGATTTTTATTGTAGTCAATATGATCTAGATAAGATAGAACCTCAGAGCTGTTTTGATTTGCATTTCCCTGGTGATTAAGGATTTTAAATATTTCTTTGATTGTTTCTAAGTTATTCAAGATTCTACTTTTCAGAAATCTGTTTTGTTTTTTACCCTCATTTATTTATTTATTTATTTATTTATTTAGTCTTTTTTAAAAATTTACTTAATCTATTATTTTTACACTCCGGATTTTATTCCCCTCCTGGCTTACTCTTTGACTGTTCCCCATCTAATACCTACTCCCTGCCCCCCATATCCATGAGGATGACCCATGTCCCAAACCCCTAAGCCACCAGAATTCTAAACTCCCTGGTGCCTCCAGTTACTGAGGATTAGGTGTACCTTCTCCAACTGAACCCAGTTCCAGCAGTCCTCTTCTGTCTATATATTAGGGGACTCATATCAGCTAGTATATGCTGCTTGAATGGTAGTCCAGTGTTTGAGAAATCTTGAAAGTATAGGTTAAGTGAGACTACTGGTCTTCTTACAGGGTCACTCTCCTCCTCAGCTTCTTCCAGCATTTCACTAATTCAACTAGAAGAGTCAGCAGTTTCTGTCCACTAGTTGGGTGCAAATATCTGCATCTGAATCTTTCAGATGCTTGTTGGGTCTTTCAGAGGAGAGTCATGTTAGGTCCCTTATGTGAGAGCTCCATATTCTCAGTAATAGTGTCAGGCATTGGGGCCTTTATTTGAACTAGATTCCATTAGAGCTTATCACTAGACCTCCTTTTCCTCAGGTTCCTCTTCATTTCCATCCCTGCAGTTCTTTCAGACAGGAACTATTATGGATCAAAGTTTTGACTGTGGGATAGCAATCCCATCACTCACTTGGTGTCCTGTCTTCCTGCTGGGGATGGGCACTAAAAGTTTCTTCTCCACACTGTAGGGCATTTCATGTAAAGTCCCTCCCTTTGAGTTCTGAGAAACTCCCCTCCCAGGTCTATGGTACATTCTGGAGGGTTCCCCCCAGACTTCTACCTCTGACATGGTCTGTTTCCGTTCTTTCTACTGATCCTCAGGACTTCAGTCCCTCTCCCAACCAATACCAGATCATGTTCCCCTGTTCCCTTCTTCACTCAGATCCTTCATTCCCTTGAACCCTTGTGATTGATTCTTCTCCCTCTCAAGTGGGATCTAGGCTTGCTTACTTGGGTTCTTTGTTGACCTTTTTGAGTTCTGTGGAATGTATCTTGGGTATTTTGTTTTGTTTTAGTTTTAGGTATTTTTGTGGCTAATATCCACTTATTAGTGAGAACATACCAAGCATGTCCTTTTGGTTCTGAGTAACCTCACTCAGGATGATATTTTCTAATGCTATCCATTTGCCTGCAAACTCGGGATGTCCTTGTTCTTAATAGCTGAGTAGTACTCTATTGTGCACATGAACAACATTGTCTGTATCCATTCTTCTCTTGTCGGACATCTGGGTTGTTCCTAGCTTCTGGCTATCACAAACAAGGCCACTAGGTGAATAAGTGCTCCTGTGGTATGATGGGGAATCTTTTGGGTATATTTCCAGGAGTGATATTGCTGGGTATATCTATTTCTAATTTTCTGAGGAACCTCCAGATTGATTGCCAAAGTGGTTGTACTAGTTGGCAATCACGCCAGAACGGAGGAGTATTCCTCTTTCTCTACATCCTCGCCAACATGTGCTGTCACCTGAGGTTTTGATCTTAGCCATTCTGATTGGTGTAAGGTGGCATCTAAGTGTCATTTTGATGTGCATTTCTCTGATCACTAAGACTTTGAACATTTCGTTAGGTGTTTCTCACCCATTTAAGATTCCTCTGTTGTGAATTCGCAGTTTGGTTCTATACCCCATTTTTTGATTGTCATGTTTGGGGTTTTGGTGGTAAGCTTCTTGAGTTCTTTACATATTTATATTTAAATATTAATATATATATATGATGTTAGCCCTCTATACAATGTGAAATTAATGAAGACTTTTTTCCCAATTTGTATGTTGATGATTTGTCTTATCGACTATGTCCTTTGCCTTAAAGAAACTTTCCAGTTTCAAATCTTAATTTTGAATTATGAGCCATTAGAGTTCTGTTTAGGAACATTATCCATGTGTCAATGAGTTAAAGTCTTTTTCCCACTTTCTCTTCTATTAGATTTAGTGTATCTGGTTTTATATAGAAGTCCTTGATCCACTTGGACTTCAGCTTTGTGCCAGGTGACATATATGAGTCTAGTTCCATTTTTGTACAGACAGCCAGTCAGAACAGCAGCATTTATTAAAGATGCTTTCTTTTATTCATTGTATATTTTTGGCTTCTTTGTCAAAGATGATGTGTGCATAAGTGTGTGATTTTATTTCTGGGTCTTCAATTCTATTCCATTGATAAATCTGTTTGTCTCTGAACCAATATCATGGAGCTTTTTTTGTTTATTTTTCTTTTTTATCACTATTGTTCTGTTCTGTATAGGATGAGGTCAGGGTTAGTGATTCCCCTAACACTTTTTTTATTGTAAAGAATTGCTTGTGTAATTTTTAGTTTTTTTCCTTTTCCAATGTATCTGAAAATTGTTCTTTCCATGTCTTTGCAGAATTGGGTTAGGATTTTGATGGGGATTGCATTGAATCTCTAGATTGCCTTTGTGTAGAATAGCCATTTTTACATGTTAATTTTGCTAATCCATGAGAATGGGAAATCTCTTCATTTTCTGAGATCTTCAATTTCTTTCTTGAGAAACTTGAAATTACTGTCTTGCAGATTTTTCACTAGTTTGATTAGAGTTACCCAAGATATTTTATATTGTTTGTGTCTATTTTGAAGGGAGTTGTTTCCCTAATATCTTTCTCAGCCTGTTTATTATTTGTATAAAGTGAGGCTACTGATTTATTTGAGTTTATTTTATATCTAGCTATTTTGCTGAAGTTGGTTATCAGCTGGAGAAGTTCTCTGGTATAATTTTTGAGGTCGCTTATGTATACTATCATATCATCTGCAAATAGTAATACCTTTATTTCTTCTTTGCCAATTTGTATCTCCTTGATCTCTTTTTGTTGTCTTATTGCTCTAGCTAGTACTTTCAGTATTATACTGAAGAGACATGAGGAGAATACACATCCTTGTCTTCTCCTTTATTTTATAGGGTTTGACTCATTTATCTCAACATTTAATTTGATATAGGCTGTTGGTTTACAGTCAATTGCTTTTATTACATTTAGGTATAAACCTTTGGTTCCTGATCTCTCCAATACTTTTAACTTGAGTGGGTGTTGTAAAAAGGTAAAAGGTAGACCTCTCAGAATTACACTTTACTACTCAACAGAGACACTAAAGCCAGAAGAGCCTGGTCAGAGGTCATGCAAATTCTAAGAGAACACAAATGTCAGCTCAGGCTGCTATACCCAGGAAAACATGCATTCAACATAGATGGAGAGACCAAAATATTCCAAGACAAAATCAAACTCAAACAGTATATATCTACCAATCTATCCCTACAGAGGATCCTAGAAGAAAAGCTCCAACACAAGGTGGGTACCTACACCAAAGAAAAGACAAGATTTTGTGCATCTCACAACAAAGCCAAAGGGAGAGAACCACATCCCCATGGATCTACCTATAAAATGAAATATAATAAGAAACAACAGTCATCGGTCTTTAATATCTCTCTATATTAATGGACTCAACACACCTACAAAAAAGAAATAAGCTAACAGATTGAATATGTAGATAAGATTCAGCATTTTGCTGGATATAAGAAACACACCTTAATAACAAAGACAGATACTACCTCAGAGTAAATGGAAGGAAAAGTGTCTTCTAAGAAAATAGTCCCAAGAAACCAACTGGATTTGCCATCCTAATATCCAATAAAATAGATTTTCAACCAAAACTTATCAATAATGATGATGAAGAACACTTTGTATTCATCAAAGAAAAAAATCCATCAAGAGAGAAAGTGTCACTTCAGAACATCTATGCCCCAACTGCAAAAGCACTCACATTCATTAAAAAAAAAATTTACTAAACTTCAAAACACACATTGAGCAACACAAGATAATAGTGGGAGACTGCAAAACCCCATGTTCATTAGACGACAGGTCATTCAAACAAATTAAAGAAAGACACAGTGAAACTAATATAGCTTATGAACCAAATGGATTTAACAGATATCTACAGAACATTTCAAAATAAAACAAAAGAATACACCTCCTTCTTAGCATATCATGGTTTCTTCTTGAAAATTGACCACATATTTGGTCACAAAACAACCCTCAACCAATACAAGAAGATTGAAATAATCCCATGCACCTTACCAGATCACCATGGCCTAAGGCTGGTCTTCAATAACAGCAACAATAACAGAAAGCCCACATACACATGGAAACTGAACAACTCTTAACTTAATGATAACTTAGTCAAGGAAGAAATAAAGGAAGGAATTAAAGACTTACTAGAGTTTTATGAAATTATTGATATATCATAGTCAAACTTTCTGGGCCCAGTGGAAGCAGTTGTAAGAGGAAAATTCATAGTGCTCTCATAAGGAAACTGTAGAGAGCTTACACTAGCAACTTAACAGCACACCTGTTAGCTTAGGACAAAAAAAGCAAACACACCTAAGAGGAGAAGACAGCTGAAAATTCAACTCAGGACCAAAATCAACCAAATTAGAAACTAAGAGAAAAATACAAAGAATCAACAAAACCAAAAACTGGTTCTTTGAGAGAATCAACAAGATAGATAAATCCCTAGTCAAACTAACTAAAGGACCCAGAGGCAGCTTTCAAAATCACAAAATTAGAAATGAAAAGGGAGACATAACAGAATGGAGGAAATTAAAGTAACAACATCAGATCATACTACAAAAACATATATTCAACCAAACTGGAAAATCTAGATGAAATGGATGGTTTTCCAGGTAGAGTCCACATAACAAAGATAAATCAGGAGCAGATAAACTATCTAAAAAATAACTAAAAAAACAAAAAATTGCCAGGAGGATTCAGTTCGGAATTCTACCAGATCTTCAAAGAAGACTTGATACCAATATTCCTCAAATTATTCATAAAATAGAAATAGAAGGAACACTACCTAACACTAATTATTCTATGAATTATACTAATTCATTCTATGAAGCTAAAATTACTCTGATACCTAAACCACACAAGGACCCAACCAAAAACGAGAACTTCAGACCAACTTCCCTTATGAATATCGATGCAAAAATTCTCAATAAAATTCTCACAAACCGAATCCAAGAACACATCAAAAACCATCATTTACTAAGATCAATTTGGCTTCATCCCAGGGATACAGGTGACATCAGATGTTGGCAAGATGTGGAGAAAAAGGAACACCTCTGTATTTTTGGTGGAACTGCAAGCTGGTACTACCACTCTGGAAATCAGTTTCAAGGTTCCTCAGAAAATTGGACATAGCACTACCTGAGGATCTAGCTATACCATTCCTGAGCACATACACAAAAGATGCTCCAATATATAACAAAGACACGTGCTACACTATTTCATTGCAGCCTTATTTATAATAGCCAGAAGATGGAAAGAACCCAGATGTCCCTGAACAGAGAAACGGATACAGAAAATGTGGTAAATCTACACAATGGAGTACTACTCAGCTTTTAAAAACAATGAGTACATGGAATTCTTAGGTAAACAGATGGAACTAGAAAATATCGTCCTGAGTGAGGTAACCCAATCACAGAAAAACACACTTTGTATGAACTCATTGATAAGTGGATATTAGCCCAAAAGCTTGAATTACCCAAGATGCAATCCACAGACCCCAGGAAGCTCAAGAAGAAGGATAACCAAAATGCGGACGCTCCCACTCCTTCTTAAAAAGGAAAAAAAAATCCATAGGAGGGAATGGAAAAAATATCCATAGGGCACCAATGGAAAGGGAAGCCCTTGGTCCTGCCAAGGTGGAACCCCAGTGAAGGGGAATATGGGGGGGTGGGCAGTAAGGGGGAATGGATGGGTGGAATACCCGTATGCGGGATGGGGAGGAGATGGGGGCCTTATGGACAGCAACTGAGAAAGAGAATAGCATTTGAAATGTAAGTAAAGAAATATATCTAATAAAAAAAGAGGAAAAAAGTACCCTGACAAAGGAAAAAAATGTTATTCCCTTACATGGTATGCACACATTGATAAGTGAATATTAGCCCCAAACTGCGGTTTACCCAATGATGTAATACACAGACCCCATGTAGCTCAAGAAGGATAACCAAAGTGCAAATGCTTCAGTCTTCTTAGAAGGAGACCAAAAATATTCATATGAGGAAATACTCAGACAAAGTTTGGAGCAGAGACTGAAGAAAAGGCTGTCCCACCTGGAGATCTAGCCCATACATACACAGCCACCAAATCCAGACAGTATCGCTGATGCCAAGAAGTGCATACTGACAGGAGGCAGATTTACCTGTCTCCTGAGAGTCTCAGCCAGAGCATGACAAACACAGAGGCGGATGTTAGCAACCAACCATTGACCTGAGAACTGGGTCTCCATTGAATAAGTTCGAGAAAGGATTGAAGGAGCTGAAGAGATTGACAAACCCATAAGAACAACAATGCCAACTAACCAAAGCTCCCAGGGACTAAACCACCATCCAAATAGTACACATGGACAGACCCATGGCTCCGGCTGCATATGTAGCAGAGGATGGCCTTGCTGGGCGCCAATAGGAGGGAAGCCCTTGGTCTTGCCAAGGCTAAACCCCTCAGTGTAAGGGAATGTCAGGATGGGGATGTGGGCAGGGGACTAAATGGGTTTGTTACATTCAAAATATAAATAAAAAAATATCCTGAGGAGGTGGTGGGAGGACTTTGTTCAGTTTACTTTAGATGAGCTGAGCTGCTTTCTGCTCGGAATCTATATTCCAGCTTGATAATTTAGTGTCTGAGGAAATTTTTAAATTTCTTTCCATTTTTTTTTCTTTTTAAGGCAATGCTTTATTTCGACCAGAGCCACCATACTAGCAGTGACATGTTTTAGACTGCAGAGATAGCAATTGTGGCTTTGGTTTAGAAACAAGTTGTATATTTTTTTCCTCCCTGATTATGAGACAGAAATCCGTGCAGCATCTTTTATGGGTTGCTCTGGTCTGGAGTTCAGCAGTCACTATGACTGAGTTGCCCATTTTGTTTAGAAATATATTTTATGTGTTAGGAAAAAAATCCAATAAAAAATTAAAAAAAATATTAAAACAGAAAAAAAGTACCACAAGAGACAACGAACACTTCCACCTGTTCAATTGCTATTAATTTATATATAAATTTGACCTACATAAAATAGAAATTAAGCATAAACTAACCATGTATGTGTGCGTTGGGAACGACATGAGAAAGACAGAAACCTATATTTGCATTTGCGAACATCATGTACATCAGTGCTCTTATATCTCAGGACAAATATAGAAAGTGTAGAAGAGCATTGTACCACAGTTTGCTCTCATTTAGCAGTATTAGGAGAGGAGTGGACTTATACACATCACTCATGTGAACAGATTTTGACAATTCACTTGGCATTATATTTGAATCAACTTGAGATGATCAACTTGAGTTGATTTGAATCAACTTGAACCTAGCCAACCGTGAAACCTGGAATCAATGAAACTAACAAGAAAGTCTCTTGTTTTTTAGGCTTGGGATATCTCCCAGAATTATCTGCATAACATTAAAGCACCTTACCTGTGCTACTGACACAAACACCTTAAATTGGGACTGATTCAGCTGAACACAGTCTCTCACGACTGTAATCCTATGACCAAGAAATCTAAAGCTAGAGGATTGCTGTCAGTGTAAGATTATTAAGGTCTACATAGCAAATATTAGGTGATCTTGCCCTATTTCAAAAAAAAGAAAACCTAAAAAGAAAAGAGGAAAAAAATGGAGAGACACACACACATAAAGTACAAGAGATTTTTAAAATATAGATACAAGTTTTAATATATCAAAGCTCATAGTAGGAAAGAATTGTGAGCTTAGAAATAGAAAAAAAAGCTATGCCATGGTGTTTTTTGAACAAACATATCAAATAAAATTTTGGACATTTAAGTCAACAGTATATCAATATACATATGATATAACTGAAACTTTTGTAAAATGATTAAGATTAAATAAAATGGGCATGAAAACTGACCTTTACGAAAATCATAAAGGCTAATAAGAAAAGCTGAACACAAAGTGGACATGGAGGAAGGAGGTTGCTTTTTTTAAAAAGATGTAATTCATTTAAATAAAGGCAAGACATGTATAAATGTCATCACAGGTTTTGATTGAAGAAATTAGATTTTGACTAAAAACAAAGAACAATATATATGTTTATTTTCCACATTACACATCTGAAATAAAGAATTTATAAAGTTGGATAAATAAATGAAGCCATAGTATCCTGCTAATTTATTTCAATCTGACTCACCCTTTTGTGTTTAACTAATCAGTATCAGGAATTTTGTGCCAGTGCACTAAGAAAAACTGTGTATTAACCAAAAATGTGTAGTCTACACCTCAGTGACCAAAAAATCACTCCATTATTTCTTTTAAAACTAAAATCATTATGAACAAGATAGTGCAAAAAAATAAAAAAATAAAGTGTTTTATTAAAATAATTTAGTTAGTAACAAAAAATTTATGGTTAAATTTAAGAAGCATTGATGTTAAATACAAATTATATATTCATACATATATACATATAAATATATATGTATGCATAAACTCATTATGTTATGTTATAAAATAAACTGAATAGCGTATGTGCCATATTGGTTTTGTTTTTGTTGTTTTAAAGCTTCAATGGTAAACCATTATAATGTGTTTTCCATGATGTTAGAGTTGCAGACAGTTGTGTTCTATCCTACAAGGATACCAGGAACCAAGGCCTCCTTTCGTGCTAGGACACTATATATATATATATATATATATATATATATATATATATATATATATATATATATTTACTATTAAAAACTCTACTACTCTGAAAATATTTTTAATTAAATTAAAATTAGTTCTTAAACAATTTAACACAGGTAAATCACCTATAGACACCACTGTTTGCATGTGTATGTGATTGTGGATATACAAGTACCATAACACAGGGATCAATAGGGTCAACAGGGTCATAGGTCAATTTTTTCATTCAGTGTTGGCCTTCTATGTGTGTGGTTCAGATATTGGCTCTGTTGTTTAATCTGTGAACTGTACACTTAAACCTTTTTAGTTCCTACAGTTTTTAGCAATCTGGCAATCTGCCCAACCTTGTCATGGGAATGCTTGGATTATTAGATACATTCCACCAATTCAGAATTTTATTTGGGTTCCTGAATTTAACTAATGTCATCATACTCAATCACTGTATGGATAAGCTTTGATAAAAATTTATACCTGAAAATGTGAATTTTTATGTAGATTAAAAAGTTTTAACTTAGGTCACCAGATCCCACCTAATTGTAGAAATGCTGGGATTAGATTATATATCACTAAGAGTGAATTTTTATAGAGTTTATAAAACTTAACTTGAGTCATCAGGTTCACAGAATAAGTGCCATCTCTCAGTCTATGAAAAAAATTATAAAATTATTATATTTTCTTTCAGTAGTAACTTATTATTTATTTATTTTTCAGTATTATACCTCAAACATTCAATAATTTTTTGTAAAACAAAGTATGTGCACTGATGGATTAAATAGTATTTGCCATATGGAAAAACAATAGCATTTCAATTTTTAAGTACTGAAACAATCTTCTAAGAGTAATATAATATACAAAATCTATTTTTTTGAAAATTGATGGTTTAGTAATTACTAGTGCTTAGCACAATACCGATCTCTACAGAGTATTGAATAATATTGCCAGAGCTCTCAGGGATTAAACCACCACCTAAAGAGTTCACAGGGACAGACCCATGACTTCAATTGCATATGTAGCAGAGGATGGCCTTGTTAGACATCAATGGGAGGAGAAGCCCTTGGTCATGCCAAAGCTGAAACCTTCAGGAATGACAGGATGGGGTGGGGGGCGGGAAGGGATGGTTGGTTGGAGGGGGGAACACCCTTATAGAAGAAGCGGGAGAGGGGATGAGATAGGAGGTTTATGGATGGGACATCAGGAAAGGAAATAACTTTTAAAATGTAAATTAAAAAATATTGACATGTCAGTGACCTATATAACAATTTTTAAAGAAAATCATTGCAGTTAAGTATGCAACTTTTGAAATTTTTACCCTTGAAACTTTTAGTCTTGAATATATTTCGTTTTGTCTTTCAAAAATTTTGTTCACATTTTGCAATGAATATAATATATAATTAATTACTTCATCATTTTCAAATTGAAATATTTCCCTCTGACTTCTCCTATGACCATATACCCTCTAAAGTCCATAAACAACTCCTTTAATGTTATTATTTCTACATATATATGTACATACACACACATACACATACACACACATAATTATACACACTTACACAGACTCACACACTGCTTTGTTCATTTAGTGTTGCTCATATGGGATTTTTTTTTAATGGTAACTATCGTTAATTGGATAAACTGTCAATGGCCTAATCTCTGGAAAAGATGAATATTCCTTCTCTTAAACACCTTCAATTATTATACTTGAAACTTTCAGTTATGTTTTTTCCAACATTTACAGGAATGAACAAAATATATGATCAATAGAATGTGTATTGTAGTAACAATTTCCAGTAATGTATATGTCTTTCATAATAAGGTCCTAAAAAACTAATTGGAACAACCAAGTATATTAAGTACTTGTTTTCTATAGAAGTCACAGTTTTATTCCAAGTTATGTTTTTTAGGGGGATGTATATAGGATATTATAATGCTATCAAAAAGGAAACAACAATAGAACTCTAACATATTTCAACATTATTAAAACCTATATATAGTAAATCATAAAGATTTCAAAGGACACATGAATCCATTTCAGCTCCTTTTGTCATTTTACCATGCTTTATTTGAAATATCCAAGGAAGGACAAATTAAAAGATTTTATGGAAGTTGAACAACAAAAAAAGTCCTTAAAAGGAAGAAGCAAGTTGGCAGAAAAATGCAATTAGGAATAAACATAGATAATATTGCTAGAATGTTATTAAAAATTGGATTCACACCTAAAATCTGCTTACAATGAAGACTTCAGATGATTGAAACATTTAAGTTTTCATAATTGCTAATATGAAAACAATATTCACAGACAAAACTAACCAAAGTATTATGAAGTTATTTATGAAACCAGTCTTTATCTTTTAAAGCTGGCAAGAACACACAGGTATCTTTCTGGATTACAAATTCAAAATGCTTTTTACCACGTAGCAATAAATTAAAATTTGCATTTCATGAAGCTATGACACTGTCGTACAAATTCCATTTTATCCATTTCATTGACATACCGACATTTCATGATCAATTAAGATATTTCACCACATTAACAGTATAAAGATCAAAATACATAATCCATTCAATCCATTCTATTAGTGCCAAAATCATGTGAAGAAATTCCATATTGATCTATTTTAGCTAAGCAGAAATAGAAGACAGCTACTTTCACTTTTCAGAGGACATCTACAAAAGTTTTAGCACTAAAAGCATGTTTAACGGTGCAATGTAAAGTTTTCAAAGCAGAGCACATGTTCATTCTCCATTCTTTTTTTAATAATTTACCTGTAGTATATTAGTTCGGTATATTTTGCTTATTTTATTCCAAATGATTATTTTAAATATGTAGTTATAACTGTCTTTTCTTACTAACTTCATATAGTAAAAACTCAACAAATTATTTTATAAATGCTGTGGATATAAATCTGTTGGTAGAATGATTGCCTAAAACAAGCACAATCCTGGGGTTGCTCTCCAGCATCTCATAAACCAAGCACGGTGTTACACACCTGTCAGTAAACACTTGAGATGTGGAAGAAGGTCAATGCGAAGTTCCAGTTAGTACTCATCTATGTAGCTAAGCTCAGTTCCAAGAAACTTTTTATCATCGCTTTAAAAATCAAAATTCTGTTAAACATTTACCTGATAAGCAGTGGCTCCCATAAACAACAAAATCATAGTCATTTAATATTTTATGGTAGTTGCACTATTTTCCATAAACAGTATAATGTCTTTGTTGAGTGACAGAAGCATTAATAGATGGCCAATCTTTAGATATTTTTGGTATTTAATTATGTGTATATAACTTCATATTGTTAAACATCTCCAGGCATTTGTATGAATTAATTCAGCACAGCATTTGGGGAATTATTTGGGTATACACGAAGTATATAATATGGACATTTAGGTTTCCAGCTTCCTATTGAGATACTTTGTGACAATTATATATGTAAATGAGACTGATAAGTATGCGTAAAAATGTGGTACTGGCTCAAACGGTGGTACGATCCTCTAAATATTATGATAATTACCGATTGGACCTCTTCTGGATTTTCTTCCAATAATGATATACATTCCTTAGCTGCCTAAGTTACAGATCTTTATTATATTTTATACTTTTATCCCACTGTTCTTTCTTAGGGAAAATTTGTGTCCTTTGTGGGAAGACTGATTTTTTTTTAATGTAGTGATTTCAAAATTATATTATCATCTTTTGCATCTTTATATCCTTTTAAATTTAGAAACAAATTCAAAAAAATTACAACTTAAAAATTATGGAGTTTCAAAGAAAAGTTTTATTTCTTAAATGAAGTCTAAGAATCTCTTTTTATGAAACAGACAAAAGATGAATTTCTCTTTCTTGGTTAACACTGAAACATTAGTTTGCTAGCTCACCTTAAACCTTAAATTTAATATCTTAAATTCCTCTTGACTTAAAGGCTCAGCCCAGACTGGCTCAAAACTGTACAATGATAACTTTATAGAAGAAATGTCTACAAACAGTGTAGTCTCAAGAGCACTTCAAAGCTCCATCTACTTTAAAATTGTCAGCGTTAGCCTAATACAGTTCATAAAATTCCTAGAAAAGGAAGATTTATTTAAAAATTAACTTCTCTGGATTTATTGATCTGGAAATGTAATTCTATAAATCTGATCATAAGAATATTAAATTTAAGCAATTCATGAAATAGTCTATAACATATGTAGGGTTATGGTGCCTGTGTCTGCTCTACCGCAGGGCTTGGTCACTCCAGGAGGCAAGATGCAGGAAATGACCACTGACTGCACTTACCCAACACCACTCCTCTGGGCTTAGGGAAACATAGTCTAAGGGACAATTGGAGATGTGTCTGGGAACAGGTGCCGCTGGGAACCATGAAAGAGCTGAGAATAAAGTGGGAGCTCATGGACTCGATATAGCCCAGGTTGGAGCAGGGAGGAGGGGAGCTCTGGCTAGTCCCATGGGAAGAGTCTTTGGCTTGTCCGCAGTTGGCTTGAGCTTAGCTTGGTGGTCATGCCTGGGAGTGCAGAGAGGCCTTCTAGGGGAGATTAGAATTTCTGCAGGCAAAGGCCTTCTCCACAGCTTCCCATGGATCCCAATGAGAAGAAACAGTCCATGGTTTTGAGGGATTTATTGCCATGGCAGAAAGTGGATATGTATAACCATACCCCACTTCTCAGGGTGGGTTTGAGGTTAAATACCTTCTGCAAGAAGGAGTGTCTGGAAGGAAAGCTTATTGTCTAAGCTCTCTAGGCCTTAAGGTACCTCATTAAAGGAGATCCGTCTTGAGTTTACAGGACCAGAGATCATGTCCTCTACATGTGGAGGGACTTGGGGCGTTAGCCACAAATATATAGGAGGCTGTGGCTAGTGATGGGCCTGGTGTCCGGGAATCAAGTGAAACTCCTACTATTAGCCATCAGGGTCTCTGGGGTTTCAAGCCTTAGCTCAATTGTAAACCAGGCTAATTTTCATGGTCCCACAAATACATGTTATATTAACGTATAATTTGTTTCTGCTGCAATGGCATTATATGTGCCTATGGAACATGAACTCAAAATAATCTTAAAATACTCTTGAGGCATGGCTATTGTAACTATTAAAGATTCATACGAAATCCAGTCGTGTCTATGCTGTAGCAGGAATGAAGAATGATTTGCTTTTAATGAACAGTGCCATAGAGTCAATGAAACTGTTGAAGAGTCTTTAAATGCTTATGTGATTACTAATATTTACTATTTTGGCCTAATGAAGTTTCCATTTTGTTAAAGCAACATGGAATGAATTACCCAACTAAATTCAATTTTTTATTGAAATGTTTGTATCCTTAACAGTCAAAGTATGGAAATTTATTCTTTATTTTATTTAGAAGTAAAACAAAACTCTGTAAATATATCTATAGAATGTTCACTTTCACACTATTAATAAATTTTGAAATGTTTTTGAATTGTAAAGAGAATTATTGCTATAAAGAAAATAACTACATCTGCACATATCCTAGTTTTTTTCTGGAATTATTTCAGAAAAATAATTAGCATTTAAGTTTGCACTTAACTCTGAAATCAGAAGAAAATATGTGATGTCTTTGAAATCGTAACCCAATTTGCATAGTTTAATGATCAAGTTTTTTAAATTCCCATCTTACCAAAAATTTTCAACAGTTTATTGATATTTTCCAAAATTCATTATTTGAGGGAAACTATTGGTAAATGTACATCATATTGAATGAAATACTTTTGAGATCTAGGTTTCAATATTCATCAGGATAAGGAAGTAGCTTAATTTTAGGACCATCCATTTGGCTGTCAAATTAGTTTCTATGTTTAGGCATTTAGTTAGATTGTGTAGTGGTCATACATGTTCACAATTGCATGTCTTGATACATGATTATGTGCTCTTGCATATTTGAGCCAGAGCACAAAGGTCATCGTCCTTATCTTTTGAGATAAAGTATTAAGAGACAGATGATATATAGATTTGAAAAGTACAGAGAGATAATACATGGAGAACACTATTATCAGATTGAACCCAGGGCTTACTAACGGGCTTGCCTGACTAGGGAACTGTAGGATGACGTCACAGGTGAGGCAGGCACACGATTAAATGAGGCCTGTCATTGGACGAGAAGGAAGGATGGGCGGGAGAAAAGATGGAAGGAAGAGGAGGAGACAGGAACAGAAGAGAGAGAAGCCATGGCAGGACAATATGGAAGCTGACGTTAAGATTCCATGCTGTGCCTTTACAGGCTGTTATGAATGTTCTTAATGGATGGATGTGTACAGGGCTTTATATGTTTAGATGGACAATTATATATTATCAATTGGATCAAAGGTTATTGTGTTATGTATTCTTTCATGTGTAGATTTAAGTGCAAGGGAGTGTGGGGCAGCTAGTCTGGGCTGCCCCAGAGTTGGGATGTGTGTTTCTTGCATGGAAACCTGCCTCGGGTACTAGAGAGATTGCCACCAGGCTCAGAGAGAGGCCTTTGACATTGTGATATGGAATGGAGCAAAGCAGGTGAGAGGCTTTGCTGACTAAGACAAGCTATCTAGCAGATACCTTGAGGCACTGCGAACCTAGTGGGAGATAAAGACAGTATTTTAGTTTTTATATTTTTACAACAACAGGAAACAAGCTTTGAGAATTGTTCTGATTGCAGCCTGCCTCCTGCCCTGCATTTGGTAGAGAGGGAAATGATGTTGACTGGTATTTTTGCTTAACTTTTTCTTTTTTCTTCTTGGGTTGAGATTCTGAACTCTGTTGCTCATGCTTGCACAACCGACAACTAATCAGCTGAGTCTTCTTCCCTGTCCCTATTTCTTAGTGATATAAGAATATTTCAACTTACTAAATTTACACTACAAAGCGATGCATCAATGATGAGTCTCAGATTCGACAAAACTGTCAAGTGGAAGTACATAAAAATATAGAGTTGCCTTTCAAGAAAAAGTAGTCATTTTGTTATAAAAATAAGCATGTAGGCATTGAATTTAAAGACAATTTAAAATATGGTAAGTAATCAAAGAAGGTACACTATTGTTCTAAAGAAAATAGTTACTCTTCCGGTCCCAGGCGCAGCGGGAGCTGCGGCTTACGGTGCAGACATGGCCAAGTCCAAGAACCCCACCACACACAACCAGTCCCACAAATGGCACAGAAATGGCATCAAGAAACTCCGGTCACAAAGATACGGATCTCTTAAGGGGGTCGACCCCAAGTTTCTGAGGAATATGTGCTTTGCCAAGAAGCACAACAAGAAAGACCTGAAGGAGATGCAGGCCAGCAATGCCAAGGCAGTGAGTGCACGAGCAGAGGCCATCAAGGCCCTCGTGAAGCGTCAGACCATCAAGCCCAAGGTGCCAAAGGCCCCCAGCCGCAAACTCAGCCGTCTGGCTTTCACCGCTCACCCCAAACTTGGGAAGAAGATTCGAAGTTACATGGCCAAGGGTCGTAGGCTCTGCCAACCAAAGCCCAAGGCTCAAACCAAGGCAGAGGCCAAAGCTCCAGCCCAGGCTCCCAGGGGTGCCCAGGCCCCTGTGAAGGCCCCATAGAACAGGCTCCTGCCAGTGTGAAGACAGACGGACTGCTGTGACACACCTGCCTACACACACTATCTGCAGATGACCAGTGTCCTATGCTGTTTTTACAAATAAACTTGAGACAAAAAAAAAAGAAAAAGAAAATAGTTTTTTGAAATAGTTTTCATAAATTTTAGTGACCCTCATTTCAATCATTAAATGAGGTCCAAACATGAACATTGGAATCCCAGTCCTTTTCTTGAATGTATAATTTTTGAACAAGGTTTTATTTAACCTCTGGATTAAATTTATAATGTATTTACTTTGTAAACTTGCAGAAAGATTTTACACCTTTATATATTATGATAAGCCTTTATTTTTAGCAATTTATGTTTTTAATCTTCTTAGTGTTTAATATTCCTCTCATATTTATATTGCTTGATTAATTTTTATTCAATGTTCAAAGCAGAACATGCATTCGAACACATTTATACAGCTGTTTAAGTAAGTTAGATGAGACACTTTCTCTTCTCTCTGCCGTTCTTGGCTCCAAAGGCTTACAGCATGTGCTTTTGAAGAGCCTCTCTAACATGGGCATCATTGTTGATTGAGCACTATTCTCTGTAAAATATTCCCAGAAGTAGCATAATTACATTAAATTGAGTATTGTAAATTTTGGTAGGTTTATGTATGTAGTTTTAACTCAAATAATAAAAAAGTTTTTACCTTTAAACAGAACTGTAAAATAGGCCTAAAATTAAGACTCAGTCATTACAACCATTTGTCCTAACAAAGAACCTGAATTTCATTCCGAGCACCCACATCATGGCTTACAACCATCTTTAACTCTAATTACAAATATCTGTACAGTGTCTTCAAATCTCTATAAAGTTACTGACACACACTGACATGTCTAAGCATGCAGGTTAAATACTAAATACATTACCAATATTAAAAATAATCTTAAAATGTAGAAACAAATGGAAATCCATTTACTAAAAAATTGAAAATGTCATCAATCAATAGTTTCACTCATTTATCAAAATACTCAAAATATATTGCAGCAATCACTGAAAGGCATAAAGATATATAATTCCCACCATAAAGAAAATATTTTAAGTATTATATTCATATTCAGACACAAACTAGACACAAAAGTAGTAGCCTAAACTCTACAAATTGGTTTATATCAATTTAATAAAAGTTTTAATATTTATTCTTCAAAGGATATTAAGCCAAACTACCAGTAGAGGTAGGGTAGAACTTTAGGACCCACTTCTTTCAAAGAAAACATTAACAGTTGATAATTGCTATAGGAGCTTATTCATTAAATCCAAAAATTCTTGTGCTTTGGTGGATAGTATAGATACGAGTAGTACTGACTGAATAAAAAAGACAAAACAAAAAAACAAAACAAAACAAGAGGCTCACTGGATAACCAAAAATTGTTCTTGTCCAAAGGAAGCACAGAAACAAAAAATGGAAGAGAGAGAGAGAGAGAGAGAGAGAGAGAGAGAGAGAGAGAGAGAGAGAGAGAGAGAGAAACTGAAGGAAAAGCCATCAATCTAGGAATCCATCCAAACTCCCTCACTATTGCTGATACCAAGAAGCTCTTGCTGACAAGATCCTGGTATGGCTATAACCTGAGAGGTTCTACCAACAACTGATCAATTGGACTCAGCCATGGTACCTCAATGGAAGACCTAGGGGAAGGACTGGAGGAGCTGAAGGGGACTGCAGCCTCATAGGAAGAATAGTATCAAGTGGCTGGACCACCTGGAGCACCCGGAAACTGGACCACCCACCAAGGAGTGTACATGGGGGAGCCTCTGTAACACCAGATACATGTGTAGCAGAGGATGGCTGTGTCTGGCATCAATGGGAGGGGAGGCCCTTGGTCTTGTGGAGGTTTGGTGCCCCAGAATGGGGCTAGGCTGGAGTGGGTAGAAAAGCAAATTTATGGTGCTAAAGGGGAAGGGGGGAGGAAAGGGGAGAAGAGTGGGTATTGTGGAAGGGTAACTGGGAAGAGGGGTATCAATTGAAAAGTAAACAAATGAGATGATTAATATATTTGTTTAAAGTTCATATTGCTCTTCCAAAGGTCCAGAGTTCATTCCCTGTATTCATGTGGCAGCTAACAAGTGTCTAGTGTTGCCTTCTGGTATGAAGACGCACATGCAGACTAATGACCCATCACATAAAATACACAAACAGATAAATCTTTAAAAAGGAGGTGATGGTACTATATACCTTAAAATTAAAATGTAAAAATGAAAATTAAACATGAAATTTGCAGAGCAATATGTTTGGAATGATGAGGAATATCTGATAGTGGAAAGTGCAGGGATTGAAGTGATCATATATTATAAATTGAAATCATCAAGAATAAAAACCTTATAAAAATTTAACACCAGCACAATGAACACCGAAACACATTGTGGAAACCTTTTCAGGGCTAAAAAGTTTATTTTTTTTGTCATTAGTTTTATCACCTTTATAAAAGAAAACATAGATCTTCCTGATTGCTGAGTCCTCTAGAGCAAGCCAACTGCTGTGAGCAGCCTGCTAGTCCATGGGACTTCCATTGTCACCCAACCTCTTTAACTACCTTCAGTACATTCTGAACCATATGGGTAAGCTTCCCTTCTTCCACCCACCACACTGGCTAGCCAAGTCCTCTGGCAATGCCAAACTCCCCTGAACAGTTTTCTAGTCCAGGCGGACCTCCATTCTCCAATGAACACATTGCCCACCTTCATCTGCTCGTCAGTTGCTGAACCATAGAGAGTTGCAGATCCTGAACTACACATACCTGAAGAACCAGAACTATAAAGCCAAAAGATACCAATAAGGAGACCTGTCACAACAGAACAGAGGTGCCCAAGAATCATTGTTTGACCTTACCTGTACCTCACAGCATTGGGGATATGGAACCTGAAGTGGCCATCTCCTGTGCATGAACACCATTGGAGCTATAGGGATACAAAATAAGTAAAAAAAAATAAGGGTGATTACTTATAGAAATATATGCAAGCAGAAGAAATGACAATTATGTGTGTATGTGTACATATATTCCTGATTAAAAAAAAAACTGATATATCAAGCCAAAATTCTAGATCTAGAAGAAGAAATAGACTACATTAACACAAATAATCAGAGAACTCCACTCTTTCCTTTATAATACAGAGAGAAGATAAACAGTAAAAATGTTAAACTGTATCTCCAAAGCACAGAGAATATACCAGGGGTCAATTGCATGCCTGAAGAATGTCATTGCTTGAAGCCTTAGCCTATATTCATCCTACATAGATTTATGTAACTGTTCGGCTCTACCAAACGCTCTCAGTCTCTGTAGACAACTGGATTTGAATTTTATGAACAGCTGGAAAAATATGTACTGAACCACACCTTGTTTTTATGTGAAATGTTTCTCTTTTTTTAATTCAGTTTTTTAAATTTACATCACAAATGTTATTCCCTTTCCCTGTTTCCTGGACATGAGCCCAATATATCATAACCCTCCCGTTATCCTATAAGGATCTGCCCCTTCCCCATCTACCTGTCCTTCCCCGCCCCCAACATTCCCCTATACTGGGGGGTCCAGCCTTGGCAGGAGGAAGCATTTCTCCTTCCATTGGTGCCCAACAAGGCCTTCCTCTGCTACATATGCAGCTGGAGCCATGGGTCAGTTCATGTACAGTCTTTGAGTAGGGGTTTAGTGTCTAGGAGCTCTGGTTGGTTGGGACTGTTGTTCTTATGGGGTTGCAAGCCCTTCCAGGTTTTTCAATCCTTTCTCTAATTTCTCCAACATTCAGTGGTTTGCTGCTAGCATTTGCCTCTGTATTTAGCATGTTCTGGCTGTATCAGGAAAAATCTATATCCTGGTTCCTGTCAGCATGCCCTTCTTAGATTCATCAATCTTATCTAGTCTTGGTGAAAATATATATATATATATATATATATACACACACAAAACATGTGAGATATATATATATATATATATATATATATATATATATATCACATGTGGGACGGGCTCTGAATGGCCATTCCTTGAGTCAATGCTTCAAACTCTGCTCCATATCTCCTCCTTTGAATATTTGTTCCCCCTTGTAAGAAGGAGCAAAGCATTCACACTTTGGACATGCTTTTCTTCAGCTTCATGTGGTCTGTGTATTGTATCTTGAATGATTTGAGCTTTTGGGCTAATATCGACTTATCACTCAGGGCATACCATGTGTGTTTTTCTGTGATGGGGTGACCTCCATCAGGATGATATTTTCTAATTCAATCCATTTGCTTATGAATTTTATGAAGTCATTGTTTTTGATAGCTGTGTAGTACTCCATTGTAGTACTACATTTACTGTATCCATTCCTCTGTTGAAGGGCATCTGGGTTCTTTTTAGCACCTGACTATTATAAATAAGGCTGCTATGAACATAGTGGAGCATGTGTCTTTGTTGTATGTTGGAGCATATTTAGGTATATGCCCAAGAGAGGTACAGCTGGCTCCTCAGGTAGTGCAATGCTCAATTTTCTGAGGAACCTCCAGACTGATTTCCAGAATGTTTGTAGCAGTTTGCAATCTCACCAAAAATGGAGAAATGTTCCTCTTTCTCAACATCCTTGTCAGTATCTGCTGTCGCCTGGGTTTCGTACCTTAGCCATTCTGACTGGTATGAGGTGGAATCTTAGGATTGTCTTGATTTGCATTTCGGTAATGACTAGGGATCTCGAACATTTCTTTAGGTGCTTCTCAGTCATTCAATATTCCTCACCTGAGAATTCTTTGTTTAGCTTGGTACCCCATTTGTAAATAGGGTTATTTGGCTCTCTGGAGTCTACCTTCTTGAATTCTTTGTATATTTTGGATATGAGCCCTCTATCAGATGTAGGATTGGTAAAGATCTTTTCCCAATCTGTTGGTTGCCATTTTGTCCTAATGACAGTGTTCTTCGCCTAACAGAAGCTTTGCAGTTTTATGAGGTCCCATTTGTTGATTCTTGATCTTAGAGCATAAGCCATTGGTGTTCTGTTCAAGAAATTTTCCACAGTGCCCATGTGTTCAAGATTCTTTCCCACTTTTTCTTCTATTGTATCTGGTTTGATGTGGAGGTCCTTGATCTACTTGGACCTAATCCTTGTACAAAGTAATAAAAGTGGTACGATTTGCATTATTCTACATGCTGACCTCCAGATGAACCAGCACCATTTGTTGAAAATGCTATCTTTTTTCCAATAGACATTTTTAGCTCCTTTGTCAAAGACCAAGTGACTATAGGTGTGTGGGTTCATTCCTGGGTCTTCAATTCTATTCCACTGATCTACCTACCTGTCTCTGTGCCAATTCCATACAGTTTTTATCACTACTGCTCTGTAATAATGCTTGAGGTCAGGGATGGTTATTCCCCCAGAAATTCTCTTATTGTTGAGTATAGTTTTTGCTATCCTGTGTTTTTGTTATTCCAAATGAATTTTGCAAATTGTTCTTTCTAGTTCTATAATGAATTGACTTGGAATTTTGTTGGGGGATTATATTGAATCTGCAGTTTGCTTTTGGCAAAATGGTCATTTTTACTATATTACTCCTGCCAATCCATGAGCATGGGAGTTCTTTCCATCTTCTGAGGACTTCAATTTATTTCTTCAGAGACTTGAAGTCCTTATCATCCAGATCTTTCACTTGCTTGGTTAAAGTTACACAGAGGTATTTTATATTATTTGGGAGTATTGTGAAGAGTTTCATTTCCCTAATTTCTTTCTCAGCCTGTTTATCCTTTGAGTCAGGAAATGCTAATGATTTGTTTGAGTTAATATTATACCAAGCTACTTTGCTAAATTTGTTTATCAGTCTTAGTAGTAGTACTCTGGTGGAACTTTTTGTGTCACTTAAGTATACTTGGCAAATAGTGATATTTTGACTTCTTCCATTCCAATGTGTTTTCCTTTGATTTCCTATCATTGTTTTATTTTTCTGCCTAGGATTTGGAGTACTATATTGAATAAGTAGGGAAATAATATGCAACCTTTTCTAGTCTGTGGTTTTAGTTGGATTGCTTCAAGTATCTCTCTCATTTAGCTACTGGTTTGCTCTACATTGCTTTTACTATGACTAGGTATGGACCTTGAACTCCTGATCTTTCCAGGACTTTTATCATAAAGGCTTGCTGAGTTTTGTCAAATGCTTCTCAGAATCTAATGAAGTGATCATGTGTGTTTTTTTTTCTTTCAGTTTGTTTACGTATTGGATTATGTTGATGGATTTCCATACATTGAACCATCCCTGAATTCCTGACATGACCATTCCTATAAAAACTTTAAATATAGGCATCAGAATTTGTGTAATCTTTGTTCAATTGTTTCTCTAGGTTTTATCCTGAGTCTTTTCCCTACACATTTTGATTTATTATAAACTGTACAGAAACCTTTTTGGAAAATCCCATTGTAAAAAACATGTTGTTGGATAGAACTGTATTGTGGTTATGCCTTATCTCTGGGCTATTTATTAGTGGACACTAGTAACTGTTAACAAGAGATGAATGTTTCTAAGAATGATGATTTTAAATTGAAATGTACTGAAAGTTAAATAATCATTTTGTATTAGGTCTTCCATATTGGTCAGTATTGAGTTGTAGCCATTTAAATATGTAAGAGTATAAAAATTCAAATGTTCAGGTTAGTCTTAGTATAATGAAACCAGCCTTCTCATATTAATCAATTCCCATGGGATCCACCTGCCAATAATGTATTCATTTTCTGAAAATAATGTTACTGCAAATGAAATGGATCTAGATTAAAATGTTCTATTGAAGTAGCTACAATAGTACATTGCTAAAAATGAGTAAATATTCTAGAAAGATCAGAAGGAAATGTAAAATAATGTTTTTAAAAATATCACATACGTAGAGATATATTTAAATAAATCATAAAATATGTGACATCAATTTATTATCTTTTCTCATAACAATGGAATAAGAATGAAGATTGGTGACAGGAAGAAATGGAAATGAATCATTTACAAGAGAAGTTTAAAACTGTATTTCCTTTTTAGAAAATTAATTAATATATTGCTATTTATATTCAAATGCTGCTCTCCCTTCTGGACTCTCTGCAAAACATTCTCTCCCCTTAACTTTCCCACCCCTTCTCCTTTGAAAGGGTGCCCCACCTTTGGTATCCTCCGACCTGGCATATCATGTCTCTGCCAGATTAGGCACATCTTCTCCGACTGTGACCAGAGAAGGTAGCCATAAAAAATAATTTGTCTGTCTGCTTCATATGTGCCTGGGGGCTCCTTCCAACTCTTATATTCTTTTGTTGGTGACTCAGACTCTGAGAGCTCCCAGGGTTCAGTTTTGTTGGAACTGTTTGTCTTGCTGTGGGGTTCCCATCTCCTTAAATGCCTTCAATCTTCCCTGTCCCAGCACTTGCCGCCTTCTATTCATTCTCCAGGGTCTTTGGGCTTCTGGGCCTCTCTTCTATCCCAGCAATGAAAGCATTGCTTAGAGAAAAACTCATAGCACTAAGTCCATTCATTAAGATATTGGAGAGATCTCATACTATCAACTTTGCAGCACATCTGAAGCTCAAGAATAAAAAGAAGAAAACACATCCAAGAAGAGGATGGCAGGAAATAGTCAAACTTGGGGCTGAAATTAATTAATTAGAAACAAAGAGAACAATACAAAGAATAAACAAAACCAACATAGACTAAGCCTTAGGTAAAGTAACTAAAAGACAGAGAGACAGTATTCAAATGAACAAAATTAGAAACGAAAAGGGAGATAGAACAACAGAAACTGAGCAAATCCAAGATTCCATTAGGTCTTACTTCAAAACCTATACTCCACAAAATGGGAAAACCTAAACAAAATGGATGAATTTCTAAACAGACGCTACATACCAAAATATGTTTCTGAACAACCAATGTATCAATGAATAAAGTAAATTCTATTCAAACTCAGCAGTGTTTTATCTTAAAGTAACAAATGGATCTAATTCGCTTCAATATGCAACTAGGATAAATAATTGTGTTGTAGTTATCAATCTGTTACTCCCATTACACTAAAAAATGCACACAAAATGTAGAGACTCCTAGAGATACTGTTGTGGAAAGGAAATTGAACAAAAGCTGTTTGCAACACATAGCAGCATTCACATAAAACTTAAGACACTGTGGCATCTCTAGAGGACAGTTCTTTCACTGTGAACAGTGGTAGGGATTGAGGAGCCAAAGGATTCTTTTAAAGAAGAGTGTATTTGTTATTTCTGGGGAGTATTTTTGTAAATGTATGTATGTTTTATGTATAGAATTTACTTTATGCACTTTCATAGAGTTTGGTTTGTCATAATATATATTGGAATAAGAAAAACAGAATGTATAAAGAAATATTCAGGAAATTCATAAATTTTAATGTATGTTATTCTAAATGTTTTAACTGAATAAGTAAGGTTAATCCCAATATTGTATATAACCTCTCTCTCTCTCTCTCTCTCTCTCTCTCTCTCTCTCTCTCACACACACACACACACACACACACACACACACACACACAATCACACCACACACCACACACCCACACCCACCACTGTGTGTGTGTGTATGTGTGTGTGTGTGCTTGTGTGTGTGTGTATGTGTATACATATTAGGTAATGAAGCATTCCTGCATTCCCAATTTTCTAAATGCTGCTTAGCTTAAGAATTTTAAAATATTTCTAGCAGAAAGTTTTAATTAACGGTGTCTATAAAAAAGCCCGATATATTTCTACTTCTTAGAATTCAATATATGTAAGTGTAGACACCAGATCAATATATCACATCCTTAAGGGTAAATCAGTTAATAGTAAGTAAAAGAAATCCATTCACCCAGTAAGCATTCTATCAAAAGGACGACAGGAATTGTCACTAAGACCGATAATGTAGCAACAAAGATTCAAATGTAGACTTAGGGGATTTTTCCATGGTTTGTTTTTGTTGGTAATGACATAAATAGCACAACAATTTTATTTGTGTTTTTCAAGTGCACATGGAACTTATACATAATTTACCATTTCTTCTCTGGAAATGACTACACACTTGAACAAAGTGGTAGAATAATATAATTGGTGTAATTACAAATAAATAGCATTTCAAGTTTTATGGTAATGATTTTTAAAATGTAGTAGTATATGACGTGCCATAGCCACTTTATTTTATTGGATAAAAAAATTCAATTAAGCTGTGGCTCCTGTATACCTGAAGCTGGTTATAGTGGCAAATGCATAATATGAAATATGGTATGGTGAGAATGAATGCTTTATACAAAAGTATGTGCATCAACATTTATACACAAATTCTACTGTTTCCTATCCCACGTTAAGTTTTATATTCAAGCAAAGTTTTAATTTTATTCTTCTTTAGTTCTCCAATAAATAAGATGAGGAAAGTGGATGATGTTTAGTTAGCACTGAATATGACTGTATTTTAGCTCTATATGACAAAAAAGCAAATATACATATCAGCCCAACAACATCTACAAGATGTTGCATTTTAGCACTTGTGAATAAAGCATCAATGAGTATGGGCATAAAAATATGCTGTAGCACTAAAAATGAAATGAAATTTGCAGGTAAAAGGACAAAATGTGTATTCAGGAAATTTATGTGAGCCCAGAAATAAAAATTGTCTGTTTTCCTCAAATTCTGATTTTTATGGTGCTAAGTTTCAGAATTCCTTATTTAATTTGGAGTACCTGTGGGCCAGGAAGTTAGCAAGAGGCTACTGTCTATTGTGGCTGGAATGACATGCTCTTAATCCCTCTGGGTGGAATATAGATAGGCCTTTAATACACACCTTTAATCCCAAACAATGAACATTAAGTTAGTTGTAGAAGGAAGCAGCCATGCTTGAATGTGACACCAAATTGAGGGCAGACAAAGTGACAAATCAAATATTTGACAGAATGAGTCAGAGATAAGATGCACCCAGTTCTCACTAGAACAGAGAGTAAAGAGAGGCAGTTTAAGAGCAGCACAGAGTCAGCGCAGAGAGTTGAGACTGAGTTCACTTTCAGAGGCAGTTTTACCAGGAGAGTCTCACACAGTTTGCAAAGAACAAGCCAGACCCAGGTGAAGACAAATTCAACCAGAGAATAAGGAGGCAGAAGTTTAAATTAAATTGCCAGAGTTCATGTGTGGATAGCACTACAATTCAGTAAGAAGCTGTGATAAGCCAGTTTGAATCAATCAACTCGAAGAGGAGTCGGAGGCAGAACAGCTGGGTTGAACCAGCCATACCCTGTTTAGAAAATATTACAAAAGGTGAGCTTATTCATCAGGAACCCTCAGAGACCACAATTACATTGGGCAAAAAAGGGGGTGCTTTTCTCTTCTCTCATATATTATATCCCTATGCACAGGTTCCCCTTTCTCCTCTGCTTCAAGTCCCTCCTCCTCCACCTTCCTCCTTCCCCAGATCCACTCCTCCTGTTTTCCTTCAGAAAAGAGTAGGAACTCCGGGGATGTCAACCGAATAAGACATAGCAAGTTACAAGAAGACTAGGCACAGATCCTCATACTGAGGCTCAATGAGTCAACCCAGTCAGAAGAAAAGTGTCCTAGGGGTAGACTAAAGAGTAAGAAACACCCACAATCACACTCTTACTGTTAGGAGTCCCACAAGAAGACCAAGCTATACAGTCAGAGACATATGCCGAAGACTGGATCAGATCGATACTGGATTCCTGCTTGTCATTTCAGTCCTGTGTACACCTATGAGCCCTGTTTAGTTAATTCTGTGTAATGTGTCTGTTGTGGTTTGGTTTAATGCTATGTATTTTAATGCTAAATGCAGTCTCACAAGGCCTAGTTGCCCCAGAGAGTAGAGAGAGTTCAAACAGACCCAGATGACTCTATGTGACCTTGCCACCTAGTTATTCCTGATCAATAAATATATATAACTACAGTCTAAAACAGGGGGCAGAATTGAGATAGGTGGGTCTTGGTGTTCCCACACTGGAGTTTGGAGAAGATCATGAGGGGAAAAGGAGGTGAATGGAGGAAGAAGTCACCATGGATTAGGTGAGTTGTGAAATAATGACCATGTTGGTTGACTAGTTGGAGTTAAGAGCTTCCCAGATAAAACATAACAAATTAGTTAAACGGATTATTGGCTGGGAAATGAACATGATAGCATGAAGGATAGATATCAGTTCTTGTGTTCATTAAGGCATATTGTAGAACATAAAATTTTTGTTTGTCTTCTATCTGGGAACGGAATGGCCAAAGGCAGGGAGAAAACTTGGATTGGGATTAAAATTGTATATGACATATGTCCTCTGGCTCCTAAATTCCTTCCTCCCCTTCTTAATGGTAATATTTTAAAACAGAGGAAAATAAATAGAACATATATGTTATAAAAAATAGAGCTAGTAACTTTACAACAAATAATTAAGTAGGGACAGAAGAATGGGAGAGACCTGGTAAGGAAAGTGTTAACTAATAAAAATGATAATGATTCATTTAAAAACAGAATTGTATTTAAAATATTACCAGGAGAGAGACAGTTCATGCGTGGAATATGCTCCTCCTATAAGTCATGTTTTCAAACAAAGTTACCACCATTAATTGTGGCATACTTTCTAATGAGGTATTGGTCATGAAATCCACAGAAGCCTCCCCAAGAGCACAGCCTGTCACCACTGTCTTTAGTTCCCCTTTAAAACTAGAAAATAAGACTAGTTGCTAAAGACCACACACACTCCGCTGTGTGATATATAGAAGAATCAAGTTAGAACTCATCTGGAAGCTTCCTCCATGTTGGCTAGCTTTCTCAGTGTGGCTACTATGGTTAGGAAACGCATGAGTTGTGTTAACTGATTCTGAGTCCTGTATGCCACAATATTAGCCTGCCAAGCAGGATCTACCAACCAGGGCCGTAGGAATGGATTTAAAGTACACGCAACAAAGAAATGCATGCTGGGTGCTGTAAATTCAGTTAGACTCCCATGGCTTCAGAGGTCGTAAGCCCTAATAATGAACCTCTTACTACATTACTGCAGCTTTGCTGTGTCAATAAGAAAGATGTTAAATTACCTTCTAAACAGTTTTGTTTATACACACAGGTTGGTGCAACTATGAACCTTGTCCAGGGAGGCTTCTTCTTGAAGTGTGCTATGGTCAACGCAAAAGCACTCGGGCAGCAGTGGCAATAAGTGACTTGGATGATCATCCTAAACAGAACATTTATGTCTCCCTCCAATGATCAAAAGTTATGGTGGAAGAGGGAACAGAAGGAATCCATGAGCAGAAGGATTGGAATGGAATTTCTAAAAAGCTGCCTTCTGCTTCACCCATGAGCTCAAGCATCTGTGGCTAAGTATGTAAGATTGCACACTACTTGGCATATCTGCATTTGGAGTAGGGTGGGAAGTAGGTAGACTGGGCAGGGTGTATATGGGTCCTCATAAAGCCCCACTTCTCATTAAGTAGTTTCGTCAGGGTTCCTGGGAAGGGAGGCATCATATTTCTCAGTAGTAGTGACATGTACATTGTCATACCAAAGTAAATAATTTTTTCTACACGCTCACACAGGCAACATTAAGTGTTGTGGGACACAAACAAAGAAAAACTTTATCAGAAAGGAAGAGAATTCTCTTCAAAGATGTAGTGTGATGGAAAGCAGGTAAGGAAAGCCAATTTACAATAATTACTAGTACAGTGAACGGAAAGAACTTTTTTTGAGTATAACAAGGACCATGTCTACAAGGATATGACTTTTAACTTACATTGGTTTTTCATGACAGTTGTTTTAGGTCTTAACTAATGGAGTAAATCTAAACTGTTGAATAGGGCCATGATAACTACTCTTTCTCTTTTTCTTTCTTTCTTTCTTTCTTTCTTCCTTCCTTCCTTCCTGTCTGTCTGTCTGTCTTCCTTCCTTCCTTCCTTCCTTCCTTCCTTCCTTCCTTCCTTCCTTCCTTCCTTTCTTTCTTTCGGATATTTTCTTAATTTACATTTCAAATGTTATTCCCTTTCCCAGTTTCACCTCTGCAAACCCCTTGTCCCCTCCCCCTCCCCCTGCTTTTATGAGGGTGCTCCTCCACCCACCCACCCACTCATGCCTCACTGCCCTGGTATTGCCCTACACAAAGGCATTGAACCTTCACGGGAACAAGGGACTCTCCTTCCATTGATGCCAGACAAGGCCATCTTCTGCTACATATGCTCCTGGAGCCAAGGGTCCCTCCATGTGTACTCTCTGGTTGGTAGTTTAGTCCGAGGAAGCTCTGGGGGGTTTTTGCTTGATCGATGTTGTTCTTCCTGTGAGGTTGCAAACCCCTTCAGCTCCTTCTCTTTAGCAAGCTAATGTCACAGAGGAAGTCGGCCTTTTTTAGTGGAGCCACAGAAATGTCTGAAAAAAATCTGAGGGTAGAACAATTGTTGTACATAATAATTAGCTGCTCAGAGTACTCTTGATACATTTACCAGTTGCACGACCTGATAAATAAACGCACAGAGATCATAAGATAAAAGTATTCACTATTATATGTTTGCATGCACAAAGCCAAGTAGAAAAATTGGGTAAATAATGCAATTCATTTTCTATTGTCATGTATAGACTATTTCCAGGTAAATTTAACACATTTAGGCATGCTTTACAGAAAGCATTCATTTCTTCTTCATCGAATTAAATTACATTGTAGATTACTTCTGATATAATTTCAAAATCCTTTATATAGACTTTATTATAAGATTAATTTACACTTTACAGCTTAAGGCATGAACATCATGCAGATTTTTAATGACTGTTTAGTGACTTCTGATAGGTGGTTTACACTGCTTAGGTAAATTGGGATGTATCCTAACAAATAATTTTAGTTGAGAAATCATTTTGAACAAATGGACAAACAAAATATGTAGCAACTTACGGTTCTGTGGATTCAAAGACTGGACTGTAATCTTTCTAGCCTATACATTTATAGATTCCTATTTCTTTTTCAAACACAACTTTGTAGTTCTGAAAATATTACAGAATAGAATTGTGGGAGTTTTCTAAGGTGTAAAGTTTTGAGTGATAAAATTCATGTGCTTTTCTGGAAAATTTCAAATAACAAGTTAGCATCCTGTTAACAGGTCACGATCCCTTTACAGAATGTATATACTTTATAACACACATGGAAATATTTTGGCAAGAGATTTTATAAGATATTGTGATTTTAGTCCCCCAATATAATATTACATTAAAAAGTATTTATCTGTACTAACAATATAAGGTTTTATTTGTGGGATACAAAATAAACAATTGACACTTCATCTTTACATAGTGTTCTCTTAATAATCTAAAATTTGATCAGAGGGGTTTTGGAATTCTGTCCTTTATTCCTTCATCCTTTGTTCCCTCCTTCCTTTCTTCTTTCCTATCTTTCCTTCTTCCTTCCTTTCTTTCTTTCTTCCTTTCTTTCTTTCTTTCTTTCTTTCTTCTTTTCTTAATATATTTCAGACTTAAGTTTGATAAGAAATATGTGCTTTGTTTATTAATTTCAGACTTTGAAAGTCTCACATCCATAAAAATGATATTGTACAGAATACTGTTTTAATCAAATTGACTTAATTTACCCAGCTCCTCATAACATTTAAGTCCTAGAGAGTGGTTGCTCATCAAGTTGCTCATACCAGGAAGGAGCTTTAGAAAACTCAGTGACATTCAAAGGTGCTTCTTCAATTCTAACACACTTCTTTCTTCCCTCAGCACCATGCCAAAAAAGTAAAATGAAGGCTTGCATTTATCAAATGTGTTAATGTCCCTTCCTTCTGTTTGTGCTTTGATATACAGGTGCAAGTACATGAACTGAGTGATTATGTGTATTTTAGAAATGCTTGATTAAATATCATATATTGAATAACTACTGGGATTATTCTTTTTAATTACCTTTAATCATTTTTACAGTACAGACATTATCCCCCTCCCACTCCACCCTCTGACTTTTCCACATCCCATATCTCCTACCATGCCCTTTCTCCACAAGGATTTCGCCACCTCCCATACCCACCCCACAAGACATCTAAACTCCCTGGGGCCACCAGTCTCTTGGGAGTTAGGTGCATCTTCCCTAACTGAACACAAACCCAGCCGTCCTCTGCTCTATATGTGTTTGGGGGCCTCATATCAGCTGGTGTACGCCACCTGGTTGATGGTCAAGTGTCTGAGAGATCTCCGGGGTCCAGGTTAATTGAGACTGCTGATCTTCCTACAGGGTTGACTTCCTCCTCACCTTCTTCTAGCTTTTCCCTAACTGAACCACAGTGGTTAGCAGCTTCTGCCCATTGGTTGGATACAAATATCTGCATCTGACTTTTTCAGCTGCTTGTTGGGTCTTTTAGGAGGTAGGCATGATAGGTCCTTTTTTGTGAGTGCTCCATAGGCTCAGTAATAGTGTCAGGCCTTGGGGCCTCCCCTAGAGCTGAATCCCACTTTGGGCCTGTCGATGGACTTTCTTTTCCTCAGGCTCTTCTCCAGTTTGATCTCTGCAGTTCTTTCTGAAAGGAACAAGTATGGTCCAGAGTTTTGACTGTTCAATGGCAACTCCATTACTCACTTGATGCCCTGGCTGGAGCTGGGCACTGCAAGTTCCCTCCCTTTACTGTAGGGCATTTCATCTGAGGTCCCCCACTTGAGTCCTAATAATCTCTTACCTCCCAGGTCTCTGGCACACTCTAAAGGGTCCTCCCAACCTCCTTTCTCCCAGGGTCACCTGTTTCCATTCTTTCTGCTGGCTTTCTGGTCTTCAGAACTTTATCCCCACGCAATACCAGATCACATTCCCAACCCTCACCCAATTTCCCTCCCAGATCCCTTCTTCCCTATCCCCTTGTGATTGATTTCTTCTCCGTCCATGTGGGACTGAGGCTTCCTCACTTGGGTCTCTAATTTGATGACCATTTTGAGTTCTGAGTTCTGTGGACTGTAGCTTTGGTATTCTGTATTTTTTCTTTCCTAATATCGACTTAAGAGTGAGTACATATCATGCATGTCGTTTTGGGTCTGAGTTATATCATTCACTAAGGATGAAATTTTCTAGTTCCATCTATTTGCTTGTAAAACTCAGGATGTCCTTATTCTTAGTAGTTGAGTAGTCTATTGTGTCAATGAAGCACATTTTCTGTATCTATTCTTCTGTCTTGGGAACATCTGGGTTGTTTCCAGCTTCTGACTAATCAAAAAATAAGGCTGCTATGAACATAGTGGAACTTGTGCCCCTGTGGCCTGGTAACCACCTTTTGGGTCTATGACCAAGAATAATATAGCTGGGTCTTCAGATAGATCTATATTCAATTTTCTGAGGAACCTCCTAATTGTAAAGAGTGGTTGTACCAGTTTGCAATCCCACAGGGAATAGAGGAGTGTTCCTTTTTCCCCACATCCTCAGCAACATGTGTTATCACTTGAACTTTTGATATTAGTCATACTGATTACTGTAAAGTAGCATCCCAGGATCATTTTGATTTGCATTTCTCGGATCACTAAGGACTTTGAACATTTCTTTAGGTGCTTCTCACTCAGTCGACATTCCTCTGTTGTGAATTCTGTTTAGTTCTAAACCCCGTTTTTTGATTGAGTTGGGTTTTGTTTTTATTTGGATTTAACTTGTTTTGTTTTTTGTTTGTTTTTCTTGTTGTTAGTTTCTTTACTTCTGTATACATTCTGAATATTAGCCCCCTATCAGATGTGGTGTTGGTGAAGATATTTTGCTAGTCTGTAGGTTGCCTTTTTTTTTTGGGGGGGGGGGTTAAATGATTCCTGTGAGGAAGTGCTTTTTTTATTATTCCTTAATGTGACTATGATGTATTTTTGGAAACTCTGAGAACGTTGATATGTATATTACTTCTTTTAAGTTTTTGGATCTTTTTATGTATTTACATTTCAAATGTTATTCCCTTTCCCTCTCTTCCATGCAATCTTCCCCATTCCCCTGCTTCAGTGAAGATGCTCCTACACCTACCCATCCACTCCCACTTCAAAACCCTGGCATTTCCCTACATTTGGGAAATGAGCCTTCAAAGGACAAAGGGCTTTTCCTCCTATTGATGCTAGACAATGTTATCCTCTGTTACATACACAGCTAGAGTCATGGGTCCCTCCGTGTGTACATATTGGTTGGAGGTTTAGACCTTTGGAGCTCTGGTGGGGTCTGGTTAGTTGATATTGTTGTTTTCCTATGGGGTTGCAAACCCCTTCAGCTCCTTCAGTCTTTTCTCTAACTCCTCCATTGAGGTTCCCTTGTTCAGTTCAATGGTTAGCAGCAAGCATCCTCGTTTGTATCAGTAAGGCTCTGCCAGAGCCTCTCATGAGCATCTCATCTATATCTGGCTACTGTCAGCAAGCACTTCTTGGTATCAGCAATAGTGACTGCATTTGAAGGCTACATATAGAATAGATCCCCAGGTGTGGCAGTCTTTGAATGGTCTTTCCTTCAGTCCTTGCTCCACTCTTTATCCCTGTATTTCCTCTCGTGAGTATTTTGTTAACCCATGTATGAAGGGCTTAAGCATCCACATTTTGGTTTCCCTTCTTCTTAGGCTTCATTTGATTTGTGAATTGCTTCTTGCTTATTCTGAGCTTTAGCATTAATATCCATTTATCATCAAGTGTATGCCATGTGTGTTCTTTTGTGATTGGGTTACCTCCCTCACTCTAGTTCCATCCATTTGCCTAAGAATTTCATGTAGCCATTATTTTTAATAGCTGAATAGTACTCCATTGTTTAAACATTTTCTGTTTCCATTCCTCTGTTGAAGGACATCTGGGTTCTGTCCAGCTTCTGGTCACTTGATTTTTGACAAAGGAGGTAAAACTATCCAATGGAAAAAAGACAGTATTTTCAAAAAATGTTGCTAGTTCTGCTGGATGTCAGCATGTAGAAGAATACAAATTGACCCATTCTTATCTCCAAGTGGATTCAAGACCACCACATAAATCCAGACACACTGAAAATAATAAAAGAGAAAGTGGGGAAGAGCCTCGAACACATAGGCATGGGGAAATTTTCCTGAACAGAACACCAATGGCTCATGCTCTAAGATCAAGAATCGACAAATGGGAACTCATAAAATTGCAAAGCTTCTGTAAGGCCAAGGACACTGTCAGTAGGACAAAATGGCAACCAAGAGATTAGAAAAAAATCTTTATCAATTCTTGATCTTAGAGCATGAGCCATTGTGATTCTGTTTAGGAAATGTCCCCCTGTTTCAATGAATTCAAGGTTCTTTCCCAATTTCTCTTCTCTTAGATTCAGTGTATCTGGTTTTATGTTGTTGTCCTTGATCCACTTGGTAGATGTTGATTTTGCCAAATGCTTTTCTGCATCAAAGAAGATGATCATGTGATTTTTTTCTTTTATTTCATTTATGTAGTGGAATTCATTATTGAATTTTCATATATTGAACTAACCTTGCATCCCTGGGATGAAGCCTACTCGATTGTGGTGAATGATAGTTTTGTTGTATTCTTGAATTCAGGTTGCAAGAATTTTATTCAGCATTCATGCATCGATATTCATAAGCTAGATTGGTCCGAAGTTTTCTTTTTTGGTTTTGTCCTTGTGTGGTTTAGATATTAGCATAATTGTGGGTTCAAAGAATGAATTGCGTAGTGTTTGTTCTGTTTCTATTTTTATGGAATAGTTTGAGGAATATTGGTATTAGGTCTTCTTTGAAGGTGTGGTAGAATTCTGCACTAAATCTGTCTGGCCCTGGACTGATTTTGGTTGGAAGTTTTTTAATGAATTCTATTTTATTTTGAGATATTGACCTGTTTAAATAATTTACCTGCTCTTGATTCAACTTTGGTATGTGGTATCTCTCTGGAGAGCCATACATTTCTTCTAGATTTTCCAGTTTTTTTGAATATAGGCTTTTGTAGTAGAATCTGATGATTTGTTTTTTAATTTTCACCATTCTGTTGTTATGTCTCCCTTTTCATTTTTGACATCGTTCATTTAGATACTGTCTCTGGGCTCTTTTGTTAGGTTGACTAGGGTTTCATCTATCTTGTTAATTCTCTAAAAAAAAACAGCTTTTGGTTTTACTGATTCTTTGTATTGTTCTCTTTGTTTCTATTGGGTTGATTTCAGTCCTGAGTTTGACTATTTCCTGCCTTCTACTCCTCTTGGGTATGTTTGCTTCTTTTGTTCTAGAGCTCTCAAGTGTGTTGTTTATGTTTCTGGTGTAAGATCTCTCCAGTTTCATTACCAGGGCATTTAATTCTATGAATTTTCCTCTTAGCACTGATTTCATTGTGTCCCATAAATTTGGGTATGTGTCAAAATTTTCATTAACTTCCAGGAAATCTATAATTTTTTTTTATTTCTTCCCTGACCTAGTTATCATTAAGTAGAGAGTTGTTCAGTTTCCATGTGTATGTGGTCTTTCTGTTGTTTTTGCTGTTATTGAAGACCAGTCTTAGGCCCTGGTGTTGTATTTATATGCATGGGATTTTTTCAATATTTTTGTATTAGTTGAGGGTTGTTTTGTGACCAATTATTTGGTCAATTTTGGAGAAGGTATCATGAGGTGCTGAGAAGAAGGTACATTCTTTTTTAAGGGTTTAATGTTCTGTAGTGCTCTGAGTGTAGGGGATCTTCTGGGATTCCTCAGAATGTGGTGCCTTCAGGGGAGTAGAGTGGCTGTTTATCCCAGCAGAAAGAACTGGGCAGAAAGGCATTGTGATTATTCTTCAATAAAACTCAAAAAGCATGAGTGCAGAGAATGAGAAAAATTGAACAAATATCAAAACCAAATCAATGGAAAGACCACAACTACAAATGGAACTTAAGAGGGTATAAGTTTGAGGGAAGAAGTCAATAGTTGGCAAGATTTTTAAAAATAGAAAATATGAAAACTTACATTTGAATGAATGAAATTCTAACAGACCAGCCACATTCTGTGTTTTAAAATATCTAAATATTAATGTTTAGTAACTAGTCATAAAGAAGAACAAGTTGAAAGTGATTGTTTCTGTAGATTCACAGCATCCAGATAAGAAAATTGTACAATCTTTCAGGTATTAATATATGGCAACATCATTATAAATACAATGGAGAACCAACAGAACAATAAAACTTTAGATAGCTGTTGATTTTTTTAAATCATATGCAAGAAAATGCACTGAAGCAAAATCTTTTCAAATATTTGTGGAGGTAAAACTACACACACACAGACACATATATATCCAAAAATAAAATTAAAGTTATCTTATCTGATATAAAACTCAATTAAAAATTGAACAAAGGATTAAGTTAAAAAATGAATGACCAAATTAATATAAAAATGATGTGAAAGTATCCTAATATATTGGTATAAACAAGGTTAATTTTACACAGAATAACAAAGGCACAGAAGACAAAATGAAATAAATGAGATTTTATCAAATTATGAACATCTGCATGCAAAGGAAATGTTAGAATTTGAAAACAGCCTCTATAATTGAAACAATATTTGCAAAGTATTCAAGAGAAAAATATTGAATATTCAGAACTGTTGTAGAACAGAAACATATAAATGGATTCAAAATGGTAAATAAAAAATGTGTAAACAGAAATGTAAATAAATGCTTAAAGTAAATAATATGAAGTCAATGAAAATCAGTTCCTTAATGAGGTAGTATCTTGCTAAAGTGATAACAGTATCTATTATGAAACAATAAATCTAACAGATTAGGGAGGGCATATAAAGAAAGAGAAAGTCTTATGATCTGTTATAAATTAATACACCTATTATGAAATACATTATGCAGTCCATACAGAAATCTCAAGATAACATCTATTGCTTAGTAGATGAAATCATTTTACACAAAAAGTGTTTGACTGCTACAATCATTGTAACCCTTTTTTATATCTAAAGCATTGAGTCAGTCGTGATATTCAGTTGACAATGACTAATGAAAGTTCATATACCTGCAATGGGATAAAACTTAATATTGAGAAAAAATTAAGTGATCTGAAGCAATCTGGTGGAACTGGAAAACATTACACTAAGTGAAATAAACCAGAAGCAGAGAGACAGAAGCCACATATTTTCACTTACTTCTCAACATCCAGTCAGTCATGGATTATTACTGTTGGATAGTACATACGTAAAAGTAAGAAGGCAAGGTAACCAGAAAAAGTGATTTGTGATAAAGATAAATTAAATATAGAAAAATTGTTTTCTGGGTGTTTTTTTTTATATTTTCCCCTATAAACCAATGAGATACCTAATAATAGAAAATATCAAATACAAATTTTATAAGGAATACAAAGAAAAGACACAGTCCACACTTGGAAATAATTAATTTTTAGAGAAGTATGAACAAATATTATTTATCTTGATATGTATATGCATGTATGTAAATACCTCATATATACATATACATATATATGTACAAATGAGATATATACAGGATATATAAAATATATAAAATATCCTGTGTCCCACGCACGACTTCCGCCGGCAAGAAGCACGCAAGACATAGAAATTCTTACTATGAGTCACTTTATTCCTGTCTATTCCTCTCTCATGGTGGAAGCCCGCTTGCCGCCAGGCGCACCCTATTTATCCCCGTGTGTGCACCCCACACCTGATTGGTTGCTTACTCATGACCTCATCAGGCACGCCCGGAAATGGGCAAAGACCTGGCATGAAGGCACTTTGCACATGCGCACACAGTTAATCTCCCCATAGGGAGCGACTTATGATGTAAAGGCTAGCGCCATCTTGACTGACCTGGCCTTCCACGTGGGCGCAGTGGAAGCCAGCGCCATCTAGTGGTGGCGAATGTTATTGACCCTCTACATCTCACCCTTTTAATATATATAATTTTATAGCAGTCATGATCACCCCATCGTGCAATGAGGAAACCTCAGCGATGTGCAAGGGCTGATCAAAGGAAATCACTGAGTCTCTCTCAATCCCAGTGCAATGATCCACAGATCTATGGGGTGCAAGAGCAGAGAACTCAGAATACAGAGAGAGACCCTCTCCTCCCAGTGCAAATGGACCCGCAGGTCCCTGGGGTGCAGGAGCAGGGAACTCAGATACAGAGTAAATCCTGAGCAAGATAACTAAAATTCAGTGGAGGCCCTTTGTACAATGGCCACAAGTGCTTGAGTGAATAACGGCCTTGTCACATTACTGTTGAGATCTGAGTTTGCAAACCAACCATGGTATGAATACTGATCCACAGCATAGGGCTGCATCAAACAGAGCCACTCCCGATAAGTAGTGGGCACCTCATTTGGTCCTCCTCAGCTGTTGCCACCAAGGGCCATGGTCAAGCCACTCCTATAATGAAATTTAGAATTTCCAATTGTTAGTAACTACTCCAGAAAGTTCACCCATTGTACTTGTCTAACAATAGGGAGGATAACTCAGACACTGTAGACACAATGTCTGCAGTAATGGCTGCTACAATAGCAGCGAAAGTGTCAAGGTCTTTTCAGGACAGTTCAGGATCAGTCATTTTCTCTGGAACAACCAGCAGACAATGGAACCAATTTCTGAGATCTGTATGACCAGGACAGAGTTCTCCAGTCATTGTAGCTTTACACAGGTGGCTTTCTGTGAAGCTACAGTCTGTAAAATGGCAACACCAGTTACCAGTTAAGGCAGCAAGAGTCACCAGGGAAATGAAGGGACAGGGGTAACAGCTGGAATCAGTAAGCAGCAGTGTACAGAGTCTGAGCGTAGGCCACAGTGGGACGGGAAACACGCAGCGGTAACACTGACTGCAGCAACGGCAAGATTTCTGTGATGACAAAAGGTGAAGGGGGGATCTTCCGCCTTCCTTTCAGGGCAGAGGAATGACTCTAGGGACCCGAACCACGAGAGCTGAATCTTCATGTAACCAGGATCAGCAAGTCTCAGCAACCACCCAGGCAGCTGGCACACTCTTGTAGCATCCTGTAGAAAAAACACAGACATTCCCTCTTCCCCATATAAAATATCTGGACAGGATCATGTCAATATGTGGATCTCTCTATTTCACCTAGGCAGGAGTATGCCTAGTTGTAGGGTGCCTAGTTGTAGGGTGCCATAAACTTTGGCATCCAAATTTTAAAATTGAAATAAAAGGAGCATTATTATTAGCATTCAGGGTAACTCCCCTTTTATTTATTAAAATTGTTAAAATATTGTTTATTAAGATAAGTCCTCGAGGATAAAATTGAGGACACTGAGCACTTGTATTTATAATTTGACTTGTATACCAAATTATTGTTTTTAGCATTATTGTTTTGGATATATAAAGAATGAGATTTTAAAGGGTGAGATTTTTTTACTAATTTTTTTTATGTAAGGTCTAATCTGTCTGGTATCTGTCTTCCCTAGTTAAGGAGTCTAGGCAATCCAGTTTGAGTTCTTAAATGTCCTATAAAGGAACAGTATTTAGTGCTCTTAACCACTAAGCCATCTCTCCAGCACCTCACAAACTTTATTTACCTAAACATAAGCATTAATTAGAAATGTCAAATCCTGTAAACAAGGTCCAGATTTAGCCTTATTTAGAAATCTGAGTTGGCAGGGTGAGGCTGGGCGTTGAAAGTAAGCAAATGGAGTCTTCCTCTTTTCGTGAGGGTGTGTTATCAACTCCATTATCATTTTCAAAGAGCTGGGTCTATGGTTTTGTTTAGTTCTCTGAGCCAGAGCACTGAAAGGACAGTGAGTTGTCAGACAATTTACACTGGAATCACTCACTGATTTTAAGTAGAAAACCTGTCTCCAATAAAGCATTAAGTAATTGAAATCAATTGTAAACCACAAACCACACAATGACTATCAGTATATGAAGTGAAAGCTTGATTTTTAACATTTTAAAAACAGCGGCTAAAGCATGGAATTTAATAATCTGTGCTGAAGCAGCAGAAACTCAAAAGAATAAGCAAGTGATCCAATCATATCTGTAGCCTTTTCATTAGATGAACCACCTATAAATACTCCACAAAAGCATGTAAAGAGTAAAATTATCAATTTTGCCTGAAAAATTTGTGTAAGTAATAGGCCAAATATCAGTATTTTGTAATAACCAATTAAATTGCTGTTTGGACTAAGGTATGTTTCACCAGGTTTCTTTTTAAAATACTTCCATGACTCTAGCCTACAATTCTGTATTAACACAGCTGAAGTTTTATCTCCAATGTTCATAACAAAGACCTAAGTCCTCTGGTAAGGGGAGGTACTTAGCCAATTAACATATCTTTAGAAGCTTAACATTAGCTTCAAATATTCTTTTTTGGAGTAGTGTAACATGCTACTCCCCAAATATTAAAGCTCATTTTGAGAGCAAAAGTTTGTAGTAAAATTTTTCATATACACTGAAAGATTCAAAGTTCTAACTTCTTACATTGAAGAAGCAACAAAATTACATAATATAAGGCTATTAGCCACTTTTAATGATATCACTCTATGGGCTCTCTAAAATTATAAGCAAGCTCACAAAATAAAAACTCACAATCGCCAGGATGTAAACAAACTGCATAAAAACAATCCTCTAAATCTATCTTGAAATGGCAGTTGGAGTAAGCAAACAAGCTGTAATGTTCTCATAAGTTCTAAAACCTCATCAATCCTTTATAAATCTTGTAACAATCTCTATCCAATACAATCTCTACCTGTTTGATTTTTCCTCAATTATAAATAAATTTGAGTTAGTCAATGTAACACTGGCAATCCTTAATCACAATCTTAAATTCTCCTTGTAACAGCAGACCACCACCACAAGGTCACCTGAGCTCTTAGTACGGGACTAGGCAGCTGTTCTCCGGGCAGTGGAAATTAGCATTAGAATACAGATAACTTCAGGGCAAGCCACACCTATGGAAAGCAAAACTCAACCCCCAACAATCTAGTCTCCAAGGCACCACAAGTCTATCTATTATGTTGTAAAGTTTGACTATCAATTCTACATTTGAACGCACAATGGCGTGGTCTCCAATACCTTTCGAGACAATGTCCTAAATTCTTTTAGAAGCCTGGTTTCTAGCATAAGAATTCCATAAAAATATTACCTCAATTTAGACCTGTCTCACTAGGGTGGCCCAATGTCACATGTATCTAGAATTACTTCATCTAAATTATAGTTTTAAGCTAACTTTCTGTTGTCAATATTATACCTTTTTAACCATATCCAATAACTTGAAAGCCAATAGTCCACAACCAAGGCAAGCAGAGCATATTTATACATTTAAAACCAATGAGAAACAAAATTGAAGTGGCTACACATATCAAACACCATTTTTACCTTTTTAGCTATGATTTTAAGAGATGCACCTTGTCACCTGTTGAGTCAATTAACCAGTCAGGGATTTTTCTAAGAGAAACAGCTATCAACTCTCGTACCAAAGAAGCTGAGAAGCTGTTAGCACCTTTAAGATCAGCCCGTGTAGACGCTTAGCCAGCCTCTAAGCAGTTCCTCCAGCTAATCTAGACACCTGGCTCTAGGCACAGGGCTTTAAAGACCTGATTGAAACCTTTTTCTATTCATTTGTTCCCTTTTGAACCGAGTTAAAACCAAGTCAAGGTGTGTACGACCGGCAGATAAGGTTTTTACCATTTTTTCTTTTGAACATGAAACATAAAACATTTAAACAACGAGAAACAAAAACCACAGACATACACTGACAGACATGGGGACATCCTGGTGCACCAGAGACAAACAATAGACAAAGAGGGAAAAGCCAGATGGTGTTCACGGTGACTATCCACTCAGGTGGAGTTGATATGGGCGATGGATTGTCTCAATTCCTGGACTAGTCCACCAACGTGTTGAAACCCAATTCCTGTAAGATACTGAGATATATTATCTGAGCGGCACAACCGACATTTGCCAATGGTATGGAAGTGAAACACAGCCCTGAATATTTTTACTCACAACCCAATTACATAAACTCCATCAGGCTGTGCACGGGCACTGAGATGTCCTTTTGTTTGATTCTCCTGAATAAATTTTCAGGCGGTCTGCCTCGATCAAATCTGATCAGCATGACTCTGTAAAGCTGTCGGCGTCAGCGACGGACGCCTTGGCGTCCGAGAGCAGCGCTGGAGCTTAATTATACCTTTTATAAGCACCAAGACAAAGTTTTTCTCCCAAAATACTGTGTTCCTTTTACCTCCTCTTTTATTCTCTCCCGGGACATTCTTTTCCCAACTTCTCACCTCCGAATTGGAGGGGACTGCTACTTGAGATCGATCAGTTTCCTTTTCTCGTTGCAACTTTTCACTACCCCCTGTTTCTGACCATCTTTTTCCTTGCCCCAACGCTCTCCGCTTTGTTGTTTTACCTAGGCAGTTCCCATGTAACCTCTGTCGCCTTTTGGCGGTAGCTAGAAACTCAAGGTCAATAAAAAAAAGCCGAGGGTTGCCAGAGCAACCCCCAGCGGCACCTGCCGCGTCCAGGAGACTGAGTTGGAGGCGGATCAAGGCTAGCCATGGTCTCTCAGAGTCTTACCCACTCATAGCTTCTGAATTTGTTCCACGAAATGGAGGCTTCCCGTGCACCGGCGATGTTTTTGTCCAGGGTTTCTTGGCACCAAATGTCCCATACGACTTCCGCGGCAAGAAGCACGCAAGACATAGAAATTCTTACTATGGTGACTTTTTATTCTGTCTATTCCTCTCTCATGGTGGAAGCCCGCTTGCGCCAGGCGCACCCTATTTATCCCCGTGTGTGCACCCACACCTGATTGGTTGCTTACTCATGACCTCATCAGGCACGCCCCAGAATGGGCAAAGACCTGGCAGGAAGGCACTTTTGCACATGCGAACACAGTTAATCTCCCCATAGGGAGTCGGCTAGCACGGCGAAGGCTAGCTCCATCTTGACTGACATGGCCTTCCAAGTGGGGCAGAGTGGAATCCAGCGCCATCTAGTGGTGGCGAATGTTATTGCGGCCCTCTACAATCCTGTGTATGCATATATGTATATACCTCAACATATATATGTATACATCATATATATTATGCATATATGTGGATATATGTATATACTTCATACACACATACATACAGACACACACACATATACACCATTGTATATACAATTGTTGCTTTTTTAAAATTAGGCATATTCGTATTCTATATTAAGATAAAATTTGAATTATTTCAAGTTAAAATGAAACATAACTTTTATTTATTAAAAAGACATATTTCTTCCATTCTAAGACAGTGCAACAATTGGAAGCACAAGAAAGAAAGATCATGAATGAATGTAGACCCTTTCATCATATATCTGATGATGGCAACAGAATCTCAGACAAGTTTTAATTTTTAATTCAGAAATAACAAATAAAAATGAAGGAATAAAACCATATTTCTACTCACTACAAATAAAGCGAAATGATAATTAAAATTTTCACAATTGAATACAAAACTAGATTCTATGTGATAAAAAAGAAAAGCAATAGGAGTTCTGCACATTAGGGTAGCATTAAATAATCAAACCACATTAATAAGCACCTGGAAATGATTTACTTTTATATAAATAGTCCATTCTAAAAATTGTTATTCATAGTAACTGAAAATGTCTATGTTCTTTTATAAACAGGCAAGACACTCTAGCATATTCATATTAATAATTGTTTATTACTTATTTTCTTTTGACCTGAGGGAATGTTCAAATATCATGGTACATTATCTATCTTACATTCTTCCTGTTTGGTTTTCTTTAATGTTCTTTCCTTCTCAGTTTTCCCAACTTTCATAACTGTCCATTGATTCACAATGTGAAAAAGATCCCAATATTTTGGAAATTTCACATCGAAGCATATAAAAAATTCTAAGTCCTCAGAAGGTACATAAAACTTTGACTATGGAATTATAAATAAGGTAAATATTTATTTATAATAAGAAGAGAAACCATAAATAATTGCTATAGCCTTAGAATTCCAGGTCTGTTTCTTGTGAAATTGCTTAAGGCAATTTACTTCGAAGACTTGCATAGAAAAACTTTTTACTTGCAATCTATCTTTATTTCTTCTCACAGAATAGGCTACAGCCAAGAGAACCTTCAAGCAATTCTACACTACTGTTCGATGGAAGAGCTTTGCAACTTAAGGTTCATTAGCTTCAAGGTTATCTGCTTTTACCTTCGGGTCACCTATAAGGATAGGATTTGAAATGAATGGTTGTGAAGCTTCCTTTAACTAATAAAATCACCATGCATGCAAGGTAGGGTCATTTAGGTAAAAATACCTACATTTCTATTATGTTTAAAAACAAATAGACTGGGGTACAGAGAAAATTGTAATGATAATTTTAATATAAGGAGCCTGTCATCGCTAGACTTTTACCTATAGCAATAAGAATCCAGATCTGTAAACACTGTCACAATTTTAACTCAGAACAACACACATAAAATATTTGTCTTCATGAGAAGACAAAGAACTTATAATAATATGATGATAATCACTTTGGAAAAAATCTGTTTGGAGCATGACCTGTTATTGCATGTATACGAGGGATTAAAAGTGAAAGTGATAGTGGATTTAATCAAATAATTTTATACATAGAAGAAATCTTTAAAGGTTTAAAAAATTCCACAGGTTTTGAAATGAAATGTTAAAGCTGTATTCACAATTATCCTTTTTGAAAGAAACGATGAAAGTACCAAATGAATAAAAAGTCAATCTGTAAAATAAATAATACTTGTGACATTTTTAAGGTAGGTATTTATCAGTGAATTAAATTATTCAACCAGTCTAAGATATCAAGACTTGGAAAACTTTTAACTGTAATAAATATGTAAGATAATCTTTCCTTCTCATTATATTCTAAATAGTATATAATAATTGCTATGTAGAATTACCGAACTAGGCTTTATGAGTAAACTAGAGATTATTTATAGTTTGTATGAGAATAGGAGAGAGTTATTTACAGATATGATCATAGTTTATATATGAGCTTCAGCTACCTATTTGCATTAATATTCAAAAGATGTACAGTAACTAAAACTAATCAATGACCAGTACTATAAATAATTTTATACTCAGAAATAAAATAAAACAATTATTATCTAGTGTGCAAAGGACATAAATAGAGTTTTCTGAAAAGACTTTTCTAAGTGACAAATAAGAGACCAAGGCACTAGACATGAGTATGCCTATCTTTCGTAGGCATGAGCAGGCAGATCTCTGAGTTCAAATTTATCCTGGTCAGCATACTAAGTCCAGCACAGCCAGAGTACAGAGAGAAACCCAGTATTGAAGAGAGATAGACATATGCAAAATTATCCAGCCATGTCAAAAATGTTTTTCAATAATTTATTTTGTATTTACTTAACATCCTGTTCCAAACCCCACTCTCTTCTCCTCCCAGTTAAGCTCTTACAAAGCTCTTCCCCTATTATCCTCTCCCCTTGAGAACAAGTTTACCTTGATATTCTAGTCCCAGAAGGGCTAGCCACAGCGTCTCCCACTGAGGCCACAGCAGGCAGTCCTGGTAGAGGAACAGAATGGAATCATAGACAACAAAATCTAAGACAGCCTTGTTTCAAATTGTTAGGGGACCCACATGAAGACCAAACTGTACATCCACTACAAATGTATAGAGAAGCCTTGGTCTAGTTTCTTCATGCTATTTTTGGTTTGTGGTTAAGCCTCTGTGAGCCCTCATAGGCACAGGTTAGTTGATTCTGTAGGTCTTCTTGTCCTGTCCTTAACCCCACCAGATCACTAAATTCTATCCTCTACTTTTAGACAAGGCTCTGAAGCTCTGCCTGATGTTTGGCTGTGGGTCTCTTCTGGATGAAACTTCTCAGGAGACATTTATGCAAGGTTATAATTTTGAGTTGAAGATTTTATAATTTGGATAATGTCCTTTTATCTTCACTGGAATCATACAGGAGGTGGACACTTCACTCTATATACCCCACACTTAGAATCTCAGCTACTATCACCCTTACAGACTCCCGGTAGTTTCCCCCATCCCAGAGCTTCAACTAGTACAAGAGATATCCCCCACTGAATTCAATTCTAAGAGCCCTCAGCTGCTGCCTTCTCACCACACCTGATTGCCATACCCATTCCCTCCTTTCCTATTCTCTGACATGGTTCCCTCCCTCTATCCATCTCCAGTGAATATTTTGTTTCCGTTTTTAAGTGAAATTCATGATTCCACCCTTCGGCTTCCTTATTTTCCAGTTTCTTTAGATCTATGAAATGTAGCATGGTTATCCTGCACATTATGGATAATATCCACTTACAAGTGAGTACATACCATATGTGTCTTTCAGGGTCTGGATGACTTTCTCAAGGTACACCCATTTGCCTTTGCATTGAATAGCTCTGGAATACCAAAAACATATGTGGACATAAACCCAGCAACAAAACCTATGACCTACAATCTGCCCTACCTGCCAAATATGCTAGGGTAGTGGTAGCACAAGACTTGCAGAGGTAGCAAACCAATGTCTGATTTGACTTAAAGGCCCACTCTAAAAGAAGGAATCTATATTCAACACTACCTGGGGTAGACAAGAACCAGAGAGTAGATAGTCCAGAGACATAAAATAAAGCCAAATATTAATGGTCTAATTTTTTTTAAAACGTTTAAAAAAAGTAACAACAAAATAAATTCTAATGATATGTGGCTATATTCTTAGATCTGTCCCTTATCCAAACATCAACATCATGGTTTCCTCTTGCCACAGATGGTAAGACCCAAATCAAACATAAGGGGGACTGAGAGTCTATTGGGATGTTTCCGTCAAATTCCTTCCTCAGGGCACCCTACAGAAAATAAAGTGGAAAGAATGTAAGAGTCAGTGTGATTGGTGGACAGCAGGAGAATAAGGCCAATGGGTCAACTAAGCAAAGCACATATGCAGTCACAGAAAATAAAGCAGCAATCACAGCACTTACACAGGCCTGTGCCAAAGACTTTTATATTGTAATTCTTGAAGTCATATTACTTTATAGCTGTAAGCATAGTATTTTTATGGGACTCCTGAGTTAGAGATCTAGTGGATATCTGAATCTTGTACAGGTACGCAAGACATTTTACTTCTTTTGGGTTGCCTTTGACAACTTTAACATGATGAGTTTTCTTTTATCTTGTAATATTTCATTTTGCCATTTATATTTATTGTTTCTTATATAATAAACTGTCCTATTTTCATAGGACAAAAAAGGTAGATCTGGAGGGAAGCAGAGATGGGGAAGAACTTGGAGAAGGAAAAGGAGGGGAAATAATCAGGATATATTGTATTAGAAAATAATCATTTTTTAATAAAAGTTAAAAAATAAAGTCCAGTAATAATATCAGGTGTCATAAAATGGCAATGATTTATAGTCTCTGAAATCATTCACTTTGAAAACATTTAAACCTTACAAATACATATTTCAATTAAATATATAGCAAACAAACAGATTGCAAAAGTACTTTAGGAATATATAACAAAATATTTTATTTTATTTTTTTAATTTTAATTTTCTTGAATATTTTATGTATTTACTTTTCTAATGTTATTCCCTTTCCTCCATCTCCCATAACCTCTCCTGCCTCCCCCTGCTTCTATGAGGATGGTCCCTACCCACCCACCCCAACCTTAACACCCTGGCATTCCCCTACATTGGGGAAACAAGCATCCACAGGACCAAGGGCTTTTCCTTCTATTGTTGCTGAAGAAAATCCATCCTCTACTACGTATGTGGCTAGAATCATTGGGCCATTCATGTGTACTCATTGCTTGGGGGTTTAGTCCCAGGGAGCTCTGGTGCAGTTTGGTTGGCTTTTATTTTTCTTCCTATGGGGTTGCAAACCCCTTCAGTATCTTTAGTCTTTTCTCTAACTCCTCCATTAGGGTCCCGTTGTTCAGCCCAATGGTTAGCTTCAGTATCTTTAGTCTTTTCTCTAACTCCTCCATTAGGGTCCCATTGTTCAGCCCAATGGTTAACTTCAACTACTCTCATCTGTGTCAGTAGGGCTCTGACAGAGCCTCTCAAGAGACACCCATATCTGGCTCCTGTCAGCAAATACTTCTTGGCATCAGCAATATTGACTGAGATTGGTGGCAGCATATGCGATGAATCCCTAGGTAGGGCAGTGTCTGAAAGACCTTTTCTTCAGTCCCTGCTCCACTTTTTGTTCCTGTATTTCCTCCTGTGAGTATTTTGTTCTTCCTTTTAAGAAGGAATGGAGCATCCATATTTTGATCTTCCTTCTTCCTGAGCTTCAAATTATCAATGAATTTTTTCTTAGATATTCCAAGCTTTTGGGCTAATATCTATTTATCAGTGAGTGCATACCATGTGTGTCCTTTTCTGATAGGGTTATCACACTCAAGATGATATTTCCTAGTTCCATCCATTTGCCTAAGAATTCCATATAGTCAATATTTTTAATAACTAAGTAATACTCTATTGTTTAAATATACCACACTTTCTGTATCCATTCCTCTGTTGAAGGACATCTGAGTTTTTTATAGCTTCTGGCTATTATAAGTAAGGCTGCTGTGAACAAAGTAGAGCATGTGTCCTTGTTATAAGTTTAGGTTGGACCATCTTCTGGGTGTATGCCCAGGAGTGTTATAGCTGGGTCCTCAGATAGTACTATGTCCATATATCTGAGGAACTGTGAGACTGATTTCCACAGTGGTTGTACCAGCTTTAAATCCCGCCAACAATGGAGGTGTATTCCTATTTGTCCACATCCTCGCTATCATCTGCTGTAACCTGGGTTTTTTATCTTAGTTTTTGATTGTGACTGCTGTGAGGTGGCATCTCAGGGTTGTTTGGATTTGTATTTACCTGATGACAAAGTCATCGGGGTACTTTTCAGCCATTTGGTAATCCTCAGTTGAGAATTCTTTGTTTAGCTCTCTACCCCATTTTTAAGAGGATTATTTGATTCTCTAGAGTCTAACTTCTTCAGTTTTTTGTATATATTAGATATTAGATATTAATATTAGATATTAGTCCTCTATAAGATGTAAGATTGGTAAAGATCCTTTCCAAATATGTTTCTTTACCCTTATGTCCTAGTGACAGTGTCCTTTGCCTTACAGAAGCTTTGCAATTTTCTGTGTTCCCATTTGTTTATTCTTGATCTGTGAACATAAGCCATTGGTGTAAGCCATATGCCCCCGTGCATATGTGTTCAAGTGTCTTCCCCATTTTACTTATATTACTTTCATTCAATGTGTCTGGATTTATGTGGAGGTCTCGGATCCACTTGGACTTGAGCTTCGTACGAGGAGAGAAGAATGGTTCAATTTGCATGCTTCTACATGTTGACCTCCAGTTGAACCAGCTACATTTGTTGAAAATGCTGTCTTTCTCCCATTGTATGGTTTTAGCTCCTTTGTGGAAGATCAAGTGACCATACGTGTGGGTTCATTTCTGGGTCTTCAATTCTATTCCATTGATCTACCTGCTTGTGCCTGTACCTTGCAGTTTTTATCACAATTGCTCTGCAATATACAGCTTGAGGTTAGAGATGAGGATTTCCCCATAAGTCCTTTTATTGTTGATAATAGTTTTAGCTATTCTAGATTATTTTGCTTTTCCAAATGAATTTGCAAATTGCTCTTTCTAAATCTATAAAGAACTGAGTTGGAATTTTGATGTGGAATGCATTGAATCTGTAGATTTCTTTTGGCAAGATCACCATTTTTACTTTATTAATCCTGCCAAACTATGAGCATGGATTTTCTTTCCATCTTCTGGGATCTTCTTGGATTTCTTTCTTCAGAGACTTGATATAAAATATTAAAGTGAGACACAGATCAATCTCACAGTTCTTCCTCCTGACATGATAAGAGACGGATGTAGAATGGTAGCTCAGTCTTTAGGGAGAACTATTTCTAATTATTAAAGTTACTACTATATTGATTTCTGGAGTGGCTTTAATAAGTTTTCAATCCTACCAGCAATGGAGGAGTGTTACCCTTTCTCCACAGGTTTACCAGCATGTCCTGTCTCATAAGTTTTTGATATTTGCCATTCTGATTGGTATGAGGTAAAATCACAGGTCCTTTTGAGTTTGCATTTATCTAATTACTAAGGAAGGATTTTAAGCATTTGTTTAAGTTCTTCTCAGCTATTCTGTTGATAATTCTCTGTTTAGTTCTGTATATCATTTTTAATTGGATATTTTTTGTATTTACATTGAAATTTAAAATATACACCATTTTTAATTTCACTATTTGTGTTGATGAAGTTTAACTTCTTGAGTTCTTTATATATTTTTAGATATTATGTTTCTCTCAGATGTAGGTGTAATAAAGATCTTTTCTTAATGTGTAGGCTTCCATTTTGTCCTGTTGACCCTTTGCATTAAAGAAACATTTCAATTTCAGGGGGTCCCATTTATCCACTGTTGGTCATGGAGCCTGTGTCATAAGTGTTCTGTTCAGGAAATTTTTTGATGTACCAACATGTTTGAGGCTAATTCTTACTTACTCTTCTATTAGGTTTAGTGTTCCAGTTTTATGTTGAAGTCCTTGATCCACTTGACTTGAGTTTTCTGTAGTCAGATAAAATAGAACTCTTGGAACAGCAATATTTGTTGAAGATGCTTTCATTTTTCCACTGTATTGTTTTGGCTTAGTTGTCAAAAATCAAGTGTCCAAGGGGTGTGCATTTATTTCTGGCTTTTTTGTTATATTCAGTTGATCAGCCTACCTTTCTATGTACCAACATTTTGTGATTTTTTTTTCACTATTGTTCTGTAGTATAGCTTGAGAATAGGGATGAGGATTCCTCCAGGTGTTCTCTTATTGTGTAGAATTGGTTTAGCTATCCTGGGTTTTTTCCATGTAAAATTGAGAATTACTCTTTCAAGGTCTGTAAAAAATTGTGTTGGAATTTTGATGGGGATTGCATTAAATCTGTTGATTGGTTTTTGCAAGATGCCTGTTTTCACTAGGCTAATCCTGCCTATCCAGGAGCAATAGAATTCATTCCATCTTAATTTCACACAGATATTTTTTACTTGCTTCATTAGAACTACAACAAGATACTCTATATTATTTGTGGCTATTGTGAAAGGTGTTATTTCAATATTTTTTTCTGTCCATTTATCCATTGTATAATAAACAGCTATTTAATGATTTGAGTCAACTTTATATTCAGCCACTTTGTTAAAGTTGTCTATCAGATGTAAGAGTTCTCTGGTAGAATTTTGGGGATCACATATCATACATCATCCACAAATAGTGATACTTTGACTTCTTATTTTCCAGTTTGTATTCCCTTTATCACCTTGTTTTATTGCTCTAGCTAGAGTTTCATGCCCTGTATTGAATCATAAGGAGAGAATGGACAGCCTTGTCTTGTTGCTGATTTTAAGGAAATGCTTGAAGTTCCTCTCCATTTAATATGATGTTGGCTACTGGCTTGCTGTATAATGCTTTTATAATGTTTAGGCATGTGCCTTGAATCCTGATATCTCCAATACTTTTAACATGACAGGGTGTTAGATTTTGTTAAAGACTTTTCAGCATCTAATGAGATGAATATGTGATTTTTGTCTTTCTGTTTGTTTATATAGTATTATGTTATTGGATTTTCATATATTCAACCATCTCTGCATTCCTAGAATAAAGCCTCTTGATTGTGATGAAGGACATTTTTTATGTGTTCTTGGATTTGGTTTGTAAAAAAATTATTGAGAATTTTGGCATCAATATTCATAAGTGAGATTAGTCTGGAGTTCTCTTTGTTAAGTTTTTGTGATATTGAAATATTAGGGTGACTATGTCCTCATAGAATGAATTGGGTAGTGTTCCTTCTGTTTTAAATTTGCAGAATAATTTGCAGGGTATTGGCATTAGCTCTTCTTTGAATGTCTTGATGAATTTTGTAATAAATCCAAATGGCACATGGGTCCTTTTTCTTGGGAAACTTTTGATGTAAGCTTCTATTACCTTGGGGGTTGTGGTACTATTTGGGTAGTTTACTTGATCTTGATTTAACTTTGGTAAGTGAGATCTATCTAGAAAATTGTCCATTTCATTAAGATTTTCCAATATTGTATAGTACAGGCATTTGAAGTAAGACCTTATAATTTTTTGATCTCTTCAGTTTCTGTTGTTATGTCCTCCTTTTCATTTCTGTTTTTTTTGTTTGTTTTGTTTTTTTTAATTTGGAGCTTGTCTCTGTGTCTTTAGATAGTTTAGCTAAGGGATTGTCTATCTTGTTAATTTTCTAAAAGAGCCAGCTCTTAGATTTGTTGATTCTCTGTAGTGTTCTCTTTATTTCTAGTTGATTGATTTCAATCTTTAGTATGACTACTTTCTGACATCTATTCCTATTGGATGTGCTTGTTTCTTTTTCTTCTAGAGCTTTCAATTATGCTATTAAGTTGTTAGTATGAAATCTGTCCAATATCTTTAAGAAGCCACTAAGTGCTATGAGTTTTTTCTCTTAATATTGCTTTCATTATGATGCGTAAGTTTGTATATGTTGTATCTTCATTTTCATTAAATTCTAAAAATCTTTAATTTCTTTATTTATTCACTGACCAAGTTATCATTGAGTAAATAATTGTTCGGTTTTAATGAATATGAAGGCATTCTCTTGTTTCTGTAGTTGTTGAAGTTCAACCTTACTCTGTTGTGATTGGGAAAATGCAAGGGGTTATTTTACACTTGAATCTGGGCTGTGTGTCTGATTATATGGTCCTTTGTAAAGAAGGTTATGTGAGGTACTGAGAAGGTATATTTTTTTGTCTTTTGTGGAAGGTTATGTAGTTATCTCTTAGGTTCACCTGGTTCAAAATGTAAGTTACTCATCTTGGTGGATTTTTCCTTTTATAAATATGAAATGTTCTTTTCCATCTCTTTTGATAACTTTGGTTTGAAAATCTATTTCATTAGGTGTTAGAATGCCTACTTCACCTTATTTCCTGACTCTGTTTGCTTGCAAAACCTTTTTTCAGCCCTTTACCCTGAGGTAGTGTTTATCTTTGTTACTGAAGTTCTTGTATAACATATTCATAGATATTAAATTTAAAACAAAATATTTTCCTTGAGATTTTTGTAGATGACCTTAAACTTTAAAACTTGTCTCCAATGTCAAAAAGAGCAAGATTTAAGAGCAAAATGAGTTTTAAAAGAAAGGCTTTACATGATTAAAAAAAAAAAGCAGCTATTTAATAATATAAATGAAGTCCCTCAAACAGAACCCCACTCTTTCTGCATAGCTATTTGAGCTCCCCCAGCTTGTTGGAGAGCAGGAATAAGTTTCTGCTGATTAGGATATCCCACTTAAGGTATTTCTTATGAGAGATGATAGTAAGTAACATAGATATTGAACCCAGAAACTAAATGGCCGGCTTTTGCTTCTTGAGCATGGCTCAATGTAAAAGAAAAATTCTCTTTTTGATAAAAAAAAATAAGTATTTCTTTGTAGCAAGAATGATGGGGCTACCTCTTTGTAAATGCCAGGGGCTGCACAGCCCCAAAAGCATCTCCCACAAAAGGACAAAAATGAGGACTGCCTAAGAGAACAAGAATTACTGATGCTGAAAATGCCAGTCAATTGGGAACTGCTGTTTGGAAGAGCTGCTTTCTTGGGATCAATGGAGCATGGGTGGAGGATATTAAAGGATCTTGCAGTGGTGTTCAGATGATTTTGCTTCATGGTTTCTCACCTGCTCTCAGAATCTGTATTGTTGACTCTGTGTCACCTCACCTCCAACTCCCAATGGTAGGTAGGTTTGGGCAGCAAGTATTTCAAGTCACAGGCAACATCTGATGCCCAATGTTGTTGATGGAATACTTCATATCCCTCCTTTTCTAACTGCTTGCAAACTTCTCTATGGGCAGCTCCTTTTTTGCCTGTTGTTACAAGGACTATCTTCTCCCCACAGTGCTGCTATTGTGCACCATTCAGTTACTTCTTCAATGAGTTGGCCACTTAATATTTTATGTTGTGGGACCTGAGAAGGTGAGAACATGGACCTCATTTCTGTCTTCTCTGTCTTTTCTGTTTGTTCATTCCAGTGTCCTTGCTTTTTCTCTTGGTTCAGTTTGAGGGTGAGCCTACAGCATACAGCCGCCATCTTTTTGCTTCTCTTTGTCTTTGGACAAATGTACTGAGGTGAGCTTACAACAGCCATCCTTTCTTTTTTGTCTTTGTCCAGGTGAGCTTATGGCAGCCTCTTTTCTGTCTTCTTTGTCTTTGCCCACTCATTTTCATTTTTGGTCTAGATTCTCCCTGGTACCTGATAGAGTGGTTAGTAATATTACCAAAGATTGGTTCCCAAATGTCTTTTGCATCCTGGATACACTGTCTAGGCATAATGCCCTCAAACTACACCTGAGAGAGTCCAATACTTAGTACACCATCACTTTCATCACTTTTTCTGTCATATTTGTCATACCTGGTTTTTTTTGTTTTGTTTTGTTTGTTTGTTTCCTTTGTTCTTGTCACCATGGCTTGTCTCTCATCCACCAGGGTTAAACTAACATCTAATGCTATATTAAAGAACAGAAAAACACCCCATATGTGTATACATGAGATCTATCCAAAATGATAAGACACATATCACATTTATTTCACACTTAAGATCACTTTCTAAATTGTCTGACATATTAACAGAAGGAAATGGAAAAACTGATGCCCTGATTATGGTAATAGACATAAAATTAATAAAATAAGCCAAAATGTTACACCAACAATTTCACCTTTCTCTTCAAAATTTACATAAGCTCTTGCCCAAATTGCCCTTGTCACAATGTAAATATCTTACAAGGTCCTGTACAACTTATACACCTCTTACATCATTCAGTTCCCTAGACAAATCAGGATTAAACTCTAAAAGTCTACTCCCTAATACAATCTGATATCACCTATTACCCAGCCTTTGATAATCTTAGATATGTACACATTGTGGTAGATAGTTGCTCATCCTTTATATATGCGATGGCCATAAATTCTTCTCATACTATTAAAACCATAAAATCAACAATATTAATAATGAGATGCTTTGAACACTCAAGACTGACAATAGACCTACTTAGTCATCTCAACAGTTCAGAACTTTCCTACCCTCATAGAGGGTCAGTCACTCCTGTGAGATAAGATACCTTATAATCCTCAAGGTAAAACAATCATAAAAGGAAGAGCTCACTCTTTAAAGGGGACACTTACTCAAGTCACCTCCCCAAAATCCAAAAGAGATCCATACCTTGACTTGGTGGAGGTCCTGTTTCATGTAAAATTTCTCTCATTCAATGAAAAAGGACTAAGCCCTGCTTACAACAACAGCAGGCTCAACATATTAAATGTACCTGGTCAGACAAATCCCTTAACTATTCTGTGCTATTAAGGGAGAATATAACCAAATTCATTGTGATCAGGGTGTCCATGCTCTCCCTAGATGTCAAATTCTAGGAAAAGTGTAGGACAATATTAAGATGCTGTTTGACCCCTCATGGAGAGCCACTTATGCTATGATGGGAGGAAATGTCATACTAATAATTAGTTTAAGTGTCTAACACAACATATCTCTAGGCAGTATTCCATAAATAAGGTGACTCTTCAGGTGTTGGTGGCTCTCAAAAATCCCGATTGCAGCCCCTCAAAGGAAGTGATCAAAGCAAGGATGGCAGAGCTTCGTGAGATCATCATGTAGTTTGTTCCTTGCCGCCCCTCCCCCTTTTGTGGCATGCCTTCAGAGTGATATATCTCTTTGAAAGCTGGTAATCGTGGGGTTGGGGATTTAACTCAGTGGTAGAGCTTGCCTAGGAAGCGCAAGGCCCTGGGTTCGGTCCCCAGCTCAAAAAAAAAGAACCAAAAAAAAAAAAAAAAAAAAAAAAAGAAAGCTGGTAATCAATGATGGTTAAGATCCTAGAAGACAGGAAAACCTAAGACAGTCATAGTCTAGTATACTGGGAAACCTCAGAAATGGGGTCAACAATGTAGAGTCAATGACAGCCCTGCTCCAACTGGCTGTCAAAATCTAAAAACAAAAGGGTAGATATGTAACAGTAGGGCCACCTCTATGTAAATCACAGCCACAAAAACATCTTCTGTAGGAGGACCTACTTGAGGACTGCCTGAGAGAACAAGAATTTCTGGTACAGACAATGACTGCCAATTGGGGTCTGTTGTTTAGAAGACGTGCTTTCATGGGGCATGGGCGAAGGGTTTAATAGAGCTTGCTGCAGTGATTCTCACTTGCTTCTGGAGTCTGTGTTGTTGACTCAGTTCCACCTCACCTCCAACTACCAAGGGCAGATAGGGTCAGGCTGTGAGTAGTTCAAGGCACAGACAACATTTGTTGATATATTGGGTCATTCTAATTGACACTTGGAAAAATATAGACCTAAATTAAAGCTAATGATCAGACCCAAATAAGGTCAACCATACTTTAGGGTTAGCCCTATTCCCAAGAATAGTTTAGCAACACAAACTGTATTTCATGAAGAGTTAAAAAAATAATCTTTCAAAGTTGGGTGGGTAAGGAAGTGAAGTCAAAGAGGGTATATATAACATATCACCAACTTATTGTCAGAAGGGATGATGGAATATCGAGAAGGAGAAATAAAACTAAGTAAAATCTCAAATAAGCACAATTGTACATATGCATGTTCTTGCCTTAAATGTATGTATGGAACTGTTTCAGTAAATGGGGAGTGCTTACTTTTCAAGAATGGAATTTTGACCTTTGATATAATGGCTTCTGTTTTAGCACAAAAATGGGGAAAATCCCTTTTCTGTTTTCTACACTTAAAATATACCAAGTACAAGCAAATTTTTGGTAGATGTTTTATTTTATATTGTCTTTCAGATAAATGCTATTCTTCCAATACCTTAGCAAGACTGCAAAGTAGGATAAATACATCTTTCTATATTAGGTGTTGAATAATTTAACTAAATTTTAGTTACTCTTTACTTTTTCCTAGAATTCTCTTCTACTTTGGCAGAATAGATCACAAACTGATTATATTTCTTCTAGCAAAATTAAATTGAATTTTTGAAATACATAGAGCAGCTTGCTCAGCTCCCAGATCATAAAGGGATAGGATCACATAAACAGAATACATTATGTAAGTCTGCAAGCAACCAAATATATGTTTTGACATACTTAAGCTGAGATTACTTTAATTTAAAACTGTTTTTCCAAAACTACATACACTAGACTATTTAGCATTCACAAATGATAATACAAACTGTGCATAAAGTATTTTACACACATTTTAGGTTTATTAATTATTTTAAAATTAGAGAGTGACATGACATTTCAAATGTTTTGGATGCAACAAAATTTAGTAAAACTAAACCTCTTGAAACACTGTTATGATTTGATGGCAGGAAAGAATGTCATGTGTAGCTAGCTGGGATTCTCATGAACTGAAAAACGTTCTCTCCCATGTGCTCTATATATTGTCTAGGATATTCTTTTTCTGTTTTGAATTACATCTACATTTCTTTGCCATGTTTAAAAGATGTGCATAATATAGTAGAAGGAAACACTATTATATGTAATTGTGGTAAGGAATAAAAACTTCATCACACATCAAAATGTGATAAAAAAATCCATGCTGAAAATATATGTATAATATAGGACAAAACCCACCATTATATCCATTTACATGAGAGAGTAACAAATTTAAACTTCATCACAAATGAAATACCTATGATGAAAAATATTTTATGCTAAATACTAGAGATGACTTTTGTTTGACATCGGTGATTAAAACTTTGTTCATACACTGTATTTATTTGTGTATGTGTGTTCATAAGTGTGTGTGCATGTGCGTGTACAAGTATGATTGAGTGTCTGTGTGTGTGCATGTGTGTGTGCAAATATAATTGTGGTCTCTCTCTGTATAAGTGTATATGTGTGTATGGTTGGGTATCTGTGTGGTTTTGTGTGTGTGTGTGTGTGTGTGTGTGTGTGTGTGTGTGTGTGTGTGTGTGTATCTATTAAACATCTTGTAATATCATCACCAGGACATCTGTGATCTACAGAGTGAACTGATGCTGGATACTGCTCTTCCCGATGTAAGGCAAAGTTGTGAATTTTGGTCTATTGTATTTGAGATGTATTTTCCCTGGATATGGACACAGGGGTCACCTGAGGAAGTAATAGTTTTAAAGTGAAATCAGGAGAAAATATAAATATGGGGAGTGATGAATATCTTCCACGTCTCCCAGTTGTAAATGGTTAAATAAAAAGACAGATGTGAAGCCGGATCAGAGCATAGATAATATGCTACGGTACAGTAGGTTTAGGAGCAGTCACCACTTCTGACAGTGTCTGGACATACATACAGTTATCACACTATTCAGCCTGGATATCTTCTTGCTCAAGAATGTAAGGTGATTATCCAAATTATTTCCACAAACAAGACAGAATTATTTGGAAAATAAATTTAGTAAACATACAATAAATTCATCCAAGTGAAATCTGTTGTTAAACTAAACTGAAAATTATCTACACAGAGACTAATGGATAAAATTTTCTCAATATTAATAAGAAGAAATTTAAATTTAAATTAAAACTCCCTATTGAAGATCAGAGTTATTAATTATTCACATTTAGCAATCTTTGTTAGTTTTCCATGGGTGTATAATGTGAAAAACTCTTCTCACAATTGAAGCAGTTTCAGAGGTGACCATAGTGGGGAAGAAATTATACTAAAGGAGGATAAGATTGCAATGAACAATCCAGGGCCAGGGAACTGGTCCACTTCAAAGTAAGAAACTTTAATAAAAACAGGAGAATAGAGGCAGCAAAATTTCTTTCTCACATTTATACATAAGAGAAGTATTAGACATTAGCAGCTAGACTTGTGGCAAGGCATCAGAAATACCAAACAGCACTCTTTTGTTAACCATCACAATGGCAAATAACACCAGTAGAAAAAAAATATCAAGAGCCACATTTACACATTGAATTCTGTCAGGGACAGACTGGAAGGACAATCACTCTTATTGGCAGGAAGGGGATGAGCACATGTGGGATAATATTTAGAAAATGTAAGCGCTAATAAAGAGCAATAAGAGAGAAAATGTATTATTCAGCCTTCTTTGCAGGAGGGTATGCCTACTTTCCCTTGCTGCTACGAAGCATGGTCTCCTTGAGGATATTTACTTCCAAGTACATTCATAAGGTTACTCTTCCTGATCTTAATAAAGGCCTACATAAAATCAGAGGCACTGATGCATGCAAAGCTGTGATGAAATTTTTGCAAAAAGTCACAGTGATTGCAGAACACACAATGTTCTGAGGAAGGCTAGACAGATGACTATCAGAGACTCATGTGACTTCAGTAAACCTCATAGGTTTAGTGACTACATAAGTAGAATGGAGAAGAGGACTGCACAGCCTGATGAGTGGGAAAATGTATTCGCTTTCAAACTTCTATTCAGACAAACATTTTAAATGTTTCATTGCTGTGTGACACTGAGATATCATGTTTTTTCACAATAGCTTTTATTTATTCTCTGGGTATTCTTCTCCACAGCAGATCCTTTTTTTCTTTCCCAGACACTCAAACTTCCTATCTTTTACTTTGAGATTACTTTAGTTTTTCTTTCCTTCAGTCTGCATTTAGACGAGTTTATGTTCCACAGACGGTCTTAGGATTGGGCACTACCTTGGGTGTGATCACCTATCATAGTCATATAACTAGAGGAAACTGAGTCAGCCCTCATCTTCTGTTGCTATGAAATGAAAATATTTCCTAAACCACAGACAGGATTTCCTGTCTTTCTTTTCTATTCTATGCTGCAATTTTGCTGCCCTAATTTTTATGGTTCTCTCATATTTTAAGCTGGCAATACATCCTCCAACCTCTTGCTCTTTGGGAAACTTAGCAGCTATTTGGGGTTTTTATCTTGACAGCTAGTAGTTTGAGCGAAATATGATAGAGTACACATGTAAACACCATGCTAGAAATGTTGAAATCATTTCTACAGAGCTTTAAGGTAACTTGAACTTCACAGCGAGACATTGCCTCAATAGTTAAAATAAATTAGTTGAAGCGTACACACACAAACATACACACTCAAACACATACAAACACACACACACACCCATATACACAAACACATAACACATTTCAAGAATAAATTAATGCTATCCACATTTTCTTAGACTTTAAATAAAAGAAATGTATTTTTTCTTAATTAATTACTTACTTTATTCAATTTACATCCTGATCACACTGCCCTCTACTCTCCTCCATTTATATCAGTTTTTTCCCACTAAATAATAAGTGGTATTATGTTATGTTCTACTTACAATATTGTACAACGCAGAGAAATCAATTTTTATTGACTAGTTTAGGAAGTATTCTAAACCTTATCTTTTATAATGCAATATTTTTTAAATAAAATGCTGCATGGTGTTGACAACTTCATGTTATAAATTTTGTTGAGCAATTAAAAAGTTATTTACATAATGTAGAGGTGTTATCTTACTTGCTCACCAGCTCCTTTTCAAGTACAGTAACAAATCTATTTTAGTGAAAAAAACGGACCAAGGTATACATTCAAATTGTTGTCAGAGTTTTGACATTGCAAGGGAACTTAAAAAGAAAGCTAATATTACTTCTATTATTTTTTAAATTTTATTTAAACTTTTATTTAATGGTCCAGATTTTATCCCCCTTCTGGTCTACCCTCTGATTTTTCTACATCCCATACTTCCTTCCCCCCACACCCTTACCTCCAAGAGAATGTTCCCACTCCCTTACCCCCAACCTCACCTCACCAGCGCTCTCCAAGCCCTGGGGCCTCCAGTCTCTTAGGGTTAAGTGCATCTTCACTGACTGAACCCAGATCTGACATTCCTCTGCTGTATATGTTTTGGGGGCATCATATGAGCTGGTGTATGCTGCCTTTTTGGTGGCCCAGTATCTGTGAACTCTCAAAGGTCTAGGTTATTTGAAACTGCTAGTCCTTCTATAGGGTTGCCTTCCTCCTCAGCTTCTTCCCGGCTTTTTCCTAATTCAACCACAAGGGCTGGCAGCTTCTGTCCATTAGATGGGTGTTGATATCTGCATCTGACTCTTTTAGCTGCTTGTTGGGTATTTCAGAGGACAGTCTTGATAGGTTCCTTTTGTAAGTACTCCATAGCCTCAGTAACACTGTTAGGCCTTGGGACCTCCCCTTGAACTGATCCTACTTTGGGCCTGTCACTGGTTTTTCTTTTCCTCAGGCTCTTCTCTGTTTTTGTCCCTGAAGTTCTTTCCTATGGGAATAATTATGGGCAAAAGTTTTGATTGTGGAATGTCAACTCTATCTCTCACCTAATGCACTGCCTTTCTGCTGGAGGTGGGCTCTACAGGTTCCCTCTCCCCACTGTAGGGAATTTCAAGTAAGGTCCTCCCATTTGAGCCCTAAGAGGATCTCACCTCCCAGGTCTCCAGTATATTCTGGAGGGTCCTACAACCTTCTACTTCCCAAGGTTGATTGTTTCCATTCTTTCTGCTGGCACTTGGGTCTTCAGCCCTTGTCTCCCACCCAATACCTGATCATGTTCTTCTCTTCCCCTCTGTGTCACCTTTCCCACCAAAGTCCCTTCCTCTCTCCCCATCTCGTGATTGCTTTTTCTCCCTCCCAAGTGTGATTGATATCTTCTGACTTGGACCTTTCAGCCTGTTAACCTTTTTGAGTTCTTTAGACTGTGGTTTGGGTATTCTGTGCTTTTCTTTTGATTAATATCCACTTACTAGTAAGGACATAGCATGCATGCCCTTCTGAGTTTGAGTTACCTCACTCAGGATGATATTTTTTAGCTCCATCCATTTGCCTACAAACTCAGGGTGGCCTCATTCTTAGCTGAGTAGTATTCCATTGTGTAAATGAACGACAGTTTCTGTATCGATTCTTCTATTGTGGGACATGGGGGCTGTTTCCAGCTTCTGGATATCACAAATAAGGCCTCTATGAATGTAGTGGAACATGTGTCCCTGTGGCCTAATGGGGCATCTTTTGAATATACTCCCAAAGTGGTATAGCTGGGTCATCAGGTAGATCTATTTCCATTTTTCTGAGGAACCTCCAGATTGATTTCCAGAGTGGTTGTAAAAGTTTGCAATCCCACCAGCAGTGGAGGAGTGTTGCTCTTTCTCCATATCCTCACCAACATGTGTTGTCACCTGAGGTTTTGATCTTAATTTACTGATTGGTGTAGGTGGAATCTCAGGGTCGTTTGGATTTGCATTTCCTGACCACTAAGGACTTTGAACCTTTCTTTAGGTGCTTCTCACCCATTCAAGATTCCACTGTTGCGAATTCTCTGTTTAGTTCTAAACCCCATTTTTTGATTGGGTTGTTTGTTTTCTTGGTGGTTAGCTTCTTGAGTTCCTTAGATATTTTGGCTATTATCCCTCTACCAGATGTGGAGTTAGTGAAGATTTTTTTTCTCAATTGGATCAAGGATATTAACATATAACCAGATACATTAAATCTAGTAGAAGAGAAAGAGGGAAAAAGCCTTGAACTTACTGGCACAGAGTGAAATTTCCTAAACAGAACTCCAATGGCTCACATTCTAAGATCAAGAATTCATAAATGGGACCTCATGAAAACTGGAAAGCTTCTGTAAGGCATAGGATATAGTCAATAGGACAAATTTATTTTTAAGATAGTGAGAAGATTATAATAAAAAAGTAATGTAGAATTTTATTGGGAAATTAAATATTGCCTACAATATAAAATGATAAATATAAAGGATTCAAAAATAATTCAGTTTAAAATACTTCTCTGTTATTAGGCATCTTTCGATGTTGTCCTAGACATGTAGTCTCCAAACATTATAGAACTAAGGGAAGATATTCCTACTGCAGCCATTGTAGTTCTGTTCAACAGAATTCAAACTTATCATATAAATATTTAGTGGATGAAAGAAATAAATTTAATTTGAAAGTTAATAAAAATTTCAATGAAAATTTTAGCTAAATATTAATTCAATACAATCAATTAATATCACTTTTTTGAAATTTGTACTCATATGAGTCCCCTGAGTTGTGTCAAATATTCAGATTCTGATTCCTTGTTTCTTGGCTGAGACTTGAAATTTTGATTTATTTTTCCTTGTCACAACATATTCTCTGATAGCTCTCCAATAACAATTTGCAAGTACAGTTATAAATTACTCTCCTTTAATTCATACAATCTCTAGCAACTTACTTAAAGTTAAAAATGCAGGTATTTGATTACAATTCTTATAATTGTGTATCACCATCCTATTTGTGTAAGTCTAAGAGTATTCTCCACAAGTACCAAAAAGAACAAAAGAAAGTTAACACTTATATTTCCTTCCGTTTTGCTCATATTTAAGCTGTTTTGTAGTTAAAAGACTATTTTTATTTAAAATTGTCTTGCATTCTTAATGTAATTAGACTACTACTATGAACATATTCTAGAATATCATTTCGTTATTATGTTGATACAAAACTAGGACCTTAAAAAAAGAATAGATGAAAATAGATAGACTTTCTTTGGCATATACAATTCCGAAGCTTCATGTGGACCAACCAAATTTTGTCAGTTTTTCTGGTAAAAATCATTTAAATTAACTTCCGACTTTCTTTTTTCCCCTTAGTAACCCTTCTTGTTAACAGCTTAAATATATTCTTTATACACAGACATAAGTCTACATGCCTGTAACACTTGAATTTAGACAAAGGAGTAAAAAAAAAAAACTCACTGGAGAAAATAAAACTTCCTCTAGAAATAGTGCTGGTAAAACTGGGTGACTGAATGTAGAAATGTGAAAATAGATCATATCAATCACCATGCACAAAGCTCAACCAAAACTGAAAATGGATCATGGACATCAACCTAAGACCAGACAGTCTCCAATTAATAGATGTTAAGTTTAACTTAAGCCTAAAATTAATTGGAACAAGAAATGAATTTTTAAACAGGTCATAACAATAAAGGCATTAAGACCAAAAATTAAACCTGTTACTTTATGAAGCTGAAAAACTTCTGTATGATAAAGGATACACCAACATTAGGGTAAACTAGTCACCTGAAAAATGAGAAAAGTCTTTCCACAATTACATAATTGTGTATAATATATTATATATGTGCATTATATATACATGTGTGTGCGCGTGTTACATGAAATATTAAAAAGCAGCCCACAGTATCTTTGTGCTAGGCACCAGCCGGTGGCCTTGATCTGTTTTCAGCCCGGTTGTCAGACCAAGATCATGATATTCCTTTTTGCCAAGGTCTGTCTCACTCAAGCCGGCCCTGGCCCTCTGGAGCTCTGAAACTGCTCTCTCCACCTGGCTTGCTAAGTTCCCACAGCTGGCTGCAGTGCACTCTTGCACACTCAGGCTTTGTCACTATCACCTTTCTCTCTGGAACCCAGTTGAGTTGCTGCTTGAATAAAAACACCACACAAAGTTAGTTTAGAATCAACAGGTGACACAATCTCTGGGCACAGAATGTAGCATACTAAGTTTGTAAGCTAATCTATGTTATAAATCCTCCAGTTGCAGATCCTGGTGCATCACTACTTGATCCGACAGCCTCCATCTTCCTACATTCTGTCTGTATTTCTTGATCCTGCAGTCCAAAAGGGCTGTCTCATTCTCTCTGATCTCTCTTCCTCTCCCAGACTTAATATTTCTGCTTTCTTGCCCAGTAATTGGCGCCTTATAATCTGTATTCATTGGGGAAAAATTCCATGACATCTCATTTTTTCTGTCGACTAAAAATCCTTTCTCTCAAATATAAACTGAGCATAACTATTACCATTCTGTAATTTATAAAGTATAAGATACTCCTAACATCTACTCTATCATTTGTGTCAACTAAATAAAACATCTGCTATCTATCCTATCTTTAAAAAGGCTTATAATTCCATATCTGTTATGTCCTGGTTTAGCTTGTTTACTATCTGAAAACTATCCTATCAAATCTGTACCATTTTCCTCAATGCTAAAAAGCTTGAGTTGTTTATGAGTCTATAACTAGTACAACTCTGTCAGAAATCTGAGAACTACTAAAAATTATCTGAAAATATAGGAAGCCTAACACAGCTTCCAGAACTGAGACAAATGCGGAGACAGTTGCCCACCTATACAGACCCTGTATGACAGCATTTAGAGCATCAAAAATGTGGCCATTTGGCCCAGGATCATCTGACAGACCTTTATAAAACAGGATTTATTAAGAACTAGCTTATTCTGTCTCAGCATAACAAAGCTGTCAATTATCCTGTAACTCATGTCCTGTTATGAACAGTACAGGTCTGTAGAAGAAATAGGCAATTCCTGCCCAGTGGCTACCTTGCCACAATGTATAACCTCACCTAGAGTTAGAGATACTCAGTTTCTCCTTTGAATCCATGAAAGGGGAGCTGCTGGGAGCAGATATGTCTCAACAACAAATGAATACATAACATTAAATGTCACATTCATTCTGTGGATTTCTGAAATTTTTGAAAACAAATTATCTATGTAAAGTAATCTGGAGTATTGTCCATTAACTAATCTCATCTATTTCTAAATAAAGTATTTTGAAAACACCCTATCAATTAACTTAGAACCATGAATTTACTATCTGTCCCTAATTCATATACTTAATCTTATATGATCATTTCGAAATGGCAGTTTTAGAAGGATTGGGACTAAGGTTTATATTCTTAAAATTATTGTATCAATAGAAGAAATTTATACTAATGAATACCCTAAATTTTATCAAATTCTGTACCAGCATATGAAATCTTAAGTTCAACTTACTAACAATTATAAAGATCTCTGCCAAATGAGATTATGGCTACACAATCAACTCTAGCTACATTCTCCCTGCCAAATTTGATCATTTCTAAATTCCCCAGAAAGGCAACCTTAGAATAATTACCTTTTGCCTCAAAGTCCAGGGAACTGGGATGACGACTCTTCATAACTTCTTCCTGCTGAATATGTGCAATGAAATATAGTGAATGGGGTGTAGGGAAAATAACAGAGTTGGTTGACCTTAAGAGTCCACACCAAAGATTGTTGTAGTCTCTGATGTCTGTGTCCTGACTGGATTTAATTGAAAGTCCAAGAGATCAGGAGTTCAAGCAGGTCAGTTAAGCATGTCTGCTGAAGAAACTCACCAAAGCTGTACATTCTGCAATATACAAACCTCAAATCAAAATTGTAGTGTCATCAAGATATCTGTATGGATTGTATTAGTACATATGGGGTGTTCAAGTTAGGAGGAAATCCTGCTCCAATACTAAGTCTTCATTTGTGCCATGTGAGGGATGGTACAAAGAATATAAATATTCTGAGGCATCCTCACCTTTGGACTGTATCTTGTGTAGTCTGTACTACTTTTTTGTCCTGGTTTTGGTTTGTTTTATTTTTCTGTCTTTTTAGGTAATATTCACTAATTAGTGAAGACATATCATGCATGTCTTTTTGGTTTTGAGTTACCTCACTCAGGATGATATTCTCTAGTTCCATCTATTTGCCTAAGAATTTCATGTAGTCATTGTTTTTTAATAGCTTAGTGGTACTCCATTGTGTAAATGTACCACATTTTCCGTATCCATTCCTCTGTTGAAGGACATCTGGGTTCTTTCCAACTTCTGGCTACTCTAAATAAGGTTGCTATGAACATGTGCCCTTGTTATATGTTGAAGCATCTTTGAGTATATTCCCAAGAATGGTATTGCTGTGTCTTCAGGTAGATCTGTTTCCAATTTCCTGAGGATCCTGCAGATTGATTTCCAGAGTGGTTGTAACAGTTTGCAGTCTCACAAGCAATGGAGGAGTGTTGCTCTTTCTCCAAATCCTCACCAGCATCTGTTGTCATCTGGGTTATTGATGTTAGCCATTCTGACTGGTGTGAGGTGGAATCTCAATGTCATTTTGACTTGTGTTCTCTGACCAAAAAGGACCTTGAACATTTCTTTAGGTGTTTCTCAGTAATTCAATATTCCTCTGTTGTAAATTCTCAGTTTAATTCTATACTCCATTTTTTGATTGGTTGTTTGGACTTTTTGGTGGTTAGCTTCTTGGGTTCTTTATATATTTTGGATGTCAATCACCTTCTATTGGATGTGGGGTTAGTTAAGATATTTTTCCAATCTGTAGGTTACTGATTTCTTCTTGACTATGTATTTTGCCTTACAGAAGCTTTCCAGTTACCTGAGGTCCCATTTACCAATTCTTGATCTTAGTGAATGAGGCATTTGTGGTTCTGTTTAGGAAATCCCCCCATTATGCCTGAGGTCAAGGCTTTCTCCCACTTTCTCTTCTATTAGATTGAGTGTATCTGGCTTTATGTTGAGGTTCTTGATCCATTTGTACTTGAGTTTTATGCAAGAAAACAAATAGGGGTCTATTTTCATATTTCTACATACAGATTGCCAGCTATGTTGCTGTAAAATTATAAAAAATGCTTTCTTTTATCCCACACTAGATCTGGCACCATAGTGCCCCAAGATACCTGGTAGACATCTTCATCTCAGTCAGCAATGTGTCTCACCCACTCTGCTCCATCCCATGTCACACTGCAGATGGCTACTCTCTGGGCCTGGCAACAATTTCTCTACCCATCTATTTCCCAAGGCCACCATGCCAAACATACACATACCAACTCCTTGGCAGGCTAGCTTGTCTAACTACCACATGCTCTCTTGAACTTAAATCACCACATAAAAGAACACAGAACACAATAACCTCTGATCCAATTGATAATATATAATTTACTCATCTAGACATATAAAACCATGTACACATTCTTCCTTTAAGAATAGTCATAACAACCTGTAAATGTGCAGAGAGGAATCTTAACATCCAGCTCCATGTTCTCTCTGTTGCTGCTCCGCTCCTGTCTCCTCCCAGTCTTCTCTTCTCTCTAAAACTTTTCTCCAGCCCATCCTTCCTTCTTGTCCAATGACAGGCCTCCTTCTATCTTGTACCTGCCTTCACCTGCATAATGACATCATCCTACACAGTTAGACTAGCACTATTTATGGAAGATGATTTCTTTTTTCATTGTATATTTTTGGCTTCTTTGTCAAAGATCAAATATGCATAAGTGTGTGGTTTTATTTCTGGGTCTTCAATTCTATTGTTAAGAATTGCTTTCACTATTATATACAGAAATGTTTAATTGTTTCTGACTTACAGTTTCAGCGGTTTAGTCCAATCATTTTATGGGAATGCATGGGAAGCATGACATACATTTTCCAGGCATATTTAGTAAAGGAAAAGGATTTGACTCTTGATCTTTAAATCTTGATCTGAAGTCAAGGGAAAGGCTGTCTTCCACAGAAACCCAGGAGGAGACTTTCTTCTACACTGAGTAGAGCTTGAACATAGGAGTCCACATACCCAACCTACATGTTTACACTCTTCCTCCAACAATGCTACACCTCCTTCAAAAAGGCCACTTCTCCTAAAAAGTGATACATTCTATGGACCAACATTCAAACATATAAATCTGTGGGGTCAAACTTATTCCAGTCACCACATCATGATTACATTTTATTTGATGAAATGGTAAAATTTTTGCAAGGGCTGATATATTAGATGGAGCTTATTGATGTTAAAAATTATAACTAAACTATAAATAAAAATAATTGAAAAGATAGATTTTCCTACAAAAATATTTACACAATGATATTACAGGAAATGAAAAACGACACCAATAAGAACTAAAAGCAAGTGATTTGTCAACAATCCAAGATACCACCTAAAACCTACCTTCCCTCTGAGAGATTAATCTTCACTCTAATAGTAGTCTATAGTTGTCTATACTTCTGTGTCTAGGTGTGTGATACTGTGAAAATTTCCTGTTCTTTGTTAAAATACTTTTGATATTGTTATTCTTCAAGTATTATAATCAACTTATAGGAAAAATGGTTTCACACTAGTTTTCCTTATGTTCTGACTCTGAAATTCTTCCTGGCCTGTCTTTGAAGATGTTCCCTAATTCAAACATGTAGGAACTGTCCTGTATATGTGTATAGAGGGGCTGGGTACCTCATAACATTGGCGTTGGTACATCAAAGTGTTCAAATGTAATTTTCTGTAATGATTCTATTTGCTCTAATGAAAAGCTTCTCTGATGATGGGAGATAGTGAAACTTGTCTATGAATGTGAAGATAAAATTTAGAATGTGGTTAGTTGTGTCTGTCTGACTACTAACCTGCTGGTCTACAAAAACGGTGGAAGTAAATTTTATTTTAAGACACATTAACTTGTTATTGTGGGGAAGTTATCCAGGTTTCCAAAAATGAGAGATGACCTTCTTTCTGTGGAGTGGGACTTAAATTCAACTAGTTAGCTGCTTATTACCATCAAATAAGCCTTGTTTATTAAACCTTTACAGATATCTTTCAATGTCAGTCTTTGATGTAGTTCATAGATGACAATGGTGGGCGACCCAAGTAATTACATCCCTCTTTTGGGAGCACACATAGTATTTTTTAGTACTATAGAAACCACACTATAGGAAGCAAAGTTTTAACTTGGAAGTGTGTCTTTAGAAATGGGTCCTTAAACTTCTGAGAATTGACAGAAGTTAAGAGAAATAACATACATCGTTTAAGGAGGTCACATTGACTGTATCAGTTAACCACATGAAAGGATATTACTAGTATGTTTCTGGGAATTTCATTAGTATTTGATTCTTGTTGGGAAATTGTCAGCATGAATAGAATAATTTGGAAATTTTGGATATATATGTATATATTATATTATATATAGTATTTTGATTCCTTGAAGCCTGAAGTTTTTCAAGCAGCCCTTGGTATTATTTGTTTCTGCATTTACTCTTTTCTTCATCTACCCATTTTTGCTCTTACCACAAGAGATTTGGAAGAAATGATGGTGATGATGATGATGACATTGTGTGTGTGTGTGTGTGTGTGTGTGTGTGTATGTGTGTGTGTGTTTGTGTAGAGGGAGAGAGAGAGAGAAATTTTAGTCATATTTGAAGGTGACTTTTAACTGGGAGACAAAGTGACTAATTGAGAAAGATTTTGCAGAATGAGTCAAAGACACTATTCCCCCATTTATGTATGGTTTGTATGTATGTTGAGCTCATAGAGTTCTGCCTTCTTCTCTTTCTAAGTACTGGGATATTCTTCATTCAGTAACACTACAATATATCCCCAAGGTTTGTTTGGGCTTAGTCAATACTTGATCAAATTTGATCTTACACCCCCAAAAATGTGATCAATGTAGTTTGTATTAGAGGCTAATTTAATGGAATTTGAGTAAATTAAGTTGATCCCAAAATTTGAATATCTGTAGCAAGAGTCAATATGTACAGGCACCCCAGTAGTATGAATGTGGTAAACATAAGATCTGAGTCCACTGATATATTCCTATATTATAAAAGTAACATTTATTCACTTGATCTAATTGTCATCTCTGAGGCATACACCTGAATAAGCACACCATTTCTAGTTCTTTATGAACATAAGCTGACTGGTTCAATTCATTTGTTCTAGCTCAAACTCTTCTCTGAGTGACTGCTTCAAACTTTATTCTGTCAGATTCCAACTGAGTTTTTCTGCTTGGACTCAAGTTGACTATGGCAATCTGTTCTAATCTGGCTCCTTTTCATTTCCATGGCTCCTTCTGTCTTACTCTGCAACCTGTCTTTATAAAACTGTACAGGTAAAACTCCCCCTCCACCCCATTCTGCAGTGCCCTCTCAGGACCTCGCCCTTTCTGTGCCCTTCATTTGTGAGAGTTGGGATTATCCCATCTACTAAAACGATGCCTATTTGCGGTTTATTTTCATTTTAAAGTAAAATTAGATATAGTTATATGCACAATAATCTGTAGAAAGCTAATTTCCCAGAAGTCTACCATATTGGATTTATCTGTCTCTAACAATAATTGTAACATGTAATACTTGTAGGGTGTATAATAGCACATTAAAGATTGATGGTTCATATAATTAGAATAAACCTCTCTATATAAGATTATGATGAGTTCAGAGGGAAGGACCGGTGCGAGTCAGGCAGCCCTTGAGGCTCTGCTCGCCCACCTTCCACTCTTCTCTCCCTCTCTCCCTCTCTCTTTGCCATTTCTTTCCTCTCCCAAATCTCGCATTCAGCCAAAGGAAGGAGGTAAGGGAAGCACCTCCCACCTCCAAAAAAAAATAATAATAAAATTTTACAGTCGGGACCGAGTGGTGACCGGCTAGCTATGGAGCTGCTGTGCTGTGAGGTGGACCCGGTCCGCAGGGCCGTGCCGGACCGCAACCTGCTGGAAGACCGCGTCCTGCAGAACCTGTTGACTATCGAGGAGCGCTACCTCCCGCAGTGTTCCTATTTCAAGTGCGTGCAGAAGGACATCCAGCCGTACATGCGCAGGATGGTGGCTACCTGGATGCTAGAGGTCTGTGAGGAACAGAAGTGTGAAGAAGAGGTCGTTCCTCTGGCCATGAATTACCTGGACCGTTTCTTGGCTGGAGTCCCGACTCCTAAGACCCATCTCCAGCTCCTGGGCGCTGTGTGCATGTTCCTAGCTTCCAAGCTGAAAGAGACCATCCCGCTGACTGCCGAAAAGCTGTGTATTTACACCGACAATTCTGTGAAACCCCAGGAGCTGCTGGAGTGGGAACTGGTGGTGCTGGGTAAGCTGAAGTGGAACCTGGCTGCAGTCACCCCTCACGACTTCATTGAGCACATCCTCCGCAAGCTGCCGCAGCAGAAGGAGAAGCTGTCCCTGATCCGCAAGCATGCGCAGACCTTCATCGCTCTGTGTGCTACCGACTTCAAGTTTGCCATGTACCCGCCGTCGATGATCGCAACTGGAAGCGTGGGAGCGGCCATCTGCGGGCTTCAGCAGGACGAGGAAGTGAATGCACTCACGTGCGATGCCCTGACGGAGCTGCTGGCCAAGATCACCCACACCGATGTGGATTGCCTCAAAGCCTGCCAGGAGCAAATCGAGGCCGTGCTGCTTAACAGCCTTCAGCAGTTCCGTCAAGAGCAGCACAACGGCTCCAAGTCTGTGGAAGATCCGGACCAAGCCACCACCCCTACAGACGTGCGGGATGTTGACCTGTGAGGAAGCCATTCGGGCGGCAAGAGAGAGGCGTGTTCGTCATCTGCTAGCCCCTTCTCTCTCTCTCTCTAGTTATGTCTTGTTCTTTTGTGTTTTAGGATGAAAGTTCAAAAACAAAAAAAAAAACAAAAAAAACAAAAACAAAAACAAAATCTACCCCCACCTAGATCGTATTTAAAGGTCTTTTAGAAGTGAGAGGGAAAGGCCATATAGTTGAGGCGCATGTGGTACCTGTTCAAAGTCCAGCAGAAGGGGATCCCTTGTATATGCGAACCGTTATCATGTGATGATGTAAGAGTTCTAGTGAGATGCTTACAGGAGAGCCCTCAGACTAGCTAGAGAACGTGTATACCTGCAGTATGGCAACGAATTAGAGGAGACTGTCTCTTGTGCTTGGGAACTAGTGCATATGCCCCCTTTAGTAGAATTGCAAGAAACCATGGATGCCAAAAGGCATGAGTAGTTTGCAAAGCAGTGAACCCAAGAAGGAATCAGAAATGAGAAGGGACATGCTGGGGAGGTTACGAGAACCACCCAACCACACGACTGAACCATTTTGGATGTAAGAAGCGCCCTGATGCCTCACCACGTGTTCCCAAGACTGAGCGTGGTGGGTCTCACGCGTTGCCTACTCCTGCTGACTACAGTAGCTGCTACCTAAGGGATATGTCTTTGCCAATTGGACGAGGTGATTGGCTCCTAAGTCTCATGTTTGGTGAATTTGGGCGTCTTCTTCCAAACATGGTTCATTGTAGACGATCCCACTGTTATCTGATGGAGGAATTAGCTATGGGCGTGACAAAAAACTCATCTAATGGGGGCAGATGGAGACCACAGATGGAATATTGAAAACAAAGCTTCTATGTAACCGGAAGAGGGTGAGGTGATCTTTTATCCCTTATTAAGAAGAAGAAGAAGAAGAAAAAAAACTCTTAATTTTTGGTGCTGATTGGTGAGTCTGGTCCACAGTTTAATGTTGTTATAAACCATTCCACTAGAAAAGCACTTTGAAAATTTTGGGGGAGGGTGGGGTGGGATATGGGATGGTTTATGCAAATCATGTTGAATATGCCTTCCTTCTTTGCCCCTCCCCTTCCTGACCTCTTCCGGTTACTATTCATTTCTGGAGTCTGATTTTCTGGTACCCAGCTCTGGTGTTCCTGCCAGGACTGAGAGAGCCCTCTGCTGATATTCTTATCCCAGCATTCCTCGGAAAAGCCTGTAAACAAAGGTCTAAACCATTCTGATGGCTTAGAAGGATTGAATCCCCGTCTATGTTTGTCTCCTTTGGACATAGAAAGAAAAGTTACTTCTGGTGCAAAGGCTAAACATCAGGGTGTGGCATTTTGGTCCCTTTTCCGTTTCGTTTGTTTGTTTGTTCGTTAATTTTAGTGCAAAGTTGTATTCATTGTACTTGAAGACCTCCTCTCCCACTTCTTTGAGACAGTCAGTAAATAGAAGTTGGAGCCGCAGTTGGGTTTTTCTGTTTTTTGTTTTTGTTTTTGTTTGTTGGTTTTTTTTTTTTTTTGCACAATTATAATTGACAGGTAATGAAGCTACTTGTTAAAATATCTGCCTTTTTTTTTTTTTTTTAAGAGAAAAGATCAGAACAGGGCTGCTTTGAAGAACTGTTGTACACAGGTTCTGCCTTGTTTCACAGTATGAGGGTTAAAGATGGAGAACTATCTAAGGGTCTCTTACCTTTCGTTTTCTTTTTGTTCTGTTTATTATTATTTTTCGCTGCTAAGAAGCTAAGATCGTTCATCCCCATTCACATTAACAGTGCCTAGCTGTAATGTTTCACGGTGTGCTGCTATCTTAGAAACACTGTTATAATATATTATTTTACTGCTTAAATTTCAAGTCCCGAAGTAGATGGTTGAGAAATGAGTTCTTTGTACTGGAAAACGCTTTTCCTCTCCTGGTCTTCTGGGTCGCGTCTTGTTTGGTTTCGTTTTATTCCTTTTCTTTCGTGCTTCTTCATTTCCAGGTTTTCTTTCCTCCTCTGATCACATTCTTCAAAGAGAGTTTCTTTACCTCAGGTTTACTGGACAGAGAAGAAAAAAAAAAACAATAATGATAACCATGTACTTTTTTTTCCATAATACCTCACAGCTATACAGTTTCTGTTTGGAAGGCCGCTGGCATGAGGCACAGGACAGGCAGAAGGTGGGAGCTCGGCGTCCCTCTAGGTAGAAGGCAGGAGAGATTTGACCCAAGGGTCTCAGGCCAGGAGTCTTTTCTTTCTGTCTCAAAGGTCACCAGGCTCCCCTTTGACTCAGGCTCCCTCCTTGTGATAAAAGACAATGCTGAAGGGCTCCCCTACCCAATGCCGGATACTCAGCAAGCACAGACAGTGGGCTAGGTCAGCTTGATTTGCATGCGTGCACCAGGGTCAGCAATGAAGAATTCTGGCAAACAGCTGGGAGACCCTCCCCTATCTCATAGCACATTCAGAAACAGGACTTTCCTCTTGGTGGGGTCCCTTCACCATGAACATTGGCCAGTTTCCCTCTCCTTGGCATTGACACCCCAACTTCGGATGGTCTCCGAAGTCTTCCTAGGACTGAGTCTGTGGTGCTGAGTCTGCATCCCACATGGATGGTATTCGTTTCTCCTTCTCTTGTCCTCTACAGTCTACGGTGGCCAGCAAGTGCTGTGCTTGGCCGGGGTGTCTGCGTGTGGCGTTGATTGGCTTCAGGTTTTGGATCCCATTGAGTGGGCAAGGTAGGAGGCATGGGTTGAATGAGTTTGGAATGCAAGTTGAAAGAAGGGAGAGGCTGTTTCTGTGGTCTCACGTGGATTTAGGGAGGATCAGGACTTGGTGAGTTAGCATGACCCTAAAATTCTAGGGGCTTTGTGTTGGGACAGTGGGTGATAGTTTGGGAAGTTTGAGAGCGGAAAAGGGAGCAGCCTGCGGCTAGCCAGTGCTTAGCCAGAGCTCGCATTGCACAGCACACGTCTGGTCCTTAAGGAACCCCACGGAACTTGACAGGCACCCTCCCTTGAGTGCCTGATGAGTGAGTTTGGAGTTCAACAGGAACATTGAATGGAGGAAGCGGACCCACAAGGGGAGAAGCAGGTTTCTATCTGCCCCTCCACCCCTCTTACCTAGAACCTGAGACACTTCCTGTTCGCCATCCTCAGAGCCTAATGAGACTAGTCCTATAGAGTGGTCATTCTGCCTGCTCCTCACTTACACAGAGGAAGGGATCCCCCGGTGACCGATACCTTCTGCTTAGATCTGGGTCTCCTTGGTAGTATTTCTGTTCCAGAGGGGTATAAATGGCCCCGTGGATTTCAGTTTGCTCTCCCCAACCTCCACATCCTACAGAAGGGGTTGCAGATTCTGGTCTTTTTCTGCCTTGTTAATGATCTCTTGTTTTTAATTTGTCATTGTTGTTTGTTGTTTTGGTTTTTTTTTTTTCCCCTCCATCAGTGGGGGGCTAAGTTGTTCCCCCAGCCTGCCAAATTTTGATCCTCCCCTGTTTTGACCAAATCCTAGGGGAAAGAAACCCTAGCATGCCAAAAATAATGTGCTAAACATAAGGAGATTCGTGATGGTTCCTAAGAGCCAGGCAACCTGCGAGTGGTGAGCTGGGACAGCTTGTAGGGGCTGCTTTCGTTGGAACTGTCTCCAGGACACCGTGGGAAAGCAGGGCATGTCTTGCAGGCAGCTAGCTTTAAGGTGCATGCCTACCAAGACAGTCTCCTCTCTAGCAGCCAGGCTGGAGGGGTACATGTAGCACCCCGATCCCAGGGTAAGTGACCCCTTCGGAGGAAACTTAATAGCTTTCCTATAGTCTAGCTTTTTGGACACCTACCAGACTGTGCCTTGAGAGTTGTAGGACCAACAGGCTAAGATGGGGTGGTTTACACATAGAGGGCAGGGGGAGCTTTGTCTCCGTGAGGGGTATGGGGACAAGGCAGGAGGACCACACTTGTACCTTATGTCCTGGACAGTAAACTGATGGTGTTGGTAGCAATCAGAAGTCTAAGTAAGCCAGCTGACTTCTAAGCCCAAAGGATACCCCCTTGCTTACCTTAGACAGCCCAACTTTGGGAATAGCTTTAAAAGGGAAATTAATACTGAGACAGTGAAGTCCCCTTAAGCCGACAAGCCCTCCATAGGTACACACTGCACACAGGCTTTCTCAGTGCAGACTCCAAGTGGTTGTGAACAGCTGCAGCGTGCTTATCTGTCTGTACGGAATAGGGTAGGAAGCCCCAGGAGGCGCTAAACTTCCTTATACCGCGTGGCTTTCGATGATTCTGGATTCCTGACGGCACAAAGGAGTCCTTGAGGCAGAACGAAAGTGCTACTCTGCTTTTAACCGTGTCAGGGCTATGAGACCGTTCTTGGCTCTGGTTTTAAGAAGCCATCAACACACACACACACACACACACACACACACACACACACACACACACACACACACACACACACACACACTTGATGGAGCTGCAGTAACGTTCCTTTGCCTGCAGCCCTTGGGGGGAAAAGTGCTCACTGACTTACAGTAGCCACTCAATTTCAACAGGTGCCTATCTTTGACAAAAAAAAAAAAAAAAAAAAAAAAAAAAACATTAAAATGTCTCTTAATTTTTCATTGGCTGTCATTCTTTTGCTGATCATCTTGTATGTCCCCAGCAAGTCACCAGGCCATCGAATTATCTCCATGTCGTTGTTCATTATCCTTCTGCCGTGTACCTCAGATCTATCAGTTATGATCTCTTGTCTTGGATTTTTTTTTTCTTTCTTTCTTTTGTTAAATTTGCTTTAAGAGGCGATGCCATATCAAGTCAACATTGTTCTCTCGGGTGTACTCTATAACAGGTGTGGGTGGGGTTTATCGTTTGGGATACTAGGAAAGGCTAAAGTAGCAGGATCGGTGTGAATAAGAAAGAAAAGGTCTTTAGGAAACTGGGGAAGCACATTGTATTGACCATACAATGCTGATGACGACGTAACAAGTTAAGTGTCAAGTGATCTTTAAAAAAAAAAAAACAGCAACAACCATAACTTGTTCTGACTAGTTTGGAGTCGATTTGAAGATGGATTGGAAGAGGTTTTGAATGCAATTAGGTAATGCTATTTGGACAATAAACTCACCTTGACCTACAAAAAAAAAAAAAAAAAAAAAAAAAAAAAAAAAAAAAAAAGATTATGATGATAAAATCAACTTGACCATATAGAGAAACAAGCAAATAGACCTAATCCTTTTTCAAATATAATAATTTATTTCAAATGTTTTAAACATATATCAAAATATTTAAAAGAATATTAATTATTACATATATATGTAAAATGTGTGCTCTTATTAGCGTGTAGGAGGATATAAACTAAGGATTTTCTGTCCAATTGAATTTTCAGTTTCATTTATGTGCCACTTTTGCTCCATTAGCTGATCCTGTACACTTGGTGATTTTAAATTTAGCTACAAAGTCCTATTACCTATCTCTGAAACCATTATGACAGATGGAGAGCCAGAGAAAAAAAGCACCAGACCAAATTCATGACCTATGAAGTTGTCAAAAAAGAATCATACCTCTACTGCAGGCTTTTCTTACTCTGGATTGATTAGAACTGCTGGGTTCTCCACACACCTATGCTCACTTGATTTTTTGACAAAGGAGCCAAAACCATCCAATGGAAAAAAGATAGCATTTTCAGCAAATGGTGCTGGTTCCAACTGAGGTCAACATGTAGAAGAATGCAGATCGATCCATGCTTATCACCCTGTACAAAGCTTAAGTCCAAGTGGATCAAGGACTCCACATCAAACCAGACACACCAAACTAATAGAAGAAAACTAGGAAGCATCTGAACACATGGGCACTGGAAAAATTTCCTGAACAAAACACCAATGGCTTATGCTCTAAGATCAAGAATCATAAATGGGATCTCATAAAACTGCAAAGCTTCTGTAAGGGCAAAGGACACTGTGGTTAGGGACAAACGGCAAACCAACAGATTGGGAAAGATCTTTACCAATCCTACAACAGATAGAGGCCTTATATCCAAAATATACAAAGAACTCAAAAGTTAGACAAGAGGGAGACAAATAACCCTATTAAAAAAATGGGGTTCAGAGCTAAACAAAGAATTCACAGCTGAGGAATGCCGAATGGCTGAGAAACACCTAAAGAAATGTTCAACATCTTTAGTCATCAGGGAAATGCAAATCAAAACAACCCTGAGATTTCACCTCACACCAGTGAGAATGGCTAAGATCAAAAACTCAGGTGACAGCAAATGCTGGCAAGGATTCGGAGAAAGAGGAACACTCCTCCATTGTTGGTGGGGTTGCAGACTGGTACAACCATTCTGGAAATCAGTCTGGAGGTTCCTCAGAAAATTGGACATTGAACTGCCTGAGGATCCAGCTATACCTCTCTTGGGCATATACCCAAAAGATGCCCCAACATATAAAAAAGACACGTGCTCCACTATGTTCATCACAGCCTTATTTATAATAGCCAGAAGTTGGAAAGAACCCAGATGCCCTTCAACAGAGGAATGGATACAGAAAATGTGGTACATCTACACAATGGAATATTACTCAGCTATCAAAAAACAACGATTTTATGAAATTGAGGCAAATGGTTGAACTGGAAAATATCATCCTGAGTGAGCTAACCCAATCACAGAAAGACATACATGGTATGCACTCACTGATAAGTGGCTATTAGCCCAAATGCTTGAATTACCCTAGATGCCTAGAACAAATGAAACTCAAGAGGGATGATCAAAATGTGAATGCTTCACTCCTTCTTTAAAAGGGGAACATGAATACCCTTGGCAGGGAAGAGAGAGGCAAAGATTAAAACAGAGACTGAAGGAACACCCATTCAGAGCCTGCCCCACATGTGGCCCATACATATACAGCCACCCAATTAGACAAGATGGATGAAGCAAAGAAGTGCAGACCGACAGGAGCCGGATGTAGATCGATCCTGAGAGACACAGCCAGAATACAGCAAATACAGAGGCGAATGCCAGCAGCAAACCACTGAACTGAGAACGGGACCCCGCTGAAGGAATCAGAGAAAGAACTGAAGAGCTTGAAGGGGCTTGAGACCCATATGTACAACAATGCCAAGCAACCAGAGCTTCCAGGACTAAGCCACTCACCTAAAGACTATACATGGACTGACCCTGGACTCTGACTTCATAGGTAGCAATGAATATCCTAGTAAGAGCACCAGCGGAAGGGAAGCCCTGGGTCCCTGCTAAGACTGAACCCCCAGTGAACTAGACTGTTGGGGGAGGGCGGCAATGGGGAGGGTGGGGGAGGAACACCCACAAGGAAGGGGGGGAGGAAGGATGTTTGCCCGAAACCGAAAGGGAATAACACTAAAATGTATATAAGAAATACTCAAGTTAATAAAAAAAAAAAAAAGAACCTGGGTTCTAACTTGAGAATATCTATATTACTGATGACACCCTGAACTATCTCTAGTTTTCTTAATATCCTTTTGTTACCTCTTGTATCTAACCTAAAATTTGACTGTTATGCAAAACATTTGAATGGACATTAAGCAGATTATGGCTTCCATCATTCCAGAAAAAAAAAAAAAAATGCCATCAGATAAACATGAAAAAAATTGTTAACAGACTGCAGTCTATATAAAATGTGACTAGTTACTTTTAATTATCACATCAATGTGTAAATGTGTTGATTTATTACAATCTTTTGGTACTGACAACAAAAATTTCTGTAACCACTTCTAGGACCAACATGTCAATTGATACAACCTGAATCCATAGGCATTGGTCATGTTCATTCTTATAAGAATAAGAATAAACAGTCTCTCTGTACCTGGGAGTAAGAGCTATCACTTACCTTCATGAAATTGTTGGTGGAAGTAAGGCTTCTGATGCCCAAACCAAAATACAACTTAGCTGCCGAGCATCTAGTGTGGGCTCTAAGAATCTCCAAATCATTTGCAAGTGATTCAGACAAGCAGAAACCTGATTGCCTTAATTGTGTTATTTAAAAATAATTTCAGTGTTACTTTTGCAACCATAAGACATGGTACTTTCATGAAATATTTTTCATTTATTTTCTTGGCATTAATTTTCCTTAAAACTTAAGTAAAACTAGTAATAATTATACAAAAAAAATCATAAATGGTCTTTTCCTTTCCTTATGCTGAGTGTTTTAAATATGCCAATTTTGTGTAAGAACTCTCAACAGAAAGCTCCATTTTTTAATCTCACATCTCACAAACAGACTAGAAAAATGATAAAATGACACCTTTTAGTTTCTCTGCCAATATATATTTGGTAATCTGTTATATTTTGTAGATCTCAAAAAAAAAAAAAAAAAAAGGAACACTGTACACAGTACAAAGCTAATGTCCCAAGTAGCCAGTGGGGGAAAAAAAATCCACATTATCAGAATTCCTATTAGCAGACACCCTGTAGCTTCCCATTAGGACAATACTGCAATTCAACTCAATTCATTTTAAAAACAATTGGATTTTAATAGAGCCTCTAATGGCAAAGCGTCAAGGAGGGTGATTATAGGACTTGGTATCGTAGTATGCCTTCAGTCAAAATTTGAAAGAAAACTGTTATGATAAATACAATTACAGTCAATTCAAAAACCCAAATATTATGATTTATTTTTATATTTAAAAACTATGTATTTTTTACATTACTTAGAAGTAATAATAAAATTAAGATGTTTAACTCCTCCAGAATCATAATATATTAATTATACCATAAAGATTCATAATGTTTTTGTAATGGAATCAACTACATTTTATTATTTTTCTTTCTTTATGATATAAATTTTGAAAAACCATGATCAATACCTGTAGAATGCATGTTGAGGACCAGCTGGGTTTCTGCATCTTTTGATTCCTCCGTCATGGTTGCTGGAATGATGAAGTCAAGTCTGGAACAGATGGGTCTGGAGGGGCCGGATCTGCCTGGGAGTGAGTTTTAGGGGGCAGGGGGAAAGCCTTCTCCAAGGAAGCCTTTCTTCTAGGGTTTTAATATTACATATTTTTTACACTATACTCAATGTTACATCTCTCCTAGACAATCTTCAGTGAAACCTCTGGTGCACTAAGTTTATTCAGTGTAGCATTTTTGTGCACTCAGGGTACTCAAGGGCTATATATGAACCTTAGAGAGTAGGAAGGAGTTTTCTGGGTAAATGTAAAATTGAGTGGAGTTTAAAGTACTACGAATGTCTCATTTGTATGAAGGGGCATTTATTCCAGGAATCTCATGTCCTTGCTGGAGGCAGAGATCTTATCAGAAAAGAGGAAGTTGAGTTTCTATTGTAGTTTGGTCACTCCTCAGTTGGAAGACTTGAGGGCAGGCTTCCAGAGCAGAGAAGAAGCCCTGCTAAGAAGAGGGAGTCCTTCATTTTGCATTGAGCTCAGAGGTGCTATCCAGACATAGTAGACTACAACTTTATTAGTGATGTGCCACAAAACAATTCATCATGACTTTACTGAGAATTGGACCATTAATGACATGATATTCAGGAGAAGCAAATTACACACATTATACATGCTGCTGCATAAGACAACAAATACTTAATACAGAGCAAATTAAAAAAAAAAAAAAACTTCTTTAATTGACTCTGGAGAAAGAGACCATTTAGATCGTAAAGCACAAAAAGAAAAAAAAAATCCACAGATTTAAAGGATTCATAAAGCAGAGAATGTTGTAAATAAAATTGTTAAAAAAAATATGGTTGGCATATGAAAATTGGAATAGCAGTTAATATCCTAATCATATAAAGTCTTCTGTGCATAAAAAATGAATCTCATTATTATTAAATTCATGTTTAATTAAACAAAGCAGTATAGCTCTTTCTCTCTCTCTCTGTTTCTCTCTCTCTCTCTCTCTCACACACACACACACAAACACACACACACACACACACACGTGCACTCATGCACACACTCATGCATGCACACATACACAGGCACACTATATACATGCAAATGAAAGCATTTAGTCTTCTTTAGAGAATATCAGCTAAGACAAGATTGCGATGTAGAAACTGTCCTAGGATGATGCAAATAGCAACATAGATGGATATTCTATGTTTGAATAATAGTGTTTTGCTGTTTTTCTGTAACTACCACAGTTTAGTACATACTTTTGCACAGATTTGAATATACTTTCTTGGTTATTACATTTTTTTGAGTGAATATATTTTTATTCTTTGATTACTTCATATGTGTAAAGACATACACACATACACACAAAATATATATCCTAACAAAAGATAATGAGGGCATGATTTACAATCACCAAAACATAAAAAATATCAGCCAAGATACTTGTCCTGAAGACAGTAAATATGGATCATAATTCCTCTGGGTTCTCCCGATCTGCTGTTGCACTTCAGTGGCATTTCTTCATATACAGAGGACATACTGTGATGTCTCCAGTCATTGCATGACAACATATGCATATGTATGCATGTGTGAATATGTGTGTTTGTGTTTGTATGCACATGGGTATATCTAAATGTTCTTGTTTTATAAAGATACTGAACATGTTGCATTGTTGCACATACATCTTCAGTAAAGTGTCATCTGAAGTAAATTCATCTACAAGTGTCTCCCATGTAATATCAATTTCATGCTTCTAGGAAGTAGGACATCAGAATGTAGGTTCGGATGGAAGTATCAACTTACCACTAAGAGATATTCATATTTGCAATAAACAGAGAGAAACACATATTTATACATGTGCACACATGCACTCTACAATTTTCATATTTTAAGTATTTTCCCATAAAACCCCATTGATCCACTTTTCACTCCATTGTGGTCAGAACTGTTTTTCATTCTTTCAACAGAAAACTAGGAAGTTGAAGGGTATGAGGAAGTAACTTTGTCATTCTTACAATCTAGTGAGTGGCAGAAATCTTATTTCACACTTAAACTCTACGTGTTAAAATTCCATTTGTATCTGTAAATAAAGGTTTTGTAGAGAGAAGGTAATCCAGTGAAAAGGAAAGAATGGGGTGAATTTCATTTCAAGGCTATAGAAAATACAAGATTGTCACATCATAAGAATATTTGTAAAACTATGTTTTTAAACTAATTTTCCATTTGCATTACTGCTTTTAGTTAAAGATTTATATTTCAGTCATCTGGAATAGCATGTCTATCAAACTTTTTCCTGGTATTGAAATGTATTTTTATTTCATTTTTCTCTTGTAACACGTAATGCTTATCAGTGAACTCATCTGCACTTTTCCTATTTTCAAGGCCAATCACGAGTTTCTTTCATTGTTATTCAGACTCACTTCCATTTAGATTCTATTCTCGCAGTTGTAGACTGACCATACTAAACAAATGTCACACATTCTCATATGGTGACACGTGAAGAACTAGTTATCACCAAATCTTTCTGCTTTGGAGAAGATATAAAAAGGGGAGGAAAGGATTTAGTTTTCTTTTCAATAATTCTTTTCTTGTGAAACTGAATCTTTGTGAGCTGATTCTACACTGGAATTTAAGCATCACTAAAAATATTATTAGGGAAATTGAATGAATATCATTCCTATGGATCTGGAAAGAAATTGGTAAGCTGATGTGACAGCTAGGCAGACCTCTCTTTGCATATCTAATATCCATGAAGTAAGTTATCCTAACTTGTTTGTTTCTTTTCATGTCTGCTGTTTGAACACAAATTAGAAAAACAAACAAAAAAATTCCCCATGTATTTGGCAGAAGTGTTCCTGCTTATAGTGGATTGAATAGAACTGATCTTCTTATGGTCAAATATTTCACTGTTTAGTCATTAGCGAGTGGCAGTCCTTGAGACACCTTAGAGGTAAGAACTTGTTGACTAGGTGTGGCCTATTAGGAAGTGTGTCATCAAGTGGATTGGCTTTGAGGCTCTAGGGCCCAGTCTCCCTATCCCCTCCCCTTCCTCCCTTCATGCATCCCCTCCTTCCCCTTTCTTCTCCCTCTCCTCTCCCTCCCTCCCTCCCTCTCCTCTCCCTGTCCCCTCCCTCCTCCCCCTCCTCCCTCCCCCCCTGTCCCTCTCCCTCTCCCTCTCCCTCCCTCCCTGTCCCTCTCCCCCCCTCCCTCCTCCTCCCTCTCCCTCCCTTTGCAGTCTGCTGATCCAAATGTAGAACTTTCAGTTATCACTCCAACACCGTATCTACCTGTCTGATGTCATGCTTCAGTGTAAATTCCACACAAAAAATTTAAGAAATATGGCTGCCAATCAAAACTATTTATGCTAATTTAATTTACTTTCCTAGCTTATTAATTTTTAGTTTTTTAATCTGTGTTGAAGATTTTAAGTCGTTATTTCAGCTTGTCTGTTTTATTGAATTCTATTGACTCTCCCTGGCAACCATATAATAGTTCTAAACCTGAGTGGAATGCTTTAATATGGTATGGTGATCACAAAGATTCAATTGACTCATATAGATACAGTACAAGTAGAGGTACAGAGTTTGAGCATTTCAGACAATGAACTTTGATGACATTCAAATCCCCCGTCCCAAATACTTCTCATAACACCCTCAATGCTCTACTCTCCCAACTTGGTATTCTCTCTTTCTTCTCTTGCCCCCTCTCTCTCTCTACTTCTTCTTCTCTTTATCTCATCATGCCCAGCTGGTGTTGGCCAGCTACTTTTAAAGTGCTTACCATTATAGGGGCTATCACTATAATATTACTCTGGAAATACAGAGTTAACATTCATCTGTTTTCTATGGACAAGGAATAATTTTAAAAACAAAATTAAATATATTAATTATATATAATTATAGTTTTCAGTGTGACATGTTCATGCGTGAATTTAATATATTTTGTCCTATCTGACCTCCCTCTTGGCCTTTTTGTGCTCCCCATACAGCCTTGCTAATCCCCTAGCTTTATCTATCCCCTACTCTACCTAACTAGACTCGATTTTGCATCATGTTTTATTTGTTCATTTGACTTTGTTGACTTTACAAAAATGGTGATTTCCAGACATTTTTTGAACCCGCAGCTGTTGTGACAGTATGCACAAGACCAGGAAATCCATATAAATCCCAGCATGAGCAGGATCTGAGGCAGATTGCATCACCCTTAATTGAAGAGCTTTTGGCATTTGATAGTTGCTGAAAAAGGCAGACTCAGATTTTATTATTATTATTGTTGTTCGGTTGTTAATGGTTTGACCATATTCCAGAGTAGGCACATTATACTAGAGTAGCTGGCCAACACTAACTGGGCATGATGGGAAAATAAGGTGGATAGGAATGGAGGAACAGAGTGAGGGAGAGAGGGAGGGAAATATGGAGGGAGAGAGGGAAGGAGAGAATATCAATTTAGGATGTTAGAAAGTTAAGGGTGTTATGAGAGGAGATGGAGAAGAGGCTTTGAATGTTATCAAAGTTCATTGTCTGAAATTCTCATGAACTATTATTTGGAAATCACAAAATGTTATTTAGAAATTTAGAATATTATAAAGCAGTGGATATTCTGGATATCATTTGGTAACACTAACATCTGAAATTTTGTAATTGTTCTTAGTTGCACACATGAGCTGCCTTTCTTGAAGTTCATCTGACTTACTGTCATATTTCTTACAGTTTTACAAGAGGCTACTATGTACATAACTTAAAGTTGTTATGTACTTCCTTAAAGTCATAACTAAGACTTATTGTTTTTAATGGCTTTATAGAAAGGGTGCATAATATTTTTTCATTAGCTTTTTTTCAATAAAGTGAACTTTTAACAACATAAAAGATTTTTTGTCTATTCAGTTTTACCACTACCAAGAACTCAGTGCATTAATTATAAACATTCCTGTTCAAAATGTGCACTGGTATAAAACTTCAAACAGTGTTGATACATATAAAAATTAGGTGCATTTTTAAAGAAATGCATAAGGGGGCTGGAGAGCTGATGCAGTAGTTCAGAGTGCTTAATGATCTTGCAGACACTGGTTTGGGATAACAATATCCACACTGGGCAGCTCACAAATTCCTGTAATTTTAGCTCCTAGAGATCTGGTGCACATACTTCAACATAATACAGATAAAAGAAAGAATAAGATCTGTTAAATTAAAAAAATGAAAGAAATACATGAATAGTGTGAGTAGTCATTTAATACTAAGTATTATGTCTATAATAGGCAATTCAAAAACTAAAAACAGTCATACGTTATGAGAATTTATTTTTTGAGGAAAAATATTTTGGTATGTAGTTTCATAATAAATGCATTAAATTATAATTAAAGTAAACACTGAACAGCAGATATAAAATTTCCAAAAGAGTATAGGAGAGATGTGCAGCAACTTCAGAAAACACGGAAGTTTTCTCTAATTAATTTGAGTGGAAAGTGACTATTTCAAATTAACAAATAGCTAACTGTGGCTCAAGATGTGGGACAATCATATAGAATCTTCCACACCAGAAGACTAAACAAGTTGTATATGATTAGAAGACAAAGATTAAATTTATGTTCCAACAAGAGGCCACTATTTAGACAGGGAATTTGCAAAAGAAATTACGGAGATACGCATTTGCTTTCAGAAAGAGATTAAAACCCTTTAAAATCCTTTACCTTGGAATATTTGCAATGATTATATATATATATATATATATGTATATATATATATGTATATATATATACATATATGCGTGTGTGTGTGTATGTGTGTGTGTGTGTGTGTGTGTGTGTGTGTGTGCGTGTATGTGTAGAAAAAGAGAGTGTCAGTTGCTCAGTCTGGCAAGCAGATGGCAGGTTGAATGCAGCAGAGAAGCGTTTGAAATGAAATTGCACTCACCTCTGTGGGGTTCTGGTTTAAACTACATGACAGAGAGAAATGAAAAATGTGGGAAGAAAATTGGAGATATTTCATGGCATATCAGCAACTATGAATGATGGAGATGTCATACATTTTGTACTGCTTTCCCAGCTTGAAAAACTATAATGAATCAGGTCACTTTATGAAAAAAATAAAATAAAAGTAAATGTTACAGATAAGTGAATGAGGAAGAGGAATGGTCAATGTTGTTTTGTGAAATTTCCATTTAATTGTATAATATTTTAATTTGGCTATTAGGTAAATGGGTGAATGAGAAAATAATAGAAATATTACAAATACATGTGTATATGGCAGGTATGATAAGAACATGCTTTGATGAATATAACTGGTCAAGGTTGACTCTAGGAAAAGTTAGTCTAACATCCAACCTTGAGTAATTTTAACAGGTTATGAATATAAGGAGACTTGGTCAAAAAAGAAGGAAAAATCTAGAAACATAGGCCAAAAAAAAAATTTAAAACACCAAGGAAGAAAATACATTTATTCCATATGCATGTTATTTCAAATATGATTTATATAACATTAACATGTCTTGAATTTGAGGGTACACACACACAGAGTGATATTATTGTACATCTTGTATATAGCTATCAGATAGAAAAATAGAGTTTAATTAGAAAGATAAATTAAAGATAGTTGGATGGTAGAAAATAGAGACAGACATTTAAAACTTACATTTTAAATGAGCCCTTGTGATTATGAGCAAAGAATCTAAAGATTTAAAGATTAGCATAACATTGAAACCATAAAATCTTAATAGAAAATTGCTGTCTGATTTATTCTGGGTTTGAAAATATATGTTACCAGTTAAAATGGAAAAGGAATTATTTCCCCCTTTGCAAACACACCAAATACCCTATTAATAGAGAAATAGATGAAAAAGTGAACTAAATAAATTTTATTTTTCTTGAGTAGCAGAGAAGAGCAATGCACAAGGATTTGACATTGAACTTTGATAAGTAGTACCCGTTGGATATTCAGAGTTTTATAACATGAATTGATAACCTTCCCCAGTTTCCAAATATAAAATCAAGCAACAATAACAACATAGGAGTCTTATGAGATTATCACTGGGCTTGATATGTCATCATCAGTCAGCAAAACCTCTGAAAGGACCGTTGTTTGACAATCTGATTCCTAAAATACTCTTTTGCTTGAACCAACACTTCTAAGTAGAACAGACAATGGGCCAGCACATAAACCACTATACCTGCATTAATTTCTCATTCCCAAGGTTCCCTATAAATTGTAATTGCAACAATTCTCCTCCAACCTTGTAGACTCTCTGTTCCCTCAGGAAAAGGACTGTCCTTCTCTGTGTGCTCTAATAACCATGACTCATCTGTTGAGGTCAGACCTTTGAGGTCTATTTCATGATGTTTGTTTCTATATTAGCCGCATCTAGATATTTACTTTTTATACTTTACATTTTTTATATTAGGAATAAAAGACATTTGAGAAAGGTAATAATTCAATTATTTTCTTGCTTCATTTGTATACTTCCTAAGTAGAAACATGCCTACATTTCTTAACTAAGTGAATATATTTTAGCATGGGATAAAAGAATTATATGGTATAATATTAGGATTGTATATAATATTATAATATTAAATGCCAAGATGAAGTAAAACAGAATTTCAGAGAAAATTATCACTATGTTTGTAAGGTCGTAATTCAGTACAGGGCACTAGAACTGAGTGTTCCTTGAGGCCACTGTAAGAGAGTGAAGAGAAATCAGTGAACAAAACCACGCCTTGTGCAGAAAAAAGATACTTTATTGGTTAACATACTGCTATCCTGCCTCATAAAATAGAGAGCAGCTACCTGACTAGGTGAGTACGTAGGATTCATAGGGCTAGTGACAGCTGTAGGACAGATTATTTCCTATTAGAATACTTTCTTCTCCTTTCCTGAGTAGAACAGGATGTTCAGGCCTTGCACCCTGGAGGGGTTCTATGTCTGTCTACAAGTAAGGGATCTCAGAGTCAACAATGAGGGAAAACATGGGGAATGCCACCAAGCCATCTGCATCTGCTCTGGGACTTAGCATTTCTTTCCTGGAGTTCTCTTGATACCTGAGAAATCAGAAACTCTTACACTTGAATTTGTTTAACTTAGTTTCAATATATAGTCTTTTGTAAGCTTTCTTAAATAAAAGCTTAAAGAGAAATTATTAGTATTTAAAAGAAAAACGAAGTCAGCTAAGATGTTAATAGCAGATTCTCAAAAGAGAAAAATGCTGAACAGAAGGGGAGAAAGCCATGCCATCTGAATTAATGCAACAAAGAGGTCAGCTACATGGTGTCAGGAATTGAAATGTTAGAGAGGAAAACTAGAGAAAAGTAAGGAAACCTAATATACCTTACCCGAAAAGATATTTTTAGATTCTTGGCCAGCAACTTAGAGGGAAAAAAGTATAGAAAAGGGAAAAAGATATATCTGAGTCAATGCATGTCTCCCTCATAAAAGCTCATAGGGAGTTCCTGAGATGACATGAATTTAGAAAACTAAACTATGCTATCTCATTATAGAGAATATTATTCTATCTATCTCTTTTCCTTTGATGAAGATAAATAGACACTTTTAGGGGTACCCCTGCTTGATGAGAGTCTTCCCTTGAGTGAATGGTTGATCTGACTGACTAGATTAACTCTTTTATAGTTCAGGTAGCTTGCAATGTTAGTTTTTTACACAGGTCAGACAAGCATCTTCTGCACGGAAATGCTCCCCACGAGTCTGTTATATATTCAGAGAGAGGCGCTTGTTAGGAAGCTTGCCAGTAGCTGTGAAGCTGCATGCAGAAGTGGCCTGAATTAACCTTTGCTAACTAAGTGAAATAGAAACTCAGAGAGGCATGGGGTTGTTATGTTGACATTTGCAAAGTCTTGTGAAATTTTCCTTCATTACAGGTTCCTAAAAGGGGAGAAGGGCATACAAAATAACCCATGTCATGAACAGTTGTATGTGCTGAATTGGGATAGGTGGAGGTGATTTGGAGATGAAAGGAACCTGAGACCAACATCGACAAGGGCAGAATTATTCTGTAATCAGAACAACTGAAGTACACCAGTTTTTGTATAAGAACGAGTAAGCACATGTGAAATATATTTCTTAGGACTTTTTTATGGAAGAAAAGAAAACTTAAAGAATGGAAGATTTCATCTACAGTTTCCCTGCAGGCTCCTCATGGCAGATAACAGCAGAAGTAGTTATGTTAATCTTAAAAGAAACATGCCTCTCTTAGTCAGGGTTCCTATTCCTGCACAAACATCATGACCAAGAAGCAAGTTGGGGAGGAAAGGAAAAGAAAATCTTACACTTCCACATTGCTGTTCATCACCAAAGGAAGTCAGGCAGGTCAGGAAGGAGGAGCTGATACAGAGGACATGGAGGGCTTGCTTAGCTTGCTTTCTTATAGAACCCAAGACTACCAGCCCAGGGATGGCACCACCCACAATGGGCTGGGTCTTACCCCCTTGATCACTAGTTGAGAAAATGCCTTACAGTTGGGTCTCATGGAGGCATTTCCTCAACTGATTCTGCTTTCTCTGTGATAACTTCCATTTGTGTCAAGTTGGCACATACAACCAACAATTACAATTGAATACTTGTCAACTTGGCACACAAACACTTCACTATCAAGCTTCAACCATTACTTTCTTATTCATCCCCAAGGTCTAAATAACTTTAAGAGTCAAATATTCTTACATATTAAAATTTCAATCCCTTTAAAATATCCAATCTCTTTTAAAATTCAAAGCCTTTGTACAATTCAAAGTTTAATCACAGCTAATTCTTCTGCCCCAGTTAACCAAAACTACAGAAACTTCACAATCAAAACTGCAACAGCCCAGAAAGAGTCTTTATTCTCCCCTCTGAAATTTCATAAGCCAGGCCTCCATTTTCTTCACTGATCTCAACATTATCTTCCAGGCTCCTACAGAACATTTCACAGAGCCCGTAATATTCCAATGGCTCCTCTAGCTCAAAGTTCCAAAGCCCCTCCACAATCTTCTCCAAAACATGGTCAGGTTGTGACAGGAATACCCCACTCCTGGTACCAATTTGTCTTAGTCAGCATTTCTATTCCAGTACAAACATCATGACCAAGAAGCAAGTTGGGGAGGAAAGAGTTTATTCAGCTTACACTTTCCGTGTTGCTGTTCATCATCAAAATGAATTTAGGACTGGAACTCAAGCAGGTCAGGAAGCAGGAGCTGATGCAGAGGTTACAGAGGGTTTGCTTAGCTTGTTTTCTTATAGATCCCTAGACCACCTAGACTACCAGCCCAGGGACAGCACCACCCACAATGAATTGAGTCCTCCCCAGTTGATCACTAGTTGAGAAAATACCTTATAGCTGAGTCTCATGGAGGCATTTCCTCAACTTCAGTGTATAAAGTTGATACATAAAACAGCCAGTACAGTGCTAGATTCTAATAGCTAACAAAATTATTAGTCAAGTCAATCTGTCTGTCTGGATTTCTCAAGCTATCCGAGGCTTTTAGTCATTACCTCTTTAGTAAGACTCACAAAAGAAAAGCAGAGTCATTGAAAGAATTCCCTAATATTATGCAATGACATATTTTCTCTGGTTTCTAAACCCAGATCATTAATCTAAAAACCATCATAATAATGAGGAAAGCTGGGAAATATGATAGAGCCTCAAAGAATTTGCTGCAAAAATGCTCACTTTCAATTGCATTTGCACATTTATACATCTCTATTGTACAAATTATAAGTTTTATGTTAAATTTAAAATACAAGTAACAGGGGACTGGATAGATGGCTCAGTGGTTAAGAGCACTGATTGATCTTTCAGAGGTCCTGAGTTCCAGATGGCACCCTCTTCTGGTGTGTCTGAAGAGAGCACATCATACTCACATAAAATAAATAAATAAATCTTAAATAATAAAAATAAATATAAAACATATAGAAGTTAATGAATGTGCTTTGGAATCTTACTTAGCAATAGAGAAATTACCATGATAAAAATTTTCATAAAACCTAAACTTCAAGGTAAGTTTATCCAGGATATTTTCTTAGGGCAAGATAATTTGAAATTAGAAGATGTAAATTCTTTTTTGTTTACCCATTTATGTTGGGAAGAAAAAAATCTAGAGACAATTATATATTTGCAAAAATACTGCTACATGTATAAGAATGTACAATAATAGAGTGACTCTTAATGCATAAACCAAAGGATAATGAATATGAGAATTCAAGTAACTAAACAATAGATCTTTAAATTGTGTGAAGGAAAAAACTGCCAAAACATGAATTATGACAGGCAAATCCAAAGCTGTAGTTTTATAATGAAATATTCTTTTCTCAGTTGCTAATGAAATATATGAAAGCAAACAGTACCACTAACAATTTATTTCAGGTATTTAATACTTACACCAACCACCAAATCTAAACACATGGAACATTCATAAAAGTAGGCCTATGTGATGCCATAAAATGAACAATATCTAAGAAGATATGTAATGTGATTTAATATAAGAATAAAGATGACTTATTTTCTGAAATGTCTAAAAATTATTCAAATTCTCAAAGTCATTATATACATATCAAAAATAAAAAAATATAAGTACATTAACAAACATGAAATATTTTATTAAGCGAAAAGAAATCATTGTGTTCTCACCTTTGCAAAAAGTAAATAAAGATAGGTGATAGATGGTAGAAAATAATGATAGCTAAATGATAGATAAACAGATAGATAGATAAATAGATTCATAGATAGTTAGATAGTTAGAGCCCAAAGTTGATGGGGAGACAGATGGGTGTAGATTTCAGATGACTTTTCTTGATATATATATATATATGTTCAGAGTTTTTATGGCCAGTATAAAAGACAGTGTTAAGTGCTTTTCTTCAAAAGCCATATCCATCGCTATCTATCTAATGTAAATATTTCTAATGAGGTTTTTCAAAAATAAAGTACTAATCACATGATCATTAATTAAAATGAACTGTCTATATTATTGTAGTACATTTCTTAGACATATAAAAAGGAAGCTAACAGTCAGAGAGATGTCTGTCAGAAGACATAAAAAGAGATGTCAAATGTAAAATACATAATTAGGAGATACGAAATGAGGGCCAAAGGGCTACAATCATAGCCATTAGAGACAAAGGGATCTCTCTGTATGAGAGGCAGAAATGAAAGAGACAAACACCTCATCTTAAGTGTCATAACTGCAACAAAATGAATTCTAAACATACAGTATGACAGTAGGCTGTCAATTCAGACCAAACTATACTACACGTTTGAGCCACAGAACTCTAAAAATGATTTAAGCTGTTAAGCTTTAAAGGAAGTAATAATGGAGCTGCCAGAAGAATGATACATGAAACTGAAAACATATTTTTAAATGTGAGGTAATAGAGCATTTAACATCACCAATGATCCTAGAAAATTCTACAAATTAAACAGCACAGGGACTAGACTCCTTGCCATAAAGTCAACAACTTGATGAAATAAATCTATAATTTAATAGGAATATTGCCGAGTCTACTACAAGCAATAGGTTACATAGAAAAACATTATATCTACAGCTTTGTATCATTTTTTTTTTAACAAAACAGATTTGCCTTCTAAAGATTCCTTGTAAAATATATAACAGTCTGGTGAGTTTAACTAATGATGAATATAAAAACCTTTGTTTATTCTATACTAATCTTGATATATGTAAATGCTGTGGGACATTCTATATGATTATTTTCTGATAGAAAATTGTAGTGTAAGAGTTAATCCCAGTGTCTGAGATTGTTAAATGTTTTAAATTTGAAATCATTTGAAAAGAAAAGTCATCATGATGTTTTGATTTTTTTCATTATACTGGTAATGTAACAATTATCTTAACAAAATATTATTTGCTGACTAGTCCTATAATTTCTCATTCCATAAAGTTTAAGAGCTCTGTTACACCTGATTACTTTGCTAGATACTTTAAAAAATGCAGAGTTCCCAACTCTTTTTTTTTTCAGAACCTTTCATTTGTTTTTGATATCAGGTAATTTACTAGATGTTTCTCTAAGTATCAATCAATGAAATGTTTTGTTATATTCAAAACTAATTTCATGGATATCAAAAGCCCCAAGAATACTTAAAGATCCATAATGCTTAGCTGTTTTCTCAAATGTATCTGTATTAAATTTAGACTCTCTCCCACAAGTAACAGTCTAAAGTGTTTTATAGAGTAAGTTTTGTCTGTAAAGTCTTCTTTACTGAAGAAAATGTAATAGATTTCCTCCCAAAGTTTGAGAAAGACAGAGGCAAAACATAGGGGAAACTATGTGGGGTTTAGAGCTATTGTATATGCCTTAAATTCATTAATAGCAGAGACACAGCTAAGTCTTGAATAGATGACCTATTTTGTGTGACAGTCTTACATGATATTTATGTATTGAGTTTTATTCAGAAACTGATATTTTAAATGGTCCTATATATTGGGCCTGTTCCACTGATATTCTAACTTGCTCGCTTCATATTAGTCCTAGAAGGGATGGGAAGAATGGAAGTTACTAGGTGTTGTTGTTGTTGTTGTTGTTGTTGTTGTTGTTGTTTTAGAAAAGTTTGATGTGACAGAATAACAGAATAATACATCTTGAGATGCTATGATATATTATTTAGTGATCTTAGTCTAAAAACTGTTAGTAAGCAATTATTCTGAAAGCTTCATGCTTTATTGGAGTATCAGAAAGCAATTAAAAGGTAGTTAATGTACTGCAATTTTTCATATCTTCAGAAATATATGGAGAAATTAGGAAGAAGAAATAAAGCAATTCAAACTTACTTATATTTAAACTACATAAATCAAATACTACATTATTACTCCCTCAGTTTTCTCCTTCCAATTTGATAGTCTCTCTTAAAAATAGCTATAAAGTTTTTTTGTCCTTGTTTTAGGAAAAGCCTTCATTATAAGAAAGTAGAATATATTAACCCTTTTCATCATATACCATGAGTACAAACATATATAAGAAAAGACTTTTCAGATTTTATCTTCTGCGTCTTGAAATGAAAGGACAATCACATGAAAGGAGAAAGTACTGATATGCATTAAAGGATTTACATTTGAGAGGACCATTCCATTGGATGGACATAGATGAATCATATCATATTGGAAAGATTAACTAGATATTCTGTTTGTTGTTAAAATATAGTTCTTATTGTACAGCAACCCATCATTCACAGTATCCTGGTACTCCAGTGTTATTATTTCTGAGTGTACAATTTCTGTATCTTTATTTTGTTTTCTGGTTTATTATTGGATTCAGTTTGGATATAGGGTGTGATAATTGAACAGTCCCCAAGTTAATTTGCTAACATATTTACTGCTATTAAGAGTATTAGAATATTCCCCAAAATGAATGCAATTTATTTCTATAGCTTAATAATCCTTAAGATGGCTTGTATAAATAACAAATATTTTACTTTTGAAAAACAAAACTATTATTTGTTTGTTTAATGCTCTATAAAGAGGTTGTAAAATCATCCAGAATATAATATATTGTTTTTATTCTCCATTTAACTATTCATATATACCTCATGTGGATTTTTAGGATTACCTATGATTAGATCAAATTTTATTTCTCTTGAACCAAATTAATTTAAGATGCTAGACCAATAATACAGAGAAATCCCAACCTAACTGGACTGAATTGTAATTTGCGTAAAGTGCATTCCTTTTGTTACTTAAATATTATTATGCAATAGAAACCTATATGTATTTGTATTTAATGGAAAATTCAATAATTTGAGGTTTTAGTTTTCTACAATCAATAAAGTAAAATTAGATCATCTACAATGGAAACAATATCAATAGCTTGTTACGAGAGCGGAATTATTTCTTTCTTACTTACTATGGATGTCTAAATAACTTATGACTCCCAGTGTTTAATGTTTTCTTTTTAAAGGTATATGCATGATAAATGTTTTACTAATTAAAAAATTAAGTAGATTTTTCAGGTAGATTTAAACCAATCCCTGTGAAAAATGAAAGTAAGAAACAAACAAGAAAAATAATCCTGGATTTCTTCTTGACTACAGCAGTGCATAAAATTGTGCTTGCTCCAAATTAATGTTCACAGAGACAGTCCACTTCTGACCTTATTTAGAATAAATGTCTATTGCAGGTTAATTACAATGAATAATCTAGACAGAGCATAGTGAACTAAAGTTGGTTTTAAAGCAGAAGACTGACCCATTATGTCACAGCTCCTTAAATCATGGGTTGGATTTTCATAAGAATTCCTGTAACTGAATATGGATGCATGAAGTATTTAGCAAAAGTAAAAAAAAAAGAATAAATTCTGAGAAAGCAACAAGAAAACAGAGCTGAAGTGTGAACTCTAGGTGACTCTGTCAGCATTTGCCCATCTTGCATCCGCACATGTTGAGTACCTGCTTGCCATCGCAGTCTGCACTGTCTCCAATCATAGCCTAAAAAAAAAGGTCAATCCTCTATGATCTGCAATATCAAATATTTAGTGAACCTTATTATTTTTGTAAAACTAAACAAGTCCATCCATCTTTTTAATTCTTACATTCGACTGAATCTTTAGTAAAGTATAGAAAGGGTTTGCAACTCATAGACAGAACAACAATATCAACCAACCAGATCCCCCCAAAGCTCCCAGGAACTAAACCATCAACCAAAGAGTGCACAGGGGATACGCAGGGCTCCAGCTGCATAGGTACCAGAGGATGACCTTGTCTGGCATCACTGGAAAGAAAGCCGCTGGGGAGGCTTGATGACCCAGCGTAGAGGAACTCTCAGCTACTAAGGCAGGAGTGGGTGGGCAGGGTTGGGAGCACCCTCATAGAGGCAAGGGGGAGGGTGGAGGGGATAGGGAACTTGTAGAGGCAAAACTGGGAAGGGGGATAACATTTGAAATGTAAATAAATAAAATAACCAATAAAAATTACAAACTACAAAGAAGGCATTATAAAGTACTTTTCTTCGTGCAAAGCTCTGTGGTTCCTGAAGATTCTTATGGCTGCTATGATGTTATTTTCACTTTGCCTATTTTCTGTAATAAGGAACAGTGCTTCCCCTCAAGATTCTTATTTCATTCATTCATTCATTCAATCATTCACTCATTCATTTGTATTTGATTTTCTTTGGGATTTTGGAGACATACCCTCTGTAGTTTAGACTGACTTAGATCATACTATGAACGCAAACTCTCCTGGAAACTATGACAATCTTCCGGTCTCATCCTGCCCTCCTGAGTTCTGGGACTCATCATACTCACTTTATCTTTCATATATTGTAAGGAGCTTCTTTCCATCTTTTCTGTTCACTAATATTGCAATTCAAAGTGTTTTGTCATTATTCTTCATGTAGGTATCCAAGTTTTCCCACATCATTTACTGTAGATGCCATCTGTGTTTTAATTTGTAGTTTTGACTGCATTGTAAAAATATAAATGAATCATGTAGTGGTAGTCACATGGACTTGCATTTGTTTACCTACAATTGCATTTTGTGCCAGTACCATGTTGTATTAGTGTGGTTCTCAAATTTATCTTGAAATCATGTATGGTGGCACTTCCATCAATATTTCTTTTGTTCATTCTTGCTTTAGGTATCTAAATTCAATCATGGTTCTATATATATTTTATTAGTGCTTTATTTGTTTCTGAGATGGGGTATTACTAAATACACCAGCTAGCTTCTGACTCCTAGGGACCCACATACTTCTGCTTCTCAAGTATTGGAGTATACTACCAATGTTTCTATATGTATTTAAAGAGTTTTTCCCCCTATTTTTGTGAAAATAGAACTGAAATTTTATTGTGATTGCACTCAGTCTACATGATCGGTTTTGATAGGTTTATTCTAAAATTTATTTTAAAATAAAGTAGATCAGAATGAAAGATGAGCATCAGCAATATAGAGAGCGTACTGTCTAATTCCAAGATGAAAAACAGCACTCAACACTGGTATACTCTGTTAGGCTTGCATATAGGAGCCTATCATAACTGTCCTCTAAGAGCCTCTACCTAGCAGCTGACTGAAATAGATGCAGAGAGCCATAGTCAAACATTAGTCGGGGGGCAGGGACTCTTATGGAAGAGTTGGGGGAAGGATTTAAGACTGTGAACAGTGTTCTGCCCTCTCCACGGAAGATCAATAGAGTCAATGAACTTGGACTCCTGAGAGTTCTCAGACTGAACCATCAACCAAAGAACATGCACAGGCTGGAACAGGTTTCTAGAGAGATATGTAGCATACATGTAGCTCAGTCTCCATGGTTGCCTTGTCTGGCCTCAGTGAGAGAAGATGCATGTAATCTGGCAGAAACTTGATGTGACAGGCTGGAGGGATACCCAGAGAGGAGCCCACTCTTTCAGAGAAGAGGGAATGGGGAATGGGAGGAAGGACTCTGTGAGGGAGGTCCAGGAGAAGAAGGGGTAGCAGCAGTTGTGATATAAAGAAATAAATGAATACATATATACATACATATATACATGCTATTAATCTGGTACACACGTTTTTAGAATTCAAAAGTTAATAAAAGATTGGATTCATATAAATTATTATCTGAGAAAATAAAAATATTTTTGTTCATTTCATATAGAAGCTCTACAATAAATGACAAACCCACATGTGAAAGATAAAGGTGTAAATATTTAGAAGTGAGGAAGTAAAGTTTTGCAGGAGTGCTGCAATTAAGTAAATCTCACAGAACTATGCAATGTAAAGAAAATATTATAAACGCACACATATATGTCTTAATTCATGTTATGTACATTTTAAAATGTTTTAAAAGAAGTGTTAAGCTCATATATTTGGGAAACTATTTGTGTTGGATTTTTAAGAAAGCACGTTTAAAAAACTTTAGAAGTGCTTAAAATATGGTTAAAGGTTTGGGGGGTATGTATTTAACTTTGTTAAAATAATTTGAGTGGAATATGACTATTTGAAAATGTAATGTATATCATTTGTCAAAAGAAAAATGGAAATTTCAAACTAATGAGAGAGAAATATACAAAAAATGTGCAAGTCTGACAGTATTAAGTGTTTATTAATGTCTGTAGAAACTAAAATTTCACATTCCATTGGTGAGAATGAAATGGTTGTTCGAAGCAGTGACAGTTCTTTATTGATGTATATGTACCATATGGAAGTTTCAGTCCTAGGCAACAGTACAAGAAATAAAAGATGTTTTGGCTAATTTTTTTATAGTCAATCACAACTCTGGAAAATTATGTTCTTAATTTTCTGGAAAAATTATCAATTATAATCTGTATAAATTGATATGTTAGCTGTTTGTGGAAAATAATATAAGCAATACAGTTAATAAAATGAATGATCATGAAAAGACTCTATGGGGTGACTGAAAACATAAAAAAAAAGGAATTTTGTATTTTGTAATCCATTAATATTCTCTTCCAGAAGGAGGAATTATGTATACAATTAAAAGAATCAGGATGGTAACTCCTTAGGTGTCAGGCAAGCCTGGGTTGTTCCATGGTGAGCAGAGAAAGCTGCAAGCTTTTATTTCAAGCAGAACATCTGCTTTGTTCTTTTGTATTTCTCATAGTCAGTAACTATTTTATGGCAAATCCTTATGTATGGTGCAAAAAAAATTTGTTCTATGTTTGCATTAGGAGGATTTTAATTGTTTTCTAAAGAATACCAAATGATGATCCTATCAAAACCAAATTTAGCAAATAAATTCATCAAAAAATTTTGCTATTTTATTAAATTAGCAAGTTTTAGTATCTCTATTCTGAATTACTCCCACCACCCTGAATGTTTCCTTGCTTAGCCCAGTCCTGCTTCTAAAGGTCCATTAAAGGGAGAGCTGTAATATTTAATGAGAAAAGCAGAGTTCTTGCCTACTGATATTAACTTTGATAATTCCCTCTGCTATGGTTTAATGAGTACAAAGTTGTCTGATAGTACAGTTCAATAGTATAAATGCCACAAAACAAATCCTTATCCATGCAAGAGTACTGTAATTGTTTCAAATGTCTGTGCACAGGTACTTCATTCAAGGTTTTTAACTTACAAGCAGTAATGAAGAAATGGGCTTCCAATGATCCCATAAAGATTTCCTACTCAGTGTTAAGAAACATGTTTTCTTTCAGAAGGTTTTAGTACATGTACTACCATTCTTCATCTGTCATTCTAACAATTACACCCAAGAGATTGCTACCTATGTGACCGTACAAGAAAGAGTTATGGCTTAATACCCCATTATTATGGAGGCTTAACTGAAACTCTTACAGTTTTATGAAAGTTAATAATGATATTTTATCTGTTTCGTTGTAAGAATTCATTGATCATTATTTACAGTCAAGATAATTTATTAGAAATATATTAGAAAATGTGTACTTTAATACTCTAACTTTATGACTGTTTTAATTATGCTTTGGAATATTGTGAACAAACATTTGAGAAAACTACTTAAAAGAGGAAGGATCTATTTTACCTCATAATTACACAAGTTTCATTATGTGGTCACTTGACCCAGGCCCTTGGGTAGAAGAACATGGAGGCACAATAAGGAGATGTCATCATAACAAACAAACAGACAAACAAGCAAAAAAACAAGTTAAGACACAGCAAGAAAGATCCATGGTAAAACTTACTGGCATTCTTTTGATGCTACAATAAGACTAGGATTCGCCTAGACTCAATATAAAGTACTTTTGCACAACAGTTACATTATCTATCCAATTTTTAATGGATACCTAGGTGGAGTCCATCTTCTTATATTGAGAACAGCTATGGACATGGATGAACAAGAATTTTTTTGGCAAGAGATAGGGTCCTTTGAAAATGTATCTATAAGTGGTATTGATATGTCATAGAGTAGTTCCACTTTTTAATTTTTTGAGAAATCGTTCATTGATGTGTATAAAGGCTATAGCAGTTTACACTTCCACCAGCATCAAATCCCAGTTCAATTTTCTCAAAAACCCTGAGAGCTACCATTTGTTGTCATTTGCTGTCATTTGTTTTCTTGATGATAGCTGTTCTGAACAGAGTGATATGGACTCTCAAAATAAATCAGTTGGTATTTCTCAAACCTAAATGGCTCAGTTCTACTGTCTCGACTCTTCAGATAGTGCCAAGGACCAGCTGCATCTTGGAGAGGGGTGTCTGGGAGCTTTGAAAACAAACATCTGGAAGTCAGATCATGGGTCCCCACTGGCAGCCAGTGCTCTGCTGGAGACAGCTTTCCAGCCTGCTTTCTCTCTGTTCTGCCTTCTCTTTCTCTGAACTGCTTTCTCTAGAGATCTCTTGACAGCTCTCTTGTCTCTATGTTCTGCTTGAAACAGTTCTCCAAGCAGTTCTCTCTTGCTCTTCCAAACACTTCTCTGGATAACTCATCTCCTGCAGATCATAAACCCAGTGTTTTATTTTACACATCACTCTAGTCATTTGCTTTAGGTTTCCTTTAGATTCTCCTATGCATCAGCATCCTATGATGCTAGCCCCTTAATATTTTATATTAACAAAATAATAATTTGATTTGTTTTAAAAGGTAATGATTTAATTTGGTATAAAGGAGAGTAGAAATATTTTTTCATATTATTTTTTTACACTCCATATTTCATTCCCCTCCTGGTCCACCTTCTAACTGTTCCATATCCCATACCTCTCCCCCCCATCCCCACTCACCCCACCAGACCTCTAAACTGCCTGAGGCCTCCAGTCTCTTGAGAGTTGGGGGCATCATCTCTGCGTGAACCCAGACCTGGAAGTCCATTGCTGTATATTAGTTGGAGGCCTCATATCAGCTGGCGTATGTTGCCTGATTGGTGATCCAGTGTCTGAGAGTCCTCAGGGATCCAAGTTATTTGAGACTGCTGGTCTTCTTACAGGGTCACCCTCTTCCTCAACTTCCAGGTTTTCCCTAATTCAACCTCAGAGATCAGCAGCTTCTGTTCATTGGTTGGGTGCAAATATCTGCATCTGACTTTTTCTTTTGGAGGCAGTCAAGATAGGTCCTTTCCTGTGAGTGCTCCATAGCCTCAGTAATGAGGTCAGGTCCTGGGGCCTCCCCTTGAGCTGGATCCCCTTTTGGGTCTATCTCTGGGCCTTCTTTTCCTCAGACTCTGCTCCTTTTCCATCCCTTCAGTTCTTTCAGACAAAAACAATTATAGGTCAGAGTTTTGATTGTGGGATAGCAAACCCACCCCTCACTTGATGCCCTGTCATTCTGTTGGAAGTGGGCTCAAGTTCCCTATAGGGCATTTCATCTTGGGTCTCTCCCATTGAGTTCTGAAATTCTCTGACCTCCCAAGTCTCTGATCCATTCTGGAGAGTCCTCCAAACCTCCTACTTCCAGAGGTTGCCTGTTTTCATTCTTTCTGCTTGCCCTCAGGGCTTCAGTCCTTTTGCCCCACCCAATACCAGATCATGTTCCCCTTGCCCTCGATCCCTGTTCCCTTTCCCTCAAAGGTCCTTCCCTCCCTCCTCTGTTGTGGTTACTTTCTTCTCCTTCCCAAGGCATCCTCACTTAGACCCTTCAGCTTGTTGACCTTTTGAATTCTGTGGACTACAGCTTGGATATTCTGTATTTTTTGGATAATAACCACATATTAGTGAGTACATACTATACATTTCCTTTTCAGTCTCATTTACCTCATTCAGGACAATATTTTCAAGTTCTGTCCATTTGCCTGCAAAACTTCAGATGTCCTCATTCCTAATATCTGAGTAAAATTTCATTGTGTAAATGAAACACGTTTTCTGTATCCATCTTCTGTTGTGGATCATCCGGGTTTTTTTCTAGCCTCTGGCTATCACAAATAAGGCCACTATGAACATAGTGCAACATGTGTCCCTGTGGCATGGTGGGTATCTTTGGGGTATATTTCCAAGAGCAGTATGGCTGGGTCTTCAAGTAGATCTATTTCCAATTTTCTGAGGAACCTACAGATTGATTTCCAGAGTGATTGTACCAGTTTTCAATCCCACCAGCAATGGAGGAGTGTTCTTCTTTCTCCACATCCTCGCCAACATGTGTGGTCACCTGAGGTTTTGATCTTAGCCATTCTGATTTGTGTAAGGTAGAATCTCAGGGTCATTTTGATTTGCATTTCTCTGATCAATAAGGACTTTGAACATTTCTTTAGGTGCTTCTCAGCCATTTGAGATTCTTCCATTGTGAATTCTTGGTTTAGTTTTATACCTCATTTTTTTTTTTTTGGTGGTTAACTTCTTGAGGTCTTTATATATCTTCGATATTAGCCTCTATTGGATGTGAGATTAGTGAAGACTTTTTTCCAATCTGTCGGTTGCTGATTTGCCCTATGGATTATGCCCTTTGCCTTACAGAAGCTTTCCAGTTTCATGAGATCCCATTTATCAATTCTTGGTCTTAAACCATGAGCCATTGGAGTTCTGTTGAGGAAACTTCCCCTGATTTCAAGGCTTTTTCCTACTTTTTCTTCTATTAAATTGAGTGTATCAGGTTTTATGTTGAGGTCCCTTATCCACTTGGACTTGAGATTTGTGCAAGAGTTTTCTTTTAGCATTGGAAAACAAATTCAGAGATCTACATAGCTCTGTTAAGCGCAGATGCTAAGCTGACTGCGTGGGACCCTGTCCTGAAATTGCCATATCTATCACATCTGGGCCTAGACTTTCTGTGCCCAGGTTGACCATGAACTCAGGTTTATGCCTGGTTTTGTACCATTTAGACAAGCTGGCTCATAGTGTAGGTACCCCCCTTTCTTTAGATTCATGATTGGTTATGCAACCTTCTATTTTGCCTAGATAAAATTATACAAATATATATTTGAACTCATGTTTTAGAGTTCTTTTCCACAGCCTTTAGGCCTCTCCCGAAGGTGCCAGCATTTACCATTTTGCTAAAACATTACTCACACATTTGCCTCATGGTGTCACTGATTATCATGGAGTCATTATGTTAACAGGAATGACATTCCTAAAAGGGTAAATGTAAAATATTAACATTATAATAAAAACATTCTTTATGCCCATGGAAGCCATGGAGATTCTTAGAGTCTTATGTTCACTGGCCCTGTCTTGGTGGTAGGAATCATGTCAATCTGTCCCTACCAAGGCCATCCCAGACTTGGCAATATAATTGTGGATCTTCTTGCTCTCAGATGCCTGGAATAGTTCACTATCTCAGCTTAGCTTTGGTAATTTCTACCATTCTTTGTATTCCAGAAGCAAGCAAAAGTGACATGGGCTTCTAAATTATGGTGAGTGGTTCATTTTTCCCCTCCGTGGTGAGGTATGAATAACTGCCTGTTCTCATAGACCTCAACACTTTGTGCAGACATAAAGTCTTCCTTATTTATATTTCTGAGATAGTTGATGATTCTGAGCACACTCTGCTTTCTGATGAACTCTCTTTATTAAAATATAAGCTTTGAAAGAATAAGCTTAGGCAGGACTCGTGTTGTTGCCAGATCACTGAAAACATCACCAAATACTTATTTTGATCACATATTCTATAATAATGCCATACCTTGCATTCCTTGCACATACCTTCTTGCACATACCTGCATTTCTACTCTGTTGGGTGCTTCTCTCTTCTAATTTATCCATGTATAACATGAGAAAAAGAACATGTCATATGATAGCAATAAATAATAACTTTCCTTTGTTGTTAGAGGAAATACTATTTTTTTGGCAAATCAATGGTCACAACAGCAAATGTTAGAAATTTTGAGTGAGATGTAGACAATACTTCAAATGATTATTAGCTTGAATGAAGACCCAAGACCACTGTAGTATCTCTTCAGTTACATTAAGGAAAACCTTCGTTTATTGCAGTTATTGAAACTGATAAAAGATTGACAGAATCAATCCTTTGTGGGTCTCAGAACACCTCCAGAACAGAATCAAACAATAAAATAGTATGATTCATGTTTCTGGGACTATAGCCTTCCTCTCCAACGTCCCATCAGTATCAAAGCTAATATTGCGTACTGAAAAATAGCAGTTGCTTCCCTATTGTTTGCTTGGCTGTTTTCTTTCATGTTTGTTTAAATAGCCTGAGGTTGCAACCCTAAAGTAGGATGAACTCTTCAGATTTTATTTTGCTTTCCGAATAAAGACCTGAGGACCTTCTCCATAATCAGCATAATTGGTCACAGTTCTTTGAGCAAAAGCAGCAATACTGGTCAATTAAAAAGAGAAATATGCTCATGGATTGTTGTCATTACACAAATGTTCATTTTTACCTAACAAACTGGAAATTAAGCTATTATAATTCAGACCATTATTGTTTAATTCGTGAAACCAAATCAGACCATAGAATATTAGAATGCTACATTAAGAAACAAAAACAAAAATAATTTTGAGAGTAATGCTCACTGAGTTAATTTTGTTTTGATATATTTTAAGTTGTATAATTTTGTACAAGCAGAAAGTGGCATGTCTTTATTTTGAATGGTAATTCACAATATCTTTTGTAAGTTATAAAATACAGAAATAATATATTCAATTATATAGTTGTCATGAGATGTTATTAATTATACAATATGTGGCTCTGTAGGTGCTCAGATTATGGTAACTTTTGGATGGTAAATTTTTAGTGGTAACTACTCAGCAATCTTATTTTCTCTTCATTCTACAGAGAAAAATGCAGTTTAGAACCTTTAAACAAGTTGGTTGTATATAAATGACTGAATTCCTTCAACAGGATATGAGTAGAGAGACTAAGCATTGAATTTGATTCTACCTGCAAAATTACCGCCATCTCAACACATAGATGCACCCTGTTTCTATTCCCTTCTGCAGAATCATTTATGCAAATAGATCTCACAATTTAAGACTGTATTAAAAAAATAACAGTCAAAGTAAGAAAAATGAGATGCCAGCATTTTAACTTTAGGACATAAAAAGCAATCTTATGCAATGCAACTGTGAACATGGCTAAGTGGTAAAGACTATTCACTGCTCTTGTAAAAGTCCTAAGAGTTCAGATTTCAACACTCATGTTCAGTGACCGACTCCCATTGTTTTGTTTGTTTGTTTGTTTGTTTGTTTTCCTGCTCGGAATTCTCTTCTGGCTTGTAGACATCTGCAATCACATATACAAACCCTGCATCTACAGCTACACGTGCATTCACATAATTAAAATCAAAACTCAAAACACAACAAAAAGCTGTGGCTAGAGAGATCAGCAGTAAGAGCACTTACTGCTTTTGCTGGACCAGCTGATGTTCCAAGGATCCACGTGACAGCTCACAATGAGCTCTTCTTCCAGTTCAGGAAGAGGGATGACTTATGTATGTATATGTATGTATGTATGTATGTATGTATGTATGTATGTATGTATGTACTTACTTATTTGAGTTCTAGTTGGAACAAATAAGCATACCTTACTATTCCTGCTGCCAGCAGGTCTCTGGAAATGCACTCAGAGATGTGGGCTGTAAAATATAGTTCAGGGTACAGGTCACAGTTCAACTGTCTATAAAAAATTTTATAAAAATATTTTTGTAGTTATTATTTAAAAATGAAAATTATTTTTACTTTCTCTTTTTTGTTTTGCTTTTTTGGAAGAGAGGGAGAAAGAACATAAATTTGGGGGAGTACAGAGCTAATAGAATATAGGAGGAGTTGGGGATTAAGAAGAAACATGATTAAAATATGTAAAAAACAATAAAAATTTTAAAAAGTTAAGAAAGAAAGTTTAATACTAAAATATAAAATTGTTTTTTCATATATCATTATTTAAGGTGTCTTAATGTCCATAAATAAAATTCTTAACTAAATAATTAGGACCATGTTTGATTTTCTTCTGTAATAATTTTAAGAAAATATGACAAATAAAGTCTAAATAATTACTAATTTAAAATTTTGATTTCATTGCTTACCTTTAAAATGGCCTTGCCATGTCTTATTATATCTTGTTTTGTGATGTTTCCTCATTGTCCTTTGAAGGACTGGAACTTTCAGAAGAGAAACAAAAGAAGAATAGATCGGGGGTGAGCAGAGTTATGGGGAAGAGCTGAGAGGAATGGACGGAGCAAACACTGTAGCTGATATGTATTGTATGAGAGATTTTGATTTGATTTTAATTTTTTTTTTATTAACTTGAGTTATTTCTATGTACATTTTAAAGTGTTATTCCTTTCCGGTTTCGGCAAACATCCCCTTCCTCCCCCCCTTCCTTATGGGTGTTCCTCCCCCCTCCCCCCCCCCCTCCCCACAGTCTAGTTCACTGGGGGTTCAGTCTTTAGCAGGACCCAGGGCTTCCCTCCACTGGTGCTCTTACTAGGATATTCATTGCTACCCTATGAGGTCAGAGTCCAGGGTCAGTCCATGTATAGTCTTTAGGTAGTGGCTTAGTCCCTGGAAAGGACCTCCACATCAAACCAGACACACTCAAACTAATAGAAGAAAAACTAGGGAAGCATCTGGAACACATGGGCACTGGAAAAAATTTCCTGAACAAAATACCAATGACTTATGCTCTAAGATCAAGAATCGACAAATGGGATCTGATTTTAATTTTTTAATTGTTATTATTTTAATTTAAATGTCTTTCTAATTTAATCTAAATTAAATTTAAACTTTATTATTTTAATTTAAAAGTAGGATTATTCTTTCTATTTCTAAGAACATGGGATGGAAATTCTACTTTTCTCTGTTTCTATAGAATACCAATTACAATATAGATTAAAGATAGTGTTTTGAAATTTGTAGATAAACATATAATATCTTATTAGATGAATCATACAATGGTCCATGTGAATTTTCTGAGGACTTATTACTCTGAAAGCTATCCCTTTCAACTGAGAGCTAATTTTGTAGCCTTGCTTTTCCCTCTTGGGGTTAAGTTGATGATAATGATGTTGTTGATGGTGGTGGTGGTGGTGGTGGTGGTGGTGGTGGTGGTGGTGGTGGTGGTGGTGGTGGTGGGGGTGGTGGTGTGTGTGTGTGTGTGTGTGTGTGTGTGTGTGTGTGTGTGTGTATGTGTACTGAATCTACATAGGAAAAGTCTATGAAATACCACTAATAGAAAGTGTTTTAAGTTGTCTCTACATTTGAGGAAGACCATAGCAGTTAGCAAAACTGCTCGCCTATAATTATCCACAATAGTATATAAATAAGTCCCTGTCCCACTTGACAATGATGCCTGATGGTACCTAATTTCCTCTACATCTATGACCCTTAGTAGCATACTGTTTGTTCATCTTCCTAAAATGCAAATTCCTTATAAAACTATAGTCCTTATGGGATGTTTTTTTAAAAAAAATTCTGACCATCTGAGAAAGAATGATCTGTTTCCTGAAAATTGAAATAAATAAAATTAGGTTACAGGCACAATCTATATGTTGATCTTACACTCAAATGTTCTTTGATTTTATTGGGCATCTATAATACTGTTTATCTTAATATTTATAATATTTCTGGATATCAAGATTAGATAATTTTCTACTCCATATGGACATATGGTAGTTATTTTAAGAAAAAAAGCTATGATTTGTTTTATATGAGTAATTTTACTTCATTTTCCTGTATATATTTTGAAATTACTCTTATGAAACTGCTCATTAGATTTCCATGTGGTAGAAATCATTTGTGCTGCAAGGTTTTGCATAAGCTGCTTCAGCTTTTATTTCAACCACACTTGAACTTTTAGTGTATACAGTTTTATGGAATATTATTAATCAACAGAGTAAAATTTCAGTTTGCTATAAATATTCGCTACAGCTTTTAGGTTATCTAGTTATATAAAAGGTAAAAAGTGTAGTGTAGTACACTTTATGTTAAAGGAGACAAACTTATAAATAGAATGTTCATAAACTCAAAAGATATTAAAAAACATCAGAATGTCAAAATATGAATCAGTGATGTTGAGAAAACATATTTAAATGAAAGTGTGCTGCTATTGCTCTAGGGCAAAAGCAGGCTAGTTAGGAAGACGGTTTATGTCTTTTGTAAAGTAAAATATATATGTAACTTGCCAGACTTCTTTTAAAAAGTCACTGAATAAGATTAATATAATCTTCTCATCTTCTGAAATCCTGTTTTCAAATTACAATAAAAACCTATTCCTTCTCTCTGTGTTTCAGTGAAAGCTAAAGTAATAATAAAAGTAACTGACTTGTCCTAGAAGTACAGGAGCAGTGTCATTCATTTTCCACCATTCTAATTTACATGTTCTAGAAGTGCTAAATAATGTTAAATTATAACATGTGTATATTGGATAGGTTAATAATAATGTATCCAATGCTTAAACAACTAAAATGATACCCCTTTAAACAAATCTATCTATATTTTAAGTGAGTTATCCAAGTACACATAATATGTATGTATGTAGCTTCAAAGAGTATTCTTATGAAAACACGTATTTACACATTTTACAGCTTTGAATTTAGGATGTAAAGCAGTATAAATCCATTTTTCTTATGTTAGCATACACTGTTTACACCATATTTGTTGTTTTTATATTATATTGTCTTTAGTCCTCCTTAAACAAAACTTCTTCTACATACTATGTAAGAAGACAGTAAATACCTCTGTATTTAAAATTGAGTTGTATGAATATAGAAAACCCTTTCAAAAGGAAATACATAGAAGCTTTAGTACAATTTGCCATGTATTCATACATGTATAACTCCAACTCTTGTGAACTTTCCAAAGAAAGGTGTGGAAAGAAAAGGAAAACCTATCTAGTAGACATTTGCTTTAATTTCTACATTAAATTATAGCTAATGGATGTAAGTTGTTCTTCTTTACTTCTTTTAACTATACTTTTACTAATTCTTTGAGAATATTAATCCATATATTTTGTTCTTATTCATCTCAAAAAACCACCTCTTGAAAGATTCAACTCAAACTATTTAATCACCTTCACTATATGTTTATTTTTTATATATATATTTAAAATTAGGCAGTCAGATTTAAATTGCCCAAAGACACTTGGTTTCTTCCCTAGAACATGGCATTCCTAACCCAGGAAACATATTCTATTTTTTTTATCTTTATTAACTTGAGTATTTCTTATTTACATTTCGATTGTTAGGAAACATATTCTTAAAGAAAACCAGCTCCCACTTTCCCAAGAAGTATAAAATGCCACTCCTCAGAGATTTCATGTCCATAGTTCATAATGAGATTTCTCAAGGACCTGGGCCGACTGTAGGATTCCCTGAGATTTCCTATAATGAACTGCCTCATGTGTATGCCAAATATTATTTCCTTATACTAATCTATAGCCCATGGCTCTCATAAACTTATGATCTCTAAACGTTATACGGTTGGAATAGGATATGAATCACACATTAAAGGCTGTGCAATACAAACTCTTATCCTAGGCACACTGTCCAGTGGTGTATTGTGTTAATTCTCACCTACTATAAGAAGTTTCTTTGATGAAAAATGAGAGATACACTACTCTATGGCTATAGACATAAGCTATTAGGAGTGACTTTGTTCATTTAAGATTTTCAATACAGGGTTACTCTGTGTAGCCCTAGCTGTGCTAAACCTCTTTTTTAGAGATCACTTGTCTCTACCTGGAATTAACTGCTTGTGCTACCATGCCGAAATAGAAGTGGGTTTAAATGTAGTCCAATATATAAACACACTCATAGACAAAAACAAACAAAAACAAACCACACCAGCAAAACAAGCAAAATAGTCTTTATTTTAGCTTTTCTCAGTAGTCAACTCAATTTTAATGATGATGAATATCATTCAGCCTCTGTCATTATCTTTATATACTCAAAAATATGTTGAAATAAAACATTCCCATTTCATAAAGAATCTATTTTTTTCATCATTATTAAATTGGGTATTTCTTATTTGCATGTCAAATGTTATTCCATTTCCCAGTTTCCAGGCCAACATTCCTCCTAACTCCTCTCCCTTCCCTTCTATATGGGTGCTCCCCTCCACATACTTCCCCCATTACTGCCCTCCCCCCAAGAATCCCATTCACTGGGGGTTCAGTCTTAGCAGGACCCAGGGCTTCCCCTTCTGCTGGTGCTCTTACTAGGATATTCATTACTACCTATGAGGTCAGAGTCCAGGGTCAGTCCATGTACAGTCTTTGGGAAGTCCCTGGAAGCTCTGGTTGTTTGGCAATGTTGTTCATATGGGGTTTCAAACCCCTTCACGCTCTTTCAGTCCTTTCTCTGATTCCTTCAACGGTGGTCCCGTTCTCAGTCCAGTGGTTTGCTGTTGGCATTCGCCTATGTATTTGCCATATTCTGGCTGTGTCTCTCAGGAGATATCTACATCTGGTTCCTATCAGCGTGCACTTCTTTGCTTCATCCATCTTATCTAGTTTGGTGGCTGTATATGTATGGGCCACATGTGGGGCAGGCTCTGAATGGGTGTTCTTTCAGTCTCTGTTCTAAACTTTGCCTGCCTATCCCCTCCTAAGGGTATACCTGTTCCCCTTCTAAAGAAGGAGTGAAGCATTCGAGTTTTGATCATCCGTCTTGAGTTTCATGTGTCCTGTGCATTTAGGGTAATTTGAGCATTTGGGGTACTATCCACTTATCAATGAGTGCATACCATGGTGTTCTTCTGTGATTGAGTTACCTCACTCAGGATGATATTTTCCAGTTCCATCCATTTGCTTATGAAGTTCAAAAAGTCATTTTTTTGATAGCGGAATAGTATTCTATTGTGTAGATGTACCACATTTTCTGTATCCATTCCTCTGTTGAAGGGCATCTGGGTTCTTTCCAGCTTCTGGCTATTATAAATAAGGCTGCTTTGAACATAGTGGAGCATGTGTCTTTGTTATATGTTGGAACTTCTTTTGGGTATATATGCCCAAGAGAGGTATGGCTGGGTCCTCAGGTAGTGCAATGTCCAATTTTCTGAGGAACCTCCAGACTGATTTCCAGAATGGTTGTACCAGTCTGCAATCCCACCAAAAATGGAGGAGTATTCCTCTTTCTCCACATCCTCGCCAGCATTTGCTGTCGCTGGAGTTTTTGATCTTAGCCATTCTCACTGGTGTGAGGTGCAATCTCAGCATGGCTTTGATTTGCATTACCCTTATGAACAAAGATGTTGAACATTTCTTTGGTGCTTCTCAGCCATTCGGCATTCCTCAGCTGTGAATTCTTGGCTTAGCTCTGAACCCCATTTTTAATAGGGTTATTTGTCTCCCTGCAGTCTAACTTCATGAGTTCTTTGTGTGTTTTGGATACAAGCCCTATATCAGTTGTAGGATTTGTAAAGATCTTTTCCCAATCTGTTGGTTGCCATTTTTTCTTAACAACAGTGTCCTTTGCCTTACAGAAGCTTTGTAGTTTTTTGAGATCCCATTTGTCAATTCTTGATCTTAGAGCATAAGCCATTGGTTTTTTGTTTAGGAAATTTTCTCCAGTGCCCATGTGTTCGAGATTCTTCCCACTTTTTCTTCTATTAGTTTGAATGTATGTGGTTTAATGTGGAGGCTCTTGATCCACTTGGACTTAAGCTTTGTATAGGGTGATAAGCATGGATCGATCTGCTTTCTTCTACATGTTGACCTCCAGTTGAACCAGCACCATTTGCTGAAAATGCTATCATTTTTCCACTGGATGGTTTTGGATCCTTTGTCAAAAATCAGGTGCCCATAGGTGTGTGGGTTTATTTCTGGTTCTTCAGTTCTATTCCACTGGTTTATCTGCCTGTCTCTGTACCAATACCATGCAGTTTTTATCACTATTGCTCTGTAATACTGCTTGAGTTCATGAATAGTGATTTCCGTGGAATTCCTTTTATTGTGGGGAGAGTTTTAGCTATCCTGGGTTTTTTGTTATTCCAGATGAATTTGCAAATGGTTCTGTCTAGCTCTATGAAGAATTGGATTGGAATTTTGATGGGGATTGCATTGATTCTGTAGATCACTTTTGGTAAAATGGCCATTTTTACTACATTAATCCTGCCAATCCGTGAGCATGGGAGATCTTTCCATCTTCTGAGATCTTCTTCAATTTCTTTCTTCAGAGGTTTGAAGTTCTTATGCTACAGAAATTTCACTTGCTTGGTTAAAGTCAAGTCCTTTGTGTAGAGGAAGGCTACTCATTTATTTGAGTTAATCTTATACCCAGCCATTTTCCTGAAGGTGTTTATCAGGTTTAGAAGATCTCTGGTGGATCTTTTGCGATCACTTAAATATACTGTCATATCATCTGCAAATAGTGAAATTTTGACTTCTTCCTTTCCAATCTGTATCCCTTTGATCTCATTTTGTTGTCTGATTGCTCTGTCTAGGACTTCATGAACTATATTGAATAAGTTGGAAAAGAGTGGGCAGCCTTGTCTAGTCCCTTGTTTTTAGTGGAATTGTTTCAAGTTTCTCTCCATTTAGTTTAATGTTAGCTACTGGTTTGCTGTATATGGTTTTTACTATGGTTACGTATGGGCTTAAATTCCTGTTCTTTCCAGGACTTTTATCATGAAGGGGTGTTGAATTTGCCAAATGCTTTCTCAGCATCTAAAGAAATGATCATGTGGTTTTTATCTTTCAGTTTGTTTATATAGTGGATTACACTGATGGTTTTCCATATATTTAACCATCCCTGCCTCCCTGGAATGAAGCCTACTTCATCATGATGGATGATTGTTTTGGTGTATTCTTGAACTAGGTTTCCAAGAATTTTATTGAGTATTTTTGTTTCAATATTCATTCATTAGGGAAATTGGTCCGAAGTTCTCTTTCTTTGTTGGGTCTTTGTGTGGTTTAGATATAAGAGTAATTGTGGCCTCATAGAATGAATTCGGTAGTGCTCTGTCTGTTTCAATTTTGTGGTATAGATTGGAGAGTATTGGTATGTGGTCTTCTATGATGGTCTGATAGAATTCAGCACTGATCCCATCTGGACCTGGGCTCTTTTTGGTTGGGAGATTTTTAATGACTGCTTCTAATTCTTTAGGAGTTATGGAGTTTTTTAAATGGTTTATCTGTTCCTGATTTAACTTTGGTACCTGGTATTTGCCTAGGAAATTGTCCATTTCACCCAGATTTTCAAGTTTTGTTGAATATAGGCTTTTGTAGTAGGATCTGATGATTTTTTAATTGCCTTTGATTCTGTTGTTATGTCTTCCTTTTCATTTCTTATTTTATTAATTTGGACACTGTTGTAAAAATAAAAAAAAAATATAGGTTGTCTTTTATCCCGCTAGGTTCACACCACAGTGCCCCAAGATATCTGCTAGATAACTTGGTGGAAACACATCCCAACACCATAGCTGCCCAGTGTCTCCTGCCACTGCACACTGTCCTATACTCAAACTGTCACATAAAAGCACACACAACACAATAATCTTTGAACCAATTGGAAAGATATAGTTGCCCACTTAAACATACAAAGCCCTGTGCCATCCATCCCTTAAGAACATTAATAACAACCTGTAAATACACAGAGCAGAATCTTAACTTCACCTGCCATGGCTTCTATTTCTCTCTCTCCGATCTTTTTCCTTTCTGTCCCAGTCTCCTCCTCTTCCTGAAAACTTCTCTCCCATCCATCCTTCCTTTGCCTCCAATGATAGGCCTCCTTCTATTCTGTACCTGCCTCTCACCTGTATTTTAAGAATTCAATGGGGAGAAGGTTCAGGTGAAGTCACTTAAGTCCTGAGCATGTGACTAAGCAGCAGTCGTTGGGACTGGTGAATTAGAATCAAAATACAGATAACTCCAGGGCAAACCACAATTGGACACACTCTCTGTGTCTTCTTGTTAGTTTGGCTAAGGGTTTATCTATTTGTTGATTTTCTCAAAGAACCAGGTTTTGGTTCTGTTGGTTCTTTGTATAGTCCTTTCTGTTTCTACTTGGTTGATTTCAGCTCTGAGTTTGATTATTTCCTGCCTTCTACTCCTTTCTGTATTTGCTTCTTTTTGTTCTAGAGCTTTTAGGTGTGCTTTTAGGCACTCAGAGCTATGAGTTTTCCTCTAAGCACAGCTTTTATTGTGTCCCATAAGTTTGGGTGTGCTGTGCCTTCATTTTCATTAAATTCTAAAAAGTCTTTAATTTCTTTCTTTATTTCTTCCTTGACCATGTTATCATTGAGTAGAGCATTGATCAATTTCCATGTATATGTGGGCGTTCTTTCCTTATTGTTATTGAAGACCAGCTTTATCCCATGGTGGTCTGATAGGAAGCATGGGGTTATTTCTATCTTTCTGTATCTGTCCAGGCCTGTTTTGTGCCCAATTTTATGGTCAATTTTGGAGAAAGTACCATGAGGTGTTGAGAAGAACGTATATCCTTTTATTTTAGGATAGAATGTTCTATAAATATCTGTTAAGCCCACTTGGTTCATAACTTCTATTAGTCGGTCTATGTCTCTGTTTAAATTCTGTTTCCATGATCTGTCCATTGATGAGAGTGGGGTGTTGAAATCTCCTATTATTGTGTGAGGTGCAATGTGTGCTTTGAGCTTTAGTAATGTTTCTTTTATGTGTATAGTTGCCTTTGTATTTGTAGCATAGATATTTAGGATTGAGGGTTCATCTTGCTGGATTTTTCCTTTGATGAATATGAAGTGTCCTTCCTTATCTTTTTTGATGACTTTTAGTTGAAAATTGATTTTATGCATTATTAGAAACTCCAGCTTGTTTCTTCAGACCATTTGCTTGGAAAGTTGTTTTCCAGCCTTTTACTCTGAGGTATTGTCTGTCTTTGTATCTGAGGTGTGTTTCCTGTAGGCAGCAAAATGCTGGTTCCTCTTTAAATATCCAGTCTGTAAATCTGTGTCTTTTTATTGGGGAATTGAGTCCACTGATATTGAGAGATATTAAGGAATAGTGATTGTTGCTTCCTATAATCTTTGTACCTGGAGGTGAGATTATGTTTGTGTGCTTGTTTTCTCTTTGTTTTATTGCAGAATGATTAGTTTCTTGCTTTTTCTACAGTGTAGCTTGCTTCCTTGTGTTGGGCTTTACCATTTATTATCCTTTGTAGGGCTGGATTTGAATAAGATTTTGTGTAAATTTGGTTTTGTCGTGGAATATCTTGGTTTCTCCATCTATGTTCATTGAGGGTTTTGCTGGAGTCTTCTTCTATACCTATTATCCTTAGGTTTGATCTTCTCATTGATTCCTGGATTTCCTGTATGTTTTGGACCAGTAGCTTTTTCCGCTTTACATTATCTTTGACAGTTGTGTCAATGATTTCTATGGAATCTTCTGCTCCTGAGATTCTCTCTTCTATCTCTTGTATTCTGTTTGTGATGTTGTATCTATGGTTCATTGTTTCTTCCTTTAGTTTTCTATATCCAGGGTTGTCCCCCTCAGTGCTTTCTTTATTGTTTCTATTTCCATTTTCAATTCCTTCACCTGTTTGTGTTCCCCTGTAATTCTTTCAGGGATTTTTGTGTTTTCTCTCTAAGGGCTTCTACTTGTTTACTTTTGTTTTTCTGCATTTCCCTAAGGGAGTTCTTTATGTCTTTCTTAAAGTTCTCCATCATCATGATCAAATGTCATTTTTTTTATTAACTTGAGTATTTCTTATTTACATTTTGAGTGTTATTTCCTTTCCCGGTTTCTGGGCCAACATCCCCCTAACCCCTGACCCTCCCCTTCTTTACTAATGTTCCCCTCCCCATCCTCCCCCCATTGCCACCCTCCCCCCAACAATCACGTTCACTGGGGGTTCAGTCTTGGCAGGACCAAGGAACAACAATCATTGGTCACTAATACCTCTTAACATCAAAGGAATAAATTTCCCAATAAAATGGCATAGACTAACAAAATTGATACTTTAGGAGGATATAGCATTTTGCTGCATACAGGAAACACACCTCAGTGAAGAAGACAGAAAACTACCTCAGAGAAAAAGGGTAGAAAAAAATTTGCAAAGCAAATGGTCCCAAAAAACAAATGGAATAGCCATACTATTATCAAATAAAATCAATGTTCAACCAAAAGTTATCAAAAAAGACAAGGAAGGATACTACATATTCATCAAAGGAAAAATCCACCAAGATGATCTCTCAGTCCTGAATATCTATGTTCCAAATGGAAGGGTACCTACAATCATAAGAGAATCTAAAGCTCAAAGCATGCATTGTTCCACACACAATAATAATGAGATTTCAACATCCCACTCTCATCAAAGGACAGATCATGCAAACAGAAACTAAATAGAGACATAGAGACACTAGCAGAAGTCGTGAACCAAATGGATTTAACAGATATTTATACAACATTTCAACCTAAAAACAAAAGACTATACCTTCTTCTCAGCATGACATGATGCCTTCTACAAAATTTTTCCTATACTGGGTCGCAAAACAGGCCTTAACAGATATGAAAGATTGATATAATCCCATGCATCCTATCAGAACACCATAGACTAAGGCTGGTCTTCAATAACAACAAAAATGACTGAAAGCCACATACACGGAAGTTGAACGAAGCTCTACTCAATGACAACTTGATCAAGGAAACATAAAGAAAGAAATTAGAAACTTTTTAGAATTTAATGAAATTAAGGCACAACATACCCAAACTTATGGAACACAGAGAAAGCAGTGCTACAAGGAAAATTCATAGGCCTGAGTGCCTACAAAAAGAAGCTGGAGAAAGCATACATTTGCAACTTGACAGCACACCTAAAAACTCTAAGGCTGAAATCAACCAAGTAGAAACAAAAAGAACTATACAAAGAATCAAAAATTAAAAAAACACAGAAAAAAAACAAACAAAAATCAAAAATAAAATAAAACAAACAAACAAACAAAACAGGAAAACAGGAGCTGGTTCTTTGAAGAAATCAACAAAATAGATAAACCCTTAGCTAGAATAGACAGGAGAAACAGTGAGTGTGTCCAAATTGACAAATTCAGAAATGAATAGGGAGACATAACAGCAGAATCTGGGGAAATTAAAAAAGAAATCATCAGATCCTACTACAAAAGCCTATATTCAACAAAATTTGAAAACCTGAATGAAATCAACAATTTTCTAGACAGATATCAGGTATTCAAGTTAAATCAGGATAAGATAAACCATCTAAACAGTTCCATAAGCCCTAGACAAACAGGAGCAATCATTAAAAGTCTCCCAACAAAAAAGAAAAAAAAGAGACCCAGGAACAGATTGGCTTATTAGAGAATTCTATGAGACATTCGTAGAAGACCTCATACCAATACTGTCAAAACTATTCCACAAAATAGAACCAGAAGGTGCACTACCCAATTCCTTCTATGAAGCTACAATTATGCTTATATCTAAATCACACCAAGACCTAACAAAGAAAGAAAAGTTCACCAATTTGCCTTATGAATATCTATGCAAAAATATTCCATAAAATTCTTGCAAACCATATCCGAGAAGACATCAAAATGATCATCCATCAAGTAGGCTTCATCCCGGGAATGCATGGATGATTCAATATAAGGAAATTCATCAATGTAATCCACTATATAAACAAACTCAAAGCAAAAAATCACATGATCATTTCACTAGATGCTGAGAAAGCATATGACAAAATTCAACATTTATTCATGATAAAATTCCTGGAAAGGTCAGGAATTCAAGGCCTGTACCTAAACATAGTAAAAGCAATATACAGCAAACCAGTCTCTGACATCAAACTAAATGGATAGAAATTTTAAATAATCCCACTAACATCAGGGACTGGACAAGGCTGACTACTCCCTGACTACTTATTCAATATTGTACTCAAAGACCTAGTCAGTGCAATCGGACAACAAAGGGAGATCAAAGGGATATGAATTGCCAAGGAAAAAGTAAAAATATCAGTATTTGCAGATGATATGATAGTATAATTAAGTGACTCTAAAAGTTCCACCAGAGAACTACTAAGCCTAATAAACAACATCAGCAAGGTTGGTGGATATTAAAAAATTGATTCAAAGAAATTAATAGCCCTTCTCTACTCAAAGGATAAACAGACTGAGAATGAAATTAGGGAAATGACACCCTTAATAATAGTCATAAATAACAAAATACCTCAGTTGACTCTAACCAAGCAAGTAAAAGATCTGTATCACAAGAATATCAAGTCTCTGAAGAAAGAAATTGAAGAAGATCTCAAAAGATGGAAAGATCACCCCTGCTCATGGATTGGCACATTAATATTGTAAAAATGGCCATCTTACAAAAAGCAATCTACTGATACAATGTAATTCCCATCAAAAGTCCAACTCAATTCTTCATAGATTTAGAAAGAGACATTTTCACATTAATTTGGAATAACAAAAACCCAGGATAATGAAAACCATCCTCAACAATAAAAGAACTTTGCAGGATTCACCATCCCTGACTCAAGTTGTATTACAGTGCAATAGTGATAAATATTGAATGGTACTTATACAGAGACAGGCAGGTAGATTAAAGGAATAGAATTGAAGATGCAGAAATAGACCCACACACCTATGGTCACTTCATCTTTGACCACGAGCTAAAAAGATAACATTTTCAACAAATGGTGCTGGTTCAACTGGCAGTCAGCTTGTAGAAGAATGTAAATCAATCCATTTTTATTGCCCTATACAAAGCTACAGTCCAAGTGGATCAAGGAAATCCACATAAAAGAAATATATTCAGACTAATAGAAGAAATAGTGGTAAGGGCCACAAATTCATAAGCGCTGGAAAATTTCCTGAACAAAACACCAATGGCTAATGCTCTAAGATCTAGATTCGAACAAATGGGATTTCATAAAATCGTAAAGCTTCTATAAGGCAAAGAACAATATCATTAGGACAAAATGTAATCAACAGATTCAAAAAAGATCTTTACTAATCCTACATCTGATAAAGGGCTAATATCCAATATTTACAAGGAACTCAAGAAGTTAGATGCCAGAGAATCAAATACGTCTATTAAAAATTGTAGTACAGAACTAGACAAAGAATTATCAACTGAGGAATGCTGAATGCCTTAGAAGCACCTAAAGAAATATTCAACATCCTTAGTCATCAGAGAAATCCAAATCAAAACAACCCTGAGATTCCACCTCATACCACTCAGAATGGCTAAGACAAAAAACTCAGGTGACATCAGATGCTGATGTGGATGTGGAAAAAGAGGAACCATTCCTCCATTGTTGGTGGAATTGCAAGCTGGTACAACCATTCTGGTAATCAGTCTGGAGATTTCTTAGAAAATTGGACATAATACTACCTGAGGATCCAGCTATAAAATTGATGGGCATTTCCTCAAAAATTCTCCAACATATAACAAGGACACATGCTCCACTATGTTCATACCATCCTTATTTATAATAGTTAGAAACTGTAAAGTACCCAGATGTACCTCAACAGAGGAATGGATACAGAAAATGTGGTACATCTACACAATGGTGTTCTACTCAGCTATCACAATCAGTGACTTCATGAAATACATAGTCAAATGGAAGGAACTAGAAAATATCATCCTGAGTGAGGTAACCCAATTGCATACAAATAAACAAACAAATAAACAAGCAAACACGACACACACATGGTATACACCTACTGACAAGTATATATTAGCCCAAATGTTCAGATTACCCAAGATACAAACCTCTACCACATGAAGTTCAAGAAGGAGGACAAAAGTGCAAGTACTTCAGTCCTTCTTAGAAGGGGAACAAAAATACTTATGGGGCAAATATGGAGACAAAGTTTGGAGTAGAGTCTGAAGGAAAGGTTATCAAGAGACTTCCACACCTAGGAATCCAGCCCATAAACATACAGCCACCAAACAACAGACAATACTACTGATGCCAAGAAGTGCATGCCGACCAGAGCCTGATATAGGTGTATCCTGGGAGGCTTTGCAAGAGCATGGCAAATACAGAGGTGGACACTTGCAGCCAACAATTGAACTTAGAATGGGGTCCCATTGGGCAATTTAGAGAAAGGTGCTGAAGGAGTTTGCAACCTTATAAGAAGAACAACAATATCAACCAACCAGAGCTCCCAGGGACTAAACCTCTGTCCAAATAGTACACATGGCAGACACATGGCTCAGACTGCTTATGTTACAGAGTATGGCCTTGTTGGGCACAAATGTGAGGAGAAACTCTTGGTCCTACTAAGGCACTATCTCTCAGTGTAGAGGAATTGGTGGGTGGGGGAACACCCTCATAAAGGCATAGGGAGGGTGGATGGGATAGAGGGTTTAAGGATGGGAAACCAGGAAAGGGGATAATATTTGAAATATAAATAAATAAATATATCCAATAAAAAGAAATTATATTCAAAACAAAAAAGAGCAATATCATCTATAATGCCCTATAAATTTAGTGTACTCTTTAATACTATGAATTTCTTTTGTGTCTTGCAAAAATAAAACAATTGAGTATAAAAATTAAAAAAATTAAAATGAAAGAAAATTGATACATGATTATCATCCTGCATGAAATCCGGGTCCAAATAGATCACAGACCTGAACATAAAACTGGATACACTAAATCTCGTAGAAGAGTAAGTGGAAAATACCCTTGAATCCATTGGTGTAGCATATGAGTTCCTGAACTGGACACCAATGGCTCATCTATAGGATCAACAATTAATAAATGGGACCTAATGAAACTGCAGAGGCAAAAAAAACCAAATCACTGTAAAACACGTTGGCAACCCACAGATTGTGAAATGGTCTTCACCAGCTCTACATCTGACAGAAGCATAATGTCCAAAATTTATAAAGAACACAGGAAGTGAGATACCAAAAACTCAAATTACCCAATTTAAAAATGGGTTATAGAACAAATAGAGAATTTGAAGCACTTAAAGAAATGTTCAACATCTTAGGTCATCAGAGAAATGCAAATCAAAACCGCTATAAGGTTCCCATCAGAATGGCTGAGATCAAAAACTCAGGAGAGAGCACAGGCTTGAAAGGATGTGGAGTAAGGGAAATGCTGGAGTAAGGGAAATGCTTCAGTGCTGGTAGGGCTACATACTGGTGCAGCCACATTTGGAGATCCGTTTGGCATCTTCTGAAAGAACTGGGAATTGTTTGATATCAGTATGCAGCTGTACCACTCATGGGCATTTGCCCAAAGATGCTGCAGCATCCCACAGGGACACTTGTTCAACTATGTTCATGGCAGCTCTATTCATGGTGGCCAGAGACTGAAAACAACATACATGTCACTCTACTGAAGACTGGATAAACAAAATGTGGTATATTTACATAATGGAATTCTATTCAGCTATTAAATACAGAGACATCATGAATTTTGCAGGCAAATGGATGGAACGTGAGTATATCATCCCAAGCTAGGTAACCTAGTCCAAAAATAACATGCATGGCATATGCTCCCTTATAAGTGAATATTAATCATAAAATACAGGTACCATCTTAATATTCCACAGATCAAAAAACACTACAGAAAGAGTGCCCAAGCAAGGAATCTTGAATCTCACTTAGAATGGGGAATAAAATGGTCATCAGAGACAGATAGAGGAAGGGAACTGGGAGGATGCAGGAAAGAAGGGCTCAAGGTTAGGTGTGGGGAAGGACAGGAGAGATGGCTAAATGATCATGAGAATGAATGGAAATCAACAACTGACAGGGGTGAGAACGTGAGAGGGCATCTCAGGATTAGACAAAGACCTGGGATAAGGGAGGCATCCAAGAATCAACGATGACCTAGGTTGTGACATTAAGGATATGGAACCTGAAGAGACCCTCTGTTGTATCCAGACAGTAACCTTAGAGGAGTGATAGAGACACCAACCCACCCACAAAACTTTTAATCCAAAATTTACCCTGTCTACGAGAAATGCAGGCATAGGGGATGGAGCAGACACTGAGGGAATAGCCAACCAATAACCAATCCAATTTAGAACCATCCCATGGGCAAGCGTTAATCCCCAACACTATTAATAATAGTCTGTTATGCTTGCAGACAGAAGCATGTCGTCCTTTGAAATGTTCTAGCCAGCAATTAACTCAGACAAACTCAGACACTCATAGCCAAACAGTGGTTGGAGCTTGGGGACTCTTATGAAAGAATAGGAGGAAATATTTCAGGCTCTGAACAGAATAGAAACTCCACAGGAGGATCAACAGAGTCAACTAACCTGGACACTCGAGTCTCTCAATGACTGAACCACCAACGAAAGATTATAGATGTGCTGGACCTAGTCTTCCTTGCTCATTTGTAGCAGATATTCATCATGGCCTTCATGTGGATCCTGAAGAACTTTAATGGGAGCTATCCCAAAAGCTGTTGCCTGTATGTTGGATATGTTCTACTAGCTGGGCAGCCTTGTACAGCTTCAATGGGAGAGGATGAACCTAGCCTTGCAGAGACTTAATATGCCAAGGGAGGGTGGTATATCCAGGAAGCCCCCACCTGTTCAGAAGAAAGGGGGAAGAGGAATGGCGGATAGGGGAAGGATTATGGGAGGGGGCACTGGGGACAAACACTGAGCAGGATGTAAAGTGAATAACTAAAAAAAATAAAGAATAGTCTACAGGGTCTTGAGAGTTGGCTCAGTTGTGAAGACCACTAACTGTTCTTCCAAAAGTCCTGAGTTCTGTTCCTGACATCCACATTATGGCTCACAGCCATATCTAATGGGATCTGATCCTCTTCTTCTGGTGTGTCTGTAGACTACTACAATGTACTCAGATAAATAAAATAATATCTAACAAATACAAAAATCAAAAGAATCTATGCTTTAGAAAATCTGTTCCTACCCCATTCCAAACTATCACTTCAAAAGTTCCTGTCTCATATTCATGCATTTATTTTTTGTTTGTTTATTGTGACCAGGGAATTTACTTTAGACTTTTTTTGTGACTATGACTTGACATTACCTATTAATGTCTGGTAATCTCATCAGTGGGAGCACAGCTCACAACAATACCTCTAGAATCTATTAGTAACTAATAGTTAAGCAAAGAGGTGCAGAGACCCATGTGCCTCTCTTTCATCCATGTTTGAATGTTGGAAGCTGCACTGTAGGGTACTAAAAGACAAAGAGACCAATTCATATGGTTTACATCTGGGTTAGACACTACAGACCATTTCAATTAGTGCAATATTGACATGAAAATTTATTTCCTCTGCTGCTTTTAACATTCTGAGATTTTTCCTGTATATTTAATGTTTTAATTTTTATGTTCCAAGGAGTCTTTCTTTTCTGGGCCAGTTAATCGATGGGTGTTCTAGAAATCCAGGTCAAAGTCACTTAAAACATTTTCAACAAAAGGATAGATGAAAATGACCCTAATATAAAAAAAGAGATTTCTATCAATGTACAGGAACTACACAGAACACCCACAGAGCAGGAGATGAGACTGCAGGATGGCTTTGGGAGAACGGAGGGAGATGTAATGATCCTCAGTTAGCCTACCAGTTTCTCTAGCAGGTTTGGACAATGAGTTTCCTGAAAATGCTGTGGTTGTGGATTGGGATAAAGAAATGAGTTGTGCAGACTTAGTTTAGAAGAGGAATATTTGTGTGGTCCACTGGAGTTCTGGGTAGGGGAGAAAGGAGACCTCTGCAGGTGGTCTGTTTAAGAGTTAGGGATGAGATCTAAAGATTATATGTGAAGGAATGAAGGGAGAGCTAAAGGCCTTTAAGTAGTCTATCTCTTTCCCTGGCAGGAGTGGCTCCTAGAATACCAAGGAGTGTTTGCTGGGCTTAGAAAAAAGAGTCAGGATGATAAAATATGTGGGATACATTGAAAATGAGGGTAGAATTTAATGAAAATGAAGGTACAACATACCCAAACTTATGGGACACAATGAAAGCTGTGCTAAGAGGAAAACTCATAGCTCTCAGTGCCTGCAGAAAGAAACAGGAAAGAGCATATGTCAGCAGCTTGACAGCACACCTAAAAGCTCTAGAACAAAAAGAAGCAAATACACCCAGGAGGAGTAGAAGGCAGGAAATAATCAAACTCAGAGCCGAAATCAACCAAGTAGAAACAAAAAGGACCATAGAAAGAATCAACAGAACCAAAAGTTGGTTCTTTGAGAAAATCAACAAGATAGATAAACCCTTAGCCAGACTAACGAGAGGACACAGAGAGTGTGTCCAAATTAACAAAATCAGAAATGAAAAGGGAGACATAACTACAGATTCAGAGGAAATTCAAAAAATCATCAGATCTTACTATAAAAGCCTATATTCAACAAAACTTGAAAATCTGCAGGAAATGGACAATTTCCTAGACAGATACCAGGTACTGAAGTTAAATCAGGAACAGATAAACCAGTTAAACAACCCCATAACTCCTAAGGAAATAGAAGCAGTCATTAAAGGTCTCCCAACCAAAAAGAGCCCAGGTCCAGACAGGTTTAGTGCAGAATTCTATCAGACCTTCATAGAAGACCTCGTACCAATATTATCCAAACTATTCCACAAAATTGAAACAGATGGAGCACTACCAATTCCTTCTATGAAGCCACAATTACTCTTATACCTAAACACACAAAGACCCAACAAAGAAAGAGAACTTCAGACCAATTTCCCTATGAATATCGCCTTAAAAATACTCAATAAAATTCTGGCAAACCGAATCCAAGAGCACATCAAAACAATCATCCACCATGATCAAGTAGGCTTCATCCCAGGCATGCAGGGATGGTTTAATATACAGAAAACCATCAACATGATCCATTATATAAACAAACTGAAAGAGCAAAACCACATGATCATTTCATTAGATGCTGAGAAAGCATTTGACAAAATTCAACACCCCTTCATGATAAAAGTCCTGGAAAGAATAGGAATTCAAGGCCCATACCTAAACATAGTAAAAGCCATATACAGCAAACCAGTTGCTAACATTAAACTAAATGGAGAGAAACTTGAAGCAATCCCACTAAAATCAGGGACTAGACAAGGCTGCCCACTCTCTCCCTACTTATTCAATATAGTTCTTGAAGTTCTAGCCAGAGCAATCAGACAACAAAAAGGAGGTCAAGGGATACAGATCGGAAAAGAAGAAGTCAAAATATCACTATTTGCAGATGATATGATAGTATATTTAAGTGATCCCAAAAGTTCCACCAGAGAACTACTAAAGCTGATAGACAACTTCAGCAAAGTGGCTGGGTATAAAATTAACTCAAATAAATCAGTAGCCTTCTTCTATACAAAAGAGAAACAAGCCGAGAAAGAAATTAGAGAAACGACACCGTCATAATAGACCCAAATAATATAAAGTACCTCGGTGTGACTTTAACCAAGCAAGGGAAAGATCTGTACAATAAGAACTTCAAGACTCTGAAGAAAGAAATTGAAGAAGATCTCAGAAGATGGAAAGATCTCCCATGCTCATGGATTGGCAGGATTAATATAGTAAAAATGGCCATTCTACCAAAAGCGATCTACAGATTCAATGCAATCCCCATCAAAATACCAATCCAATTCTTCAAAGAGTTAGACAGAACAATTTGCAAATTCATCTGGAATAACAAAAAACCCAGGATAGCTAAAACTATCCTCAACAATAAAAGGACTTCAGGGGGAATCACTATCCCAGAACTCAAGCAGTATTATAGAGCAATAGTGATAAAAACTGCATGGTATTGGTACAGAGACGAACAGATAGACCAATGGAACAGAATTGAAGACCCAGAAATGAACCCACACACCTATGGGCATAATTTTTTGACAAAGGAGCCAAAACCATCCAATGGAAAAAGATAGCATTTTCAGCAAATGGTGCTGGTTCAACTGGAGGTCAACATGTAGAAGAATGCAGATGATCCATGCTTATCACCCTGTACAAAGCTTAAGTCCAAGTGGATAAGGACCTCCACATCAAACCAGACACACTCAAACTAATAGAAGAAAAACTCAAGGAAGCATCTGGAACACATGGGCACTGGAAAAATTTCTGAACAAAACACCAATGGCTTATGCTCTAAGATCAAGAATGACAAATGGGATCTCATAAAACTGCAAAGCTTCTGTAAGGCCAAAGGACACTGTGGTTGGGACAAACGGCAACCAACCAACAGATTGGGAAAAAGATCTTTACCAATCCTACAACAGATAGAGGCCTTATATCCAAAATATACAAAGAACTCAAGAAGTTAGACCGAGGGAGACAAATAACCCTATTAAAAAAATGGGGTTCAGAGCTAAACAAAGAATTCACAGCTGAGGAATACCGAATGGCGAGAAACACCTAAAAAGAAATGTTCAACATCGTTAGTCATAAAGGAAATGCAAATCAAAAAAAACCTGAGATTTCACCTAACACCAGTGAGAATGGCTAAGATCAAAAACTCAGGTGACAGCAAATGCTGGCGAGGATGTGGAGAAAGGGGAACACTCCTCCATTGTTGGTGGGGTTGCAGACTGCTACAACCATTCTGGAAATCAGTCTGGAGGTTCCTCAGAAAATTGGACATTGAACTGCCTGAGGATCCAGCTATACCTCTCCTGGGCATATACCCAAAAGATGCCCCAACATATAAAAAAAGACACGTGCTCCACTATGTTTCATCGCAGCCTTATTTATAATAGCCAGAAGCTGGAAAGAACCCAGATGCCCTTCAACAGAGGAATGGATACAGAAAATGTGGTACATCTACACAATGGAATATTACTCAGCTATCAAAAACAATGACTTTATGAAATTCGAAGGAAATGGTTGGAACTGGAAAATATCATCCGGAGTGAGCTAACCCAATCACAGAAAGACATACATGGTATGTACTCATTGATAAGTGGCTATTAGCCCAAATGCTCGAATTACCCTAGATGCCTAGAACAAATGAAACTCAAGACGGATGATCAAAATGTGAATGCAGATCGCTCCTGAGAGACACAGCCAGAATACAGCAAATACAGAGGCGTATGCCAGCAGGAAACCACTGAACTGAGAACAGGACCCCCGTTGAAGGAATCAGAGAAAGAACTGGAAGAGCTTGAAGGAGCTCGAGACCCCATATGTACAGCAATGCCAACCAAACAGAGCTTCAGGGACTAAGCCACTACCCAAAGACTATACATGGACTGACCCTGGACTCTGACCTCATAGGTAGCAATGAATATCCTAGTAAGAGCACCAGTGGAAGGAAGCCCTGGGTCCTGCTAAGACTGAACCCCAGTGAACTAGACTTTGGGGAGAGGGAAGCAAGGGGGGGGAGGGTTGGGAGGGAAACACCCATAAGGAAGGGGAGCGGGGAGGGGGATGTTTGCCCGGAAACCGGGAAAGGGAATAACACTCGAGATGTATATAAGAAATACTCAATTTAATAATAAAAAAAAAAAAAAAAAAAAAAAAACGAAAATGAGGGTGGGAGTAGTAGGAAGCTGCATCAAGTGTTCTGTTGATTACCTGGCAATGGGACTGTGAGATTTGATTTGAAGGAGTATAAAGATATGTGAAGGTATACCATGTGATCTGTGCATTATCAGGCAGTACCTGCTGGAGCTAGGGAGTAGGATCAACAAGAAAGGCAAGGATGGAGGGAGGTTAAGAGATATGATCCATGGGATCCATTAGACGTACGGTGAGGGTAAGCTATTGCAAGTGTTCTGACGCAGAGGTGGAGATGAGACTAGGAGACTGGATTTGAAGAAATGGAGAGAGGGCTGAAGAACTGCAGTTAACTGCTTTGCTGGTAGTAGGGCAATATAGCTCCCCAGCGAATGCCTTTTGAAGTTGGGGGCTATGATAAATCAATGAGTGGAGAATGGAGGGTTAGAAGAGGAAGCTCGGTGGGATCTACTGTAGATGGGGGCAGAGGGAAAGAAGGCTGCTGCAGGTGTTCTGTTGTAGAGCATCCAATGAGACTGCAGGGATTGATTTGAAAGCTCATAAGGCTAGGTGATGTTCTTCATTAGCTTACCTTCCTCCCTGCCCACTCAGTTTTAATCAGAAAACAAGTAATCCAATGGGTTAAGGGACCTCACATTGGTCAAATAAGTGCAGATTGAGTGGTAAGTCCCAAGCAAGGCATTTATCTCACTCCTTCTAGTGCTTAAAAAAACATGGAAAAAGGAGCACATGGATTGTAAGATCAAAAGGATAGGGAGGAAGGCTGTAAAGTACACCTTCTAGATACCACTTAGCCATTAATAACTAACAATAGCTAGAGTAGCCTGAAAGGGCCCTGTATGAAAAGGCAAAAAACAAGAATGAATGAGAGGAAGACAAACAATTGGTATATAGAGACACTTTAAAGACAAAGTTCTCTCTAAATTTGTTGATGCTTTCAATGGATGGAGAAAAAAATGCATTAATTAAAGGATGTCTTACAGGATAAGGTGTCAAAAGAAATATCAAATTAAAATTGTCATGGGTATATGCCCTTGATCATAGTTATGTGAAATATGGAATTTAAACCTTCCAAATTTTAAAATACACTTTGAAACTTTTATAAACATTTTACCTCAAACTATCTGAAGGATGGGATAGCATCATATTCAAACTGATAAAGCATCTATAATAGAAATGTTTATTACAGATCAAAAGTTCATGCTAGTGCTATTGCTACATTTAAGCTTACTGCAGTAAAATAAATGAATATTGAGGTGAAGACATAATGTTTTAAATAAATACCATCAGTTTCAATACATATGAACATAGAAATCTTTGGATCATTTTAAATGTTAATTCTCAAATAATTTTATAAGATATATATATATCATACATAAAGTTTGATCATTTACACCATTTATATTTAACACAAAATTATATGTGCCATCTTAAATTTCACGTAGTGTTCTACAGTTTTAGAAATTATCTAGTGAAAGTAAACCAATATCTTAAACACTTGTTTGGGAGAGTTAAATTATGGTTTAGTCTAATTTTTCCAAAAGTCTTGTGCACTAACAGTCATTTTAGATAACACCCTACTGTTATTTAAAGAATATATGAAAGTATGGAAAACTGAAATTTATAAAATGAGAAACTTACTATTATGAAGAGTTAAAATACAATGTGTTTAGGTAATAGGCATTATTTTTTGACTAGAATGAGAGAATACATTTTTATCACTGAAATACTAAATTTTCAATAAATCAGTCTGTGCACTTTCATCTGTATTGACAACCTGAAAACAAGAATTCTTTTTTATTTTTGAAAAATGGAAAATGCTAAATTATATTCTTAAGAACTTGACTCAAATAGTAAGGGCTTCTTTGATTTTGAGAATAAGAATTCCATTATTAAGGATTGTTGAAATAGAGTACTCCCTAAGAGTAAGCATTCTGTCAAAGCAGAAATAAGTGAAGAGGAATCTCAAGTGGTCTGTACTGATCCAATTTGAAATAATCCCTTTAGGCTGAGGTGATCCAGGAAGATTGTTGGGTTTCCAAACACTTATAACTAGAAGAAAATTATTCGAAAATATTTTATGTACTGCTCACTTTTCTAGATGCAAATAAAATCATACATTTCTATCTAACATATAATATTTGCTATGAAATTTATAGCCAACAAATAGGAACAATGAAAAATCTACAATATACTTTCAATAAAACCCTGCCTATTCTACAGAGTATGATATTCGCGAGATCACTCTTGATTATTATGACTCTGAAATACTATATTACACACATCATTGCTCAGAGTATTTTAGACTGTAGGTTTAAACAACAACATTTTGAGTGATAATATTATTTATTTTACAGTATTCATAGTTTTCTTAATAACTGTAGTTGAAGAAGAATCAAGCTATTTTTCAGAAGAATGTGTAACTGGGAATTTATCAGCACTAACTGCATAGGTCCCAACAGGATTTCTTACTATTTTGTAACATTCTTTAGAGACTGTGCTGTTTGTCATGATATGCTATTTGTCATTAATAAGCACAATTCCAGAAAATATATTATGTTTTCACAAATTTCATTAATAAAATTTACAATGACCTAAGGAAAATGATAGATAAATAAACTTGTTCTTAATATGTTTAAATTCATTGTGGTGACAACTTTTTAATATAAATATATATTTTCAAAGTGATGTTTGCCCTTTGTAATTTGTTCCTTAGATTGAGTCTGACACAAGAGGGTTTAATGTTTAAATTAGTGCTTGTTTAATTTTCTTAGTTGTACTCAAGACCACAATTGCTCTGATTAAAGTACTAGGTAACTTTTGGTTGCAATGGGTGAAAGTCAGACATTGAAGCATTTACTTATTATAATTTATATATACATTCATATATATGTTGCGTGAACACATGCAATGTAGAAGTATGAACATTTGGAAAAGGACTTTCAAATTGTTAATTTTCCAAAGAAAAGTTGATGAATTTGGTTCAGGATTATAAACAGGATATTAATTATTTATTGTTTGCACAAAGAGTCTACAATGTCAAAACTTTCAGAGTGTTAAAATTCACATCTGCATATCATAATTTAAAACTGATAGATAGGGTGCATTTCTTGTTATTGAACTCATATATTGATGTAATAAATATTTTAATTTGAAAAAGGTATAGTAAATAGATAATGGATTGAAAAATATATTATCTTCTTTGTGGAAATAAATTTTTAATATTTCATATATATATTTGAAGAACAAATGACATGTCTATTATTGCATTCAAGTTATTGATTTCAATATAACTTAAGAAGAGAGATTTTAAATTTTAAAATTATATTTCTAATAGTCTGCTCACTCAAAGAAATAGATAATTATTATGATAAAAGGAAATTATGTTACATACAAATGCATGCTAAATGACAACACTAGCCCAAGCAGTCTGTAATTTGACTAAAGAATAGCAATAATTGAAAGCTGAAAACTACTAAAGTGAATTGAAAGATATGAAAACTTGAAATACATTTTAATTAAAACCAAGGGATTAGAAATAATATGGGACTTATTTTAAACTGACTGAAAGGCAGTATTAATTTTTTATTCAAGAAGTAATTTAGGAAATTAAGCTTAAGTGTCTGAGATTATGCCATTGACAGATCTTTGCAAAGAATCACATAAGAACACTTAAATCCATAAAGCAACATAAAGAATCAGGTAAGAAACTATGCTGAACACATTTATACCGTCCTAAATATAATCAAATCCAGTAGGAAGAAGCATCTTGTGAATGGAAAATTGCTTAAAGACTGTATTCCAGGAGGACATAAGAAGAAAATAAAATAAACAGAAAGGAAGTCATCCAGCCTTTAATAGCTGGGAAAACTAATAACCCAAAGATACCCTTGCGACTCATTAGTGTAAACGAGAGGAAATGAAAACGTGTGTATAGATAGCACAGTCAACATTTTCAATCCGTGCAAATTAAAGCTACAGAGATTATTACAACGTGAACGTACAGAAAATCCTGACAGCACATCTTAGATCATAGTATTCTCAATTTTCTTACACCTTTTAAGCCTTGTCTCACCTAAAACACTTAAGAATCACAACGAAAACAAACATGGCAAAGAATTGTGAGATCAAACTTTGCAGAACTAATAGTCTCTAAGCATATTCTTTGGTGCATGTTACTCTGTAACATTGTATGTTTGCCAATACTTTTGAAATTGTACGGCCTCACTTGGCATCCTCCACTACCAAATCTACATTTATTACCACCATACCATAGTATATTGTCAGACTTTCTTTGATTTTGGTGATAAGTATTTCACATCAAATAGTCATTTTTTACAAGAAGAACATTTAGTTTCCTTATTTATCATACTTAGTTGGTTATATAATTTTTTAAAAAATTTCCCCAGAATAATGATGGCAAACTTCACATCTCTACTATCACTTTCCTTCTACACAGCTCCAAATATTTTATTTCCTTTTTTATTTGTAAAGCCTATGATATTTTTATACAGAAAGTTGTTCAAACATCTGTGATTAGAAGATATATATATATATATATATATATATATATATATATACTTGAATTGGAAGGCACAGGGTAATTTATTTGTTTCAAAAACATATTTTAATATATCTGAAATGATCAGCATTGTGTTATATGAACAAATAAAGCTGAAAGAATAATTATATAAAACACAGTATCAATATGAATATGCTGACAGAGCTTATAAGTTACAGATGCATCCTCATGAGACCCATGCACTTAGAAAAATGTAGAAAAAGATGAATTACCCAAGATACAAATATACTCCAGAACTCTTAAAATTAATGTCAAGCCTGAATAAATTCATTGTAAAAATTAACTAGATTAGGTACATATGTTCTGTCCTTGCTTGATTCCACTTGGGTTTTGAGCTACCATTCTTATTCACCTTTTAGAAATCCTCCTTTAACTGACCATAGATAGCTTCGTCCCATGTGCTACCTTATGGGTCTTCTAGTATACATCATGTATTATTCACTAATTCAGTTACCGATATCATAGAAACAAATATTATTATTGTCATTGCTATTTTATTATACTGCAACACTGTACATGAAAAAGAATCTCAAAAATAAATGTAAATATAACTTGGAAATGTGTAAATGGGCTTATTTTCACTGAAATAAACAACACAATTGTGAACATATTTCACATGCCTTTGTGTATGGATCAAAGGACATATATTTCATAAGCAGTTCAGAAGACTCTTGGCTTCACAGAGGATTCTCTCTGGTACCATAATAAGAGAACAGGAAACTTAGAGGTAGAAAATGGTAGCACAGATGTGAATTTTTACCTTACAGGATGTAAGTGGCCTTAATGAGGCTCGAAATTGTCATCTACATAGCTGAATATATTTAACATTCTCCTATACATTCCATCATAATTAGCTCTAAGTCAAATGGTTTCTCTTGATCATCTGGTAGTTTTCTTGATGATACCTATTACACAAATCTATATTTTTAAAGATAGATTTCTCATTCTGAATTCTTATATATTTTGTTCAATTTACTGAAATATTGTATATGAAACGCAATCATCATGATATTAAGCACTTTGCTGAAAATCTCATTTCCAGTAAGCTGTGAGAAAAACGTCAGCTGTTCCCATTTGAGTTTCAGTGAACTTTAAATCTCATATTTTACTTCTCATCAGAATACTCCACATCTCTTTTCACCCACTGATTATTTTAGCTTCAGTTTCACAACTGGTCTTTTACACATTTGTTTTCCAGAGATAAAATTGGCTACAGTGAAGGCATCTGGGTCAATAGTTTGACTTAAATAAGTAAATGTAATTAATGGTCAGATTTCAAATGTTAATATTAAATTTCTGAATATTTGAGAATTTTATATCCTTGATAAGCATGAATTATATTTTATTTACTGAATAGAACTCATAGCAGATAATCATGTACCAATTTAATTTTGTTTATCTTAATTCAATTTCTTTGTGTCTACAGTCATGTCTGGCCCACAGCATGCATATATATATATATATATATATATATATATATATATGTAATATTTCAATATATATGTATTGAAAGAGTAAATGTGACATTAGTGTTGCTCCCAGGAGCTCATGACAGCCTGGTTTATTTTGGTTGTGAGCCTAGCCTTAAAGGCAGAGCCATCTCTCCAGCCTCAGCAGGAGTTATTTATATAAGACGTACAAGGGGGCTGGAGCGCTAGCTCAGTGGTTGATACAACTGACTGCTCTTCCAGAGGTTCTGAGTTCAATTCCCAGAAACCACATTGTGACATGTAGAAGATAAGTCAGTTAAATATTCCTGCTTGGAGAGGTAAGGGGACCCAAAGGCTCCATTCCTAGTCCAGAAAATATTGCCAGGTATAGACGGAAGTATCTGGTTCTTTAGTATTATAGACACTGGCAAGTTTGTCCCGCTGTAGTGAATGGCTCCATACCCATGATAGGCTTCACAATGCCTATTACTCTAACGTTCATTGGACTCAATGTTTCAAATCAAAAATGTGAAAGAAGGACATGAAGTTAGGTTCGAGATGTAATGGTGGGTGCATCCTGTGGGCAAGGGGAGATGAGTAGCACTCGTCCACTGATGCACAGCCCCTTGCTCTCTTTCACATTAATGACATCCTTTTTTTAAAAAATTGTTGTTCCACACAAACATATAGTTCACACACACACTCTTAAATATAATACAAACTGCTTACTTTGTATAATGATATATACAATGATGATTGTGGTGGGTTTCTTTGAATATTTTCTTTATTTACAATTCAAAAGTTATTCCCTTGCCCCGTTTCTCCTATGGAAAACCCCTATCCTAATCCCCCTCTCCCTGCTCCTGTGTGCTCCATATATATATATATATATATATATATATATATATATATATATATATATATATATATATGAGAAAGAGGGAGGGAGAGGGGGCGTGTGGAGCAAAGTCAATGGCAACTATTAGGTATTAAAAACAACTTGGGAAATTTTTCTTGGGTTGGGTTTCTATTAGACCTCTGTTTTCCATGTGAATTTCCTATTGGAGTTGTGCTTATTCAGATCTTGGTAAGGAGCCATATTGTGTGTAGCGTCTCTGATAATTCTAGGAGCCACAATCTCTGAACAGTTTTCTTGGTCCTTTGGCTCATACAATCATTTATTATTCCATTTGTGTTGTTGTCTTCTTACAATCTTGGTTATACCTGCAAGGAAATTCTTGTGCTTTGTTTATCTTCTAAGTAGAAATATGGCACCAGTTTTCAAGCTAATCTCATCTTAACATACTTCATTTAGTCTTTCTGAAGTCTTGCCAATTTTTCCCATCCTCTTATTTATTTTGTTTATTTGTTAAGTCTTTATATAACATCTGACTGAAGCAATATAGAATTATCGAAATTTAAATGAATGTGAGAAAACAAACTATATAGTAATATGCCAAAAAAAAACCCTTACTTGAAATGGACAAAGGCTTTCAATGGTTTAAATACAGCAATATTATATGAATATTTTGTCTTTTCTTGTTGGTAGCCGCCCAAAGATGGCGCCGATTTCCTGTGAGTGAGTCAACAGGGCACAGCTGTTGTCCACCCTGAAGGACGCAGTGCGCATGAGCCAAGCACGTCACAGCCCCGCTCTCGGGGCATGCAAATTGGGCATTGGGGCTTGCACCAATCGGGTAGGGACACGAGTTTCCTAAGCATATATAAGCAGTGCCTTTTCCTCCCTCGGGGTCCCCTGTCCCTGTTCAAGAGAGCTGTACAATAAAGGCTTGTTCGCAGAAGAATCCTGTTGCTGCGTGTTGTTCTTGCCGGCGAGACGTTGGGTGCGAGACATTTTGTACAGTTATTTTTCTAACAATAACTGGTTAAACATTGCTACTAATCAAGTGGATAACAATTAAATCCTTTTCTTTTTTATAGACAAGGGCCCACTTTGTAGCCTGTGCTAACCTGAACTCAATATGTAGATCTATTTGGCTTCAAATTCACAGAGATCCCATGTTGCATTCATTACCAACCCCTCTAAACATTTTCAAGTATGTTTAGAAAGCAACATTCCCTGTCTACCACTCTGTTAAAGTGAATTTTGTTAGAATATGACCTCTAACTTAAGGCACATAGAGAAAGCATAAGGTCAAATGAAGTTATATCAAAAACATGATTAGAAATAGAAATGCATTCATTTTCCTTTTTAGTTTATTATATTCCATGTGTATTTATTTGTTTTCTTGTTGTTGTTGGTGGTGATGGTGGTTGTAGTTTTTTTTAATTGAATATTTTCTTTATTTACATTTCAAATGTTATCCCCTTGCCCAGGTTCCCCTATGGAACCCCCCTAGCCTATCCCCTCTCACCCTGCTCCTGTGAGGATACTTATCCATCCACTCCCTCCCTACTCTCCTCCATGGCATTCCTCTATACTAGGGCATCAAGCATTTAAAGGACCAAGGGCCTCTTCTCCCACTAATGCCTGACAAGGCCAACCTCTGTTACATATGCAGCTAGATCCATGAGTCATTCCATGTGCACTCTTCTGATGGTTGTTTAATCTCTGGAAGCTCTGGGGTCTGTTTGATTGATATTGTTTCTATGGAGTTGCAAACCCCTTCAGCTCCTTTAGCCCTTTCTCTAACTCCTCCATGGGGGACCCTGTTATCAGTCCACTAAAGGGCTTCAATCAACCTCCTCTGTATCTGTCAGGCTCTGGCAGAGCCTCACAGAAGATAACTATATCAGACTGCTGTCAGCAAGCACTTCTTGGCATCCGCAATGGTGTCTGCATTTGGTGACTGTATATGAGATGGATCCCCAGGTGGAGCAGTCTATGGATGGCTTTTCCTTAATTCTCTGCTCCACACGTTGTCTCCATATTTCCTCCTGTGAGTATTTGCTTTCCCCTTCTAAGTAGGACTGAAGCATCCACACTTTGGTCTTCCTTGTACTTGACCTTCATGTAGTCTGAGAATTGTATCTTGACTTTTGGGCTAATATCCACTTATCAGTAAGTCCATACCATGTGTGTTCTTTTGTGTTTGTGTTAACTCACTCAGGATGCTATTCCCTTTATTTATTCGTATAATTACATTTGTGTGTTGGTGTGGTAAGCCAGTGTGTATGCAAAATTTTCTGTGTTTGAGGGTGTACATGTGCATTATGCAAATTTGTAGAGAAGCAGTTTATAGCATCAGATGTCTTTCCTATTTACTCATCACCATACATTTTGAGCCAGCACCTATTACTTGAACCAAGAGTTCATGATTTAACTAGTTCAAGTAAAAACCTGTATCAAGGACCCCTTGTTGCCCCTTCTAATATCCCATTAACAGATCACCACTTAAAGTAGTATATATGTAGATGCCAGAGATCCAAACTCTAGCATTCTTTTGGTGCAAAAAAAAGAGTTTACTCACTGAACCATCTTTATAGAACAGAAATTATATACTTAATATAATGATTTATTTTTCTGCTCTTCAACTTTATTTAGTTTTTAAATTATATTGTACATATTGTCTATTTTTAAGAGTAGTTTTTCCCCAATACGTCTCCCTAGGAAACTCTATTTTCATTTGCAAGTAGTTATTATTTGGAGATAGCTTCAAGGTTAGGGGTAGGTACATGAATCTAGTTCTTTCAGCTCCTGAAACACATCTGGTAGAAACCTACTGCCTTTTACATGCTTCTTCATTTTCTGTAAATTCATCTGCGTGTTGTTCTGTGGGATAGTGAACCATGATGGGAAACTTGGTAGAGTGAAGCATGTCTGAGACCCTGGAAAGTTGGGTAACATGTGAGATGATATGTGCCTCCCTGCTCCCTTCCAGATTCCTAGCCTGGAATCCATGCCATACTCTCCAGGTCAATCAAATAACCCAAAACCAAGTTAAACCCCGAAGGTTTAACCAATAAGCTTCCCTTTCCAGACATTAGAGTACCAAGAGAAGGGAGAGTGGGGATTGAAAGAAATGCTAAACTGGGTCAGGAGAAGAGGTCAGAGAGAGAGAGAGAGAGCACCTGGGGTGTAGATTCAGCTGGATGTGCTTCCAAGTTGAAGTGCCAGTTGGTTATGAAGACCTTGTCTTTCTCCTTTTTCAAAATGTTCCCTGATGGCAGAAATTTGAGTGAGACTTTAGGAAATCTCTTATTCTGTAAGTATTGTCTGACCATATTTGTTCCCATGTGCTGTAGGAAGAAACTTCTCTGATGGTGGCAGAGAAAGGCATCGATCTATGAATATAGCATGATGTCATTGGGAATAAATTTATTGCTATTGATATTGTTTGGTTACTCCAAGCTCTGTACTTTCTACAAGCAGGATACAATTTCATATCAGAGAGCTTGTAGCTATTTTGGTATTTATGTTTCTCCTTTCATAGGGTACAGAATACCTTTTTGTGCCAAGAACACCATCATGTAAATGTGAAACCTCTGGGTAGACACCAGGTCAACTTCAATAAGATGTATAGATGCCACCTTCAGCAATAAGCATCAGTTTCACAAGAACATTTTAAAATTCCAATAGTCAGAAAACTAGTTGAGTAAAAAGAAGTGGCTATCAGGTGTGGGAAGGAGATTAAGTGGGGGTATGAAGGGTGATTATCATCATAATAGTATGTTTAAATGTTAAATTTAAAAAAAATAAAAAGGAAGAAATTTAACAAAATTGTAAATATTAGTTATCTAAATGTGTCATAAATGTGGTTTTGTATATTCTTTTAAGAGAGAGGCAGAAAGAAAATAATAGTATAAGAATTGCAGGGATCCAAGAATTGCCATAGAAGGATACCCCAGACTAACATAGTATGCAAAAGTAAAGAGGGTTTATTCAGTAAAATTCCCGTGTACAAGAATATCCCCATTTGGAAATGGTGACACTCACTGGACTTACAGTCCCAGCTCTTATTGTCAGTAAGTGGATTTCAGGGAGGGTATGTGCACTTTAACTTGATTTGTTAGCTCTAACTCTAGGAATCTGACTGATTTTATGATTGTTTAGGGCTCTGGGGACATTCTGGGGTGGTTACGTACTCATTCGGGCTACTTATTTTTGCCTCAGGCCAGAAAACAAGGCGTCCTTGCATTGGCTGCCCATGGCTGTAGTTGGCTGATCAAAGGTTTCTAGAACTGGGTTCTCATTTCTGGAAAACAGCAACTTAGGCCTACTCTCCTGAATTACTAAGTTGTATCCTGTCATGGAGTCAGATTAACCTGAGTTTAGTCCCTTCAGGACAAAGGCAGCAAATGAAATATTTGACTACAAAACTAGAAATGGTAGGAGGGTTCTGCTTCAGAAGAGATAAATTTAATCCTGTATTGGATATTTAAAAATGAAGCTTTTTTGAAGTCTTGACTATAGTATAATTAGGCAAGTTTCAATCATCTGGACACTAGAAATACAACAAAAAATAATATGCAGCTTCACTTCCTAATATGCATGGTATTATTGTATAAAAATAAACTAATGAATGATATGCTTTGATTTAACAAACATTAACTTTTGAGTTAGATTCTGAAAGGCATTTAAGGCATTAGAATTCAAATCGATGCCATCCAACTCCAGGCAGAGTAGGAAAAATGTATAAATAGAACAGTAAAGAATGTGGTTTAAAGCTTTTCAGAGAAATGGAATCAATACTTCTCTAGTTTCATTCCGTTGCTGTGATAAAACACTGATCAAAAGCAGTTGGGCAGTAGGGAAAATACTTAGACTGCAATTAGGAATGATGCTGGTCTAGTGAGTGGTGGTGGTTAGGCTTTCAAAGACTGTGATCTCACTAACTGAGTAATTGGATAGGCTTCCTTGGTGTTGAGTGGGAATAGTTGGAGGGAGGGAATATGCAAATGGTTGGAATAGAAAAGAAGAAAATGATTGAATTATATTTTAATTAAAAATAGCAAAAAAAAAAAAAACCAAAAAAACCTGGAGAGGAAAGAGTTGTTATTAGGCTACAATCTATCATTGAGAAAAATCAGGGCAGCAACTGCAGGTAGGAATTTAAAGCAGAAACAATGTAGGAATGACACCTCCTGGTTTCTTCTCTGGCTCAATCAAACCTAACCCACATTTTATATAAAGCCCAGGGTCATCTTCCTGAAACATGCATGGTGACTCTTGTGGTGAGATTCGCAGTACTACATCAATCATCAATCAGGACCATCCTTCAGAGACATACCAACAGACCCAACTGATCTAGACAGTTTCCCAACTAAAGCTTTACATCTCAGAGGACTCTTGGATGTGGCAAATTGACAAATAAGGAGAACCAGGACAAGTTCTATACAGTTGCTCAAATATAATATAAAAATGCTTAATTATATAATCAATATTTTAAGTACAGGCAAATATAATCTATTAAAAACAATTGAAAAGAGGCCAGTCTAAACTTTAGTGTCAGCCACTGTGAATATCAAGAAAAGAAAACCTGTAAGTCATGACCTTTTGGAGGATTGAATGTCCTCTTATTGGAGTCACCTAACATGATCACAACACAAATGTTTACCTTGCCATGAATAACAGTAGCAAAATTACAGCTGTGAGGTAGGAAGGTAGGAATGAAAACATTTTTGGTTGGTGACTATCCCAACACGAGGAACTGTATTAAAGGGTCCCAGCATTAGGAAGGCTGAAAACTACTGCCTTTCTGCTGTGTGATTCCTGTATGGTTGGAGAAATCTGTTTTGCTCTGTTTTGCTTTGCTTTTTTCAGTTTGTGCTATTTGGGTGAGGTTTATACTCATTGTGTAGGTCAATGTTTTCATCTCAGAGTCTGTTACTTGGATGTAAATCTCAGCTACTTTACTAAAAACACACAAGGGTGTCTGATCAAATATATAAAGGGTTGTAGCCTAGCCAGCTGGCATACAGTAAATCATTAATACATGTAATTATAAAATCTAGCTACTAACATTTCATCTTAAATGGTAGAAACTTGGCAAGTCCTAGACAAAAATGTTTTGCACTTTTAGTTAAATGGTTGTGATTATGTTACTTTTTAATAAAGAGAATTGTAATATATTAATCCTGCAATTAATATACTTATAGAATTATTCTACTTATAGAATTTCATCTGTTCATTCAAGTAATGCAAAACTATTCATATCCAACAATTGGGCCTTAATTTCATCTGCATAAGTTATCAAAACTGTTACCTATATGTTCAGTTAAATTTACCTGAAAGTTATTGTTACATGCTAGCCAAATGCTAATAATGACCTCTTCAGTTACAATCCTTTATCTAGTAAATAATTATTCACAGTTAATTTATTAGAGGTAGAATAGTTTTGGAAAATCTGTTAGGTAATCTTATGCAGCCAATACTAAAGGAACCAATAAAAAATAAGGTTAAGAATGTAATGTAAGGGGCATTATATCAAAAAATTGCATGACTCAAAATTACAAAATATATCACATGACATCCTCATCAAAGAAAAGATTTGGGCAGTTATATAGTTCTCTGTAGCTAACATCTTATGTTCCTTGAAAGACACACCACTGAAGCTGCCTCTGCATTTTCCTTACAGTGCTAGCCCTCATGTTCTTTAGTGTGCAGCATTTACCAAATGATTGTTAATAGTGAATGTATGGTTTAAGTATTTAAAACTAATGACATGAGCACACAGCAAAATTCCTTATACTTTCTAACAGTAGACGAGATTACAAGTGAGGGTTTGTGGAAAAGGTAGTAAACGGCAGAGAAAGAAATGTGGTCTTGACTTCCAAAGAGATTCTATGTATTTGCTAGAAAGATTCAGAGGTAACAGAACATCTATTATCTTATTATCTGACACTAAAAATCACATAGGATAGATTATACAAGACAACATGCCATTGCTTCCACTTTACTTCTTTAGATAAAATAATTCAGACAGCAATCCTCCTGGCATTTATTAATGATGGTATGATACAAAACTTCCAACAGAGAAAACTCAGACATGCATTCATGGACATGGTTATATGGCCTTGTTTCAATTTCTAGATAAGGTTGATCTCTCCCATTTCACCTGTAACCAGCCTTAGGGATCTCCCAGGATACAAGACTAAACGTGCTATCAGAGACCACACTAATATCAGAAACTATCCAATACATCCTAGGAACCTTTCAATAAATATCACTGATATTATAAAGTATTTATTTAAGTCCATTGATTCACATAAGCAAATACTCATTAATAGTTAAGAACTTAGAAGTTGCATTTTTCATGAAAGAAGAAAGTTTCTTAGGAATTTGTGAAGTTTAGGGAACACAAACCCAACAGCTGGCCCTTTTCTCAACCACACAAAGTACTTCGAACTATTACTTAGGAATCTACTTGAGGCTATAGATACAAAGAAAATTAGTATTGAAGCACAAGCTTAGTATGAAATTAAACCGTTTCATATAGCAAAAATGTTGTAGCATGACCTTGTTTGCTTCATTAATTCTCATGAAATATCTTGAGACTCATTAGCATTATCTTACCTTTCCAGACCATCTGGTATTTGACAGAATTAGTTACAGAAAGTACAAATAAGTAAGGCTAGGTCACTCTGACTTGATGGGCTATTCTATGTTCACAAAAAAATTATCTTGAAATCAAATTAGAGAAAATCATACAGTATGCAAAAGGGATTAATGGGAAATTACTTTGACAATGGAAAAATTTCACAACTGTGTTCAGCATTCATGTTATAATTTTTCTATAAATATTTGGCTTAATAAAAAAAGAGAAGGATACAAATAAAAAGGACAAACTCTTCAGTAATTAACCTTGCAAAAAAGAAAAATATGTATGATATATATTTTTCTTAAGTTTAATATAAATATCTTATAGAGGAATTTTAGTTCAGCAACATGACTTTATTAAGGGATCACATCTAAAGATATGATCCAGCTGCAAAGTAGACATGCCCTGGATTATGATCTGGCTGAAATACACACACACACACACACACACACACACACACACACACACACAGTTAGTATATACCTTTAATGTTTAACAATTAAGGTAATGTTAGTTACTTTCATGAATATAAAGCAGCCATGTTTGAAAGGGACTTATAATTGAGGCTCAGACAAAATGATGAAACAGAAAGATTTGACAGAATGAGTAAGAGACAGGATATGCCCAACTCACATGAGAAAAGCAGAGGACAAGAGAGAAAAAAAATTCTATAGTGGGTGGTGGGTGATGGGTGGTATGCATGTATAGCTATTTTTAAAAGTAATATCCTATTTTATTTTATTTACATTTTATTGTCCTTTAATCTTTTTTTTTACCATGCAGTCATTATCCCTATCCCCATCTAGCTTCCTACATGTCTTCATCTCATTCCTTCTCCCCATCTCCAAGTGGATGTCCTGATCACTCCCTACTCCACAAGAACTTCCACATCACTGGAGCCTCAAGTCTCTTCAGGGTTAGGTATTTCTTCTTGCCTTGAGGCCAGAACAGGCAGTCCTCTGATATATATATGTAAGGGGCCTCATATCAGCTAGGATATGCTGCCTGGTTGGTGGCTCAGTGTCTAAGAGATCTCAGGGATCCAGGTTAGTTGAAACATCTGGTCTTTCTATAGGCTCATCCTCCTTTTCAGCTTCTTACAGTCTTTCCCTAATTCAACCACAGGAGTTCCTGGCTTCTGTCTATTGATCAGTTGTAAGTATCCACATCTGGCTCCTTCAGCTGCTTGTTGGGCATTTAGGGTCCTGTCTACAAGCACACCATAGCATCAGTAATAGTGTCAGACCTTAGAGCCTCCCCTTGAGCTGGATCCCAAATTGGGCTGGTTACTGAACCTCCTCTCCCTCACTCTCTTCTCCATTTTTGACTCTGCAGTTCCTTTAGACAGAAACAGTTCTGGGTAAGAGTTTTTCACTGTGGGATGGCAATGCTATCCCTCCTCTTGATGCTGTGTCCTGCTACTGGTGGACTCTATGATAATACTTGCTTTGATTAATTCACAGTTTATTTACATGGAGTTCTATAACTTTAATCAAAATCAAGTTTACTCTTTGTCATTTAATCATCTAAGACCATATATGACCATTTTAATGGGTCAGTTTTACAAGGATAGTTTACAGGGAAAAAGCTAGACATAAGGGAAAACAAAATTAGTCAGAGATTGAGGAGCTAGAAAATTAAAATACATTGCCAAAGTTATTATGAAGCCAGGTAGAGCAGTTCAGTCAGAAGCAAAGAGAGAAGCTCGATTGAATCTGTATCTTGGAAGATTATATTGTACAGAGACTAGAACTTTTCAGGTCTAGGGATTTTTTAGAACAGAGAAAGAGAGGCTCTGGGCTCAACACAAGGTGTGTATGTGCTTGAGTATGGCTTTTACCTCATCATTCTATCCAAGGAAATAAAAGTTAAAACTTCATATTCTTTTCTTACTTTGCATATATAATTAAACATCTTTTAGATATATTTTAATTGAAAATAGATTCTTCTCTTGCATAATACATTTTGACAACAATTTCTCCTCTTTCAGATACTCTTACATTTCCTCTATCTCTGCTATTTCCCAGATCTGCTCCTCCTCTATTTTCCTTCAGATAACAACAGGCCTTCAAGAGACAATGGCCAAATATGACAGAACAAGATAAAATAATACAAAAGCCCTCAGATAGAGGCTGGATAAAATACCCCAATAACTGGAAAAGATTCTCAAGAGCAGGCAAAACAACAGAATCAACTGTCTCCACTGTTAGGAGTCCCTCCAAAAGCACCAAGCTAACAGCCATATATATACAGAGCACTTGGTAGAACCCATGTAAACCTCATTCTTGCTGCTTTAGTTTTTGCAAGCTCATATGAGCTCTGCTTAGTTGACAGGGGGCTCTGAACTCCTGCTGTCTTCCATTCAGCCTGACTCCTACAGCCTTCTCTTACTAATTTCCACAGTGTTCCCAGAGCTCTGAGGAAAGGACCAAGAGAGATGCAATTTACACACTCTCTCTCAGGTTAACGTCTGGCTATGAGTCTTAATACCTGCTCCCTATATTCTGCCAGCGGAAATTTCTCTGATAATGATGGAAAAACGCATCAATTTATGCATACAGCATAATATCAATAGAAATAATTTCATTTATATTTTTTCTCTTTCTGTCATTTGTTTTTTGAAGTATTAAGTTTCTGCTCTAAGATATGGGTTTTCCAGTCTCCAGTTCTTCCCCATCGAGGTAGCTTATGGTATGGGCCTTAAGTTAAACCAGGTATTTGTTGGTCATTCCCATAAGCTCTTTTCCACCATTCTCACAACTTATCATACATGCTGAACAGATTGCATGCTGAAATTTTTGTGGCTGGATGGCTCTCTAGCATTCACTGTCAGTAGCCTGTATGGTACCTTCCTGCATCAACAATCCTAGAACATAGGGATGAAGGCTTCACGTAGGCACTAGCTCATCCTCTCTATTTCAGTGAGCATGGATGCTGTTTTCAGAAGCGGGGCCCAACTATCAGTTTTCAAGGAGTCTTCCTCAGCACAAGGATCAGCCTGGATTGGTTAGGGATCGCCAAGGGACTTCAACTACAGACAATTCAATGTAATAAAACCATCCTAACACTGGGAGTCTTGCATGTCTAAAAACGAGAAACAATTGATATTTCATGTCCTCCAATTCTAGGAGTAGTTAGTAGGATGCCCTGTAGAGATTCCAGGACATTTCTACTGCACTTTGTGTTCTCACTGCCACCAATTGCCCCTCTCCAATTCCATCTGTCTCAATCCACACCCTCATTTTATACCTGATTCCTCTTGCTCCTGTTCCTACCACCCACAAAATATCTTCTATTTTCCTTTACCAAGGAGATCCATGCATCTACCCCTAGAGCATGAAGTAGATCTCTCTTCACCAAACATCTCTGGATCTGTGAATTAAAGCTTGATTATCATTTACTTAACAGCTAATATCTACTTATAAGTAAAAACATACAATGTGTCTGGGTTATCTCACTCAAGATTTTTTTTCTGATTTTATCCACTTGTCTGCAAATTTCTTATGTCATTTTTCAAACAATAAGTAGTGCTCCAATGTGTAGATGTACCACTTTTTAAATTTTATTTTATACATTCTTTAGTTGAGGGACATCTTGTTTTATTCTAGTTTCTATGTCTGACAACTGAAGCCACAATGAACAGAGTTGATCAAGTGTTCTTGCTGTAGGATTGAGTAGTATTATCTGAGTCCTGAGATAGATTGATTACGTATTTCTCATGAATTGCCATATTTATTATCATAGTGGATCTAGAAGTTCTCATTCCCATAATTATCAGAGGAGTGTTCCTCTTGCACTATATCCCCACCAGTTTAGTTTTTCAAAATGACATAAAAATTCATTATCAAGATTTTTGAGAAATGTAAAAGCTACCCTAAGAATTTTACCATGATTTTTTTGATGCACTCTAAGTTTGTTCATTATTCTTAAGTTTTCTGAAACATTTCTTTTATCAGAGAAAAAATGTTTTCTAACTTAAAAGGAATACACAATCTTGTGTATTAAAATGTTTTCCTTCTTAATAACAGAGTATTTTCTACCCCATTATACTTACTTCAACACACTTGTGGATAGAGAGCATTGCACTGAAGTAATAAACAAATATCCAGCCATTCTGTCTACCTGACTATGTAAATATTAACCATCGATCCTCAATCCTATATATTAATATGAAATACAAAGATCCACATCTCAAATATTCTTAAGGTTCATCCACACATATCCCCATCAAAATCTCATGTTCCACTTCTGGAATGAAAAATCTGCCCTACTACATGGAGGTCTGATTTCCATTTCTCAAAATATTATACACTTCAAGTTTCTAATAATCATCCAATACAGTGTACAGTGTTCAGTATTCACTAAGATAAAAATGCCCTTCATGAATTTTGGTTATTAAGGATCATGCATATGGATCCTCTTATAAGAAAGGGTTGATTTTTTTTAAATTACACCTCACTGACATCTGAAAGTACTTATGTGTGAAATCTGCTGTCAGTTCTAGCCTTTCTAATGGTGTATTAATAGAAATTGACCAAATCATTCCATATCTTTTAGTTATTCAGAAAGACATGTCTGTAACCCATTGTATGATTTGGAAGAAAGATTTATCTATTAAAAGAAATATTGAAGTTACATCTTTAGCTTTCAAATGTTCTAATTTGCAAATTATTTTTCTCCCGCTTTGACACTGAAGAGTAGAAGTAGACTGATCCAGAAGACCTATTCCACAGGTCACAGAACTAAGGACTATGCTAAATTCAGCTGCTAGATAGCACTTTTTCTCCATTAAAACTTGAAGAGTATGAAAATAACCACAAATCCATTGTGAATTATGCTTAACAATTCCCTGGGTACAATCTGACTTCAGAAAGTTATTATCATAATTGAAGAGTAGAGTTTCTTGATATAAAAATAAATGAGTAACTGCAGCATTTTTCAAGGAATTAGTGTATTTCTCTTTATACAGTATGCTGGAATCCAGTAAGATGATCACAGACTCTTTATGTAAAATCATATTGAAATAAATATAATGTTACCTTGATATTTATTTCTATTCTTCAAATTATTATATTACTTGTTTGAGAATTTAGAACAAAATATTTTTGTCATATCCACTTTCATTGATCAACTCTTTCCAGGTCTACTCTCTTTTCTCTATACAACCTTGTTTCCATACTGCTCTTGTTTAATTTTAACCTATCAAGATGAACATGTGCTGCCAGAATATTCTTCAACATAGGGTCTTCCATGGAAGTGTGCTTAGTTTTCCAGGGACCATGCTAGAGAAAACTCTCTTTCTTTTTGCAGAAGCCCATAGCACCATGACTGAGGTGAAATATCATTTCCCAGCATGTCATCAGTTTTTTATAAGACATTGTCTATATTAGGTATATTGGTCTTGTAAAACTTGTCTCAATTTCTTGGGTTTTACATATACATCTGGCCTAAAGTGTCTACAAGAAGGTGTTTCCATGTGGTCATCTACTGCCTCAAACATTAGATTTTATAGTTGTCCTCTTTCTGTAGTTTATATTGTATGTAAGGATGAGCATTCTTTTATTTTTTCCTCCATCTTTATTAAATTGGGCATTTCTTATTTACATTTCAATTGTTATTACCTTTCGAGGTTTCCAGGCAAGCATCCCCCTAACTTCTTCCCCCCCTTCAATATGGGGGTTCCCCTCCCCATCCTCCTCATATTACTGCCCTCCCTCCAATAATCACGTTCACTGGGGGATCAGTCGTGGCAGGAACAAGGGCTTCCCCTTCCACTGGTGCACTTACTAGACTATTCATTGCTACCTATGCAGTTGGAGCCCAGGGTCAGTCCATGTATAGTCTTTGGGTAGTGGCTTAGTACCTGGAATCTCTGGTTGGTTGGCATTGTTGTTCATATGGGGTCTCGAGCCCCTTCAAGCTCTTTCAGTCCTTTCTCTAATTCCTACAACAGAGGTCCGGTTCTCAGTTCAGTGCTTTGCTGCTGGCCTTCGCCTATGTATTTGCCATATTCTGGCTGTGTCTCTCAGGAGATATCTACATCTGGTTCCTGTCAGCCTGCACTTCTTTGCTTCATCCATCTTATCTAGTTTGGTGGCTGTATATGTATGGGCCACATGTGGGGCAGGCTCTGAATGGGGGTTCCTTCAGTCGCAGTTCTAAACTTTGCCTCCCTATTCCCTCCCTTGGGTATTATTGTTCCCCTTTTAAAGAAGGAGTGAAGCATTCGCATTTTGGTCATCCTTCTAGAATTTCACGTGTTCTATGCATCTAGGGTAATTCGAGCATTTGGGCTAACATCCACTTATCAATGAGTACATACCATGTGTGTTTTTCTGTGATTGAGTTACCTCAATCAGGATGATATTTTCCAGTTCCATCCATTTGCCTATGAATTTCATAAAGTCATTGTTTTTTTATAGCAGAGTAGTATTCCATTGTGTAGATGTACCACATTTTCTGTATCCATTTTTCTGTTGAAGGGCATCTGGGTTCTTTCCAGCTTCTGGCTATTATAAATAAGGCTGCTATGAACATAGTGGAGCATGGGTCTTTGTTCTATGTTGGAGCATCTTTTGGGTATATGCCCAAGAGAGGTATTGCTGGGTCCTCAGGTAGTGCAATGTCCAATTTTCTGAGGAACCTCCAGACTGATTTCCAGAATGGTTGTACCAGTCTGAAATCCTACCAACAATGGAGGAGTGTTCCAGTGTTCCTCTTTCTCCACATCCTTGCCATCATCTGCTGTCCTGGAGTTTTTTTTTTTTTGTTTTTTTTGTTTTTTTTTGCCAATCTAGGGTTGTTTTGATTTGCATTTCCCCTGTTGAACATTTCTTTAGGTGCTTCTCAGCCATATGACATTCCTCAGCTATGAATTCTTTGTTTAGCTCTGAACCCAAATTTTAATAGGGTTATTTGTCTCCCTGCCATCTAACTTCATGAGTTCTTTGTATATTTTGAATATGAGCCCTCTATCAGTTGTAGGATTGGTAAAGTTGTAGGATTTCCCAATCTGTTGGTTGCCATTTTGTCCTAACAACAATATCCTTTGCCTTAAAGAAGCTTTGTAGTTTTATCAGATCTCATTTGTGGATTCTTGATCTTAGAGCATCAGCCATTGGTGTCCTTTCTTCAAGTCTAGACTTCTCCCTCTTGGACTGATCCCCAACCTCTCCGCACCCCAACTCCCTCCCCACCCCCAATCTCCTAAAGGATATCCCAAACTAACCCCCGTTCCACAAGGCCTCTCCACTCCTTAGGTTTTTAAGTCTCTTAACAGGTGTACATCTTCTCTCACTGAGGCCAGACTAGGCAGACCTTTGCTGTGTATGTGTCTGTTGCGGACCTCATATTAGCTAGTATATGCTGCCTGATTGCTGACTCAGTATTTGACACATCTTGAGGGTCCAGGTCAGTTGAGACTGCTGCTCCTTCTATGGGGTCACCCTCTTCCTCAGCTTCTTCTAGCTTTTCCCCAACTCAGCAGTCATGTGGGTCCCCGGCTTCTGTTCATTGGTTGTGTCCTAGTATCTGTATCTGACTCAGCAGCTTATTCGGCCTCTCAGAATGCATCCATGGTATGCTCCTTTCTGCAAGCACACCACAGCATCTGTAACAGTGACAGGGCCCCAGGACCTCATCTTGAGATGGATCCCAATTTAAGCCTGTCACCAGCACCAATTCATTTGTTCCTCTGAAAATACCACAGCCTCAATGCTTCCAGGAGGTCGACTGCATGTAGGGCAACAGGTAAGGGACCTTCTGTTCTGAATTTTTAAAATAATATATTTCCCGCTGCTCTTGGTCCTTTTGAACCTGTCTTCCAAATCTCTGCCTTTGATGTCATCTATTTCTGTTTCTGACTATTTCATTGTGTGCAACATTTCTGAAACATAGGTACTACCATATGATCTCTGCTGTTCAACAATATTAGTTCCTATTATATAAATTATATTTTTTATGGAAGAAGGGTTTCATCATTTTATGTGGTCTAAAAAGAACAGCCACTAAAAGCTGCCTAAACCATGTAGTGGTCTCCACACATAAAAATTCCTTGACAAAATAAAGGATCTCTTCTCCAAAAACAGGTAAAGAGAATACAGGGTACTCAGTACTTTATATGATTATGTTTAAAAAGTCCTTTAATCTTCCATAATATAACAAAATATCCTGCTACCAAAACATCTGGGCAAAATTTTAAGACTGATGCAGTAGCCCTATCAAAACCCAGACATCCTCACATGGAGTTTCCCATAGCTATTTGTAGATTTTCCTATTGTGCTGTATTTCAATATATTTTGAACTAACTGGTTTAATGACATAGATTTCCGTTAGTTCCCATGCCTATCAAATCTGATTTTGACAACTTACTTACCTCCTCTATATTATATTATCTATGTGGAAAAACACATAAGTAAGGATTAACATAATAAAAAGTGAAAATTTTATTTAGAAATAACTATGAAATATTAACAAAATCACTATCAAAGAGCAAGATTCTTTATTAGAAATAGATTTACCCTTCAGAATGATATATTATCTCCCAAACTCTTAGGGAGTATGGAAGTCATTTTATTTGGAAATAAGTATTTCATAGATGTGACTAATTAGAAACCTGCCACATAACATGGTAAGTCATAATCTTATGACTGTTTCCCCCAGGAAATAGAGGAAAAATAACAGAGAAAAATCATCTAACAAAGACGAGGAAATGATGAAAACACATTAGACATAGAAAGGAAAGCATATGATAGAAGAAGAGGAGGGATGAATAGACAGAAGGATGTGGATATTGCAGATAGGAAGCACACAAAATGGTACTTCTGTAGAGCCTATGACAGGAACATGATATCAACCCTCTGCTTACTAAAATAGATAGTACTGAAATACAATGGAAAACAAATCTATCACTTCTCTTACTTCTCTCTTACTTTTTGTTCTTCGCTGCTCTAGCACCCTTCCCCATCCCTCACCTCAATGTGCCCATCATGGGCTGCCTTTCCACTCTTCTACTCTTCTCTCATTGAACCTCTCCACGTTGGAAAAACAAAATCTGTCACTTTCTGTCAAAATGTTTGTGGATTTAGTTATTTCATTAATATAATATATTAGTGAAATATATATAATATATATATTATTCTCGAAAGTTATTCTAGAATAACTTTCTTATTCTAGATATAATAGTCTAGAAAGTTATTAAATTCATTTGCATTTAGAAAGCATATTTAATAATTTCTTAATTGTAATAACAAACCCAAAAGAAAAGAGCCACACAAACAATTCCACCTGTAAAAACAAAAATAACAGGAAACAACAATCACTATTCCTTATATGTTTTAACATCAATGAACTCAATTACCCAATAAAAAGAAAGAGACTAACAGCTAGATACATAAAGAGAACCCAGCATTTTGCTGCATACAGAAAGGGGAAACATAAAAATAGATTCTGAAAAAATATTTAAAAAATCATCAGATCCTACTACAAATGCCTATATTTAAAAAAAAAAACAGAAAATGTAGATGAAATGGAAAATTTTTTAGAAAGATACCAGGTACCAAAGTTAAATCCGGATCAGATAAGCCATCTAAACATGTCCCTAATGCCTAAAGAAGCAGAAGCAGTTATTAAAAGTATTCCAACCACAAAAAGCCCAGGATGAGATGGGTTTAGTACAGAATTCAATCAGACCTTTATAGAACACCTAATACCAATACTGTCCAAACTGTTACACAAATAGAAACAAAAGAAACACTACCCAATCCCTTCTATGAAGCCACAATTACGTTTATACATAAACCAAAGACCCAAAATAGAAAAAGAACTTCAGACTAATTTATGAATATCAATGAAAAAATACTCATTAAAATTGCTGCAAATGGGATCCAAGAACACATCAAAATGATCATACATCTTGATCAAGTAAACTTCATCCCAGGGATACAGGGATGGTTCAACATAAAAAAATTCAGCCATGGGGTTGGGGATTTAGCTCAGGGGTAGAGCGCTTGCCTAGGAAGCTCAAGGCCCTGGGTTCGGTCCCAAGCTCCGAAAAAAAAAACCAAAAAAAAAAAAAATTCAGCCATGTAAACAAACAAAGAAACAACAAAAAAACACATTTGATCAACACAATAGATGATAAGAAAGCATTTGAGAAAATTCAACAACCCTTTATGATAAAAGTCTTGGAAAGATCAGGAATTCAAGGTCCATACCGAAACATAGTAAAAGCAATATACAGCAAACCAGTAGCCAACATCAAACTAAATGGAGAGAACAATCCCATTAAAATCAGGGACAAGACAAGGCTAACCACTATCTCCCTAATTATTCAATATAGTACTTGAATTGCTACCCATAGCAATCAAAAAACAAAAGGAGGTCAAAGGGATACAAATTGGAAAGGAAGAAGTCAAAATACTATCTGCAGATGATATGATAGTATACTTAAGTGACCCCAAATATTCCACCAAAGAACTACATAACCTGATAAACAACTTCAGCAATGTATCAGGGTAAAAAATTAACTCAAACAAATCAGGATCCTTCCTCTACTCAAAGGATAAACGGGCTGAGAAAGCAATTACAAAAATGACACCCTTCATGGTAGTCACAAATAACATAAAACACCTCTGTGTGACTCTAACCAAGCAAATGAAAAGGATCTGTATTATAAAAATTTCAAGTCTCTGAAGAAAGAAATTGAAGAACATCTCAGAAGATGGAAAGACCTCCTATGCTCATGGATTGGAAGGATTAATATAGTAAAAATGGCCATTTTGCCAAAAGCAATCTACAGATTCAATGCAACCCTTATCAAAATTCCAACTCAATTCTTCATAGAGTTAGAAAGAGCAATTTGCTAATTCATTTGGAATAACAAAAAACCCAAGATAGCAAAAACTATCCTCAACAATAAAGGAACTTCTGGGGGAATGCCCACCCCTGACTTCAAGCTATATTCATACAACAATAGTGACAAAACCTGTAATGGTATTAGTACAGACAGCCAGTTAGATCAATGCAGTAGAATTGAAGACCCAAACAGAACTCACACACCTATGGTCACTTGATCTTTGACAAATGAGCTAAAGCCATCCAGTCGAAAAAAGATAGCATTTTCAACAAATGGTGCTGGTTCAAGTAGAGCATGTAGAAGAATACAAAGCGATACATTCTTATTACACTGTACAAAGCTTAAGTCCAAGTGGATCAAGGACCTCTATAACAAACCAGATACACTCAAACTAATAGAAGAAAAAGAGGGGAAGAACCTCGAATACATGGCCTCTGGGGAAAATTTCCTGAACCGAACACAAATGGAACCTCATAAAACTGCAAAGCTTCTGAAATGCAAAGACACTGTCATTAGGACAGAATGGCAATAAAGAGATTGGGAAAAGATCTTTACCAATCCTACATCCTATAGAGGGCTAATGTCCAATATATACAAAGAACTGAAGATGTTAGAGAGTCAAATAACTCTATTAAAATGGGGTACAGAACTAAACAAAGAATTCTTAGCTGGAGAGTAATGGCTGAGAAGTAGCTAAAGAAATGTTCAACATCTTTATTCATCAGGGAAACGCAAATCAAAACAACCCTGAGGTTCCTCTTCATACTAGTCAGAATGGCTAAGATCAAAATCTCAGGTGATAACAGATGCTGGCAAGGATGTGGAAAATGAGGAAAACTTTTCCATTGTTGGTGAGATTGCAAACAGGTATAACCCCTCAGTAAATGAGCCTGGAGGTTCCTCAGAGAACTGGGTATAGTAGAATCTGAGGACCCAGCAATACCACTCCTGATCATACCCAAAAGATGCTCCTATATATAACAAAGACACATGCTCCACTATGTTCATTGCAGCCTTATTTATAATATCCAGAAGCTGGAAAGAACCCAGATGCCTTTCAACAGATGAATGAATACAGAAAATATGGTACATCTACACAATGGATTACTACTCAGCTATCAAAAACAATGCCTTCCTGAAATTCAATGTCAAATGGATGGAACTAGAAAATATCATCCTGAGTAAGGTATCCTGTCATAAAAGAACACACATAGTATGCACTCACTGATAAGTCGATATTAGCCCAAAAGCTTGAATTCCCTAAGATATAATCCACAGACCACATGAATCTCAAGAAGAAGAAAGACCAAAGTGCTGATGCTTCAGTCCTTCTTTAAATGAGGACAAAATATTCATAGGACGAGATAAGGAACAAAGTTTGGAGCAGAGACTTAAAAAATGGCCATTCAGAGCCTGCCCTACCTGTGGATCCAGCCCGCCAAACCTAAACACTAAACCTAGACCGTATCCAACCACCATACCTAGTCAGTATTGATGAAGCCAAGAAGTGCATGCTGACAGGAACCAGCTATAGCTATCTTCTGAGAGGTTCTGCCAGAGCATGATTAATACTGAGGTGATTGCTAGCTTCAAACTAATGAACTGAGAATGGTGTCCCCATTGAGGAGATAGATAAAGGATTGAAGGAGTTGATGGGTCTTATGACCCCACAAGAACAACAATACCAACCAACCAGAACACGCAAGGACTAAACCACTACCCAAAGAGTACACATGGACGGACCCATGGCTCTAGCTGTATTTGAAGTAGAGGTTGGCAACAATGGGAATAGAAGCCCTTGGTCCTGTCAAGGCAGGATGCCCCAGTATAGGGGAATGTCAGGGAGGAGAGGCAGAAGGGGGGAGTGGTTGAGGGATGGGAACAACCTCATAGAAGAAAGGTGAGAGGACATGGGATAGGGAGCTTATGGATATAAAACCAGGAAACAAAATGACATTTGAAATATAAATAAAAAAAATCCAATAAAAAACAGAATTGAAATTTAATACTTCTATGGATGATTACATTATTTTATGTTCTTATGACCATACAAATTTGCATTCAATTAGATTTCACAGGGCTAGGTACAATATTAAATACTTTGTGTTAAAATGTCTATCATTGTAACCAACATGTATGTTCATATTTTCAAATGTGAAAAGCTTGACTACGTATGAAGTTCCATTCTTCATTTTATGGATTAACAGAAATGTGAATTCTGGAGTTCTTCTTCCAACCAAAACATTATACAGCATCAAAGAAATTTCAGAGATACAATAAGAAATAATTACTAAAGAAAAACCTTTGGTAATGTTTATTTTCAAGATGCTCAAGGTTCTAATCTAACCTTTACTTTCACAGACAGTATCCTTTCAACTCCCAAACAGGAATTCTAGAAAGCCGCAAATTATTTCAGTAACACACAATAAAATGTGAAATGATTTTTTTCACTCATTTTGCCCTCTCTTTACCAAGTTCCATGAACTTTAGATGTGCGGATTGAATTACAGATGTGTCTCCTATAACTGGGCTCTACAAATTGGCACTTTAATTGTTGTTATTTTCTGGACAATATCACACAGTTAAAGATCGAAAAAAAAATGATCTAAATTTGCTCAAAGAGAAGTTTCAATGATTTAGTGTGAGGGTTACTTGTATGTATATACAAGATAAAAACACACACACACACACACACACACACACACATATACAACTTATATAACAACAATGAATGAAAGGTAGATCATGAAACTGAAACATAGCAAGGAGGGGTATATAGAAACAGTTGGAGGAAGGGAGGAGAAGGGGGACCTTATAAACTCAAAAGACTTAAAAGAATAAAGATAAAAAGTTGGAATGAATCACATATTAATTTACTCCAGGAACATCTAGCTATTTGTGTGTAATTATGAAAAATGGACTTTGAGAATAAACAGAGAATGCAAGAGACAGGCAATGATGTGTCATATTTTTTATTATAACCAAAGTATCATCATTTTCTCTTACCTAATATCAAACTGCACTGAAGCAAACTTGTACATGATATAGCTTCTTCAGATAGAGAACTATATGAGGTAAGAGATGTCTTCTCAGTCGATTCAGCAGTTTATTGGTTCCCTGTTCCAGACTTTGATGCTAGCAACAGTTGAAGCTTAAAAGTAAGAAGTATAATGAGTGTTATCTAGGCTGGTGTTTAGGGAGAAAGAGAACATACTAATCAATATACAAATGATTTCCAATAAAGAAAGAAAAATCTGTGTTTCTAATATACAACGTAGTGACAATAATACTATTATGTCATTGTTTATTTGAAATTTTATGAAAGCAGGTTTTTCTTCTTTCCCCAACCATCATCACAGTGTCATCACTCATACTATATACATACAACAAATTCACAATGAAAATTTTGAAGATGTACAATTTGTATTTGAAAATTGAATATCTTACAGAAGAAAATAAATATAAGTAGAAGGTTTCATTAGATAAACCGAATGCCTATATTGTATATGTCCATATCTGGTCCTGATAGTAATCAGTTATGGATTAATGAGGGGCTTACTCAGAGTACATTTCCCTGCTTAGATGTTGACTATTGAAAGATAATGGGAAAGGGAGACATTTTCTTCCATTGTACATTTCCTTCCTAGCTGACAAATCTCCAACAGATACTCCCAAGCCTATAGTCACACAAATGGCCTTGATTAAACTCAGGGAGTCATAAATCAAACTAAAAATTAGATACACAAATAGAAATTTGATATTGGTAGGAAACATAATTAAATGAATTACATTCATTCACACATGAATATGTGAAAACAAATTTAATTACAAATAGAAAAAATAACAATAATTGTAACAAAATAGAAATTTAACACACAAAAAGTTCTGCCATACTTAAGACTTGGAGATAATAGTTTATACAGTTGGTATATCTGAGGTCCTGGAACAAAGCTTTAAATTACCTTATTTTGGCAGGGTAATTAGCAGTAGTGATGACTGAGAACTTTATGTGTGGTTTGACACTTACTGACAAATACCATACAAGATTTTTAGCAAACTGACCTTCAGTCATAATGACCTGGATCAGCAGGTGACAGACTCCTGAGAGAGAAAAAAGAAAAGATAGAGAAGATAAAAACTTACACATGCCAAGTGTTTATTTTTATTGTTATTTATATTTATTTTTAATTTTTTAGTAATTACTCCATTTGTTTACATCTCAAATGTTATTCCACTTCCAGATTGTCCCATCGCACATCCACCCTTTCCTCCCTCCCTTTTGACTCTATGAAGTTGCTCTTCCCACCCACACTCTCTCACCCCACTGTTCCAGCTTCTCTCCTAGGGCATCCACAGGACTTAGGGCCTCCCCTCCCATTGCTGTAGGCAAGGACATCGTCTGCCACCCATGTATCTGGAGTCCTGAATCCCTCCTTGTGCTCTCCTTGGTTGGTGATCTGGTCTCTGAGAGCACTGGGTGGGAGCCAAACAATATTATTCTTCCTGTGGGGTTGCAATCCATCTCTGGTCCTGCAATCTTTCCTCCAACTCCCCCACAGTGTCCCTGAGCTCAGTCTGATGGTTGGCTCCAAGCATCCACATCTGCATTGGCCAGACCATCCAAGGAGAAGCCACACCAGGTTCCTTTCAGCAAACTCGTCTTAATCACAGCAACTGTAGGGTTTGGTGTCTGCAGATAGGACGGATCCCTAGGTAGATCCCTGGATGGTTCTTCCTTCAGTCCCTGCTCCATATTTTCCCCTTCCTTAGACAGGAATATTTCTGGGTTAAAAGCTTTGAGATAGGTGGGTGCCCCCATCCCTGGAATGGGGGCCATACCTATCTGCTGGAGGTGGTAATTACAGGTTTTATCTTCTCCTTCTCTGTGCATTTCAACTAAAGTCATCCCTGTTGGGTCTTGGGAACCTCTGATTTCCCTGGTGTCTTGGATACTCCGGTGGCTACCACAATTCCTCACCTGCTTTCTATATTTTTTTTTAATTTTTTACGGTTTTTTTATCTTTATTAACTTGAGTTATTTCTTATTTACATTTCGGTTGTTATTCCCTTCCCAGTTTCCAGGCGAACATCTCCCTCCCCTTCTATAAGGGCTTCCCACCCATCCTCCCCCCATTACTACCCTCCCCCCAACAATCACGTTAACTGGGGGTTCAGTCTTGGCAGGACCAAGGGCTTCCCCTTCCACTGGTGCTCTTACTAGGATATTCATTGCTACCTATGCACTTGGAGCCCAGGGTCAGTCCATGTATAGTCTTTGGGTAGTGGCTTAGTCCCTGGAAGCTCTGGTTGGTTGGCATTGTTGTTCATATGGGGTCTGGAGCCCCTTCAAGCTCTTGCAGTCCTTTCTAAGATTCCTTTAACAGGGGTCCCATTCTCAGTTCAGTGGATTGCTACTAGCATTCGCCTATGTATTTGTTGTATTCTGGCTGTGTCTCTCAGGAGAGATCTACATCCGGTTCCTGTCGGCCTGCACTTCTTTGCTTCATCCATTTTATCTAATTGGGTGGCTGGATATGCATGGGCCACATGTGGGGCAGGCTCTGAATGGGGGTTCCTTCTGCCTCTGTTTTAAACTTTGCCTCCCTATTCCCTGCCAAGGGTATTCTTGTTCCCCTTTTAAAGAAGGGGTGAAGCATTTGCATTTTGGTCATCCCTCTTGAGTTTCATGTGTTCTGTGCATATAGGGCAATTCAAGCATTTGGGCTAATAGCCATTTATCAATGAGTGCATACTATGTGTGTTTTTCTGTGATTGGATTAACTCACTCAGGATGATATTTCCCAGTTCCATCCATTTGCCTATGAATTTCATAAAGTCATTGTTTTTGACAGCTGAGTAATATTCCATTGTATAGATGTACCACATTTTCTGTATCTATTCCTCTGTTGAAGGGCATCTGGGTTCTTTCCAGCTTCTGGCTATTATAAATAAGGCTGCTATGAACATAGTGGAGCACATGTCTTTTTTATATGTTGGGGCATCTTTTGGGTATATGCCCAAGAGAGGTATAGCGGGGTCCTCAGGTAGTTCAATGTCCAATTTTCTGAGAAACCTCCAGACTGATTTCCAGAATGGTTGTACCAGTCTGCAATCCCACCAACAATGGAGGAGTGTTCCTCTTTCTCCATCCTCTCCAGCATTTGCTGTCACATGAGTTTTTGATCTTAGCCATTTTCACTTGTGTCAGGTGAAATCTCAGGGTTGTTTTGATTTGCATTCCCTTATGACTAAAGATGATCAACATTTCGTTAGGTGTTTCTCAGCCATTTGGCATTCCTCAACTGTGAATTTTTTGCTTAGTTCTGAACCCCATTTTTTAATAGGGTTGTTTGTCTCCTGCAGTCTAACTTCTTGAGTTCTTTGTATATTTTGGATAGAAGCCCTCTATCTGTTGTAGGATTGAAAGATCTTTTCCCATTCTGTTGGTTGCTATTTTGTCCTAACAACAGTGTCCTTTGCCTTACAGAAGCTTTGCAGTTTTATGAGATCCCATTTGTCGAGTCTTGATCTTAGAGATTAAGCCATTGATGTTTTGTTCAGGAAATTTTCTCCAGTGCCCATGTGTTCAAAATGCTTCCCCACTTTTTCTTCTATTAGCTTGAGTGTATCTGGTTTGATGTGGAGGTCCTTGATCCACTTGGACTTAAGATTTGTACAGGGTGTTAAGCATGGATCGATCTGCATTCTTCTACATGATGACCTCCAGTTGAACCAGCACCATTTGTTGAAAATGTATTTTTTTCCATTGGATGGTTTTTTGCTCCTTTGTCAAAAATCAAGTGACCATAGGTGTGTGGGTTCATTTCTGGGTCTTCAATTCTATTCCACTGGTCTATCTGTCTGTCTCTGTACCAAAACCATGCAGTTTTTATCACTATTGCTCTGTAATACTGCTTGAGTTCAAGGATAGTGATTCCCCCAGAAGTTCTTTTATTGTTGAGGAGAGTTTTAGCTATCCTGGGTTTTTTGTTATTCCAGATGAATTTGCAAATTGTTCTGTCTAACCCTCTGAAGAATTGGATTGGTATTTTGATGGAGATTGCATTGAATCTGTAGATCGCTTTTGTTCAATGGTCATTTTTACTATTTTAATCCTGCCAATCCATGAGCTTGGGAGATCTTTCCATCTTCTGAGGTCTTCTTCAATTTCTTTCTTCAGAGGTTCAAAATTCTTATCATACAGATCTTTTACTTGTTTGGTGAAATTCAAGGTATTTTTATTCAATTCCTGACCCTCTGTACCATGCTCCCATCCCCTTCAGTACTTGATACTGCCCCCATATTTCTTCCCCCTCCTCTCTCCCTCCAAGGTTCCCCTCTCCCCCTACCTCCCATGATGATTCTGTTTAACCCTCAAGGCTGAACTGAAGCATAGACACCCTGGTCTTCCTTCTTCCTTTACTCCCTATGGTCTGTGGGTTGAATCATGGGCATTGTAGTTTTTGGGCTAATATTCACTTATCAGCGAGTGCATACTATCCATTTTATTTTCTGTCTAGGTTACCTCACTCAGGATGATATTTTCTAGTTCCATTCATTTGCCTGGGAATTTCATGGACTCATTGTTTTTAATAGATGAGTAGTACTCCATTGGGTAAATGTGCCACGTTTTCTGTATCCATTCTTCTGTTACAGGGCATCTGGGTCCTTTCCGGCCTCTAGCTATTATAAATAAGGCTGCTATAAACATAGTAGAACTTGTGTCCTTGTTATATGTTGGAGCACTTTTTGGATATATGTCCAGTAATGGTATAGCTGGGTCCTCAGGTCTGAAAACTGTACCTTCCCCAAATACTCAGCCTCAGGCTTTTTTATTTATTTATATAAGCATGTTTCTGGTTTTATACAAGGAATTAGCAAAATAATTCCTTCACTGGAATGAGAGCTTATTTCTTCAAGATTCCAGCCAACTGAAATATATAGCCTCATGAAATGAGAAATTATTAGATTCTTGGATCTTTCATTATTAGCTCATTGTTAGATTACCATGTCCACAGCCTGTAGAGATTTTAATAAACCCCCTTTGAATACATTTCTTGTTTGGGTGGGTGTTTTCTTCTTTGGTTTTTGTGTCCTTTCTGGACTTTCAGAGTGTGGCGGCTGTGTGGTGTCTGCTTTTCTGACATTCTCATCTTGCATGTTCAACTGGTATTGAAACCTGGGAACTTTGGATGAGTTGGGGGAAGGAAGTTTAGAGATCTTTGTGATCTGTTGTGAATGGGGTCAGAGAAGAAAAGGAAACCATAGCAGGTTTCCTTCTGCAGAGTTGGAAATGAGATTCAGGAGATTTGATGTCAGGAGCAGTCCTATAATTGTGGCCTGCCTACACCCTACTTTTTGTCCTGGGAGGAAGGTGCTCTTTATTAGGTAGGGTTCCTGCTGGGACTGGCGTCTGGGATAGTACAATGAATGGAAGGAGGTAAGTTAAAAGGGGAAGTTCCACGGGAGCTACAGAAGATGGGAGTCAGAGGACAGTGTAGGCTGCATGGGTGTTCTGTTACAGAGTCTTGGATAAGAGTGAGAAAATGGGTCTGGGAAAAACAGAACAAGGAGGTCTGCAGGCAGTCTACATTGTTATCTGGCAGCTGTGGCTTATGATTCTCATTTATTTTCTTGTTGTATAGTTCCTTAGAGTTCCAAGTGCCTTCAGATATTAATCCTCTGATATATAGTTGGCAATGAATCTTTTGAAACATTTTGTAGGTTACTTTGGTCAAATAATTGTGTTTTTGCTGAACAGAAGCTTTTTAGTTCCATGAAGTTCCACTTATAATTCATTGATCTTAATACTTATACTACTGAGATCTTATTCACGAAAGTCTATTCCTGCAGCAGTGAGTTCACATATCTTTCATACTTCCTAACCTTATCAGATTTAGGGTATCACATCTGATGGTGATGTTCTTCATCAATTTAAGGTTGAGTTTTGCCCAAGGTGCAGTTACTTTTATTCTTCAACATGTAGCTGTCAGATTTGATCAACACGTGTCTGTTGAAGGTGCTGTTTTCTTATGTGACCTGGAGATCTGTATATTAAAAATAATAAACAGATGCCTCTAGTAGGCTTTTACATGTGCCCTCAATTTTATTTCACTGATCAATAATCTACTTTTATGACAGCATCATACTGTTTTTATTAGTATAATTCTGTAGTTTAATATCAATGGTTGGAGAGATTCCTTACAGTTTTTGCTATTCTTGAACTTTTGTGCTTCCTTATGAAATTTAAAGGAATTATTTTTGAATTTCTGTGAAGAATTCCATTGCATATATAAAAATTAAAGGTAGTGTGTCAATTTTCATGATATTAATTCTAGTAAATCATGGTCACTCTTCCAAATTCTATTTTACTATCTTAGAATCTTGATTGCATAAAGGCCTTTATTTGGTTAGATTTATTACAAGATAATCTTTGAGCCTCTTGAGAATGGAATCAATTCCCCAAATTCTTTTTCAGTTTGCATATTTTCATCATTATAATTACTACTGAGTTCCAGAAAAATAAGAAGAAAATGCTTCACATAATATATAAAAATAAAATATCACTAGCTTAAAAACGAATAGTTGAGAAAATATGATTGTACCTTGCTATTTAAAATCTACTGCCTTCTGAAATATTTCATATGGTTCATGTATCTCACACAAAATGTCTGTGATGATTCAAAAATTATTTCAAAATAATCAAATACTGAATTATTAATTTAGAAATATGAACACTAAACTTACAACTAAGTTAATAGATTCTATTTATTAAATTAAAAATTTAGGACTGAAAAATATTAGTGTCAAATTGACAGAATTGTGGAATTGTGTTACTTATAATACATTATATTCCAGAGTTCTATTCAACTTTATTCTATACTCTTTTGTAATATATTGATAAGGTGGTACAAAATTAGTCAAAACAGAGTCAAAAGAATGAACTAAATTCATTTCCAGAGGAAATAGAAAATGTCTGTAAATTATAGCATCTATGGACAGCTATGTTTGCAACATCCCTTTCACCATGCTATGATATTTGCTAACCATGATTTTGCTATTTGTTCTTATTACAGATCCAGATGGCCCAGGTTGATCTTTAATTTTTTAGGCTTCAAATAAAATATTGTCCTCTCCAGAGTTTAACAAAGGTTGCCCAACTTCAGAGTTTAAGACATTCCAAATAAATCTGTTGCAGACTGCAATTTAACCGAAGGCTGGATATAAAGATTAACACTTTCCCCTGGGTCTTTCCAGCTGCTCAGTTTTAAAGACCTGATTGCTTTACTACTTCTCTGTATCTCGGGGTGAATCTTTAGGCATTTGTCATTGGAGAAATAAATATGTGTGTATATGCCGTTTCAATGTTGTGCTGTATGTGTGAGAGAGATTTCTCCCTTACAGTTTGTTTAACATTAACATTTCTTGTCGCCTTAATAATGTTTCAGCAGGAAATTTGAATCTACATCCTTTCTATGAGGAAGGTTTCACTTTTTCTTTTTATTCCCTCTATGACCTTGGTTTATTACAAGTAGTACCTCTATTTTATTATATTTTCTGTCAGTAAATACTATGAAAGAATTTTGGTTGTTGTTACTTCCTGTGTTTGTCTGTGTTGTATCATTAAGTACCAAAGAATGTGTATTTAGCACAGATTATGTAATATAGAATTGATTTCTTCAACAGTCCACATTTGCATGTGAGTGAAGAAATTCTTTAGCTACACATGAAGAAGTTTTGTATGTTGTAAGCATAAGTGTGTCCCTGCTATGTACACAAGTCTGTGGAGCTGATCTGTTAACAGCACTGTTGATACCAGTGTAGTTGTCAATGGAAAAAAACAAAAACATTTTTAACCTGTTTTCATTTTCTTGAAAGTCTGCTAGGTTCCACGGATTGTATGAAGTGTGGAAAACAAATAATAAATAATGTTGAAATATTTGAATAGACATTTACTATTCCAAGAAAATATACACGAGAAAAAGACATATACAACAATAAGAAATCTAAGAGAGTGAAGTGAATTCTACAGGTGAATAAAACAATTCAAAGGAATGTGAAATTAACAAAAGAAACATTCCTTTTTTATGAAAACAAGTACAGTAGGTATTACGTTGAACTAGTATACAAGTTTTAATAATATAATTTTTAAATCAAGTTGTAACTCATAATAATGTGAAGAAATTTTTATCTCTTCGATATTTCTTTCAGTGTAATTAATTATCTGTAATTGCCAATTAACAAATAAGTAAATGCACACGTGGTTCGTCTGCTGCCAGGTAAAGGGCAGTCTGGCGGTGTGAGATATTTACTCAATCATCGACATTCAGTGGCTCACACATCATAGCTCATGGCTGATGGCATTTTTTTTCCATTTTGTAATTGATCTGTTGGAGTTGCTGATTTCACCTCTCATATGATTTGTTTCATTTGTGATTATGTATTCCAACTTAGCAGAACTTTTACCCCCCCAAAGTGGAAATACTTTGCATTCCACTCAGGAAATTGATAAAATACTCCAGTCGCACAATAGCTTATTGGATATCCAGATAGCAGTTAAACCAAGATAATTAAGAGCATATTTACACTGAATAAAAAAAATTCCAACATGGCACCCAATTTCAAACTTTGGAATATTTCCATGAATTAATTTAATCTGATGAATTTATTACATAAGAAAGCACAAAATCTTGATGTTCTATTGAGTCTAAAAAATAAAATATATTTCACATAAGCATGTAAAATTATATCATGCTAGGCAGTGGTGCCTGGAAGGAGCTGCTCAGAAAACGTGCCCCATACTCGTGCAATCGCACAGGAACTTGTACAGAAACTGAAGGCCACCTACTGAGAAGTGTTAAGAGAAGCATTTATGAGAAACAGTGCAAAAGCTGCAGGTGGAAGGCATGAACATAAGGAGAAGAGTAGTAAAAACATTCTTAGTCCTAGATGGTAAAGAGGTAGGACAATTCACTTTGGACTTAATGCTAGACTGAGAATTAGCTCCTTCCTCAAGGTTAACATCGAATGTGAGAAGACAAATATTGGTCTGTAATCTCAAGTACATGTGTAATTTTGGCACTCATTTTTATGTTTCTATTTACTCTAAAGAATAGATACAGAATTTTGTCATTTAAATTTCCTTAAAATGCATAAATTACCAAATAATTAACTTGCTTCTTTTTAATTTTTTTGTTATTTTATTTTAATTAGACTTATTTTCAGTTTATTTTTAAAATTTCATGTGTGCCTTGCTTCTATCATTTCCTCCCTTCCTTCAACTCCTTACATATCTCCCCTCCCTACCTCTTTAAAAGTTCATGGCTGTGTAGATGCAATAATATGACTACACACTTTATATTTTATAAGACTGGACATTTTACTGAAGCTCATAGTGCAGTTAAGAATACTCCTTGGGGTTTTAAAAGACTGCTAACTTACTGGGTACTCCTGACTGTTGTACTTGTCTTTACAGAAAAATGCAATAATCAACCTGTCTTGTCTTGATTTGCTCATGGAATCATTGTACACAACTAGACTATCCACAGCTATAATCTTAGATTATGTACTCTTTGTATTTACTTTGCTCAGAGAAATTCATGTGAAAATTTGCTAAAAATAGCAAAAGTAGAGATTAAAGGCAACCTTGGAACTCAAATATTCATCAACCAAACCAAAGAGTACACATGGAGGTACCCATGGCTCCAGCCATATATGTAGCAGAGGTTGGGTCTTGTCAGGCAGCAATCGGAGGAGAGGCCCTTGGTCCTGTGAAAGCTTGATTCCCAGTATAGGAGAATGCCGGGGTTGTGAATTGGGAGTGGGTAGGTGTGGGAGCACCCTCATAGAAGTAGGGGCAGGAGGGATGGAATAGCAGTTTTCTGGAGAGGAAACCAAGAAAGAGAATAACATTTGAAATGTAAATGAATAAAATATCCAATTACAAAAAAAGAGATTCCATAACCATTGCATTCCAAAGGAGATTCGAGAATGAGTTTCTTTGAAACAAGAAAATGCAATATAGAAGGGAATTTAAAAGTACTTTTTCATCTTGAAAGTTACCATGTCAGATAGTACAATCTTGATTCTTTTGTTTGTTTGTTTTTTGGACATTATTTTATTGTACTAGAGAAGTTCTGCAACATAGTGGGAAGAAGCTTTTTAGTAGAGAATAATTCAGTAGGAAAAGACTAAACTTGACCAAAAGAAAAGCAACCTTTGGTGGCCATTCATCAGCTTTCTAAATATTTTCTATTTATAATTTAGAGCATTTCCCCCTATATTTATACTGACTGTAAAATACAAAGAATTAAATGAATGCTTCCATAATCATTGGCAAGTCTGTGATGTGTAACATCCAGTTCATACATTTTAGAGTTAGCAGATTCTGGAAATGCCTTTATCTTAGTGAGGCCTTCTGCAGACCAAGCTTCAAAATTCTTTACTAGTGACCCTTTACTTTTGTCTTGTTTCTCTTAGTTTTAATAATAAAAGTACTTGATTTTTTTTTAAAAGAAAAGAAGATATGCATGCCAAATAATTTTTGTTAAAAACAGTGTGTTTACCCTTGGTTTTATTATCATTTCACTCAACATAAAAATCACTCGGATTCATCTGTACCATTGAAGAGCAATGTGGAAAAACTGAGCTGACATAAGGAAGTATGAGTTCTCTACGGGAAGTACCTTCAGGAATGTTAGCCAAATAACAAGGAATTTAAGTTACATAGGTGAAGTACTCCTTTTAAAATAAATGACAATATAACTCATTAATTAAAAGCACTGTGTTTTTGCAGATAATTATCTTATTTGATATTATACAATATGTTCTTATTTCAACATAAAGCTCAAGTTATCTGCTTAAATCTAAGATACGTAAAAATAAATCAGTGGGTCAGAGAGTCAATTCCACAACAGTTTAGAATAACAATCTTCAAGTGTTATTTGAAGGAAAGTTCAGATTAGTAACCTAGATAGAGCTTTTGCTGAGTATGAATCTGTGTTCTCAAAGCAACGTGGAGAGTCTTTCTCCATTTTGTTCCTGAGTTAATGGTAGGTTTCTGTTTAGTTCTTTGATTGTGATATTAATAGAGCATTAATAGATTGCCAATAGGAGCGAATACTAAAAATTACTGCCCCTGTATGACAATAAAAGATTTTGAAATTTGTGAGTTAATGTATTTGACAATAAAACTGTTTAATAAATTGAGCCTTAAAATATAAATATTTCTTTATATTCTAAGAAGGATATTCAATATATGATGCCTTTCTAAATTTTCTGACCAAGTCTAGTAGAGGTGATTTTAGCAATTGATGATAAGAAAAAAGATAATGTGGCACTTAATTTGAAACTATGGAGCACTTATATAATATATAAGGAAAAATGAATAATTTTCACTGAAATTTGCTTGAAGAAAATGTGTTTATATATGCATGTGCACATACATGTAAACACACACAAACTCATGTCAGGGTGATGATGATATGTCTAAATTAAAATCTATAATTAAGTCAAAATATTTAAATTATTTTGTGATACACAATACACTGGGATACTATCTTTGGATTTCCAGGCCTTTCAAAGTAAATTTTAGAGGATCTCACTACAAAAGATTACAATTATTTTAACTTTCCTAAGAGCTGTGCATCACACAAAGCACTGAAATATGTGGTCATTAAATGAACAGTCTTACAAGTTTGACTTGGTGGTCTTAACACAGGTATGTCTCTTTTCAAAACTATCCTTAAAAACAAACATTAAAGTAAAAGTCCCTGCCTGCAGTCTGAAGCTGAGACAATGTAAACAAAAAAAGGAAATTAAATATCATTGAACTATTACACCAAAATATCCATATGCCTGTACAGATCAAAATAAATGTTAGAAAAAATAATTAATGATAAGTCAAAAATCTTCAATGACAAAGACCAACCCCCTCCAAAATTAAATTAAGTTCCACTCTTTAGCATGTAGAACAGAAGAAGCTCTAACACTTTCAAGGTGGGCTTCACAAGCACCTTCCTTCAGAGATAATGGAAGAAGGGAATAACAATAGCGTCTGTATAATGCAGAACAAATAAGCTTCCTTTTGCAGAACTTCTTCAATATAGTCACCATGGTGAAGATTTGCATTCTTGTATCTTGAGAGAGTGTAATGTGGTGAAACTCAGTTGAGAAGAGAAACTCTCCTGGCTCAAATTCTGTCTGTATTCTCTCAGGTCTGACAACTAGGAATTAGACAGCTTGCCCGAGCTGTCTCAAAGGGGAAGAAGCTACCTTCTTCAAATTTACTGTGGCATAGTCTGTGCATAGTGAGCAATCCTGAAGGGAAGAATGGTATGTATCGCACTTTCACACTGCCTTGAGCAGGTACCATCCCAAGGGTTTCCTGTTGAAGCATCCTACCCAGTAAAAGGAGGCCTGAAAATGAAGTATTTGTATTGAACTCTGAATCAGTCTTCCTCTGTAGCTGTTTGTATTACAAAAGCTAATTCTCACCAAAACTGTTCGCATAAGAGGGACTGTCTGCATACAGCTTCTGGGAACCTGCCCTCAGTTGTTTCTGATTGGTAAATAAAGATGGCAGCAGCTAAGAGTTGGGAAGGTCAGAGTCAGGATTTTAGGAATTCTCCTGCTTGGGACTGGGAGGAGCGATGAGAGAGATCCACCATGTTTAGGAGAGTGTGGCCAGAGTAGAGACTCAGGGACTTCCATGGGGTAGAGAAGCAAGGACAGTGCCCTGGCCTCTGGGCTAAGAAAGTGCAGCCCAGAGTGCACCAAAAATGGGTCCACAGTGATAGGTGGAACATAAGAATTAGTAAGTAGTAACTCAGGATTATCAGTCAGAGGTATATTCTAGTGGCACGGAGGCTAGGCAGTCGCCCAGCTATTGTGCTGCTTAAGGCATATTACAATATAAAGTCTGTGTGTGTCTTTCATTAGGGAACATAAACCTAGATAGGTAATAACCCCGTGGCCAGATTAGTCAAAAAATAATAAATTCAATACTTTTCTGGATTTAAATTTTCTTCTATTTTCCCACTAAGCATACAAAGGAAGGATATCAGTTCAAATTTTCCTCAGCTTGAAGCTGAGCCACAAATTCGTTCTGAACTACCCAATGTTGGGGACAGCATACTATGAAAGGGCCCGGATGGAGACATCTCAAGGCCCGCGGCAGCTCCTTGTAAACTAGGGCTGCTTCTGGGACGCTGAGAAGCAGGAGACACATCCCTCCGTGGAAGCCGCCACCTGAAATAAGAGGCTGCCTGCAGTAGGGCAGGATGAAGACATCTCAGTAGCCCAGAGCAGCTCATTGTAAAAAACAGTTGTTCCCATTTCTCCTAACCTTAGCTGCATAGATTTCATTTGTGCCTGACTGCTTTTCAGTTGGCCTTGGTGTGCATAATTATTTTATTGTATCTGACTTTCCTACTTCTTTCTCCTGCTCTGGTGAATTCTGTGAAACTAGATGTTCCTTGCTGTAATGATTCTTAAACAATTGGACATTGAGGCATAGGGGCACAGCACAGCACAGCCCTGATGACCAAGGTGCATGCTGTGTGTTCTCATCTTGGAAACAATGTAATAACTGCACAATAGTAGTTCCAGATTAATGCTTGACTTGGAAACAAAGTTTGAAGAAATTATTAGAAAATGAATTAGAGCCAACTCTCTCTCGGACCCGAAGAAAGGAAAAAAGTTATTAAAGTTATGAAATAAGTTTTGTATAACATTTGAGAGTCGTTCCTGGATAAGGAAGTCTAGAATGCATAAAGTTATATACTAGTAAAACTAAGTCAAAATACCGGAAATCTAGGAGAGTTATTGTGTGCAATGCAAAGGAACAGAAAGCTAGCAAGACTACTGAGTTAAGGGTTACTTGATTCTTACTGGCCACTGCCTGGCAGCTTTACACATGGCATTTATCATTAGAGTCTCACAGGAAAATGCAAGAAGCTGATCTCAGAGTTCTGAGATTTGATGTATAATAAGTCAAATGTTAAAGTTTAAATAATGATAAGTTTGCAGTTATTATTACTTTAGTCATAGACCTGGGAATAGGGGAAGCTTGAAACTTTGGGGAACAATTGTAATTCTTAGTTCTTTGTGGGATGTGGTTATTCTTTTGATTTTGATTTGGCAATAATTATACAATGTCTTTTTTTTCTACCTGCTTTTAGAGTATCAATAAAAGCCTAGGGAAGAGAAATGTTAGGAAGGAAGTGAGAGAACATGTGCGATCATGTAAAGAGCAAGTGGAGAGAGAATGAGGTGTACATGAGATTGTGTGTGTGTGTGTGTGTGTGTGTGTGTGTGTGTGTGAGAGAGAGAGAGAGAGAGAGAGAGAGAGAGAAGAGAGAATATGTGTATGAAGATTATGTGTGAGTGAAAGGAGAGTGCATGTGGTATGTGTGAGATATGTGTGAGGCATGTATGAAGAGTGTGTGTGAGAGTGAACAGGAAATGAACAGAGGTATGTTCATGAGTGCAGGAGTTCGAGAAAAGAAAAAAGCAAAGGAGAAAAACAGAGTGCGCAAGAGAATGCAGATTGTGCAGCCTTAAGCTTTGGGCGAGAGAGAAAGACACACACACACACACACACACACACACACACATACACACACACACACACACACACGCATGCATGCACAATCTCATGTACTCCTCATTCTCTCTCCACTTGCTCTTTACATGCTCACACATGCTCGCTCACTTGCTTCCTAACCTTTCTCTTGCCCCAGAGACAAAAAGAGCAGAGAGGAGAGAGAGTAACTTTAAGCCTTGAAAAATTGCCTGTCAGTTCACCCAAAAAGAAGTCTGTGTATATTTAATACACCCCTCCCAGATACCCCTGCTTTCATTTGAGAACTCCAATCCTGTGTCAAGGCTGGACCCCGACACCCAGTACTGAAGCAACTTGCTGATCCACAGTGGAAAAGAAACAGGAAGAAGTGGAGATCTTTTCTTTTCATCCCCTTCTTTATACTGAAGTAACAACTAATTGAAGTTGTAACTTTTTTTTCCCCTTAGGCCACTTGTTTTAATCTATTTCTCTGTCATCTGGCATCATGGCTGTCACTCAGCTAAGCCCTTGATATGCTTCTGTGTTCTCTATATTAAAACCCTTCCTTTCAGTCTCCAAATTGAACACATTCCAGTAGATCAGCTTTATAAAGTGTCTGACCAATGCTTCTTTAGAACTACAAACAGGATGGTAAAAAAGGAAAGTCAAAACAATAGTCACAAACAGGAAAAGCCTTTAAAACATGACATTTGACCAGTCTGTACTCAAACATGGAAGTTGGGAACCAAGGAACCAAGAACAAGGAACAGCTAAGGGAAGCTGATTAAATGATAGCTTGGAGCTGATAATAATGTTTCAGTGTTGGTTCATTAATTGTAACAAATATATTACACTAAAGGAAGATGTTAACAAAAATGGAGAAAACAGTGTTATTTGGCAAATCTCCAGACCATCTGTTCTATTTTTCTGTAAATCCATTTTTTTTTCTAAAACTGAAGTGTTAAATAATACACAACAGGTAAATAAATCCCTTAATTCATAAAATGTGTCATAACGAACTTTTCAATATAATTAGTCAAACCAACAAAATTTTATGCTTCAAGTTCTCATTGGTTTGAATTTAAAGTTATCTTAGTTTGCTGACATTTTAACATTTTGTACTAATCAGGTGCTTATTTTAACTATTATAAAATATATCCAGGCTACATAAGAAAAAAGATGTTGTTTACATAGTTTATAGCTCTGAAGTTTCAAAGCCTCGATGACATTGCAGATGCTCTACAAGTAGGGACAACCTCTGAGCTGCTTCACCTTAGGCTTAGAAAGCAATTTTCAGAGGTTCACGAGAGTGGGTAAGTTAGGACCTCGTCATAAAGTCAAGAGAACAGACAAGAATGTCAAGTGCAGAAAAACTACTGTTCGCCTCCCATAATCTAGAAAGTCTCCACTGTACTGCATCTCCATACAAGCTTGAACATATTTTCCCTGGGATATACATTTGTAGCATATGAATATCAGAAGGACATGGTCATATTCAAAATAAAGCCTTTTATTTTAAGGACATTACTGTAAAATAATAAAAGCTTATTTAAAAATATTGCAAACTATTCTGGTTTGGATAGTAGTTTTTTTATTGGATATTTTATTTATTTATATTTCATATGTTATCCCCTTTCCATCTTTCCCCTATGGAAACCCCTTATTCCATCCTCCATCCCCCTGCTTTTATGAGCCATCCACACCTGCCTCTCCTATCTGGCACTCCCCTACCCTGGTACATCAAGCCTTCCTAGAACCAAAGGCCTCCCCTCCCATTGATCCCTGACAAGGTTATCCTTTGTTACATATGTGGCTAGAGCCATGGGTCCATCACTGTGTACCCTATGGTTGGTGGATTTGTCCCTGGCAGCTCTGGGTGGGGGATCTGGAAACATTGTTTTCTTCTGGGATTGCAAACCCCTTCACTCCTTCAGTCCTTTCTCTAACTCTTCCATTGTGATAGCAGGTTTTTATGTTTATTTTGCTTTGCTTGGTTTTTGTCTCTAAGAACAATTATCTTCTGCTAATGAATACTAAAACAACAACAACAACAACAACAAAAACAAAACAAACAACAAAAAAACCCTATTTTTATTGGGACCTTGTTTTGTAAATGTATTTTTTCTACTTTTATTTCATTTTACTAGATAAACAAAATTAACATTTGCTATAGTACAATAGTTTATTATCAGTGAATAATAACAATGAACAAAACAAAATTAGGCAGGTGGGTGGGTGAGTAGATAAGTAGGTATACGACTGATAAGATTGATAGTTTCATGAAGTGCACTACATTGAATACTTATAAAATGCTAACAATCAGAGTAATGACCACTAAGAGAAAGCTTTACCCATCAATTCATTGGTTAGACTACATAGTGTGCCAGCAAGGAGCTTATATGCTAATAATGAAGAAAAGAGCAGGGCATAAGAAACTGTGTTCTTCTCTTTCTTTCCTTTTGTTTGAACCCAATATTACGTAGATGGGGGAATGGACATTTTATTACAGAATTTGTATCGGAAGTCTTTGTACATGGTACATCCTCATAAATAATACATAAAATATCTGAGTATAAAGTAGCCATCTGGAATCTAGACGCAATATCTTCTATGTCCAAGAATACAACTTTTTCTTTCTTGATGTTAAAGTCAATATCCCCTCATGCAAATACATTTAAGCATCTTGTGATAACATATAATTACTCATCAATACAATTTTGTAAAAGGTTATCCTGGAAACATATTTTAAATTTGAAATAATATCTCAAAAGTTAGAAATATGTTCAGCTATGAGAGTTTTTCATGTCTTGTTATGATTAGATTATAAGATAAGGTTGAATCGGTAAGCTATACACCCACATTTGAAGATGTCCTTAACAAGGTTCCATTACTTAAAGAATTTTCACAAAATGTAATTGGATCCAAGATCATTAACTATTTTACTTCAGTCTTGAAAAGATAATTCAATAAAAATAAATAATTAAACATATTTATTTTTAAATTAATGTAATAAAATGCATATCTTGAATCTTTTTTAAGATGTCCAAACTTCTGAAATCTATATCTATAGTAAAACAATTTTATACAGTTAGTACATACTGCAGTATAATGTAAAATAGATTTGAGAGAAAAAAAGAGAACTTAAATTAAATTTAGATTATAGATAAAATAAAGGCATAGAGTATACACAGTCCAACATGGCAATTATAAAATGCATACTCTGATTCTCAACCTGATAGAAATTGCTATACTAGCTAGGAGAAATAATACAGGCTACGGTTGAATCCCATTTCAAGGGGAACAACTGCCTTTTTCTTGTTAATGTTAGACTTGCAATATCTATATTTATGATTTGGCCATTTTTTTCACTGAAACAAATTATGTAAATAAAGTAAAAGCTTAGCTCACACAGAAGTTGCTAAACCAAAAATAACTTCAAATTTATAATTTTTATTGAAATTAGTTTCAAACTAAAATTTACACTTAGGTAAGTTTCACCACTTTAAACTTTAATATTTAAATTTATTTTACATTTTCTTGTAGAATTGCAGCCATTAATTTTTGCATGCCAAAGGTAGACAGGGCATTTCTTACTTACACTACTAGTGAAATCAATGAAACAAATTAACTTAAAATATCTGTGTATTTTTAAAATATTCTCTCCCTTTGAAATAGTTTCTACTTGTACATTTTCAGAAACATTCAAGAAGCCACAAGAGCCAAATAACTCTGACCTAAACATTATACAACGTGTGTTTTTAACTAGGTTTTATCTTAAAACACATTAGCCCAAGGCTAATTATTGCAATGTATAAGTATATAAATAGATTAAAATTATTTAACTTGGTCATCATCATGCTGGGGCTCCGTTTTCCAAGGGTATACTTTTTACAAGGGACAACATGAAATTCCTCACAGGCAACTTTTCTTGATTTCACACCTGCTTTGTTCAGGGCCTTCTATCTTCTCTTACACCATTGTGTCTTTTCTCCGGGTTCAGCAATCTCTATACCTTTTGACCTTTACAACCTCTCTAAAAAGTCGCATGGACTTGTTCGGTTGTTTTTCTGATTCTTTTATGTGTTGAGTTAGATTTTCTTTTCTGCTCTGTGGTTTGCTTTTTTCTGCTGTCTTGTTATTTCTCTAAGGTCTCTCAGTGAATTCCCTTTATATCCATGCTCACTTCCTGTGATGGTATCTAATCCCCTAGTACCACTCGCCCCTTCACTGAACTCCAGCTTAGCTCTCTTGTGAAGCTGCACTAGCTCCCTTTATGCTATATTTAAAAATCTTCACTTCATGACAGACCCTGATGTTTGGTTTTCCGCTGGAACCCTACTGATACTGGCAAGTGCTCCTATCTTCAAGGAGAAACATGGGTTTCCTAGGAAAAAAAGGGAGAACAACATAAAGCCAAAGACTGAAATTAGAAATAATTCCTTTCGTATAATTCGTGACTCCCTGAAGTCATACAAAATATAATGCACTTATATAGAACTGTTGGTTTAGGTTACTGTTTTTATCATGAGGCAAAAATAAAACTGATTCCAGTTGATATTACCATTGGTCAGAGTCAGGTATGATATTGTTGATCATATGCACATTGTTAAGAAATGAGAAAATGAAAGGAATATATTTATATAGAGACACAGTGTAACTGAAAGTATAACAATGCATTTTCATATGTACTATGTGATAGAACAGTTCATCTTAATTTATCATTTAAATATAGTGATACATTGTTTAGAAATTTGCAGTACAGTTTATGATACAGACTATAGTTATTAAACTAAGATTACAATGATTTCTTTATGCCATATAAGTCTATGAAACTTCTATTATCTATGTCAATTCTAGAAATTTGTCATAAAACAAATAACATGCTATTAACTTTATGTGTCAAACTCTAAATTTATATATCCCAGATAATTATATTTATTGGGAACTTCACAAATATTTCTTCATATTTATAATTTTTCATATTTTTTAATTTGCCTGATTTCTGTAGAGTGGCGTAAGTTCTCAATTTGTAAATAAAGGCTTTTCCTCTGCCATTTTTCTTTTTTCTTATACCTAAGAATGGCTGAAGTGGCCTTATTCAAAGAAAGAGGACAGAGTGCATCTAAGCTTACTAATTCGTCATCACTGTGGTAACAGAGATTAGGGTTTATTTTAAGAAAAGATTGCAGGTATTTGCTTTTTTGCGTTTGTATTTAAATTAAAAATTATATGATTCATACAGCTCTTGAAATCAGCTTATATACATTTTTGCAAATAAACGGCTTACTATTGCTGATTCTCAGCATTCTTATGTGAATTAAATTTCATCTCACATCACACCTCAAATATATCTAATAATATTTTTACTTACAGATTGGCAATAGGTGATAAGGTTTCTATCTTGCAACTGAGTCTCCATTTAGCTCTTTCTCTAACTCTAAAACAGTAGTCATGTAGGTCATCACAGAACAATACTACTTCAGTATTTTGTACCTGTTACTGTTGGAGCTGACAAAAAGGCAGACAATAGCGTTGGTACCTCTGTGTATGGGATTACTGTGTTCCTTCTCATCATTCATGATCTATTTATAGTACTGAATAAACTAAACCATTCCCTACAACATTTTAGGTTAACTTATACTTTAAAATTTCTGTTCATGATTTATTGAGTCAAATAACTTGCACATTCATCACTGTAAGATATTTTGGAAAGATTTCTCATCCATTTAGTGATAATATATGACAATAAGCTTTAACCTTTATCACCCTCATTAGTTTCAATTTAGCCTTAGCATAAATTACTAATTTTTGGTATTTAATAACATATTGTTTGGAATATTCATTTCACGTAGTTGTTATTGAGTTTATTGTAGTCTGCAACTTTTTAAAATTCAAGTATAATGAAATAATAGTCATTCATATAAAATTATACATATAACAGGTTCCATAGAAACCTTAGTCTGTGCACATAATGAGTTTGATCATATTATTTTGTGCCTTTCTTTTATCCTACTACCACCTTTCACTGGTCCTTTTCCTCTGCTCTAACAGCCTCCTTCCAGGTAATCATCTTCATAGTTTTAACAATATACAATTTGTTTTATTAGATATTGCATACTTTCTATTCTCATTATGTGAACATTTTTATTGTTTGAACATATTTGAACATTTTTAATGTTTAAATTTTTTCTACATAATTTTTAGTCTGTGGGAAGACGTAAACTACAGTAAGTTATCTAACTCTAAAGCAGCTTACATACATTTTTTGCAAATAAATCGCTTGCTATTTCTGATTCTCAGAATTTTTATATGAACTGAATTTCATCTCACATCTCACCTCAAATACATTTAAGAGATTGGTAATATTTACATAAGGTTTTTTATCTTTCTAACCTGCTAGAAAATCAGGTAGGCTGCCCCTCACATACCTTTCCCCTCTAATTCCTAGTTCTCACTGATAGACCTGCAACATAATGCTAGTAGCAGCCTCCTTTGAACCCTGAACATCTCCTATGGATCCCCTTCAAGACCTTCTTTCCCAAATGATGATGCAACATTCTAGGATCCAAAGGAATAAGATCCTGTGACCATAAGAGTATAACAGGCAACACAGAGCTGTCACATTCTCCAAAAGTCCAAACAGAAAACAGAAACTGAAGGGGGGAAAAAAAACATGCCTAACAAAGAGAAACTCAGAAATCAGGAACCAGACCTGTAGTCATCCCAGATCCAGATGAAGAGACCAGCAGCCAAAGATCAACAGTAGCTCAGGAGTCTGGGAGTGTGGGACAGAAGTGAGGCAGGCCAGACATTTCAATTCTTAACATCTATTTCTAAATACAAAGATGCACAGTTTATGAAAGAAACACTAAGATAACTGAAGTTATATATTAAGTCTTACAGACTGATAGTAGGAGACTTAAATACCCACTGTCACCAATGGATAAGTCATCCAGACAAAATTTAAACAGACAAATACTGGTACTAACAGGCATTATAAGCTAAATGAACTCAGGACTTACCTAATAAATATTTGCAGACTATATCACCCAAACACAGAAGAATATATCTATTTCTCAAATCATTATGGAACTTTCTACAAAAAAAATGACCATATACTCAGACATAAAGCAAGTCTAAACAAATACAAGACAATTGACAATTGACTCCCTACATCCTATCAGATTACCACAATTAAACTGGCTATCAACAACAGTATAAGCAACAAACACCTAACAATTTCATAGAAACTGAAGAAGTCTATTGAATGAAAACCGGGTAATACAGAAATAAGAAAAGAAATTGTAAACCTTCTAGAAAAAAATGAGAATAAACACAGAGCATACACAAATTTATGGGACATGATGACATTAGTACTAAGAGAAAAATTATATGACTAACCACCTATATTAATTAGAGTTCTCTTTTACTAACAACTTGACAGAATAGCTAAAAGGTTTAAAACAAAAAGAAGTTACACATGCAAGAGGAGTGCACAACAAGAAATAATCAAGTGAGGGCTTAAATCAATAATATAGAAGTGAAGAGAATGCAAATAATCAATGAAAGAGTTGGTTCTTTGAGAAAATCAACAAGATAGACAAACTTTATTCAAATTAACTAAAAGAAGAAGAATGAATATTTATATTAAGAAATCAGTAATGAAAAGATAATGACAAACCATAGAAATATGTAGCAGTTGGGGAGGGAAAACTGGAAGAAGATCCACTAGAAAGTCCCAGGTGTGAGGGAAGTGAGAGACCCCCAGGACAAAGCCGGGATAGACAACATACCCTTAAAAGGGGAGATAAAACCTGTAGAGACCAACTCCAGTAGATAGGCATGACCTCATGTTGAGGAATGGGGCCTCCGACACATCTCAAAATTTTTACCCCAGAATGGTTCCTGTCTAAAGAAAATGCAAGGACAAAAAAATAAATTCAGAGACTGAAGGAAGGCTATTCAGAAACCGTCCTACCTTGGGATTCAACCCCTCCACAGACAATAAATTCCATCCATATTGCTGATGCCAAGAAGTGCTTGCAGACAGGAGCCTGTAATAGCTAACATCTCAGAGGCTTTGAGAGCGTCTGACTAATACAGATGCAGATACTCACACCCAAACATGGGACTGAGCCCAGGAATCCCAAATGGAAGAGTTAGGGGAAGGACTGAAGGAGGTGAAGGGGATTGCAACCCTGTAGTAAGATCAATAATATCAACTAATCAACCCCTCACAGCTCCCAGGGACTAAACCACTAACCAAAGAGTATACATGAGTCTGTCCATGGATCCTGCTGCATATGTAACAGAGGATGCCCTTATTTGGCATCAGTGGGAGGGGAGGCATTTGGTCGTGTGGAGGCTTGTTGCCTGACCAAAGGGGGATTCTAGAGAGGTGAGGTGGAAGTGTGTGAGTATATGTTGGAGCACCATCTCAGAGAAATAGGGGGAACGATGAAAGGATGGAAGCTTATGGAAGGAAGACTGAAAGGGGTCAACATTTGAAATGTAAATAAATAAAATAACTACTGCTACTACTACTGCTGCTACTGCTGCTACTACTACTACTACTACTACTACTACTACTACTACTACTAGCAGAGCATTAAAAAGAAAATAATAACTGAGGAAACTCCTCAGTGGATAATAACTATGTACTTTAAAAACCTATACTCCACTAAGCTGAAAAATTTAAAAGAAATAAATAATTTTCTCCTAGGTACCACATACCAAAATTAAATCAAGATTTAATTAGACCTATGACCCTCAAGGAAATATATGTTGTTACATCATTAAAAGTCACCCAATTAAAAAAGCCAGGGATGTGATTTTAGTGTATAATTCTACCACATATTCAAATAAGTGTTAATATCATTTCTTCTCAAATTATTCCACAAAATAGAAACAGAAATAGCATTGACCAATTTCTTCTAGAAGGCGAAAGTTACCTTGATATTGAAACCTCAGAAAAACTCACCAAAGAAAGAGAATTATAGGCCAATTTCCCTTATGAACACAGATAAAAAGTACAATAAAATACAATCCAATTTCAAGATCACATCAAAAACATAATCCACCATGATCAAGTAGCCTTCATCCCAGATATTAAGTGATAGTTCAATATATAAAATCTATAAATGTAATCCACTATATTAACAAACTGAAAGTAAAAGAAACCTTGTTGTCATCTCATTATATTTGGAAAAAAACTATTTGAGAGAATTTAAAATGCTTTAAAGATAAAAGGCTTGGAGATGTTAAGGATACAAAGAACAAACCTCCCCATGATAAAGACAATGGCAAAATCAATAGCAAAATAAATGAAGAGAAATTCAAAGCAATAGCACTAAAATCAAAATCAGAAACAACAGAAGGCTGTCCACTCTATATATAAGTATTTAAAATAGTACTCCATGTTTTATCTAATGCAATAAGACACACACACACACAGAGAGAGAGAGAGAGAGAGAGAGAGAGAGAGACTAAAAAGTAAAAAACACCCCCAAAAAACCCCATAAAAACAAACAAGCAAATGAACAAACAACAAGAGCAAAATAGGATAGATAAAGCAATCCTACAAATTAAACTTCTAAAAGTATCACTGATTTCAAACTGTATGAAAACACTACCCTATTAAAAATTGCTATAATGCAAAGCTTTGATATTAAACACCCTCATAGTTTTGACATTGATCAAAGATTGAAAACAGAGACATAAATTTATACACCTATGGAAAACTTATTTTTGATATGGCAGAAATACACACTAAAAAACAGACAGCATCTTCCTCAGATGGTGCTGGTCAAACTAGTCTATATATTAAAGAACAGAAATAGAACCATATTTACTACCCCAAGCAAAACTCAAGTCCAAGGCAATCAAAGAACTCAACATAAAACCAGGTGTACTGAACTTGATGGAAGAGAAAGTAGAACTCTTTTGCACAAGAGACAACGTTCTGATCAGAACACTGATAACACAGGAATTAGAATAACAATTAGTTAATGGGACCTCCTGAAACTGAAAACTTTCTGTAAGTTAAAGGACACCATTGGTAGGACAAAACAGCAGTAAACTAAAGGGAAAAGGTTTTTAAGCAATTTCACATCCAATGGAGTATGAATGTCCAAAATATAAAGAACTCAAGAAACTAGATATCAAAAAGAAGAAAATCCATTGAAAAGTATGATATAGATCAAAACAGAGAAGACTCAATATACAAATCTCAAATTGTTCAAAAACACTTGAAATATTCAACATCTGGAATCATCAGGGCTATAAAACAAATCTCCTTTGAGATTCTATCTTATACCTGTAAGAATGGCTAAGATCAATGACACAAGTCATCGTTCACTATGACAATTTTGAGCATGGACAACACTCTTTTATTGCTTATGGGTGTAAAATTGTACGTGAATCAATATTGCAGTTCCTCAGAAAACTGAGATTCAATCTACCACAAGACTTAGTTATACAACTTTTGTGAATATATGCCCAAAATGTTCTATCTTACCACAAGGACACTTGCTCAACTCTGTTCATTGAAACTTTATTCATAATATAGAGAATCTAGAAACAACTAGACATCATCAGAGAGGCTTCCTCCAGCAGCAGATGGGTGCAAATGCAGGGACCCACATAGAGAAAACATAACTAAATTAGAGATCTGCATCAAATTTTTCACAGGTCTGGAAATCCCCTAGAGGACCAGGAAGAAGGGGAGGAAGAGGAACAGGAAAAAGAGTAAGAAAAATAAGATTAGAAAGAGAAAAATAAGGAAGGAAAGAGGAAGGAAGGAAGGAGGAATGGAGAAAAAGAAAAGATTGTAAGCATCAGAGGGAATAGAGAAAAGCAGCAGTACACAGTCCTCCAAATCAACTGAGAAAGCAAATGATCTCACATAACCTGAAGTAGCAGGCAGAGGGTCTATATGGGGTCTACACCAAGTCCTCTGCATAAATATTATTTTTGTTAATAATGTCATATTTCTTGGATATTTTGTGTATTTACATTTCAAATGCTATCCCCTTTCTCACCTCCTCTGTACCCCCTCTCCCACCTTCTATGAGGATACTCCCACTACCACCCAACCACAGCAATCTCAATGCCCTGGCATTGCCCTACGTTGAAGAAACAAGCCTTTACAGGACAAAGGGCTTTTCCTCCCATTGATGCCAGACAATATCATCCTCTGCTACATAAGTGCAAGAGCCACGGGTCCCTCTATGCGTACTCAATGATTGGTTGTTTAGTCCCTGAGAGCTCTGGTGGGATCTTGTTGCCTGATATTGTTGTTCTTCCTATGATGTTGCAAACATTTTTGCTTTTTCAGCCTTCTTTCTAACTCCTCCCTTGGGGTTCCCTTGGTTAGGTCAATGGTAAGTAGCAACCACCCTCTTCTGTGTTAATAGGGCTCTGACAGAGCCACTCAGGAGACACCCATATCTGGCTCCTGTCAGCAAGCACTTCTTGGCAACAGCAATAGTGATTGTTTGGTTGTTGCATATGGGATGGATCTACAGGTGGGAAAGTCTCTGGATGGTCTTTCCTTCAGTCCCTGCGTCACTCTTTGTCTCTAGATTTCCTCCTGTGAGTATTTTGTTCTCCCTTTTCAGAAGGAATGAAGCATCCACATTTTGGTCTTCCTTTTTATTGGGCTACATATGACCTGTGAATTTTTTCTTAGGTGTTCCAAGCTTTTGGGCTAATATCTACTTATCAGTGAGTGAATCATACCATGTGTGTTCTTTTGTGACTGGGTTACCACACTCAGGATGATATTTTCTAGTTCCATCCATTTGCCTAAGAATTTCATGAAATTGTTTTTGATAGCTGAGTAGTAATCCATTGTGTAGATGTACCACATTTTCTGTATTTGTTCCTCTGTTGAAGGGCATCTGGGTTCTTTCCATCTTCTGGCTATCAGAAATAAGGCTGCTATGAACATAGTGAAGCATGTGTCCTTGTTGTATGTTGGAGCATCTTAGTATCCATTTATCAGTGAGTTTATACCATTTATGTTCTTTTGTGACTGGGTTACCTCACTCAGAATGATACTTTCTAGTTCTATCCATAAATAATGCTGCTATGAACATAGTGGAGCATGTGTCCTTGTTATAAGTTGGAGCATCTTTTGGGTATATGCCTAGGAGTGGTATAGCTGAGTCCTCAGATAGTAAGTAGTATGTCCAATTTTCTGAGGAACCTCCAGACTGATTTCCAGAGTGGTTGTACCAGTTTGCAGTCCAATGGAGGAGTGTTCCTCTTTCTCCACATCCTCACCAGCATCTCTTGTCACCTGAGTTTTTTTATCTTAGCCATTCTGACTGGTTTGAGGTGGAATCTCAAGGTTTTGATTTGCATTTCCCTGATGACTAATGATGTTGAACATTTCTTTAGGTGCTTTTTGGCCATTCGATAATCCTCAGCTGAGAATTCTTTGTTTAGATCTGTAGCCCATTTTTTTAATAGGATTATTCGAATCTCTGTAGTTTAACTTCTTGAGTTCTTTGTATATATTAGATATTACCCTCTACTGGATGTTAGAGTGGTAAATATGTCTTCCCAATCTGTTAGTTGCCATTTTGTCCTATTGACAGTGGTCTAGGTAGTGTATACACTGAGATACGTTTCCTGTATGCAGCAAAATCTGGGTCCTGTTTATGTATCCAGGCTGTTAGTCTGTCTTTTTATTG